>NC_136412.1:70626071-71270000 GCF_051521515.1 Lactuca serriola | reverse complement strand
GTTATATAGACTTGAGTGAATCTGTTGGGTTACTTAATAACGCCATCACATTGGCCTCCCTCGTAGAGTTGCACCTTGTAAACTGTTTGCTTCCGAATACCACTGGCAAATTGTTAGCTCCATCAATGATCACCAACTTATCCGAATCTTTTTCAGTTCTTAATATCAATTCTAACGATCTTCCAAACTCGATGATATACCCATGGTTATTCAACTTTAGTAGCAGCCTTACTTACATCGATCTATCCAACAACAAGCTACTTGGTATCATTCCTGAAGCATTTGGTACATTTAAAAACCTCCAAACCCTAGATTTGACCAACAACGGCCTTGAAGGTGGTATTCCGAGCTCCTTTGGGAACTTGAGCAACTTACGGGAACTTTTTCTATATGGGAATAATCTGAACCAAGACCTTTCCAGTTTTTTCAACAACCTTTCAGGCTCTGTAGGGCCACAGAGGTCATTACAAGTTCTTGATTTATCCGATAATCAATTAAGCGGTTCTTTGCCTGATTTTACAATATTCACAGCTCTGAAAGAATTCTATATTTTTGGAAATCAGTTAAATGGATCTTGCCCAAGAAGATTCGAGAAAATCTCGAATCTTTCAATCCTTGATTTGGCAGATAACCAAATCAACGGATTGATCCCTGATCTTTCTGCTCTCGCTTCATTGCGGAGAGTGTATTTCGAGAGAAACCTCTTACATGGAACTCTAGCCAAAAGGTTAGAGCCTCTCTCCATGCTCGAGTCTTTGGGTGCATCTTCGAATTACTTTCGAGGAACAATCACTGAAAAGCATTTAGCTAATCTTTCTTGTTTGACGTACCTTGATTTGTCAAATAACTCGTTGGCTATAGAAATTGGTTCCAATTGGTCTGCAACTTTTCAACTCGAAACCATCTCGTTGTCATCCTGCAAACTCGGGAGTTCTTTCCCGAGATGGCTAAGAACTCAAACGAATTTCTCCGTGCTTGATATATCTAATACCGGAATCAACGATTTCGTCCCCAGTTGGTTCTGGGAGTCGTTAATTCCAGGAATTCGTTACTTAAATCTCTCCTCAAATCAGATCCATGGAATGATTCCGGATTTGGATTTTATATCCGGTAACCAACCTATAATTGATTTGAGCTCAAATAACTTTTCGGGTAACTTACAGTTGTTTCCTCCCGACAGTGTTACACTAAGGCTCAACGACAACATGTTTTCAGGGCCGATTTCTTTCTTGTGTAACCTGACTAGCTTAACCCACCTTGATCTATCTAACAACAAACTGTCCGGAGAGCTTCCAAACTGTTGGAAGAACCTTGGTAACCTCGTTATTCTAAACCTTGAAAACAATGGATTTAAAGTATTACTGCAATGGAAAGGAAAGCAATCAGAGTACCAAAAGACATTCGGTCTGGTGATGATGATAAGATAATAAATAAGGGGTTCATTGTTGGCATTGTGGGTGGTTTTGCTTTTGGATTTTGGGGTTTTTATGGGACGTTGGTTCTCAAAGACTCATGGAGACATGCATATTATGGATTTTTGAATGTCGTTAAGGAATGGGTTCTTCTAAGACTAGAGCTGAGTTTCGCTAGGCTAAAGAGGATAACTTCACCTTAAATATCCACACGTGACACGACATACATATGTTTTCGTTTGGTGTTGTTGAAAGTTTGTTACGTTTGCAATCTTGGTACTTGTATAGGTAAAAGTAGTTCTAATATATTTTATGTCCAACACACATTCCATTTCCTAACATCCTTTAACTTAATGCGTCTACTAAAGTTGGCTACTCTTCATAAATATTTGGATTTTAACAAGAAAAACAAGCTATATATATTAGGAGTGATACTAGTAACATATGAATGTTATCATGTTAGAATACAAATGAACGACACCAGAATTCATATCAATGATCATTATACAATGTGTGTTGGATGAGAGGACAAGCAACGAGCTTATGCATACCAAACATTTTATCTACAAGCTTAGGCCATGTTGTTGGATAATACAATTTTGAAGAGTACACCATGTGAATAACACAATTTTGAGTGAATTATAGTAATATATGTGCACTCAAAGTTTCTCAAGAGACCCGTTTAAGTCTATGTTACATTTATGGTTACAATTTAGAAAGGCCTAATAAGATCAAACTTATGATGCTATTATGAATCTTTTGAGCGCTTCCATGACGTGTATAAATCTTTTGGCATAAAAAACTCCAGCTTTCCATTTTAATATTTTATGTTAACTAAAATATTTGATATGTCATGCTTGACGATGATATGCTTAAACGTTATACATGTGAAAATTTTGATGATTTTGCACCTTTTAATTTGTGAAGGTTATGATGTGAATGATTCTTATTTTTGTTTATCTTGTTGAGATACACTACTGTTATTTTTGTTATATATAATTTTAAATTGTTCTAAATATAAAAAACTTTATCTTTATAACTTATTTATTTTGTTATATAAGCAAAAGAAGCATCCTCTTCACAAATATTTCTTCATATTTTATAATACGTCTTTTATATAACTAATAATCATGCATACTATGACATATTTCGTATAACCTGTGCAACAAAAGTGGAAAACATAGACTTGTATGTATAAAATAATAAATAAGAGGTATTACATTTACACATACTAAACAATGGATCTATTAGCTTAGGTCATGTTGTTTGATAAGTGGAACTGTGGTAGGCCAACAAGGAAGCACAAACGGGAAGAACATAGGGCTCAAAAGACTAATAATCTTCATATCTCGAAGAAAACAGGGTAACTTCAAAATCTTGTTCCTCATGTTGTATTCAACAATTCTACACGAGGATCTACACCAAAAGAAAACAACATCTTGATCAAGTGGATGAGGTGAAAGCAAACCCATGCAATCCTTGTTAATTGTTTCAACTGTGGATTTCATTTCATCCAAATGAACTTCATGCAACAACAACCACTCACTCTCACCACCATTCTTGAGTTCCCACACTCTGTAATTCGTATCATCCCAAGAAAAATTGGCATATCTAAGACAACCAGCAGACTCCCCTAAGCAATACTTAAGAGCCCATAATGGCTTTCTTATCTCACGTGGAAGCTCAATGGTTCTACATTCACCATTATAAGGATCATAAGTGAAAATACCACAGTTTGAAAGAGTATCCCAATGAAGTAATCCATCACAAACTACAGCACTAGGACACCTGTAATTCCATCCATAGAACAATTCATGATCTGAATTCGAACTAGACATGAAATACTCCTCAGTCCATTTCCCTAATATGGAACAGAAGATTTCCAATTTCAATGTTCCTGATAGTTGCCTAGGTGACTCACACTTAACTACTTCAATTCGAACCACTTTGAAGCTTGTTTTTCTATCATCATTACATGAATATTGGGGATTACATATAAACCCAGTGTAAACTGTTTTAACATTACTAGGAGGAGGAGGAAGAGAAATCCATTGTTTTGTTAATGGATTACAAACAAAGTAAACAATTGGACGACGCATAGCTGCACAGCATAAAACTAATCCGTTGTTTGAAGCTAGGTACTGAAAAGTTTCTTGGTTTTGTTGTTCAGAATCAGAAGAAGCAAGAAAAGATAAAGAAAACCCTGGAGATTCGAAAATGGGGAATCCGAAAGCAATATCGATGCCCATTAAGGAAGGACGAATCATGTTATGGAACGTAGGTTTCGATTGATAATAAAGAGCAAAAGAATTGTTGATTTGATGATGATTCAGATAACAACGTACGAAATATGAAGTGGAAATCAAAGAACGAAAGCGTATTGAGACGCACTTACAGAGATTGGCTGGCTTTATTGGGAGACGAATTAGGGTTTCGATTAAGAGCTCGTCGGTGAGCTTATCAAACACTGATGATGAAACTGATTCCACACTCCTTTGTTTTGTAAGTGAAGAGCCGTCGAACATCACTTCCAACTCTGCCATACGACCACCACCTGAACCGCCCTGTTTGTCGGAAAATCACTGATTTCCGTTACCGACAAGTCAAATATAGATCGCTATGGTTGATGAATTTTCAATAGTAGGACCAAAGTGGAATTAGCGGTGTTTGGCTTAGTTTTGGTCAAAAGTCGTTTTTATAAAAAGGTTTTGAAAAAAATTATTTTTTAAAATGTGTTTGGATTAGCAGGGAAAAAATCAAAAGTTTTTAATTTTTTTGTGTTGCATATCCCTTTCGACCAATGTACTTCACTTAATCTTTTTGTGGAACTGATGCCCTAACGTGTGTCCCATCTATAGCACCAATGCAATCATTCGAATTCAAAAATATATCATAAATAAATTATTTGTTAAAGTTTGACTACCAAGAAAATAAACATTGGATAATACTGAAGCTTATCTAATATATATTCATCATCATTATAGTTTGCGTCTGGCTTGATGATGTCGGCACTCAGTTTTAGCACGGCTTCCAAAACTGTATGGAAATGCCTGTGAATCGTTTCCCCCGAATGATTAAAAAATTCTTGCACAAATCTATTGCTACGCCCATGAGCCAAAGTCATCAAGAATATTCCTACAGACTCCTCAATAGATACTTTTCGTGTTTGTTGTAGCCCGTAATTTGTAGTAAGATTTATGCATAACTGTCTAAAACCCGGTACGTTGAGTCTAAACATCTCATAACAACATCTAGGATGGCCATTTAGTACTTCATTAATAAACATGTGCCCTGTACGGTCTGAAGTGTGACATGGCGTACGTAAGTTACGAGCGAATATTATCCCTTTCAAAGCTAATCCACATAACATTTCAAATTCTCTATCCTCTTCCATTTCATATTCTTCATTATCATTGGATGAATTAGAATCATCAATATCCATCATACATAATACAAATAAAAAGATGTCAACCATTAACACATAACATAAAGACAAACAATAACACATAATATAAAATGTCAAATACATAATGTCAAAGGACAACAAATAATGTCAAAACATAAAACTTAATGTCAATGCATAACACATATTGTCAAAGGATAACACATAAATGTCAAAGCATAACACATATTGCTAAATCATTATTTCATAAGTAACTTAAGAAACTCCATCTTGGCTGTGTCGGTCGTTGGAAACATAAAAGCTTCACGATTTTGCTTTTTGGTAAAGATAAGCAATGCTTGTGAAAATTCGTTGGACCCTTCACGAAAATCGGGGAACTTGATGACAATGGCCATGCAATCTGCTATTGTTGGGGACGGATTATTTTGTGGATAAGTTTGTATGCTTTTTGATGATGTGGCATCCAATAAAGCATCAACTTTTTCTTCATAAATTGAACTTTTACTCTTGGTTGGACGGTTGTTGAAAACAGACTTAGACCTCTTCCTTTTACTTGAACTACTTTCATGGAGACTAGTAAAAAGAGACTCATCATCATCTAAATTGATTTCATCACTATCTCCTTTGCCCTCCATATTTCTTCGTTTGGATTGCTATTGTTTTGAAATTGTAATGGAGTCATAGTCTGATCTCCAACGGCAACAGAATCCCAAAACAAAGTAGCATATTTCTCATCAAATATGCTCAAATCTGTGTTCCTAAATTTGGCATAATCTTTATTCTCCTGCAAGACAAAAAGATATTGTAATCAAATATGTTCAATCTATATGCAATCATAACTTAAAATAATTAAAAAGAATAGTAATCATACCTTTATTTTCTCCTCCCACCACTCAGGGGACGCATCTACTAGGCTTCTCGTCCCACCGAGTCCAGTTTCAAGCCTCATTAAGCGGTCATAAAGCTTCCACTCTTTTTTCATGTTCTCCCATTTGTTTGTTAGTTGTTTTTTTCAAGGTTGTAACCTGTTTTCTCCTTAATGCGTTTATATATTTTCCCACCCAACTTTATCAAATGAGGTAGTGGGTTTATGGCCTTTTTTTGTTCAATCAAGCACAAATCAACAAACACCACGAAGCTACGATTATCCCACCCAAATTTTGGTTTTTTCATTTTTAAAGATGTTTCACAATCAACAATTGTAGTGTTGTTTTCATCCATTATCTGTGAATTACATATAATATCAACATTTAAGCAACAAACCAATTTCATTAACCTTCCTAAACGATTTCATTAATTTATCAAAATTCTAATCAAAACAGAAAAAATAGAATATCACAGCATATCAATTTCACAAATCAGTTATTTGTTAACACAAATATCATCCTTGAACAAAAAAATTCATCAGCTTCATATTTCATCAATTTCACTAATTTTTAATTCATATTTCATCAAGTTCACAGAATAATCACTATTTCACAGCGTATCAATTTCACAAATCAGTTATCCGTTAACACTTAACACAAATATCATCCCTGAACAAAAAATTTCATCAGCTTCATATTTCATCAGTTTCACTAATTGTTAATCCATATTTCATCAAGTTCACGGAATAATCACTATTTCACAGCATATTAATTTCAGAAATCGAGAGGAACAAATCACAGAATAACCACTATTTCAGATGCTAGAGAGAAGAACAGTTCAAGGAAAATTCGAAATCGGGAGAAACACATTTCACAGCACGTCAATTTCACAACATATCAATTACACAGCATATCAATTTCAGAAATCGGGAGGAACACATTTCTTTGCTACTGAAAATCGGAAATAGACAGGAAGATATTGTAAAAGCGGGGATCGAAAATCGACTAGAAAAGAAAACAAACCTGATCGGAGATGGAGAAAGGCCGATGTTTCAGGTCATTGCAGGTCGCCGGTGTTGCAGGTCGTCGGTGTCGCCTGTGTTGCAGGTTGATGTTGCAGGTCGAGATGCGAGAGAGAAGAGTGGGTGAGCGGAGAGAACAAGAAGTAATAAGGGAGTCGTATCTGTGAATGAAGAATTAATTAGGGTAGATGGGGGTATAATGGTAATTTAATATTTTAGCTGGTGAAAAGTTGGGAAAAGCCACGTAATCGTGACTTTTCAAAAAGACTTAAATTACTCTACTGGAAAAATCATTTACAAAAGTCATTTTCACTTTACCAAACATCTTTTTGACTTTCTCTAAAATATAAATTCAAAAGTCATTTTAAAAGTTAAGCCAAACACCCTCTAGGTCTTTCTAACGGGATATAATGTTATCTCTATATGTTTAAACTTTATAAAGTTTTAAAATTTGATAAAATTTAGGTCTTTCTAACGGGATATAATGTTATCTCTATATGAATCTTAATGAACTTTTAAAGTAAAACTATTCATTTTTCATAACTTGAAGACAAATTATGGAGTCCATAAAAACCATTAAGATCAATTATTCCAATTAACACAATAATCAAATAATTTTTATATGATCTAGATCAAACTCATAAGTAAAGATAATTCACATCAACAATTTTCAAGAAATTAGCTAATCACATAAACTAATACAAATCTTGAAACTTTCACAATTATCCTTTATTTGGATGAGGATAATCATTACCATAGCATCAAAATCAAATTTTATGAACAAAAACATTTTGTGATAATGATCCTAACCAAAACAGACCAAAAAACTCGAAAATCAACATTCTGGACAGCCAACTCGTCGAGTGCATGAGCTTACTCGTTGAGTTGGTCAGTATTGTGAGTGGACTCGGCGAGTCACCCATCCAACTTGGCGAGTCCAAGGCCAAAATCATGCAACTCGTCGAGTTAACCAATGAACTCAGCGAGTTCTGCTGTCAGACTGCAGAAAATTTGATTTTTTTTCTTCGAAAACCAATAATAACATCAAATATAATAGAAAACAACCCATGGATATGATACCACTGTTGGGGTTTGTATACTACAACATCCTATGGTGCACATACAACCCTAAATGCCTTGGATCTATGTTTTCTTTAATTATACATGTAATAGTGTTTCCAAAGCATTAAGACTTTAACTAGCATGCAATTAACATAAACAATATAAAATACTAGTTAGGATGACATACCTTTTGTTGTAGCTTGAAACCTTGTAGTATTTGGCCTTAAGATCTTAGCACCAAAAGTATGAATGCCTCAAATGGCTCACAACACACCTAGGATAAAGGTGACTCTTGAGAGGGAATTTTCATGCACTAAAACACCTCCATGAACTCCAAGAACTAGAAGTAGGTGTTTTTCGGTTTTGGAGCATATATTTATATATAGGATTCCAAAGGTCATGGGTATAACCCAAATCCATACCCATGGATTTATGATACATGGTTCATGTGGCCCAACTCTTTATGTATCCATACATAAACTTAGTCCAATATAGATCATAAGCCCGACACATATAAATATAACCAATTACTATAATTAGTCCCCATAGATTTAATTAGTCTATTTTTATCACTAAATTAATTCAAACTAATTCTTGATCAATACTAATTAAATCATATGATTTCATATTAATATATTAGAACTTATATTATATTAATAAATCATATATAACCTCTTCTCAAAAGTCCATCATAACAAATTGTCCTAATGATATGCAACCCAAATGGATCATGCTACTCTCGGGGCGAGTACATACCAATAATAGTTATGGGCTTAGACATCTAATCCAACAATTAATCATAGCTCCAAATTAAATCGAAATCTTCTTACACAAACAACCGACCGAATTTGGTAACTTGTTGATAGCCCCCAACAATTCCAGAAAATTGGTTCCTTAGTCAACGATGGTAGTAGATATGTGAGAGGGAGGGGGAGGGGATCTTGCTCAAGAAGATCGAGAAGTAGGGAAGGGAAATGTCTTGCCGAAGAAAATAAAGGGTTAGAGGAGATGTGGTGTAACACCCTGATCTTGGTACGTTTCACTTTTGCCTTTCATTAATTTAAAAGTTGCAAATTTATCCCTTGGATTAGTACGTGGGGCATACCACTTGGTATGCTTAGCGTACTAGCTGAGAAGTCAGTATGTGGTGCGTACCACTTGGTACGCTTCTTAGCGTACTAATGCAAGAAGGAACGAGACTCCGGACGCGTACGCTGGACGTATGCTTATGTACGTTGGGCGTACGTGCGATTTTTAGAAACCATAATTTGGGATTTTGCACCCTATATAATCATCTTTAACCCTTAGGTTTGGCGTCACTACTTGTCCCTAAACCTCCAGAAAACTCTAAACATCCCTTAGCCTACATTATTGCACTTTTGAGCCCTTGAAGAGAAATTTGTGTTGTTTTGGTTCATCCTTGAAGAATCTAGAAGAAAGTGGAAGCTCATAGCTTAGTGGGGGACTCGAGATCCAAAATCATTCATCACTTTGCAAGCTTCTTAAGTTATCAAGTTCAAATCTTGACTTGTTAATACTTAGATCTCTTTATGGGTTGATTTGGCACACTTTGGTCCCTTTTTGAATTGATTGATGGTTTGGGACGATTTGAAGGGATCAGTTCATTAGATCTGAGCTTGTTAGAGGCTTCCTAAGCATAAAAGTGCCAACTTTATGGGGTATTGGTTTTCATGCATGCATTAAGCTACTTATTAAGTCATTTCTAAGCTTAAGAGCTTCATTTAGGCATACATGAACGTAAAGTTAGCAACTTTATGTGTTATTCCAGCTCAAGGGAGTCAGATCTACGTTTTTTAGCTTTATCATAATGGATTAAGAGCTTTATGTGACGAATGGATGAACATGAGGAGTATGTTGGGCGTACAAGCCAATAAACGCAATGTACAAGCCTCAATGCGCATACTCAGTCTGTTAGGCTTTGCGATTTTGGGCTTTAAGTTTGGGCCATCTTTTGGGCCTAGATGTTTGGGCCCTTATTGGGCCATCTGAGTACATGTGTTTTGGACTAAAGAAATGGATGGGCCTTAGGGTAAGGCCCAAGTAGGATTTTGGGCCCAAATTGGAAAATTGGGCCAAATATGGACATTAAGTGATTACTTGGTTTTGGGCCTTTTTGGATCGAAGGTTTGGGCCTAGGCCTTGGCCCAAACTAGGAAAAGAGTATAATGGCCTTTTATCCTAATTTTGCACTGATAGCTAAGGATTGAGATTTAATTATTAATTGGATGATTATTTTGTTTTTGTTAGTGCGGGGATTTTAGTGAGCCAGCAGCCGGAGACTTTTAGTGTGATTCAGCAGTGTGATGTGAGTTTTCCTCACTATACTTTCGGTTCGACGGCACCAAGACCGACCCTTTGGATTGTTATCTTGGTTTATCATATGATTTTGTATTATAGTGATATGTTAGATCGGTATCCTGGTAGGTAGAATGTTAGCATGCGATAGTGAACTGTAAATCTGCCTGTTTGTCCGATGCCTAGTTATATGTTTATTAGTTATGTATATATTGACATGTCATGGTTGGTTGCGTTGAGGCAGTCATGCTTTGTGCTGAAGACCAAGACACCCAGAGCAGACTGGAGAGACTGTAGGACCTGCGAGGTGATCCAGTCAGGCCGAAGGCCCAGAGGACGGTCCAGATAGGCTGAAGGCCCGGTGTGACGGACCAGTCATGTTGAAGGTCTTGTGAGCTGTCCAGATAGGTTGAACGCCTATAAGGCGGTCCAGTCATGTTGAAGGCTCTGTATGCATGCATTTTTGTGACATCCCGATTTTCACGGCCAGAAAAGACCGATTTTGTTTATGCTTTATAAAAATCAGAGTATCTCTTTTAATCAAAATGTTGTGGAATTTGTTCCCAGTAAAACATGATAAATACGTTATCAGATGTCACAACTAGAAATTTGAATGTTTGTAACAGCAACAATTATATCAAATGTGAACCAAAAATGTGAAAGCATGTATGATGCTTATTCAATAACAACAAAACTTCCATCAAACACTTTATACAAGCACATCAAATAGTCAACAAAGGATTCGAAACCCTAAAAATTCCTGTATAAGTCCATTTTGGACTAGGATTTCCTTATTAGGCCTAATGGACCAATAAGCTTCCAATTTGACTACTTTGGGCTTAGAACTCTTATATGGGCTCTAATTTGGACCCATATGCTTGAATACTTAATATTTTGGGCTTTATAAGCCTAAAATAAACTAGGATAATTTTAATGGACCTCATTGAATTACAACAAATTTAATTAGCCCTAATAGGTCATAAAAATCATTCCTTGATTTAATTGGGTCGAAAATCACCTAATGGGTTTGTAATTTGGGCTTAAGCATTAAAGGGCCCAAATCCTTCTTTCCCCTCTCCTTTTCTCGGCCCAACTACACCAAAAGAGAAGAGTTGACTTTCCATGGCCACCTCACTATTATTTGTTGGGTCTCCATGTATGCAACTCATGTTTCTAAGAAAACATCTCATAAAGGTCTATCTCTTTTTTCTCTTGGCCGAACCCAACACAAACACACACACCTCAAAAAAATTATCTCTAAACCACTCTCAAGATCATCCTTTTCCTCTTTGAAGATCTCGAAATTTTGGCTAGAAATCTAAGGATCTTCATCAAGTAGTTCACATCCTTGGTAAGTTATTTCTTTGGTTAATAACATATCTTCTTCATTTCATCAACAATCTCCCTTATCTCATACAAAATTCGTGATCTTGTCCCTTAAACACATCTAAGTCAAAAATATTCCAAGAAGACTTGCTAGGATCGAAACTTTCTTCATCTCTTCCTTCAAAAACCGAAACCACAACTAAAGGTGCACTTCATACCCCTCTCTTTATGGTTTTCATATGTTTTATGGGGGAGAATACAAGAAAATGTGTAGATCTATGTGTATGTGTATGCTATGTGTGATTTTATGCATGTATGTATGATTTTATGTGTTTTTGTGATGAACATGTAACCAAAAAGGGGTGATATCACGAGATCTATGACATGAGAAAGAAAACAAACATGATCTAAGTTATTTTGCACCCAACAAATCAAGAATAATAACTTATAAGATTGTGATAAACATATTTCAACATAAAGCCCATTCTTGGGCTTAAATTGTCAAAATTACAAAATTTGGGTTAAAGGTTGCCAAATCACGGTTTCTTAAGGGTTAAAGAGTCAAAACTGTTAAAATAATTGTTTTTCTGAATATTAAAATTTTCAAAGGACTTGAAATGTAAATCTTTAGCTTAATGGGCTAATTTTGGGCTTTTCGACCCAATAAGCCCAAAATTGCCAAAAATGACATTTAAAGGGGCTGAAATGATAATTTGTAACACCCAAAGTTTTGAAGGCCAAGAAAGGAAAGGAAACCCTAACTTTAAGGAGGGACTCGGCGAGTCCAAGGAGGAACTCGGCGAGTCCGAGCGGGATCCGGGCCGAGGAGTAAGTGACCGACTCGGCGAGTCGGCCAAGGAGACTCGGCGAGTCTGGTATGTGCGAAGAAAACCCTAAATCCGAGACTTTGGGCGCTATTTAAGCTCCTTATCCTCTCCATTAAGGTTCCTTAGAGCCTTCCTCATTCATAAAACGAACCCTAAGTCCCCATTGTTGTGCATTCAAGCTTCGAAGCCATTTTTGGGTGATTTGAAGGAAGAAGAAAGAGGGGAATCAGTGAAGCTTCAAGGATTGGCCTTAGATCTGGATTTTGTGGAACCTTTCTGAGATATTGAAGGTATTAAGTCGTTTCTCCCCTTTAGATATTCTATGGTTGTGAGATTTGGGGCTTTTAAGCCATGGTTAGTCACCCATTTGAGTTAGAAGTCAGATTTGGAGTTGCTACTCCAGATCTAAGCTTATGATGGTGTAGAAAAGCATAAAGTTTCAGCCCTTGAGTTGATTGTGGAGCCTCTTTGCCTTAAACCCTAGTTTATGGTATATTTTGCCTAGATCTCCATCTCTACACGTAAAGTTTGCAACTTTACGTGAGGAATAGGCTTGGGAAGGGTAGATCTACAGTTTGGATTCCATGCATGACTCAAAAGTCCTCTACATGTATGTAGATTTGAATGGACTCAGCGAGTCCTTCGAGTGCACTCGGCGAGTAGCATGAAGATGAGGAGGAACTCGACGAGTGGGATGAACAACTCGTCGAGTCGGATGAAGTTGGGCATGAACTCGGCGAGTTGGAAGAACAACTCGGCGAGTTGGTTGAAGATTGCCTTGGACTCGGCGAGTCTATTCTTGGACTCGGCGAGTCAGGTCGTGAAACCCCCCCCCCCCCCCAAACCCTTCGAGTTGAGACTCGAATCAGTGAGTCCGGTGGAGACTCAGCGAGTTGAACAGGACAAGACTCGGAAATCGTTGGACTCAGCGAGTCATGGACTGACTCGGCGAGTCGAGTCGCGAGTAGAAGGACCCTGAGCATATGAACTCGGCGAGTCAGTAGGTGGATTCGGCGAGTAGGGTTGACCTGGACGGTTGACTTTAACCAGGACTTTGACTTTGGCCAGAGTTGATTTGGTTGTCTTTCGGGGGTCAGTTAGACTAAGTGTTGCATTGATATTGATAGCTCGGGGAGCTAGTGGAGCAGGAGTTCAGTGAGTTGTCGGGCAGCAGCTAGTGGGATCATCAGCGAGTTCAGTCAGTGCAGGTGAGTTTTCTTCTAGTAGGAATGGGTCTAAGGCCACAATGCCGGCCCGTTCAATTAGTAGTAGTTTCCAGACTTCGGTCTGATGCAGTAGTTAGTATGTTTGATGCCTTCGTGGCTCAAACAGGTTTGCGTGTTATGTGTTCCGGGTTATGGCCCGCAACAGTATGCAGTATATGTTGTTGTGTTAGTTGAGATGTTTATGTTATGATATGTTCAGTAGTTTCGGACTTCTGTCCGATGCAGTCAGTTCCGGACTTCTGTCCGATGCAGTCAGTTCCGGACTTCGGTTCGATGCAGTTAGTCTCGGACTTCGGTCCGATGCAGGAGGCAAGGCCTCAGTAGTTCCGGGCTTCGGTCCGATGCAGTTTCTGGACTTCGGTCCGATGCAGAGGGCAAGGCCCTGGTTAGTTCCGGACTTCGGTCTGATGCAGTTTTCGGACTTCGGTCCGATGCAGTGGGCAAGGCCCAGTATGTTCTTTATATGTTATTGTATGGTATGTGGTAGTTTGGGGGAGCTCACTAAGCTTCGTGCTTACGGTTTTCAGTTTTGGTTTCAGGTACTCAGTTTTCAAAAGAGGAGCTCGGAGAGGTTGCAGTGCACACACCATAGTCAGTTAGCCTGGGAATGTTTTACTCTGATAATGAGATTATGTTTTGAATTAATACTCGAAAATTATGTTATGACTTATGATACAGTTTTATAAATATGGTTTTAGTAATGTTTTAAAAGGAATTTTTAGTCATGATTTTTGGGACGTTACATAATTTCTTCAAAACAGGGGATAAAAAGTGTAACAAAACTATTTCAAGGATTGAAAATGCTTTTTATTTCCAAAAGGATAAAAAATGTAAAGTTTTTGGATTTTGGGCCAAAACTGTAAAAATTGCAAAAAGTTGGGTTCTAACCAAAAAAATACTATTCTGAAAGGGCTGAAATTGTTAACAACCCAAGTCTTGAGTTAAAACTATCATTTCAATAAATCTATGATGCAAAAGTATCAAGAAAATGTTTTAAGGGCTAAAAATGTCTTTTCTTTTATATAAAGGACCAAAATTGTTACTTTTATAAAAAGAAAAGGGGCTAAAAAGGTTAAACGACTACATTTATACCAAATATTTTATTTAGAGAATATTGAGTCAAAAATACTAATCTACGGCTTACAACAAAAACATCGAAAGAGAAATACGCGTATAATTCCAAAATTTTGCTATAAACAAATCGATCGGTCTCGAGTCGATACAAAATAACAATTGTTAAATCGAACTCTCTAGTAGACATGTAATACCTAAGACAAGTAAACATTCGACACTTGGGCTTGAATGTTTCAAATCATGCTTGTTGGACCTTGCAAGTCCATTAACATGATCTTTGGGCCCAAGGGATAATGATTATATGTTATTGGGCCTTCTATGACCCAATTCCATATAAAGGGACCTTCAATGACTTTTAAGTGCTATTGGGCCCTAGTGATCCATTAGCATTGTAATAAGGTCAAAGTAATCAAATGCGAGTTGGGCCAACGTGTCTTTCGCATCCCCGATAGCCTAAAATAACTCACAGAAGTAGCAGGACGTCGTATTCCTATTCTCCTCGTTTGTTCGGCTTATGAGTAATCAAAGTAAATAAATTCAGGTTGTTCATCAATAGTAAACAAGGTTGTTTGGATTAAGTGAGTGATAACGGGCGACGCCTCGAAGGATCGTTCGTAAACTGTAGTTATAACTAGTCATTACTAATGCATGATTATAACAACTCACAAACCTTAATTAATCCAACACCACACGAGTAATCAAGGAAGAGTAATCAAAAATCATTCAATGTGGCAGTATCACCATTCGAGAAATAACTGTATTTTATGTTTTTGGAAAACATCGGGTTTTCCGGGGAAGTTCAACGATTTTCACTTGTAAGGTTAATACAAAGTTTCTTTTCAATTATACATGTTTTGAAATCATCATGCATATATTTACGGATCTTCACAGCTTTTTATAAACAATGGCCTTTTCAGAAAATATCTGATTTTCTGGGTTTTACAAACTACACAAATCATTTTTATCATAACATTGTTTATGAACTCACCAACATTCCATATGTTGACCGTTTTCTAAAATAACTTGTATTCTCAGGTAACATGTAAGCCGAGGAATAAGTACCAAGAATCTTAGTGTGTTTTGTTATTAAAAACTATCAAATAGTTTATGTACGGATTTGTAACGTTAAAACAATGTACTTGACGTGAACAATTCTAGTTGTAATATATTGATGCATGGTGATGTTTATGTTATGATTCATGTATATTCATTGTGATGATATTCAATTTAAGTCACGCGAGCCCTCGGATCACAATCTCACAAAAATCATAGGTACTCAACATCTTTCCGTTCCATGACAGAAAGATGCCTCAATGACCAACTCGCGGAAACCCTGGGCCAACCCCACCTGAAGTCAACTCATCTGCATTCCAAGCGGATGTATTTGTTGTGGTCACCGCAGCAATGGCACAAATTCACCAAGGGAACAATGGGGGAGTCAACGGACAAGGGCTGGAAGTTCAAACAACGGAATAAATCAAGGACCTACCAAGACGTGCTCCTACAAAGATTTCACCAATGCCAAGCCACGAACCTTTAACGGCACTGGGGGAATGTTAACCCTGAAAAGATGGATTGAGAAGGTGGAATCAGTGTTCGAGATATGCGAATGCCCTGAGGAGATGAAGGTGAAGTTTGCCGCATGCACTTTCGTTGACCAAGCTCTCACTTGGTTGAACGGACACGTAGAACCCATGACTCTTCCCGTAGCCAACTCTATTCCATGGGCAGAGATGAAAGAAATGTTGATGGCCGAGTACTGCCCGCGAGGCAAAATCCAGAAGACGGAACTGATGGGTTTTGGTCCTAAGAACATTCTATGTGCTCATACAAACCCTAATGCTTGGATCTAGGTTTCTCTATTGTACATGTAAGTTATCCAAGACTATAAACCCTAATTCCAACATTCAAATAATCATATTAACATGAGAATAAGTTTATAATGTTACCTTGATTGTTATGTAGCAATAACAATCCCAAATCTCCTTATATTGACTTTGGAAGGCTTAGAGTCACAAGTGTCACTCCTCTAATGGTTCACAAACACCATAAGCAAGAGGATGAAGAAGAGAGAGGATGAAGGCTACCAAAACTCGTGTGAAACCCTAGCAAGAAGCTTGTCCACGTTTTTGGTCCTTAAGGGATCTATATATAGTGAGGCAATTAGGGTTATCTAACAAGGAAACCCTAATTTGGTTGCTTAAGCCCTAAGCAACCCATGGAGTCCTTTAATCAAGCCCTTGGACGATTTCCTTATGGGTTTTCCATTAGAATTCGTCCACCCCTTGATTCAAGACAATCCATGGCTCAAATTGGAATTATCTTATAATTACATTTCCAGTCCCTTAAGTTTAATTAATCTCTTTTAGTCACAAAACTAATTACCAATTAATTATCGACTAATATTAATTAAACAATATGATTTCTCCTTTAATATATTATTCCCATAATATATTAATAAATCATATTTAATCCTTTCTCTCCATAATTCATCCTATCAAGTTGCTTTGGTGAAGGCAACCCAAAAGGACCATGCACCATCGGGTCAAGTAAATACCAAAATAGTTATGGACTTAGACACTAATCCAACAGTCTCCCACTTGGATAAGTCTAATAACTATTATGCGTATGACTTCAGATCCTGATCTGCAATCGTAGCTTTCCAAAGCCGCTGTCAACTCTGATTCTATCAGATACGTGTGTCCTTAGATAAGGGATCATATATTCCTCCATTCTAGATATCATATGAGATATGATTTCAAATCATTCTCTTTGTACTATATCTCGATTCCGATTTATGACGACTGACTAATTGAACAAATCAAATTAGCCCTAGCCCGGCCGAGCATTTACGTTTGTCATCACTAAATCATCGAGGGGCTCAAAGATATCGCTTTTATCCTTCTTTGGATAAAAGGAACGGATAAACTTTGATACAATGCTCACTTGCACTCACTCACCGAATCACACACAACAATATGTTTTATAACACCAAGTTACTAGTGCGTTTACATATTATCAATGTGCAACCGATTTGCAAGATACAACTCACACATCTCGGTTTCAAGAATATAAGATGTTATCGTCTCACCAATCACTCGTGATACAATTTCATGGAGTGATCCAAGTGAGCGTGGGTTTGATCCAATGCTCAAATCATATTCATAAGCACTCATGAACGTTGTAGCAAACATTTGCTTATGTCTAATGCTCTTTAGACAATCCACACACCAATTCACGACAGTCTTCATTCATACCTACTTCCAACATATGAACGACTGTGGCCCGTTCGAATAATTTAACTGTTCTTAACCAATTAAATTATTCAGGAAGTCAAAACATGCAAATGTGAAACACAAGAATAATACTAATCCCATATGGCCTCAAACCTTTGAGTATAAATAAAACACCTTTTATTTATCACCATATCGATTACTCATTATTTGTCGTTTCAGGTAATCAACTCCTTACTTGAATCACAACACTTATCCCATGCTCCTAGCATGCACACAATGTTTACCTATGGTTCTTACTTTGTGAAATAGATCACATTGAACACATTTCCAATCATTCTCATTTCACAACCCCAAATCCTTTTTCATAAGTGAAAGAATATCAAATTCTTGTTACTTATAGAATATGCTAGATTCTAACATTCTATGCAACTTATCCTTTCGTAATGTCACTGCACCAAAGTCACAAAGACTATTGCCAATGATATTACAAAGTCTTTTATCGGAAATTGTTACAAGACAATTCCTTAGATATGATGTCTCTCACTCAAAGTACATTCCTTTGAACATCCTTTTGCATAAAAGTTTCTAATCTAGACATGGATCTTCCATATTCAATTCCCAATATGGACACGCTTCCATATTTTCCATATGACAACTCATTCTTAATAGAATCTTATCTATTCGTAATGATTTCGATATGGTCCATCCAATATGGAAACATTTCCATATTTTCCAATACTATACTTCCAACCACTCACAAGCGACCAATCCTCGTTGAACTTTGGATTGTCCTTTGATAGTTGTTTAATTATTTTAGTCAAAACCGATTCTAGTCCTTTTCCCTCTAAATGCGCTAGACATTCGGAAAAATTTAGAATGGTCAAAAATTAAAGCATTTGCAATCGATCCTATACCCGAAGCGTATGGGACACGACGCATAATGTTTTATTTGCTATGTTCTCAAAATTCCAATTGTGAAGAGGAATGTCGTAATCATAATCGAAATTTTAAGAACACACTATGTACCCTTGACTAAATTTATTAACATTTCTCAACCTAAACTTTTAGATTTGAAATGAAGCATAATATTCTCTCCCTTAATTATAGCAAAACAACTTTACAAACCTTACGACTTTGCAAGGTGTAACTCTTGTTTTCTATAATTAATATTGCCAACTTGCAATACGTGCCTTAATAATCATACAATCATAACATTTATGCTCCCACTATCATGATGATTATTATAAAACATAACACTTATGCTCCCACTAGCTTCGACATGTATTCATAAACATCTTAACTTTCAGAAAAACAATGCTTATTGAATTTCTTAAGTTCATGTTTCTAATACTTAGTGCTTTGATAATCTTTTATCAAGGCTTCTTGAACTTAGACACCTTTGCCTTCGATAGTTCATATGTGTGTCTAAACACTTAAGACTAATTGCCAAACCTCACAATACAAATTATGGAAAGGGATACCGTAACCATAATCGAATTCGAGAATGCAATTTTACAATCACTATCTTCTTAAAATCTTTCTTAGTGAAAGCATTTCCTCGCAATCATTTTCATGAAGGAGGAAATCTTATGACACTTAGATTTAAACGGTGTATGTGTTCCTATCCATGTGAATTTGTTAAAACCAAGGTTGACGACAAATTCAAACTTATATGGATCGAACTTTCTTAATCTTGATTTCTTGCCTTATGGTAACACAGCTGCCCACCATGTCTTCCAAGTAGTTAAGCAGCTCACCTTTTCTTATCAATGTACCTTTCATTGATTAAGGTGCTTTGCCTTTTATGCATTCAAAATGAGAACTCATAGAACTCACATGCATAATTAACTCGATTAGATTGGCACAGAAACAAAATAATGTCATCACGATAGGTTGTAAACCTCAACCCGTGTGCTAGTGATGATCGATAAGGTTTATTTGATTTGTTTTTGAACCTTTTCAAACCATTAAAACTCCCACTGACTCCTTGACATATAAGATTCTCTTGTCAAAACATTTCTTGACAACCAAATATTCAAGAGTTAGTGTAGCTTTTATCAAAACACTTCATAAATTGGTCCTAGTTGGTCTTTGTCTTATCCAAGACATCACAACTTTCCACATTTGATGAATGTTATAAACCTTTCTTAATACTTTTCACTCAATGTCGCAATCTTAACTTTAAGACTTGTTTTGGAACTAAGTATGACTGACTTATTGATTTAACCATTTCTTCAATTCTTGATTCCTCTTCTTAGACATACAATTGTACTAAGACTCACTTAGAGGATCAATTGAGATATGGTTCTTAATCATTAAGACCCATCATAAAGCATAAAAGGTACTCTCCCTTCTTCTTAGAATGGAGAAACTTTTATCTTTCTGCCTACTTGATTCTTTTTATTCGTTCTACTATTGATTTAAACCTTTTTCAATCAATCTAGAATTACACTTAATCTTGTAAGTATAATCACATTTACTAAACCTTTAGTAAATCATGACGAATATCATTGTTACTCTTATGGTGGACTTGATTAACACGCAACTTTGTGTGCTCGATCTCCTAGTCCTTCACTTGACACTTTGTCAATGAATTAGTCTAATTTCCAAAATATGAAATTTCTCATTCATCGTGCAACCAAGTTGCATGATTCCAAGTTTCTGTCCAATTGAAACTTGGGCGATGAGAAACTCTCCCTATTTGGTAAATTCTCGACTTTCCATAAATAACATAATAAGAACCAAATCCATTATAGAAACATTTTAACATCAATTTTTCATACACGCCATTGCAAGGATAAATAAATAAAATTTAAAATCAAAATTTATTTTATTGCGGAAAAAATTTGTCCTTATAATGCAATTCATTGAAAAACTATGCTAGTACATCTTTCTTAGTAATCTAATTCTAACTCTAAGTAGTAGCTCAAGAATCTAATCTTCTAGAAATGCGATCGAAATCCATTCCTTCACGGTTAGATTTTGCTCACTTCTTCCCTTAAGCTTCCTTTCTTTTCTTCGATCCTACAAAACATCAATCGTAATCTTATCACATTATGTATTAAGAATCTAGAATAGAAGCTTAAAAGAGTTAGTTAATGGATTTTACCTAAATTAGAGCCATACGTTTCCACTCTCCCATCTCTTAGATCTCTTAGGTAAATGGGGCAACTTCATCTCTAATGCCCCTTCTATTGGCAATAAAAGCAAATTGACTCTATTGGAACAGGACATGAAACTACTTCAGACATCGCCTTTCTCTTATGATCAAACTTTTCGATCATTGCATGTCTTTCGTTTCCATTGTCTACATCCATAGAACTCTCGAAGGCAGATTCACCAATCAACATTGTTTTTCTATTGCGCCAAACCATTGCTGATTCAACAGCAATAAGCATATAGGTGAGATCTATAAGAGTCACGTCGCGGTTCATCATATAGTACTCTCTTACGAACTCACTATATGAGTTAGGAAGTGACTGAAGAACCCAATCAACAGCTATTTCCTCACAGACAACGGATCCCAACATTCTTAACCTATCAATGTGTGACTTCGTCCCTAGGACGTGTGCACACACCGGCTTTCCTTCTTTATGTTTACTTGCCAAAAGGGCTTGAGTGATCTTGAACTTTTCAAGCCTTTGAACTTGTGGGTTAGGGAGAATAATTGGAGGAGGAGGAGGAGGAAGTGAAGCATGATTTCTTGTTCCTCGATCGAATCGTGGAATATCATCTTTATGTGGAATGCTTGTTCCACGGGATTTGGGAAGACCATACTTGTCGAACTTTGACATCTACAAAATGGGAGAAAACAAATTCAAGTTAGTTGATTGATTGAGTCCTTAGTAAATCACCCAAATGAGATACTAAGGCTAGGACCCAAAACAATATTCTACAACTCGGGAGAGGGATGCCGTAACCCAAATTGCAGAACATTTGAAGGTAAGTGAATGACGATTCACTAATTTCCACCACGAAAAACGAAAAAGAAATTTAAGTTTTAAATCTATGAAAACTCCTAGATCCTTTGAGATTCATTGAACATTTCAATGGCATGTTTAAATCTCGATATGTCCCTCTTGTTTGTGACTGGGATGCCGAGGATCACAAAGCGGGTGTGAATAACCATGCAAACTTACATGGTGCCCTCACATGTTACAGTCACCTATTCGATGTGCTGGTAAACCACACACGCTCCACCAAACTATGACAAACATTGAGTCACCCTTTGCTACCTTTGCTTAGAACCATTTAGTGTGTCGGTAAACCACACACGCTCCACTAACATCTTTGCAAGGGCACAAAGTGTAATTTCATGGAATTGCATCAATTCACTTTGCCTAAGTAACTAAGATTGGGAATTTTTAAAACATTTAGTTACTTTTGTACTTTATTATACTTATAATGAAAGGTTTTGTCTTATCCTACCCGTTCGGCTAACGACCCTCCACTAGTCAAGAGTGCGGTGGGTAAGAGTGGATACCCATTCAATCGCCATTTTATAGGCAATTTCCTTAACACCCCTTATAGACCAGCTTCGTGAATGAGGCCTACTAACGGTAAGACTGACTTTTACTCATACATATATATATATATATATATATATATATATATATATATATATATAATGTTAGACTTTTAATGTTATATATAGTATAGGGTGTATTTTATACTTTCAAAATACTAGGTGGTCTAATTTAACAATTATACTTTTAATTCAATTAAATTGTAAACCTAAACTTTTATGGATCTATTAAACCTCTTTTAATTATACACCTTAATTAATTAATAAAACCATAAGGGTGTGATTTGAACGTTTCAAAACAATACTAGAGTTTTAGAATTTAACATTCCTAATTAAACTTTTAATCAACTTTTAAATTCCAAAACTTGAGGGCAAGTTTTGAAACATTTCAAAACATTAGGGTTTAGAATTTAAATATGCATCAAAATTAAACTATTAATCAAAATTTAAATTCCAAAACTTGAGGGCAAGTTTTGAAACCTTTTTCAAAACATTAGGGTTTTAACTATTTAAATTTCAAAACAACAAAATTATTGGGTTCAAATTTAAACTATAAAACCTAAAGGGGAAAATATGAAACATTTCATAACACAAGGATCAAATAACAAATAATATAAAATTAACATTTAATCACATAATTATCCATATTTGATTTATTTAATGATTTCTTGAAAAACAATTTATCAATTTAATCAAAATAATTAATCAATTATCACATAAGGAAACAATTATCTTATTAATTGATAAAAATCTTCCATTAGATCAAGAATATACTCATATATATCAAAAAATCGGATTTATATTGATCTCATGTGATAAGGTAACAATCCATAAGCAAAAACAACAAGAAATCCCGAACATTGCTCCATCTGACGCTCGAACTCGCCGAGTACCCCCATGGACTCGCCGAGTAGGGGCAACTCGCCGAGTCCACAGTGGGACTCGCCGAGTCCATCAAGCAGAACACCAAAAAACGAATTTTTTAAACATATCAAGCATCAATACAATAGAAACCAAACCAGGCTCTGATACCACTGATGGGTTTTGGTCCTAAGAACATTCTATGTGCTCATACTGTAACACCCCCCTCTGGCACGTATCACAATATTGTCCGCTTTGGGCTACTCGGCACGAGGACTTCCCAGGGGGTCACCCATCCTGGTACTACTCCCGCCCGAGCACGCTTAACTGCAGAGTTCTTATGGGATCTGCTGCCCTCACGGCTTTAAAACGCGTTGTGACAAGGAAGGTATCCACACCCCTTTTATGGAGATCTTTCGTTCTCCTTATAAGGGGTGTGGATACCTTCCCTAACACAACGCGTTTTAAAGCCGTGAGGGCAGCAGATCCCATAAGAACTCTGTAGTTAAGCGTGCTCGGGCGGGAGTAGTACCAGGATGGGTGACCCCCTGGGAAGTCCTCGTGCCGAGTGGCCCAAAGCGGACAATATTGTGATACATGCCAGAGGGGGGTGTTACAAATGGTATCAGAGCTAGGGCACGGGTCGATGTGTTCGACGGGGACGTCGAACCCTATAATGGGGGGTGAAAGTGGGTTAGATCTGATCCCACATCGGCTGGGAAGGAGAACTAAGCATTCCTTATAAGGGGTGTGGATACCTTCCCTATCACAACGCGTTTTAAATGCCGTGAGGGCAGCAGATCCCATAAGAACTCTACAGTTAAGCGTGCTCGGGCGGGAGTAGTACCAGGATGGGTGACCCCCTGGGAAGTCCTCGTGCCGAGTGGCCTAAAGCGGACAATATTGTGATACGTGCCAGAGGGGGATGTTACACATACAAACCCTAATGCTTGGATCTAGGTTTCTCTATTGTACATGCAAGTTATCCAAGACTATAAACCCTAATTCTAGCATTCAAATAATCATATTAACATGAGAATAAGTTTATAATGTTACCTTGATTGTTATGTAGCAATACCTTGATTGTTATGTAGCAATAACAATACCAAAACTCGTGTGAAACCCTAGCAAGAAGCTTGTCCACGTTTTTGGTCCTTAAGGGATCTATATATAGTGAGGCAATTAGGGTTATCTAACAAGAAAACCCTAATTTGGTTGCTTAAGCACTAAGCAACCCATGGAGTCCTTTAATCAAGCCCTTGGACGATTTCCTTATGGGTTTTCCATTAGAATTCGTCCACCCCTTGATTCAAGACAATCCATGGCCCAAATTGCAATTATCTTATAATTACAATTCCAATCCCTTAAGTTTAATTAATCTCTTTTAGTCACAAAACTATTTACCAATTAATTATTGACTAATATTAATTAAACAATATGATTTCTCCTTTAATATATTATTCCCATAATATATTAATAAATCATATTTAATCCTTTCTCTCCATAATTCATCATATCAAGTTGCTTTGGTGAAGGTAACCCAAAAGGACCATGCACCATCGAGTCAAGTACTTACAAAAATAGTTATGGACTTAGACACTAATCCAACAGGAACAAGAGCTGTGGAATCTCACTGTCCAAAATTCCGACATTGACGCATACATATCAAGGTTTAGCGAATTGTCTCTGTTGTGCCCTGGCATGATCACTTCGGAGGGAAAGAAAATCGAACATGTAGAACCCATGACTCTTCCCGTATCCAACTCTATGCCATGGGCAGAGATGAAAGAAATGTTGATGGCCGAGTACTGCCCGCGAGGCAAAATCCAGAAGATGGAACAATAGCTGTGGAATCTCACTGTCCAAAATTCCGACATTGACGCATACATATCAAGGTTTAGCGAACTGTCTCTGTTGTGCCCTGGCATGATCACTTCGGAGGGAAAGAAAATCGAACGATTCATCTGGGGACTAACCTCCCCAATCCAAGGAAATATGATAGATGCAAATCCCGAAACCTTCGACGGTGCCAAGAGATTGGCCAAGAAACTGTACGACCATAACAACAAGAAGGGTGAGAAGCGGGGAAGGAAAGTGACAACAAGAAAGGAAAGAACAACAAGAGGAAGGGACGTCAAGGCTCGAAATCGTCCAAGAAGCAACAAACAGTGACAGTCAATGTTGCAACCACCCAAGTTCCATCCACACCACATGCTCTAGCCTCAGCTGCTCCAAGTGCTCCTAGGCAGTATTCTGGAACTCTTCCAAAGTGCAACAAGTGCAGTCTCCAGCATAATGGAGAATGCAGAGAGATGCATTGCACTAGCTGCAATCGGAAGGGTCACACGTCAAGGTATTGCAGAACCTATCCTCTCCAGAATCAGCAACAAGGAAACAACAACAACAGCAACAATAACCGCAATAACAACAACAACAACCACAACACCAACAACAACGACAACAATGCAGGACTGAGCCACACCTGCTATGGATGTGGAAGGACTGGGAATTTCCGTCAAAATGCCCTAACAACAACAACCTTGAGAATGGAGGAACAGGAAGAGTGCTGACCATGGGTCAGGGAGAAGCGGTTCAGGATCCTGATGTTGTCACCGGTACGTTTCTCCTAAACCACACTTATGCATGCATCCTATTTGATACTGGAGCAGAACAAAGGTTTGTGAGCAATAAATTCAAGAACTTGTTAAAACTAGGGTTGTGCACTATTCGGATAAAACTAAATTATCCAATTGGACAATTTGGATTGGATTATTTGGTTCGGATTTTTGGATTGGTTTTCAACGAAACCGAATTATTATTTTGGATTTCGGATTGGTTTTGGTTTATAAAGTAAGAATCGAATAGTCCAAAAAAACCGAATAAACATTTGTTATTTATCTATTTATAATATATATCTATAATTATTTATTAATTTTGTAATTTATTTTTCAAATAGGTTCAAAACGTTTCACCCGATAAAAAAAAACATTAATATGCATTTTCTCTCAAAAGTTTTGTATCTATAAAATATTTATCTTTAATATATCTTCTTATTAGTTTTTTATACATTTCAAATCACAACTAAATTATTTGTTTTTGCTTCTTGTGTAAAGTTGGGTAATATTATAAGTATATGTCGTTTTAAAATGTTTTGGTTTTTGAAAACTTTAGGAATTACATTAATCGTTCTATCACCCCGCCAATCAAATGTGTACATTCAGATGTACCGTACTTCTCTAGACGTATTGCTATTTTATCAGACGTATTCTAAAGGCAAGATACCTCTCTTATGATATCTTCCGATAGGTATCCTTCACTATCGTAAGCAATCTCATTTCCTCTATTTTCTCAGTCTATCTTGGTTCGCATCACTTTCTGAACTTCTGCCATTGTGATAGGTTCGGGTGCAGGCGCAACGACCGATGCATGACCCATCACATTCTTAGGCTCAGGTTGTCATCTTCCTCGGATATTTCCTAGTCTGTCTTCACCATGACGTTTTGTACACCCAAGCAGACATTCGGTGTACCGAGGCGAGAATTTTAAGATAGGAAAGATTTTATTTACGATAGACGTATATATCTCCTTGTCACACCGAAAAGTTATATGTCAGTTCTAATACCGTAATCATAAGTTTAGAAATCTAAACACATAAAATTTCCAGATCCGGTCGGCAACAGACCATAGATCCGAACAAATAATAGCATATAAGGCATCTTTATAGCTATAACATAAAACATTTAGCACATAAAACATTTTAGGCATCTTTCCTAAAATAAACTAGTGATTGTGTCTAAAATATAGCAGACACTCATCTCACAATCATCGCTTAGCATTCTAAGTTTAAGTCTATAAATTTCCTATAAATTCCTAGTTCGCTTAAACTAATGCTCTAATACCAACTGTGACATCCCCATTTTCACGGCCAGAAAAAGACCGATTTTGTTTATGCTTTATAAAAATCAGAGTATCTCTTTTAATCAAAATGTTGCAGAATTTGTTCCCAGTAAAACATGATAAATACGTTATCAAAGCATTTCCGAAGAAAAGTATTTTTATTCGTTTTAAAACATTTGGGATGTCATTGTCAATACATAAACATAAGCATAAACATAACTTACATTCATTATCACTAGTGATATATATCTCCTTAATCTTTCAGTGTAATGTGACTTCATATCAACACTTGTGATATAAATAAACTGAGTGGGTCAGGTTGGGAAACCTGGTGAGTACATAGGGTTTTCAACCCACAATAATATAATTATTATGTTTAAACAATCAAACAATCAACCCAATTACCCATCCCCATTATATTCCTTACTCTTAAGAGTCTACCCTAAAAGTCATCTATCCTGCATTCTTTCATTCTGAAGTCCTTCGCTTCCAGGGTTATAGGACTGGCACTAAGTCTATAGCTGCCAATGCTCATTCGTAAAGCACTAATTCCATAGCTGCTAAAGTTCATTCATCAGGTACTAAATACATAGCTACCAGTGTCTAGGTACTAAGTCCATTGCTACCAACGTTTATCTATCAGGTACTAAGTCCATAGCTACCAACATTTATTCAATAGGCATTAAGTCCATAGCTGCCAATGATCATTCATATCATCTTTTATCTCTCATCATTCATCTACCCATGTTATACCCAACTTATTTGTAGATATAAAATACGTATATAGTTTAAATAATTTAAAACTTGTATAAAATCGTTCGTCCAACATAGATAGCAAGTATACAGATAATATGCACACATAGCACGTAGTTTATATAAAATACTTCATATCTATGTGTAAGATGAAAGTAACTATGCACTCACCTGATAAGGTGATGACTTGGTACTCGGACAACACTTTGCTACTGTTAAAACAATTTCCCTCGGACAAAACCTAGTATTATTACCACTAGAGTTTAGTCTAACGTTAACCGCGACTAATTAATAGTCTAGATATTATTATTATTATATAATCATTAAGAAACACTCTTATATAACTCATAATAATATCCAAAGTACTTATTATAAGTTCCTAATAACGTTATTATATTAAAACATAAGTTATACTAAAGATAGGGTAGGTATAGCTCACTTACAGCGGGTCTTTCTCAAAACCGGGATCCGATGGAGCAACGTTCTCGAGCCGAAAGGCTCTTCTTCTTGGAGTCGTCGGGCGCTCCGGGGCTTCCGCCTCATGCTAGGGAGTTACCCTAGGCTTTGGGGGGGGGGGGGGGGTTTGGGGCTTAGAGAGATGTTCTAGAGAGAGAAAGAAGTGGGTAAAGATGTGAGGAAAAGAGGAAGCCTTGAGCCTCTATTTATAGGCCTCCAGGAGCGTCATCATGTCGTGGTGGCCCTCACCACGTCGTGGTGTTGCGTAGGCTCCAAGTTTTCACCTGGTGCTGACACGTGGCATCGCATACAGGGTGGAATTAGCCGATTTTCAAAAATTAATAACTTTTGCATACGAACTCCGTTTTCGACGTTATTTATATCCACACGTAGGTAAAAATAATATCTACAACTCTCATTTAGACTCTGTCGGCTAATTCTTGACCGATCTTAAATTTAATAGTAGGAGGAGATTATATTGTTAAATGTCTGTGTAAAATTCATAACTTCTACATACGGACTCCGTTTTCGTCTATATTTTTACCGTTGAGTTCCTATTAATGAGATCTTCAACTCTCATTAAGGTTGCATAAACCAAAAATCGCTCGAACTAAAATTCGAGTTTCGGGCTGTACACTGCTAAGCCGAATCTTAGAAAAATCATAACTTCCTCATACGAAGTCAGATTTGGGCGTTCTTTTTATGGATGTTCTCGGTTTAATTTATACTACAACTTTGGTTTAGATCACTAAGGCTAAAAAGTCCTCCATCGTAAATTCACTATTTACGTCTCCCAGTGTTGTGCCGGTTTTGCCGTAAAACTTTGACGGGCCATAACTTCTTTGCTATAAGTCGGATTTCGGCATTCTTTATATGTACGGAACCCTTGAGAAATATTATACAACTTGGTTAAGATTATTTATTCTAAATAATCTTTTGTCGAAAAGTCATTTTTGACCCCTATTATCTCTAAATTAACTAGCCCGGATCTACGGACGTTACAATTTTGTTGTTGCTATATGTATTATGTGTTGTTTCTTTAGGGGAAAGCTTACTAAGAGTTGGCTTACAATTTTGGGTTATGTTTCAGGTACCTCTGATGATCGCGAGAAGGCGAAGGCGTGATCGTGCACATCCTCGTGTTTTGATTTATGATTATGGGGAAAAACTTTGATATTAAACATGTTTTGAAAACTAAATTATAACCAATGATGAGTTGTTGATTGGTTTTAAAAGTTTAAATTTTTCATGAATTTTGTGGATGTTGCATGTGGGGTGGGTGGTATGAGAGGCCTCACATCAAATTTAGACTAAACTTATAAACAAATGCCAGAAAAGCAAAAATATAGGATATGTTTTATGGGTTTTTTAGGTTACAAAAAAAAAGCACAATGAATTTTACACATAAACTCTTATGGGTACATGCAACCTGGAACATACTATGACATTTTCACTATTATAACAACATACTTTATGAACCAACATTTAAGATACTAAATCCAAAAATTGCAAGGATTAGAATCATACCTTTAGCAAAATTCCAGAAGATGCACCAAGGAATGGAGATCAGTTTAAAACCTAGATCTACAAAAGATGAACCATAAATGTGAGAACTTTAAGACTTAAAAAAGTCCAGAAGATGCACAAAGGAATGGATATGAGTTTGCTAGTTGATCATTGGCTTAACAAAGCCTTCCTTCAACCTTCAATTGACCAAAACACCATCAAAGAGCTTGAAGGACAAGAGAAGAGGCTAGGGTTCGAAATAGGAGAATGGATGCTGGAGAGGGTGCCCTAATCTTGGAGTTAATGTCTTTAAATATGGAAGAAACCCTAAAAATCGTGGGTTTGGGATGCAGCAGCCACCACGTCCTGGCCTCCCTCTTTCCACATCGTGGTGTTTACCAAAACACATGATCTATAAATGTAATGCAATGTCGTGGTCTTCCATACACCACGTCATGGCATAAGGTATTCCATAAAAACCTTATCCTTGACCCCTTTAAGTCTTTAACTGATCCGTTATGGAAAACGGATGTTACACATCAGGTGGAGCCACTTTATTTAAACTGTTTTTTTAATTAAGAACAATACATAAATAATAACAAAAAACTTTAAAAAAATATAGATAAGGGCAATTTTCAAATCAAGAAAAAACTGAAAGCATAACAAAATCAAATCATAAAGATGGTCCGAGTGAAAAAATAAACGATTGTGAATAAACATGCAATTTTACTCTAATAAATTATTATAAATTGTAGTTATGTAATAGATAAATGACAAAACTACAAAAATGGCCCCTATAGTTTTCGAAGTTTAGTCCAAACCTCGACTTTTTTGGCTTCATGATCATTTTGAGGCAGTTTGTTTGTGGTTTTGGTCCCTCGGCAAACTGAAATGACTATAATGCCCTTATGATTTTTTTATGTTTTTTCTATTTAATTTAAGTGAAAAAGAAAGTAATTAATTAATTTGGGCCCACATATCTCTCTCTCTCTCTCTCTCCTTTGTAAACTCACCAGCAATCCAAACATCGTTCATAATCCATTTCAATATCAGATTCTAACAACGTGGATTAACCTACAAAAAACTTAAAGATCTTCACCCACTTTCACTATGAACACCCATACACACACTAGATCGAGGTGAAGAAGACCCATTTCAATGACTATCAAGAAGTCCCTCTCCATTCCCTCTGCTGGTGACCCTCCTCCTTTTCCAAAATCAATTTCAGCACTTTAACTGAAAGGAAAAATTTAAAGCTGAATATCAAAACCCGATTTAAGAGTTTAGTTCCTAATATCCCCGATAGAAATCTCCTTTAAATAAAACTTTTCCAGGAAGGATTATTAGAAATGATTGGGCTAGCGGAGGACTTTTAGGGTGCGATGGATATGGAATGCGAGTAATGGTATTCTGGTTCAGTCTTCCAACAACAATCCTCATCAGTAATCCCTTATCTGTTGATTTAAATTCCAAGCCGCTATGAGGGCATCCAAGACTTTCTTCTCAATGTTCAAAGATTTGATTCCTCACCACCACCTCCAACAAACTGAAAAAGGTAAGGGTTTCTATCAAGATGGCGCTAGTTGGTTGCTTTCTATGTCCAATTTCACCTGGGTTTTCATTGATTTCATCTGGGTTACATTGAGTTTAGTGGTAGATGGGTTATATCAAGCTTTTTGATTTCGTGTGTATAGCGATAGAGGTGGGTGACGGTGGTGGTGGATGGTGTGATTTTTGGATATTGTGATTTTTGGATCAAAACAAACCAGGAACGAAGCATCACAAAAATTAAAGTAGTATAATCATCCATTGATTGAAACATCAATCGATCATCCTTCATCTTCTTTCTAATCTCATTCAGCCAAACCGAACTTCACCGATGGATTGATCATCACTAAGTTGAATCAGAGTTGAATCGGATGCAGATCCCCCTCCATCTCTGGTTGTATAAATGAAGGTGATGGTGGCGGAGTGGGGAGGTGTTGAATGTTGCCGAATTTTTATGTCTAGGGGTTTCCGCCGAGATGAGGGATGAGAAGAACGTATTTCTGATTGGAGGCCAAATTTCTTTTGGATGTAGAGGTGGAAGATGAATTTAGAGAGAGAGGGGGGGATGCGTTTTTTTAATTATTTTAATAGATAAAGAACGAAAGAAAAATTAAAAAAATAAATATATAAGGGTATTATAGTAATTTAAGTTTTCGAATGGACTAAAACCACATATAAACATGGTCAAAAGGACCATAAAACCAAAAAAGTCAAAGTTTAGACTAAACCTCAGAAAAAATGCATACCACAGGAACCTTTTTTGCAAATTTGTATAGATAAATAGATATAAGTTAATATTTTTCGGTATTTAGCCCATTAACTCCATTGTCTGTCTAGGCCCATCAAATCATGAACGCAATCGATCCGTTTTAGCAAGGTCGCCATGGCCATGAATCATGATGCCTGATTACTCCATTAAAATTAAACCCAACTCTTTCATGCCTCCTCAGTCTGCTCCTCCTTCTCCCACTTCTCCTTGTCTCCAAGCTTACACCACGTTGAGTTAGAGGGTGTTTGGCTAAGCTTAAAAGGTAAGTTTTTAACTTATTACTATGGGTGTTTATGGGGTAGTTCGGTTTGAACTGTGAACACGGGGCGGATACCTCATGTGCACTAACCAAAACCGAACCAAATTGGCTAAAAAAAACCAAACCGAATCGAATCAAATCGTTTGAAGGCGGGTAACCACAGTTCGTTTCACGGATACCCACTAAATAAAAAAAAATCAAATTCAATCAAAACTATCAATTCAATTTCGATAATTTCTCTAAATCAGTAAGTCACGAAGTCAAATATATATATATATATATATATATATATATATATATATATATATATATATATATATATATATATATATATATATATATATAACATGAAAACTAATAAATGTAAAATTTTGTTGGGGGCAATGAAGATGTATCATGCCTATGGATCATTTCAAAACAATGCCGATGAATAATACTTTCGGTTTGAATATCTGCGGATACCTATATATACAAACCATAACCGACTCGTAGATAGTCGGTTTTTTCAGTTTTAGTTTTTTTGTTTCAGTTTAATTTGGTTTTGGTTTTTTCTGTTTCAAATTGGTTGGATGGGATCGGTTATTCGGTTTTGTGGTTTTTTTGAACACCCATATTTATTACAAATTTCATACCGATAAAAGTTAAAAAAAAACACGTGTACAAACATTTTTTTAAAAAACAAAATTATAATAAATGACTTTTATAAGTTAGATATCCATTAAATAAATAAATAAATAAATAAAATTTAAAAAAATAAATAATAAATAATAATAATAACTCCTTATTTCACCGTTTGAACCTAAGGTCATCTCCGATGGGAGGTTTAAAGGGGAGTTTAATCCCATTAAACCCAAAATCTCCATTGTAGAAAAATGACTAGGATTCAATGGAATGGGGAGTTCAATCCCCATTGAACTCTATATTCTTTCTCCTCTCTCTCTCTCTCTCTCAAACACACACACACACACACACACATATATATATATATATAATTTTTTATTTTTTATTTTAAATTAATGTTAATTTTAATTGTAGTTTTAAATTTTTAATTTCATGATAATTAATTTTTTATTTAAATAACAATAAATAAAAAGAAAATGATAAATGATGTGACAATCCATTAAATTGTATAGAGTTTAATGGAGTGTAGAGTTTAATGAGTAAAATTGTATAGTGAGTGGAATGTATATGTGTCAATCCATTGAACTCATATGAGTTCAATGCATTGGAGATGGTCTAATAACCTTGTACATACATACAAAATTACAAATCACAGACGTCTCCATCTGTCGATCATTTCTCCAAGCGAGACCTCACCTGTGAAGCCACCCGCCGGAGACCGTCGCATCCCCACAGCATCAGTGGAGACCATCGACCCCACCCCTAGGTTCGTTTTTGTTCAAATTTTCCTGCTATCTTTGTTTTTTTCCTGCTGTCATTAGCATACTTTGTTGGTTCACTGAATCTATCAATTGATTCATAAGAATTGTAAACTAGAAACATCCACTCTGTGTGGTTTTTTTTCTGCTGTCTGATGTGGATTTTTTTTTCTTAGCTTTATTCTTCAATTCTATTAATAATCGATGCATAAGAGCTGTGACAGTTGTTTATCTTCCAATTATGTTATATGATCTGTTAAATCAAAATGTTAAACCATAAGAACAGGAAACAAGACTAATTACCAAACTGTTTGTCAATGTTAAATCTATAACCTATATGTTATATTCATAGGATGCTTATATGATAATAAGCTATAAGTTAATAAGTTAAAAGCTATTTTAATAAGCTTTGCCAAACAGGCTCAATAATGGCTTCGTCACGAGAACTATAAAAAGAGTTGGAGGGAAAAGCAAATGATCTCAGCAAAATCCAAAAGGGCAAGTCATGACTCTATCATCCACATAACATAACATCTATTACTATTACTATTACTATTATTATTATTTTTACTGAAATGAAATAAATCATAAATTAATATTTTGATTTTTGACATTGTACATACAGACATATCCAAGAACCACCAAGTCAGAAAGAAGTACACCATCCAACTTGGTGAAAATGAACTTGTCCTTAAGGTTTCCTTCTTTAATGTTTTCAAATTTGGGTTTCGTTTTTTCTTTTAGCAATTAATGCTTCTCTTTTTTGTTTACAGGAATTGGATTTGTTGAATGAGGATGCAAATGTGTACAAATTAATAGGACCAGTGCTTGTAAAGCAAGATCTAGCTGAGGCAAATGCAAATGTTCGCAAGAGAATTGAATATATTTCAGCTGAGTTGTAAGTTTAAATTATCATATTTATGGGTGCATGTTTTCACAACTCATTATTCGTTTTTTGTGCACAAAACCTCTAATTTCTTTAATTTATATGTTTGTGATCTTATGGAACAATGTTATGTTAAAACAGATGTAGAGGGGACTTTGATTATGATGGATCCAAGTTTATTTTTTAATTTTTGGTTTGTTAATATTAGTTTTGTACAAGAGGAAACGTCTGGATTCAACTCTTCAGGATATGGAGGAAAAGCAAAATAGCAAGAAAGAAGCGGTTAGTGTCGCCTTTTCTCTCTCTTCATCATGAGTTTTTATAATCTAGATGATGCTCATAAATGATATGACAATAGTTATCTAAGAATTGACAAAAAAATTTACTTTTTACAGATTTATAAGTTACAGCAAAGGATTCAATCTCTTCAAGCTGGAAAAGGCAAGGCTTAATTTGCATTATGACAAGTTCATGTAAAATTTGAAAATGTTTGCATGTAGTTTGAGATTCATAGAGTTTTTGCATGATTATATTTTGGAATTGTGGTTTTCGCTACAATTTCCATTTTCTAACTGATTTTGTAATTTTGTTGTTTGGAAAATAATAGAATTATTTTCAGTTTAGAACTACATTTTAAAGACTAAAAAGTCTACAAAATGGTAATTCGGTGTATTTTTTCTGTATTTAATCATTTTCCAAAATCAGGTAACTAGGAATATTGGTTTTTGTGAAATGTGAAAGATTTATGAAGGTTTAAGTTATGTTTGGCAAGGTGAAAAGCTAACTGATTATTGAAAACTGTAATTTTTAGTTGAAAAACTAGTTCCTAGCGTGTACAAGCCAAAAAAACTAGCAAATTGTTGAAAAAACTATATGTTATATGAAAAACTTATAAACTAGTTGATAAAAATAACAAATAGCATTTGGTAAAACTAACTGAAAGATATAAAACGAAATAAGTTGACATTTAGAAGTATATGTTTTTTATAATTAATTAATGATATATGTGAGAAAAAAATTTAAAAAGAAATAAAACTTTTGAAAAACTAATCTAAATAGTTTTTTAAAAGGGGTAATTACAAATCTAGTCTTTTTTCTTAATTAGTTATAAAAAAAATAGTCAAAAAATACCACTTAGCCAAAAATAGCCCATAAAATAATAGTCAACTTATGGTTGACTACAGTCAACGCCGTTGACTACTGTCTTAGGCCAAAAAGTACTCTTTCGTGCTAATGGTCTACTGTTTCACGGGCCCGTTTACTTTTTCGTGGCCCATTAGCCCATAATATATAATGAAAAAAAATTCAGATTAGTCATTTTTCCTATTATTTTCTTTGGTTTGACTACTTTTTTCTCTCAATGGAGCACCCGAAGAACAACCCGGTTTGTCTAATTTTCATCAAAATTTTACCGTGTGTTGTGATTATGAGTAGGTTTTATATATGAGGTTAAATTTTTTTTTTTGAAATTATATATATATATATATATATATATATATATATATATATATATATATATATATAACCGTAGGTTTCATACGAAACCTACGGTGTACAAATGCCCAATGCACAGTTTGTGCAGTGTCGACTTGTACATCTTATAAAAAAAATTAAAAATTTAAAAAAAAAAAATTAAAACCGTAGGTTTTTTTCACAAAACAGTAGACGAAACCCCAAAAATAGTAGATTTAAATATTAAAAAAAAAAACGTATTTTTCCCCCAAAACCGTAGGCTACGGTTTGGGATATCGTAGCTAAACCGAGAGGAAACCGTAGGTTTCCCAAAACCTACGGTTTTGTAGCTTACAAACGAAAAAAAAATTTATACAAAACACGAAACAGTAGACGATTTTAGAAACCTACGGTTTAGTGGGCTATATTTGGACATTTACTAATTTTTGGCTAAAAACTGATAATCACTTCCTTAATTTAGCTAAATTAGTAATTACCCCTTTTTAAAAAGCTACTTTATAAACTACTAGGTGTAAGACTCATGTATTACATGAGTTCATTTTAAAGAAAAAAATATGAAATTCTAAACATTTGAGAAGTTTGAATTTATAAGAAAAAATAGAAAAATATTGAATTATTAAAATTAAATTGTTTGTTTTTCTTTTAAATTAAACAAATAATTTATAAATAAACAAATGAAACTAATGAAACTTTAATTTATAAATTTTGAAATTAGAAGGAAGTCAATTAATGAAATTGATATGCATTTATTATTACATTTATTGCAATTATTACATTTAAATATTATGTGGAAATTAATAAAATGAAAAAAACCATAAAATGTCATGTAGAATAAAATTAATTGAAAATAACCACAAAATGACATGTGGCCGAATCAATGAAAATGTAACATGTGGCAAAAAAAATTCTTTATTTATTAGGGAGGATTTTTTAATATTGTAAAACATGACAACTATTTTTTGTATTGTAAAACATGAAAACTTAAAAAAAATAAAAAAATAAAAAAACTATTTTATCACATACCTATGGTAAAGTAAATCAATAAAATGATAAAAATACATCATACTTTTCTATAATTTTTCCAAAAATAAAACAACATTTTTAATGCAACATAAATTGAATAATCCATCTACACATTCTACTTAGATTTAATTGCACTTTTCTATAATTTTTCCAAAAATAAAACAACATTTTTAATGCAACATAAATTGAATAATCCATCTACACATTCTACTTAGATTTAATTGCATTCAGCAACCTTTACTTCCAACTATTGCAAAATATTCAACAGATGAGCTGATTAATTTTTTTTATAAATCAGCAGTGTAGACTTTTTATTCTTCATATAACTTGGCATTTTCCACAATGTGTCTCAATGCAAAAGTAGTATGTTGCTAATGGACGAATATAAAAATTAATTTTTTTTTTTAATTTCTTTGTTTTCCAAGGCGGCATGAAAGCTCTTCAGCCAAGGCTTGAGCAGGTCCATCATCATCTGTAGCGAATATAATTCGAGATGCCTACAGTAAAAACATAAAAGTTCTTGTTTTTTATTTTTTAGCAGCATTGACTTTGATTTGACTAACATAAATAAAAATAAATAAATTACACACCTTATCCTGATTCATACAGATGATTTAGTAACACACAATTTAATATATAACTGAGTGGTCGTTTTATATGCTTATAAAAAAAATTGGGTTAAATCCAATAAATAACAATATACTTTTATTCATATGTTTATTACAACATCATACTTCATAACATACAGATCTCACAACTAATATAGATAAATAAAATAAAAAAGTAAAAATATCATCTCACATGTTTAATTTTTGACCAACTAGGTAAATAATAATATTCGTGTTCACCACCACACAAAATTAAATTTCACAAAGATATCTTAGAAAAAAATATTTTTAAAATTATAGCATTTTAATTTTCTAATAAGTTTTTCATTCTAATTTTTTTTAACTTGTTAGCAATAATAAGTTTTTATTTATAATCTAATTTTTAAAGACATAACTGCAAAATTTGTCCCTGTGGTTATGCAAAAAGTGTGGATAGAGTCCAAAAAGTTTCCGACTTGCATGGAAGGTCCAAAATCAGGAATTTTCCGTGGTTTTGGTCCCTGGATGAATTGCAAGGACAATTTTGCCCTTTTAATTCCTTTTTTTTCCATTTTCTTATATTCATTAATTAAGTTTTATAATTCACAAAATAAAATAAAATAAAAACGGGCCCACCTTACACCCATTATACCAGATAGTAACCTCTCCTTCTACTTTCGACTCTCTCTCACGTCCTCCTTCTAACCCACCTGTTATGAAAATCAAAGAAATGCAAGCACCATGTTGAGTTTACTCTATGATCAAACAAAAACAAGGATTCCAAGGTCTGATTTTAGAGTAGATGAATATGAAAGCAGGTCAGGTGGAACCCCCTTCTCGCAAATCCCTCTTTGATAGTCGATCAGCCGCTAACCCACATATGTACTTCAACATTTTGCTCTCAACTCCCTGTCGGCCGCCACCTCTAGTTCTCCCTTATCTCAACCGAAAATTGATTTGATGGTTTGGTTTTGTACAATCCATATGATCAATCTCAATTTCCATCGTCCTTCTGTTTCCTGTTAATCGGAGGGGAGGGTTCCATTTCTGTTTTGGGTAATATATGTCGGAGTTGTGGCAAATAAAAAGGGGTTTATGAAAGTGAAACAGGTAGTGTCACCTCCTCAGTTGACGATTCCTTCATGATAATATATGGAAAAGAGATTGCATTTTGTGAGGGAATAGTTGGTTATTGTGATAAATTTCATCATAGATTTTAGGAATGTCAGTTGTGCTCTGGTAATCAGATTTCAATGATTGATGGAATGATACTAGTTTTCGATTTGAAGGTCTCCAACGGTTTCGATGGAGATGCTCTCATAAAGTTTCGATCTTGAAAGATTTTGATCGTATTTGATTTCATGAAGTACATCCAACGATGGGGGTAATGATGGTTTAATTTAATTGATTATCGATGTAATATTGCTTTTACCGGTTAACAAAATCAAATAAGAATCGGGGATATTTCAAAACTGTTGGTGATTTGTTATCATCAATGTTATTTAAGTGTAATAGGGATTACTTTGTTGACTAAAAATGATCTTGATAAACATAAAACAAGTAAGGAAGGTGTGGAGTACACACTTGTTTAAGTTTGATCAAGTATTAAAGTATACTGTCATTTAGGGGCGAAGCCCCTGAACGAACGGGGGTCCGGGGGCAGCGCCCCTGGGAGCGGGGTCCAAGGGGCAGAACCCCTGAATGGATTGTATTGTTGTATTAAAAATGCATCAGAAAATCCAAATTTTGAATATTTGACCCGGTTTTGACTTTGAATTAATCTTTATACAAAACCCGGATTTATGACAGTTTTTACCGTTGAGAAAAACTGTTATATGACAGTTTTGACAGTTTTTCGGATAAGGCAGATTTATAACCAATTTTAGTCACTTTTCTGGTACTCACGGAATTACAACATTTCAATCTCTCTTTCTTTTCTCTCTGATTTTATCTGAGTCTTATCCAATTGAGGATTTGGGAGTACCACCCAAATACTTCGATTTGAAAGTGATTATCACGATTCTCAGATTTCCAAGTGCCACTAAACCATATTTCTAACAAAAACTTATGTCAACAACTGAGAAATATTTTACTGGGTGGGGAGGAGCCATAATCGACGAATTTGTCGGTGATGTTTCGGTTTGTGTTTGAGTTATATGTGTGCGTGTGTTTTTTCTATTAAATTACAGTTGTGTGTGTGTGTGTGTTTGACTTAGAGGGGAAGGGGAAAAGACGATGGACGGGAAATGGGTTTTAAAGGTTTTTGTATGTGTGTGTGTGTGAGAGAGAGAGAGAGAGAGAGAGAGAGAGAGGGAGGGTACCATTGTGGTGGGTGGGCCGTTATTTTGTTTTTCTTTTATTTTTAAATGAGCAATTTATTAAAATAAATATAAAAATGCAAAAAAGAAACATAGAAGGACAAAATTGTCATTTCAACTTTACTAGGGACCAAAACCACGAAAAATACTTGATTTTGGACCTTTTATGCAAGTCAGGAACTTTTTGGACTCTATCCACAATTTTTGCATAACCACATGGACCAATTTTGCAGTTTTGTCATTTTTAAATCACTTTTTATTATGTTATGATTATATAATCACATATTTTTTTATTAATGATACGAAATTAAACATTACAAAAGACAAATTTACCGGTAAGATTCTCAACTTTTTGTAGTGATAAACCGCATACATAATATTTGTTTTATTCAATAGGATGTAATTATATTGGTGGCGGTTATGTCATTAAAATTATAACTTTAATAAAGAAAAATATGTAAAAATTTAATAATAAAAAACTAAGAACTAAAGTGGTAAAGATATGTTGTGTTCTTTTATAATTTGTAAAAGCCAACTTTATGTTAAATAAAAGAGAAAGTAATAAAACATTGACAAATTGCGCCTGTAGCTCAGTGGATAGAGCGTCTGTTTCCTAAGCAGAAAGTCGTAGGTTCGACCCCTACCTGGCGCGAATTCTTTTTGTTTGAGAAAAAAGCAATTATTATATTATTTTTCATCTTATCACTCCCAACCTATTTTATTACTACCGCTTTGTTCAATTTTCATCTTTATATTTTTTAAATGTTGAACCTTTCGACTTCAAATTTTATAAAATATCATTTTAAGATATACGCGGTGGACGACCAGACCTGTGTCGTAGATGAGTCTAATCTTTATATACGACTCATTATAGTATACTAATAATTCATGCTTGAAAACAAAATTGATTTATATGTATCATCGTGAACTATGATTCTCGTCAATCTAAGTCAGAACACGTTATATCACTCTTTCTCTTGAACCTACTAGGTCATGAGGGTGTGTGTGTGTTTGATTATTGATTAATTGATTGTTTGAAAATCAATGCACCATCCGATTTAGAAATCAAAATTGTAAGTTTCAAAATCCAATAAGATCACTCAATTTCATAATCGCTTTTGGCATTCAATTTCATATTATTGATTAATTGATTGTTTTAATTTTAAAAATCAAAATCGAATTTTTGAGAAATCTAATGATCAGCTCTTGTTTCTCAATTTTAGAATTGATTGACTTTTATTGTGGCTTGTGTGCTTAATTGTTTCATTTTCAAATGATTACTTCTTTTAAACAAGATTTGAACAATACAATAACTATGAAAAGAATCTTGGTTTTCTTGCAAAAATTAGAGTTTGATGACAAATATCTTAAGTTGTGTTGTAGTCGTCTTGAAGTCACACTTAAGTACGATGAACGATCAAATATTGCGCCAATAAACTTTATCTGGAGTTAAATATGGTTGACGAGTTCTTACCAAATGAAACTACTTACTCTATCAATGTTTTAAAATACATGAAAAAGTCGGTTGTTTTCCTAATGCATATAAAGTCTTGGTGATTATTCTAGTAACTGTTGCATTTGTAGAAACATTTTTCTCAAAATTGAAGTCATGAATGTCCTACATATAGTCCACAATGTCACAAGACAGTTATGACCCATCAACTTTGTAAAATGTCAGGTAGACTCATTCGGCTTTGAACTTTGTAAAATATCATTTTGACAATCTCAATTTTCTAAACTGTCATATGTTTTGTACGTATGAGTTAGGTCACATATAATATATTTTCATTCGACGGTATAAATTAGAGTTACTAAGGGATACCGACCTAATATATTTATCTATCAACAAATTCAATAGTGTTTAACTTTATCAATACAATCATCAAAATTAACTTAAATCTATTTTTTGCCTCGTACCTTTAACTAAAAAAAACTAAAACTTGAATAAATCTTAATTTACCTCACATAACAATATATATATATATATATATATATATATATATATATATATATATATATATATATTCACAAACGAGTATTAAAAACACATACATAAATTACCAACATCACAATGTATAATGATGATAAAAATACAAAATAAATAGCATTAAACTTGTATAAAAATGAAATAATTTCAACTTCAAACGCTAAAAATAATAATCTAGTATCTATACGTAATTTCTAAGACTTTGACCAACATTTTAGAATAATATTAACTTCAAACTATTTTGTTTTTGTTTTTATAGCCAAAAGAACAACCTTCCAATCATTTTCGATTAAACGGAAATAACACTTTTCATTTCTAATTTACACAAGTAAACAAACCGACTGACATGAATCTTTAAAATTCGGTCGAACATAATCTTCGTGTTATTTTCAAATTAAATCAGCTTCTTTATTCTTAAATATTTATTCCAAATTTTGTAACAAATAAATAATCATAGATTAAAAAAAACTCAACTAACATGATCAACCAACCTCCTTTCCACATAAATTGTAACCACCACTCTATTTATACCAAAACTCTTTCACTTCCTCACCACCACCACCACCATGGAACCCACCATCATAGGAACCTCCGATTTCATTAAAGCCTACTCCGATGGTACCATTGAGCGTTTCATACCGGAAACATCTCCGGCCTCTCTTGACTTGTACGATGGCTACAAGTGCAAAGATGTAACCATAGATCCATCAAAACCAATAACTGCAAGACTTTTCATCCCCACTGCCGCCGTCATGCCACCATCACTACCAATCGTGGTATACTTCCACGGCGGCGGTTTTGCAATCGGCTCCACCACATGGCTAGGCTACCATCACTTCCTAGGAGACCTTTCCGCCGCCACTAAATCAATCGTTCTTTCCGTCGACTACCGCCTCGCACCGGAAAATAGGCTTCCGATTGCATACGAAGACTCTTATGCATCCCTCGTTTGGTTATACAAACAAAAACCGTCCGATTCCTGGCTCCAAGACGCCGATCTTTCTAGGGTTTTCCTCTCGGGAGATAGTGCCGGAGGAAACATAGCTCACCAAGTAGCCATTAGAGCGATTCGGGATACGCAGTGTCCGGTTAGGGTTTCTGGAATACTCTCCATTCACCCGTACTTCGGTAGTGAGAAGCGAACCGAGTTAGAGACGAAAGTCGAGTCAGCTGATGATGTGAAGTCGAACGATATGTTTTGGAGCCTAAGCGTGCCTAAGGGCTCGAACCGTGACTATGACGGGTGCAACCTTGAAAAGATGGTGGTCTCGATGTCAGAATGGAATCGGTTTCCGGACGTTCTTGTTTTTGTGGCGGAATTTGATTTCTTGAAGGAACGGGGAGTGGAGTACGCCGAATTTTTGAAGGGAAAAGGCGTAAAAGTGGAACTAATTGAGACAAAAGACGAAAAGCATGTTTTTCACGTTTTCCGGCCCAATTCCGAGGAGACTAAGTTGTTACAAAGTCAGATGAATGAGTTCATACATAGTTTTTGAACTCTTTGTACTCAGTTAAAGAATAAAACACATAAAATTCGAATAATAAATATAAAATATAAGACTTATTTACATGATTTATGTTATGCTGGAGCATTTTGTATACCTACGGATGAATCTAATGATCAAATCCACTCATGAAACCGCCTACAAAGCCGGCTCCATTACAACCTCCGCATAGCATTTCTTTCCTGCCTCTGCAAGAAGAAAGACATGAAAAATAGCATCAAATATGTCATAAAATAACAACATGCTTTTCAATTTGTCTCACTAGGATACTTTTCTTTTTTCCATACATGCCAAGTCACTTTATTTTTCAAAAAATTTCACTTAGGTCGGTTGGTAACTTGTTTCACGATTGTTTACATGTATTCTATTTATGTTTTGTCATTCATATTTTGTTCATGTACGATGCATGACATTTTGGGTTGTTTTCATGTATTTTATTCATGTCATAATCATTACATCAATATTAAAACCAAATTTTATTAACACCCAACATTTTTTATTGTTTTCATGTATTCCTAATATAAGTAATGTGTTACCAAACTTAGTAAGTGATAAGTTGGACATTTTTTTAGAGCACATTGATTATGTACATGTTCAAAAAAAGAAGTAAGGAAGTCATCAATGTATCAAATAAGTAAAAACAATTCTGAAAAAATGAGGAAGGAAAATAATTAGTACCCACAAAGCCAACACGAGTCCCCAGCTTTAAATTGCCCGTTAAAGAAATCTTCAGGGTTAATACCAACACCTTTGCATTGCGAACATTGAACTGCACCTGCAATTCTCATAAAATTTAGTGATGAAAGTGAAAAATTTTGCTACGTTTTTTTCCCACAAGTGTTATTCGTATAAACTGTTGTCTGGATAAATAATATTTAAGGAATATCTGACAAACTAACAACAAACTCGAGAAAATTGAAGAACAAAAAATGAAGGGTTGGATCAAATTAATAAGATTTGGATTATCAAGTAATATTGAGATAAGTGTAAAACAGTAAATTCCCCACACTATCCCTAGCTTTAAGTAATTTTGGGTATATTTGATTCTTAGCATAATCCCTATCAAAACACATATTCAAACACCTCCTAAGTGGCAAACAAATACAAATTTCTATTATGTCAAGAAATACTAATAAGCATAAATTTTGAGTTTAAACAATCGAATTCATCAAATTTAGTAATATATGAAAGGGAGTTTTTCTACTTTTCTTGAAAAATACATATAAAAGCGATTTACTTACCATTTCCATCACAATCCGTACATATGACACTCTTTACTTTTGGCTTCGTTTCCTTGTCTCCTGTAGCCTGCATATTTGCCAATAGTACGCAATTCGTATATCAATAACTCATAGTCTCCATACCCGAAAAGCCCTAATTGTGAAAGTAAGATTGCGATAATAAAAAAGAAGTTTAGAACATTTGATTGAATGCAAGAAAAGAATGGACCTTAGGTTTCAAAGAGTCAAACTTGACTGTTCTATGAAGCTTTCGATTGCTTTGATTGGCGATAAGAACACCTATGATTGAAAACCCAGAAGCCAAATTGAAGCAGAATCTGGTAGAGTTAGATTAAACAGCATGAAAGTGTAGATTTTTGGTGGGTGGGTGTGAAAACTTGCAGTGGGAAGAAGACAATTTACCTGGGTTCTGAAGAGGTATGAATTGTATGGCTAAAAAACATGAAGATAAAGCCATTGTATTATTCGGAAGTAGGAAGTGAGTTGAGCGATTTTACTTATTTTCTGGTTCGTTAATGATGATATAGGCCACACTTCCCATCGTTCAGTTCTAGAAATCAAATCTGAATTGCCCACAAAAATTTGTAACTACTTACGTATTTATGTAGCTGTTAAATTTTCATAAAAACTCAGTGCGTTTTGTGGGATAAAATGAGAAAAATGTTTTTCGTTTCTTGAAAAAAAAAAAGGTTTTAAGTATAAATTTTAAAAGACGTATTTAGGTAAAAAAAAAATTGAGTTTTATTATTATTATTATTATTGGAAAACTAGTTGTGAGACTCATGTATTATATGGGTTAATTAGAAAAAAAATAAAAAAATAACTTAAAAGGGTAAGAAATTTTCAAAAATGTACAAAAAAGACTATTATTCCCTTTTTAGTGTAAAAAATACATTTAAATTGAAAATTTTGTACTAAAAACACCAACAAAGTACAGATAGTGGCTTGTGGTAACCGGTTACATCAGGTAAAATAATGGTTTGGTTATTTAATGGATATTTACTCCTTCAATAACCAAATTAGGGTTCTTCATCTTCATCAACACCCCTCCCTCCTGCAACGGCTCCTATGACATCTTGATCTTCATCAACATTTCCCAAATCAAATTCACGCATTTCCAAGAGCACGAGTACAATTGATTATGCTAACCCTTGTCACTGTGAGAAGCCTTCCGTAATTTGGACCTTAACTACAAGGGATAATCCGGGTAAAAAGTTTGTGTAACTCAATGGTAAATGAATCTCATATATTTGTCATCTACTTCTCTTACATTGCTGATTTCTGATGTAAATTTTATTATGTATGAGCTGCATGCTAGGACTGCCTAGTCCTCAGTAGGATGGCCTGGTTAGGTAATGCTTGATATGGTTACTCGATGCACAAATGTTGCTTGCTTTGTGCTATAGGGGTCATGGCTAACTTTAACTAACTAGTGAGCGGATATGTAACAGTATATGCAAGCTAGTTAGGGGAGGATGGTAGGGACTCCTGGTGCAGCTGATGGCGGAGAGTAGGTCGGAGAGTGCCCTAGGAAAGCCTATGATGAGAATAGTTGGAAAGGGATATTGGTTAAGGGACTTGGTGAAGTCGAAGCAATCCTTGAGGAACGTACGAATAGATGTGGAAGGTAGTATGGGCCCGTATTACTGAAAGCAGAGGATCCGTACTCGAGTCAAGGAGGGCCGAGATGGAACCAGGAATCTGGGATAATGTGTGAGACCTCTTGGGGTATGTTTGATTCTGACGTTTACGTGTTTATTTTCAGTATGGTGACCACACGACATGGAGCAGGAGGCTCAGGATCTGGGTTAGGATCGGGATCTTTTTTTTTTTGGGTTTTTGGCCCTACTCGTCGAGTAGCAGCGGGTTGGATCGCGAATTAAGTGGCCTACTCGGCGAGTCCTTTGTTGGACTCGACGAGTAGGAGCTGGAGAGTGAAACCCTAAGTTCCGGGGTTTGCACCTCTATTTAAAGAAGCTCAAGCCTCTTTCAGTTCTTTTGCAGCCCCCCTTTGCATCTCTAACTTGTGTGTGTGTGCCCTTTGTGTATTGAAGTTGAGAGAGGATTTTTGGTGGAAAAGTTTGGTGAATCAAGTGATTTTGGCAAGGAGCTGGGAAGGGATCCGATTTCTTCTTCTGTGGACATCTCTTGGGAAGGTGGTGGAGCCGGTGACAAGTGATCCGATAGTTGGAGTTACCTTTCGAGTCGACATCTGCAAGGTGAGTTATCCTCACTATATCGATAGGGTCTACGGCACCAAGGCCGACCCTTTAGTTGTTATTGTTATGGTATGCTACATGTGATATGATCGGTTTGATCGGAATCAGGGGAGGCAGTATGTTATGCTTTTATGATCCGTAGGGATTGGTATGTCAGTGACCTGTTAAGTCAGCGCTCTAGTTACGAGAGAAGTCTATGATTGATGATCAGTGAGATAGATATGCTTGATGTTTGTATATGCTAGTATAAGATAGTATGCCCACATGGTTACTTGCTTGTTGGTTGGGTTGAGGCGGTCCTGCTTTGTGCTGAAGGCCAACATACCCTATGAGCGGTCCGGGGAGACTGTAGGCCCACGTGGCGGACCAGTCATGCCGAAGGCTCGGGATAGATTCAGATAGACTGTAGGCCCAGAAGGGCGGACCAGTCAGGCCGATGGCCCAGTATGCATGTTGAATGATTGATTGTCATTGATATGATTTCTGTCTGTATGGTATTGGTATTTTGGGGGTAGCTCACTAAGCCCTCGGGCTTACAGTTTTCAGTTTATTGTTTCAGGTACTTCAGGTGATCGAGGGAAGGCGAAGGCGTGACCGTACCGCTCCTCATCCTTATGATCTATTTTGGGACACTCTTATGATAAATGAATTGGAAATGTTTTGTAAAAACAATTACTATTTGTTTCTTTTGTCAATGTTAAAAGTTTAAATTTGGCGTAAATTTTATGGATGTTACAACAAGTGGGGTAGAGCTGATGATCCAGGGCGAGAGGCCACAACGAGGACCAGCTTTATGTTCAGCAGCGAGAGTTAGGCGCTACCTTCAGCAGGGTTGCGCAGGATTTGTCGCCTATGTTACGGATACCCGGGAGGCGGGTAAGGCGACGGTGGGCGATGTGCCCGTGGTACGAGAGTTTGCGGATGTGTTCCCCGAGGAGTTGTCTGGGATACCTTCGGAGAGGCAGGTGGAGTTCAGGATCGACCTCGTCCCTGGTGCGGCTCCGATAGCCAAGGCACCGTATCGATTGGCTCCTCCTGAGATGTAGGAGTTGTCTACACAACTGCATGATCTGTTAGACAAGGGATTCATCAGACTGAGCAGTTCACCCTGGGGAGCCCCGATTCTATTTGTGAAGAAGAATTACGGGTCGCATCGGATGTGTATAGATTATCGGGAGCTGAATAAGGTAACTGTGAAGAATCGTCACCCACTTCCGAGGATCGATGACCTCTTTGACCAACTACAGGGAGTATCTTGGTTCTCCAAGATTGATTTACGTTCAGGGTATCATCACATGAGGGTCAGAGATGAAGATGTGCAGAAGACTGCTTTTCGGACGCGTTATGGCCACTATGAGTTCGTGGTGATGCCCTTCGGGCTCACCAATGCTCCTGCCGCGTTCATGGATCTCATGAACCGCATGTGCAGACCGATGTTGGATCGGTCTGTGATAGTTTTAATTGATGACATCTTGGTTTATTCCAAGACGCGAGAGCAGTATGAGGAGCATTTGCGGGAGGTTTTGGATACTTTGGGGATGGAGAACTTGTATGCTAAGTTCTCCAAGTGTGAGTTCTGGTTGCGCGAGGTGCAGTTTCTTGGGCACCTTGTTAATCAGGACGGGATTTTGGTGGATCCAGCCAAGGTAGAGGTCGTGATGAGGTGGGAGGTTCTGAGGTCTCCATCTGAGATTCGGAGTTTCCCGGGGCTGGTTGGCTACTATCGGAGATTCATTCAGGACTTCTCCAAAATAGTCGTACCTCTGACCAGGCTGAAAAGGAAAGTCGTGGTCTTTCGTTGGGGGCCTGAACAACAAGCTGCATTTGAGACATTGAGACAGAGATTGTGTGAGGCGCCAATTTTAGCCCTGCCGGAGGGCATGGAGGATTTTATGGTGTACTGCGATGCGTCCATCTCGGGTTTGGGCGCGGTATTGATGCAGCGAGGGCATGTTATTGCTTACGCTTCGAGGCAATTGAAACCTCATGAGGCGAATTATCCGGCACATGATTTGGAGCTGGGGGTTGTTTTTTTTGCCCTCAAGATTTGGCGTCATTACCTCTATGGGGTTCGTTGTACCATTTACACAGACCACAAGAGCCTGAGGTATCTCATGGACCAGCCGAATCTGAACATGAGGCAGCGTTGGTGGTTAAATGTGGTGAAGGATTATGAATGTGAGATCCTTTACCACCCGGGAAAGGCCAATGTGGTGGCTGATGCGCTTAGCTGCAAGGCAGCGTCGATCAAAGATATCTGCATGCGGATGACCATGGTGACTCCGCTGTTGGAGCAGATTCGAGAGGCCCAATAGGAGGCTATGAAGGAGGAACATCAGAAGCGAGAGCGTATTGTGGGTCAGGTTTCCTCCTTCGACTATGATAGACGAGGGTTGTTGACCCTCCACCGTAGGTGTGGGTTCCCTATCATGGAGGTGTGCGTCAGACATTAATGGAGGAGGCGCACAAATCCATGTTTTCTATCCATCCCGGGGCGACAAAGATGTATAGGGATCATTGTCATGCCTATTGGTGGCCCTGCATGAAGCGAGATGTAGCATGGTATGTGGAGCGGTGCTTGACCTGCTGGAAGGTCAAGGCCGAGCATCAGAGGCCTCATGGAAAGATGCAGTTGTTGGATATTCCCATGTGGAAGTGGGAAGATATTACCATGGACTTCATCACCAAACTTCCCAGGATCGCGCGGGTAGTGGATTACATATGGGTCATCATGGATCGGTTGACCAAGAGTGCCCATTTTATACCGATCCAGGAGAGTATATCGGCCGAGGAGCTGGCCGACATCTACATTCGAGAGGTGGTGGCGCGGCACGGGGTGCCAATGTCAGTGATTTTAGACAGGTACGTACGGTTTACCTCCAGGTTCTGGAAGAATTTCCACGATGAGTTGGGTACTCGTCTCCGCTTTAGCACCTCTTTTCATCTGCAAATGGATGGTCAGAGCGAGCGAACCATCCAGACTCTGGAGGATATACTGCGGGCATGTGTGCTAGACTTCGGTGGTAGCTAGGATACTTACCTCCCATTGGCTGAATTCTCCTATAACAACAGCTACCACACGAGTATCGATCATCCTCCCTTTGAGATGTTGTACGGGAGGAAGTGCAGGACCCCGATATGTTGGGGTGAGGTTGCCCAGAGGGTCATGGGGAGCACCGAAGTGATGTTCAAGACGACAGAGAGGATTCAGCAGGACAGGAGTAGGCTCCAGACTACACAGAGTCGGCAGAAAAGCTATGCCGACAAGCGTCGTTCAGACCTGGAATTCCAGGTCGGGGATATGGTTCTCCTGAAGGCGTCGCCTTGGAAAGGTTGTTGGATTAGTTTCTAAGGCTGTAACTATGTTTGGTAAGTACTTGACCCGATTGTGCATGGTCCTTTTGGGTTGCCTTCACCATAGCAACTTGACAAGATGATTTATATAGAGAGTATAGATATTATTATTGTTAATGTATTATAAGAGTAATATGTTAAAGGAATAATAATATTATTTTATTAATATAAGTCATAAATTAATTGGGAATTAATTTGGTTACTTAAAGAGATTAATTGAATAAAGGGACATAAACTGTCAAATGTGTGATAGTTGTATTTTGGGCTAAGAATCCTTATGGATATAGGGGTGGACGATTTTAGGGATAAGGATATCCTAGAAATCGTCCAAGGCCTTATCTAGAAGGATTATTGGATTGCTTTGAGGCTAAGTTATCCAATTAGGGTTTAAGGTGAAACCTTAGCAGCTCACAGTATAAATAGGCCCTTAGGGTTGGAGAAATCGGCCACTTGTTGTTGGAGGAAACCCTAGAGCCGATTTCTCTCCTCCTTCCCTCTCTCAAATCATTTTCTTGCTAGTAGGTGTTTGTAAGCCATTAGAGGAGTGACAATTGTGACTCTAAGCTCCAAGAAGAAGAAGTTTTCAAGCAATTAACTCAAGGTATTTGATATGTGCATAATTAGCTAATTATTTAACATATATTCTTGGTTATTTTTGGTTAGTTATGAGAATAATATGGAAAAAAGGTACTTAAAATGCTTTGAATTGTGTTTTCAGTCCAAAAGATATGCTTGGAGGCAAAAAGGAGAAAAGGGAAAGCAAGTGAAGGTTAAAGAATGGAAAGAGAGACTTACTCGGCGAGTAGGTCGGCATTACTCGGCGAGTACGCGATGAGATGCCAGGAGATATGTACGACTGCTGATCTAGAGACGGATAAGTATTGACCTACTCGGCGAGTTTATTCTGCTACTCGCCGAGTACCCTCTGTTTGAGGATATCTATAAAAGACGAATCCTTATTCCATAAGAAGGCATTCCTGGCGAGTTTTAAAAGAGGGAGCTGCGACTAAAAGGTTCAGAATGCGCTAAGGAACCCTAGGCTTCAAGAGTTGGAAGAATTCAAGCAATTAGGTTAATTCTACCACTTAGACTTAGGAATTAAACATGTTTGTTTTCATAAACTTTGTTTTTATGCTTGTTCCTACTGCAACTATGAGCTAAACTCGTTTTTGTTTCTGTTTGGGGAATACCAAAGAACTCCTATGGTTTAATTATTGATTCTTGTTTAATTGTCTATTGGTGATTTATTAAATTAAGTTTGTTAAAGAACCTTATGTATTAATCACTACTATTTTCTGTTAATTGGAAGGCAATTAGGTTGCATGAACATCACTTAATTGTTAACCTCATATGTCTATGTGAATGCTAAAATATATGCTTAGAATTAATGATTATGAAACTAAGATTAATAAGAAAATAGGAAGATTAATGTGTGAGCTTGTTTGAGAAACCATCAACAAGAGGTTAATTGAATTAATAACTTAATTGACCATTACAAATCTTATTTAATCCAAATAATTAATCTAGGGAATTAATTAGTTTAAACACTTGATCAACGCTTAAATTAGTTAATTGTCTAAGGGTTAGGAGTAATGAACATGAACCTAACTACTATCATTGGTAACCAATAGCAATTAATCTACCTTAACTTAAATAACCATAGGAGTGAATTGGTTGAACCTAAATAGAAACATCTTTATCAAATTTGGTGAATAGTTGTTGCTTTAGTTAATTAGTTAAATTTAGTTTGTTTAAGTTTCTAGTCTTGCAAAACTAGAGAAAAAACCATTTACTTTTATTATTTGTTTTAGTTAAAATTAGCTATTAGTTTAATTTTCGTTCCCTGAGTTCGATACCTTACTTATCAATCTATACCACTTAAAGACAGGTTCACTGCCTTTGTGTGCTCAAATTATTAATAAAAAGTAGGGATAAAACTAGTTGAATTTACACACATCAAGTTTTTGGCGCCGTTGCCGGGGAACGGTTCTAAATAATTAAGCTAATTCCTAATTTTTTCGATCCTTTGTGTGAGTCTACTTGCATAAAGTTCATTTATTGCAATTTAGTATCCAGTAATTAGGTTTTAGTATCTGTTTTAGTTAAGTTAAAACTTAAATTTTTTTTTTTTGAAATATCACTGATACTCGCCGAGTGCACTCGCACCTACTCGGCGAGTAGCAGTTCAACCAGCAATTTTTTTTTTCTTTTACAATCTTTTTGTTCTTTTTACGTTTTTTTTTATTTGATTAATTTCAGGACTCTGATGACCAGAGGAGCAAACACACCACTGGTACCTCCGTTTGAAGATCCCGAATCCGAATTGAAAAGAAACAAAGGGAAGGACGTGGAGAGTTAAAGCACACCAAAGAAATCACCATTGTCCAACTTGAAGACTGTTTTTGGGAAAAAGAAGAGCAGTAAATCAGGAGCTTCTAGCGCTTCCTTGACAATTGAGGAGCCAATCCAAGAAGATATTGGATACGAGACCGAGGAAGAAGAGGAGGCAACGTACGAACAAGAAACCGAATCGGAGGAAGAGTTAGCATTCACTATGGCTAACATTGATGAAATTCCCATGGGGGAATGGAAGAAGAGGATGCGCGACGACCATGGCCCGGGACTTGTGCAACCCGCAATTCCCGCAACTGCTACCTTCGAACTAAAAGGTCATATCCTAGCTGCGCTTAAGGAAATACCTTTCTATGGGAAAGATCATGAAGATGCCTACAAACATTTGGATGAAGTAAATGATGTTGCTGACTATTTCAACATTCCAAATGTAACCCGCGAAACTCAACTACTTCGGATGCTTCCGGTAACCTTCAAGGGTGTTGCTAAAGACTGGCTCAAATCACTTCCTCCCGGGTCAGTCACTACTTGGGCCAAAATGAAGGAAGAATTTATAGATCACTTTTGCCCACCATCCAAAATAGCCAAACTCAAGAAGGCCATTGCAAACTTTGAACAACAAGCTGGAGAATCTTTATATGAAGCATGGGAGAGGTACAAAAGTTTACTACGAAATTGCCCACACCATGATCTAAACAGCCAGCAAAAAGTTTCCATCTTTTATGATGGAGTTAATGTCACAACCCGGCAGTTGCTAGACTCACAAGGCCCACTTACAAAGAAGCCACCCCCGGTGATTAAAGAACTAATTGAAGAATTCTCTAAACACTCTAGAGAATACCACAACCCTAGGAATGATGTCACGAGGGGAGCCGCGTACGCTGCTACTGAAGATTTATCCGCGGTCATGGCCATGTTAAAAACCATGGATAGGAGAATGGACAAAATGGATCAAACTATCCATGCCATACGGGTGGGTTGTGAAAACTGCAATGGACCTCACCTCACTAGGGATTGTGATTTAGATGAGCACGGCAACAAAAAGGCACAAGTATGCTATTCGAGCGGTGACCGGTATGATGAAGACTGGCGAAAACAAAAGAAGGAGTGGCTGCCTTACGAAGAGTACAAGAAGGCCAAGGAGGAGAAGTATAGACAAAAAGGAAGAGGCTTTTACCAAAAAGAGGAGCCGGTGCAAGAGAAGAAGCCAAGCTTGGAAGATATGCTAACTAAATTTGTGGCTGCTTCCGAGAAAAGACACAGTGACCACGATGCTGCTATCCAAGAAACAAGAACAATGCTCAGGAACCAGCAAGCATCCATCCATAATATAGAAACTCAGCTTGGGCAACTCGCTCAACAACTAAACCAAAGGTCACCGGGAGAGCTTCCTAGCAAAACCGAGAACAACCCACGAGGCGCACAAGTGAATATTGTTACCACAAGAAGTGGGAAGATTATTACTCCCTTGGCCCCCATTCGAACTGAAGCGAACAAGGACTCACAGAAGGAAGAAACGGAAGTACAAGTTGAAAACCAACATTCACAATCTGAGAGCCCTACTCGCCGAGTAGGACCGATGGACTCGGCGAGTACATCTAAAAAAACTAATGATCAGCCACCCTTGAAACCATACCAGCCTCCAATGCCATACCCAGCCCGAGCCAAGAAGGAGAAGCAGGAAGAGGAATATCAGAAGTTCCTTGATCATATTAAAACTCTTCAAATAAACATTCCTTTCATTGAAGCCGTTATGCAAATGCCCAAGTATGCAAAATTCCTTAAGGAACTCCTTACTAATAGAAGAAAGATGGAAGAGGTGCAGAAAGTAGTATTGAATGAGAATTGCTCCGCCGCCATGCTAAACAAATTACCAAAGAAGAAGGGTGATCCGGGGAGCTTAACTCTACCTTGCCAATTTGGCAACTTGGCAGCAATTCATGCTTTAGCTGATTCTGGAGCGAGTGTGAACCTTATGCCGTACTCGTTCTTCAAAAAGCTGGACCTCCCGGAGCCAAGGCCAATTCGAATGGCAATACATTTGGCAAACAAGACGGTTACTTTCCCAAGAGGCATATGTGAAGATTTATTAGTGAAAGTAGACAAATTTGTCTTCCCAGCTGACTTCATCATTCTCGACATGGAGGCGGATCCGCAAGTACCAATCATCCTTGGAAGACCCTTCCTCAACACCGCTAGCGCCATCGTAGATATGAGAGATTCAAAGCTCACATTGCGAGTTGGGGACGACTCAGTAACATTCGGGGTAGACCAAGCCATGAAGTACTCAAGGACTAGTGACGACACGGCGTTCTCAATCGACATGCTTGACGAGTTATGGGAAGAAGACATACCTGAAAATTCCAGCAAGTTTGCAGCTTTGGAAGAAGTATTTGATCCAGAAAAAGATTTAATAGAGATTGAAAGACTGTTGGAGGAAGCAGAGTATGAAGAACTAAAAAACCAAGCTGAAAGCCCTACTCGCCGAGTAGACCCGATCTACTCGCCGAGTTCACCTGAAGAAATGTCAGCAGTCGCGAATACCGCCATCAACTCGCTGAGTACCACACCTGCACTCGGCGAGTCCGCCACTATGCAGAATAAATTGGAGCTCAAAACACTGCCGGACCATCTGGAATACGCCTTCCTGGAAGAAGGAAATCAGAAGCCAGTGATTATAGCCTCAGATCTCTCCAAGACGGAAAAGGAAGAGCTTGTACGGGTGTTAAAGACGAGGAAAAGAGCCATCGCATGGAGCATCTCCGACATAAAGGGAATAAGTCCATCCTACTGCTCTCACAAAATCAACTTAGAAGAAGGAGCCAGGCCGGTGGTGCAGCATCAAAGAAGATTAAACCCGAACATGCAAGAAGTCGTCAAAAAGAAGGTGGTCAAGCTTTTGGATGTAGGAATCATCTATTCCATCTCCGATAGCCCATGGGTGAGTCCGGTCCAGGTGGTACCCAAAAAAGGAGGAATGACGGTCATTACCAACGACAAGAACGAGTTAATTCCAACGCGAACGGTAACCGGTTGGCGAGTGTGCATCGATTATCGCAAGCTAAACGATGCCACTCGCAAAGACCATTTTCCCCTTCCTTTCATAGACCAAATGTTAGAAAGACTATCGGGCCATAGCTACTATTGCTTCTTAGATGGGTTTTCCGGGTATTTCCAAATACCCATAGACCCAATGGACCAAGAAAAGACCACCTTTACATGCCCTAGTGGGACCTTCGCCTATAGACGCATGCCATTTGGACTATGCAATGCACCTGCGACATTTCAAAGGTGCATGACCGCCATATTCCATGATATGGTGGAAAAATTCATGGAGGTCTTTATGGATGACTTTTCTGTATTCGGATCTTCTTTCAATGACTGCCTCACAAATCTTGACTCAATGCTTGCTAGATGTGAGAAAACCGACTTGGTCCTAAATTGGGAAAAGTGTCATTTCATGGTCAAAGAGGGTATAGTATTGGGACATAAAGTCTCTAAAAAAGGAATTGAGGTGGATCGGGCAAAGATAGACACCATTGCTAAATTACCCCCACCAACTAATGTGAAGGGCATTAGAAGTTTTTTGGGACACGCAGGTTTTTACCGGCGTTTTATTAAAGATTTTTCCAAAATTACGAAACCTCTAACACAATTATTATTAAAAGATGCACCCTTTAATTTCACTAAAGAGTGTTTAGAGGCATTCGACCTTTTAAAAGAAAAATTAACTAATGCCCCAATCATTATAGCCCCAAATTGGAATTTACCCTTCGAAATCATGTGTGATGCTAGTGACTATGCACTAGGAGCGGTCCTTGGATAAAGGGTTGATAAGCATTTTCAACCCATTTATTATGCAAGCAAGACCTTGAATCCTGCCCAAGAGAATTATACCACTACTGAAAAAGAACTGTTAGCCGTAGTTTACGCTTTTGATAAATTTCGCCCTTATTTGGTTTTATCTAAAACCACTGTTTTTACTGACCACTCGGCTATCAAGTATTTGTTTTCCAAACAGGATGCCAAGCCAAGACTGATACGATGGGTGCTGCTTCTTCAAGAATTCGATATAGAGATACGAGATAAGAAAGGAATGGAGAACGTAGCGGCCGATCATTTATCTAGGCTCGAGAACCCGGCATTGCAAGAAGATAAGGATGGAGACGACTTTCCGGATGAATACATTATGGTGTCCGTGGGAGAGGAGCCATGGTTCGCGGATATAGCTAACTATTTAGCTACCAAGTACGTCCCGAAGGATTATAGTAGTCAGCAAAAGAAGAAATTCTTTTCGGAGATCAAATATTACTTTTGGGACGATCCATACCTCTTCCGAAGCTGCGCGGATGGAATTATACGAAGATGTGTGTTCGGAAAGGAGAGTCGAAAAATACTAGAGCACTGCCATAGCGGGCCCACAGGAGGACATCATGGACCACACTATACCGCGAAGAAGATCTTTGACATTGGGTTCTATTGGCCTACAATCTTCAAAGATGCAGCCCAATATGTCAAAGAATGCGATGCTTGCCAAAGGGTGGGAAACATTTCCTCCCGTAATGAAATGCCTCAACATAGCATTCAAGTGTGCGAGGTGTTCGACGTGTGGGGCATAGACTTCATGGGGCCATTCCCCACATCCAAAGGAAACAAGTACATCCTCGTGGCGGTGGATTATGTGTCAAAATGGGCGGAGGCACAGGCTTTACCTACAAATGACGGACGGGTAGTGGTACGGTTCTTGAAAAGACTATTCTCCCGGTTTGGTGTTCCAAAGGCCCTAATTAGTGACCGTGGCACACACTTTGCCAATGATCAATTGGACAAGGTGCTCAAGAAATATGGGGTGACCCATAAGTTCTCCACATCATACCACCCGCAAACGAGTGGGCAAACGGAAGTTACCAATCGAGCTTTGAAGCGTATCTTGGAGAAGTCGGTGGGAAGCAATCGCAAGGAATGGTCGGATAAATTGGATGACGCGCTATGGGCGTTTCGTACCGCTTTCAAAACACCTATTGGTACTACACCATATAGGTTAGTTTATGGAAAGCAATGCCATTTACCGGTTGAAATCGAGCACAAGGCATATTGGGCGCTAAAAAGATGCAACTTTGACATGGAAGAATTGAAGACCAACCGTTTAATGCAAATGAATGCCCTTGAAGAACTCCGAAATGAGGCCTATTCTAGTTCGTGGCTCTATAAAGAAAAGACCAAGAGATGGCATGACCAAAGAATCAAAAGCAAAGACATCCATGAAGGCCAAAAAGTACTACTCTTCAATTCCCGTCTAAAACTTTTCTCGGGCAAACTCAAATCAAGGTGGGATGGTCCATTTGTGGTTAAGACGGTGTTTCCTCATGGGGCTATTGAATTGATCTCAAGAGATGGCACTCCATTTAAAGTCAATGGCCATCGAGTGAAGAAATATGAAGAAGGAGTCCCCCGCAATGAAGGAATGGAGGAGCTCCTGCTGTGCGGAATTGCAAAAACATAGAAGGGGCGGAGTCCAGCTAATGACTCCATCAAAAGAAGCGCTTCTCGGGAGGCAACCCGAGTTTCACGTTTGCATTTTCTTTCCCTTTCTTTATTTTTCGTATTGTTTTTTTTCATTTCTCTTCATTCATTCTACTTCTCTAAGTGCTTGAGGACAAGCTCTACTGAAAGTGTGGGGGTGGAAAGGCTAAAATAAAGAAATTCACAAAGTAGCATTGGCAAAAACTTAAAATTTTTCAACCTGAGACATCTACTCGGCGAGTACATCGGATATACTCGGCGAGTAAATGTTCGCGTACAGCCAAAAATTCATGACACGCGTGTCTACTCGGCGAGTAGATCCATTATACTCGGCGAGTAGACGGTTAAAACTCAGTAAATTCAAATCTGTAAAAACTACTTTTATTCAACATTTCAACCCCCACACTCGCCGAGCATCTTCTCTCAGCCATCTCTCAAGAGTTCTTCAAGATCTAGTCAATTTCCTTTCTCTTTCTCTTAATTCAACCACCAAGATATCATGGCAAGGAGAGGACAGTCATCACGTGGAGGAGGCCATGGTGATATGCCATGGTTAGCCTTTCAACAAATTACCTCTAAATCCTCCAAAACTCGAGCCCTAAACAGGTTGGAAGCGCTGCGACAGAAAGAAATTCACTTGCCCACTGCAGTGGATTGGGGATGGATGGGTAATGTCGGCTTGGAAGAGGAACTTACTCCATATTTGGTAAAAGATTGTAACTTGGGTTATGCCAACATCACTTGTAATGGTTGGCTGCAATTATTTAAAATACAAGAGCCAGTATATGCGGAGTTGTGCTGGGAATTCTTTGCTACTATTTCATTCCGAGGTGGGAGTGAATATTACAATCCAAACACGATCTCGTTTTCTTTGGGAGGAGAGATGCGACAATGCAGCATGGTTGAGTTCTCTTGGCGGTTGGGCATCTACGATCAAGATATGGCGATGACGGACTACTTTGAAGCCTTCTTGGAAAATACCTACAAAGAACTTCCCGAGGGGGTGGTGGCATCAACATGGTGGAGTACAATTGCTAACCGGGTCTATATACCTTCCACTGCTCAAGAAGGGCATATTCGTTCTCCAATCCATCGACTTATTCACCGATTCGTTGCAAGCACGATCAACATGCGAAAGGATGGGGATAAAGTTCCCACCCTTGATATCTTTTATATGTGGAGTATCATCACCCCCGATGTTTTCTGCAACCTCCCATATTGCATTGCTAAATTTCTTGCGGAGGGAGCAGTTAAGGAAAAAATCAACTCGAAGATCAATGGGGGTATGTTCATTACTCGGCTTGCGCGATCATTTGGAATCTTGGGATTACCGCAAGCTCAAATGCTGACGATTATCCACCCTCCTCCATTCAACACTGCACTTTATAGGAGGGCTCGGATAGTGGAAAAAATTGGTGATTCTTTTACTATTCCGAATGAGGACGAGCCGGCGGTCCCCGAGGAGCCGGGAAGGCGGGTTAGGCCGAGAAACGAGCGGGTACGAGAAGACCCACCGGTGATTCCGGTGGAGGATAACGAGGGATGGAATCAAGTGGAGTATCGACGATACTTGGATGATATAGGGCGAGGGGTTAATTACACCAATCAATCCTTCGACTATCTTTTCCAACAAATGCATATTGCCCCGCGACCGGGACCCGGCTATCCTTACATCATGAATTGGGACGAAAGGATGCAAAGAAGGGGTGGAGAAGGAGGTAGTGGAGCTGGAGGAGCATGGATGGACGAGGAAGAATGAAGATTTTATTTTGTTTGATTATGATGTTTGTTTTAAGGACAATTGTGGACATGTAACCTTGGTTAAGTGGTTTGAATTTTAGTGTTACTTTTAGTTTTCTTTTCAGGTGTTGAAGCTAGGATGCATGCTATTTAGGAATGGTCAAGCGAGGAATGAGGGCCTTTAGGAGTGCTTATGGAGTTTTGTTCCTAGGATCGAGTCCGTACGAATCAAGAGTTTATTAAAGTGTTGCTGTTTAGAAAGTTTCTTGGAGAGTGCATTTATATTTGCATGTCAACACTAGAATAAAGAGAGCCAGCGTTTAGAAAATTTTTGGAATTTTATGCTCTACTCGCCGAGTGCACTAATACTACTCGGCGAGTACGTCTGCTTCTGCACGATCTGCTTGTCCGACACCTTCTACTCGGCGAGTTTAATCGCCTACTCGCCGAGTATCCTGCTGCGAGAAGAATTTCTGATTTGTTCTGGATAGTATTTCTGAGCCATTCATACATTCTTTATGAGTTACTACTGAAAATTGTGCAACAACCCTTTTTCCTTGGAGTTTTCGAGCTATCAACCACACGAGACTTATGACACCCGTGCCATGGATGAGCTGTTCCCATGGTTAAAGTCATTAGAAGAAGGAGTTGAAGACGAGGGTGTCAACCTAGCGACTGCTACCCCAGGGGAGTTTGTTCCAACTTTCTCTCTATTTGCATTTTTTTTAGTTGTTATAATATGCAATGAGGGCATTGCATAAAATAAGTGTGGGGTAGGGGGTTAGTCACATCTTAGAACACTTAGAATCTTAATTTAGGCTAATTTTTAATGCTTAGGGCTTAAATTAGAAAATTTTGGTAAAAATTAGGATTCCATATTAGATTTATGTTAATAATTGCATGAGAACCCAAATGTTTAGTTGAGCCTATACACGTTCTAGTGCATTTGTGGCTTCCTTATTTCAGTGAAATCATGAGACAAAAACACGACCTTGCTCGGCCTGAGGGATGCAATATGTTTAGCAGCCTAAACCTGAAATGTATCCAGGAAAGTTTTTATCATTAGCCAATAAAGGTTGAGATTGAGCGTCCCTGCTTAAGCATGTAGGGATTTTAGAAGGAAAATTAAAAAAAAAACAAAAAAAACAAAAAAAAACAAAAAGTTGTAAGAATTTTGGAGCAAATAAAGATCAAATATTCCAAGAAATCCAGAAAAGTTGAAGATACCAAAAATCAAACAACAAGGTGGTGAATTCGAAGAAATTAAAGATCTAATGTCAAAGAAGTGAAGAATTCTAAAGAGCTCCAATGTGGTATCAAAAGTTGTAATTTTAGAATATGTATGCTTGGGTTGCTCAATTAAAAATACCTTGAGGGTAAAGAGATTTTCTGAGGATGGATTCGGAGGGTTGCATAAGATGAGCATAGTTCGGGGTGAGTGGGCGAATGTTTATGAGGATTGTGAGTATTTGAAGTATGGGGGTTGTTAGGAATTTTAGACACAAATGCATGCGTTGCGGTCTTGGCATAATGGCTGGGAAGGATTGGAGTTATTAATGTGATTTTAATGTGTTTAAAATTTAGTTTTGCTTGGGGGCAAGCAAAAGTCAAGTGTGGGGTATTTTGATATGTGCATAATTAGCTAATTATTTAACATATATTCTTGGTTATTTTTGGTTAGTTATGAGAATAATATGGAAAAAAGGTACTTAAAATGCTTTGAATTGTGTTTTCAGTCCAAAAGATATGCTTGGAGGCAAAAAGGAGAAAAGGGAAAGCAAGTGAAGGTTAAAGAATGGAAAGAGAGACTTACTCGGCGAGTAGGTCGGCATTACTCGGCGAGTACGCGATGAGATGCCAGGAGATATGTACGACTGCTGATCTAGAGACGGATAAGTATTGACCTACTCGGCGAGTTTATTCTGCTACTCGCCGAGTACCCTCTGTTTGAGGATATCTATAAAAGACGAATCCTTATTCCATAAGAAGGCATTCCTGGCGAGTTTTAAAAGAGGGAGTTGCGACTAAAAGGTTCAGAATGCGCTAAGGAACCCTAGGCTTCAAGAGTTGGAAGAATTCAAGCAATTAGGTTAATTCTACCACTTAGACTTAGGAATTAAACATGTTTGTTTTCATAAACTTTGTTTTTATGCTTGTTCCTACTGCAACTATGAGCTAAACTCGTTTTTGTTTCTGTTTGGGGAATACCAAAGAACTCCTATGGTTTAATTATTGATTCTTGTTTAATTGTCTATTGGTGATTTATTAAATTAAGTTTGTTAAAGAACCTTATGTATTAATCACTATTATTTTCTGTTAATTGGAAGGCAATTAGGTTGCATGAACATCACTTAATTGTTAACCTCATATGTCTATGTGAATGCTAAAATATATGCTTAGAATTAATGATTATGAAACTAAGATTAATAAGAAAATAGGAAGATTAATGTGTGAGCTTGTTTGAGAAACCATCAACAAGAGGTTAATTGAATTAATAACTTAATTGACCATTACAAATCTTATTTAATCCAAATAATTAATCTAGGGAATTAATTAGTTTAAACACTTGATCAACGCTTAAATTAGTTAATTGTCTAAGGGTTAGGAGTAATGAACATGAACCTAACTACTATCATTGGTAACCAATAGCAATTAATCTACCTTAACTTAAATAACCATAGGAGTGAATTGGTTGAACCTAAATAGAAACATCTTTATCAAATTTGGTGAATAGTTGTTGCTTTAGTTAATTAGTTAAATTTAGTTTGTTTAAGTTTCTAGTCTTGCAAAACTAGAGAAAAAACCATTTACTTTTATTATTTGTTTTAGTTAAAATTAGCTATTAGTTTAATTTCCGTTCCCTGAGTTCGATACCTTACTTATCAATCTATACCACTTAAAGACAGGTTCACTGCCTTTGTGTGCTCAAATTATTAATAAAAAGTAGGGATAAAACTAGTTGAATTTACACACATCAGTATTCTTCTAGGTCTGGTTTTATATGTTTTGATTGTTTGCTTACATTAGATCTAGCCATGAAAGTCTTGGATATATTGCATGTTCAATTAGAGAAACCTAGATCCAAGCTTTAGGGTTTGCGTGTGCACATAGGAAAGTTCTTATGGCTCAAACCCTTGAAGGTTATTGCCTGGGTGGGCAAGGTGGCATATCGGCTGGATCTGCCAATCGAACTCAGTCAGATCCACAACACCTTCCACGTCTCCTAATTGCGAAAGTGTCTGGTGGACGACTTGGCGGTGGTGCCCCTAGAGGATATTTAGGTTGATGACAGCCTAAACTACATTGAGCGACATGTGGCGATCCTCGATCGGAAGTCGAAGGATCTGAGGAACACGAAGTCTAAGATAAGTAGGGGAGATTTGTAGCACTCGGTTCCTGGTATGTATTTCATTCAAATATTTTTCGCAACTTGGTTTGGGACTCGGCGAGTTGATGGCCCAACTCATCGAGTAGTAGTGACCTGGACCCGAGGAATAAGTGGCGGACTAGTCGAGTCGGCAGCAAGTCTCAACGAGTAGACCTTGTCTGGACAAAACCCTAATAAAAGGGTTTTCACCCTATTTAACCTTATACAGCCTCCATCGCCCCTTTACACTCCTAGAGTACTCCATACAGAACCCTAATCATGTTGTGAAGATCTAAAGGCCTTTTGGTGATTCTTAGTGGTTTGTGGTGGCAAGAAGGAAGGAAAAGCTTGAGGAACCAAGAGGAGACCAGAGGAGTCAAGCTTGTGCATCATCTACAGTTCTTAGAAGGTATAAAGTCTAAACCTTGCTCCTTCTTGTATTAGATCCCTTTTTGGGGAGATTTAGGGCTTGTATAAGCCATTCTTGGTGACTAACCGTGATTGCAAGCATGGTTGGGGGGTTAAGGTTTCAAATCCAGACTCATTAAGGGGTTAGAAGGCAGAAAGAGACTGCCTTAGCACCAATAGAAAGTCCCATGCAACTTAAAAGCTTCTTTTAGGGTCTTTTTAGCTTATTATCCCATGCATACACGTAAAGTTTATAACTTTACATGCTAGATCGAGAAATGAGACTTGGACAACCTCGACTCGGCGAGTCTGAGGCTTGAATCCCCTTTTCTATTGGGGTTCAAATGTAACGCCTTGTTCCGAATTGACTTCTAGTCTAAGGACGTGGCCTGAAGATCGGTCATCATAAGGATTACGACTTTTGAAAAGGTAGGATCTAGGCCACTTGGGTGCGGGTGATGTATTATAAGTGATTCGGGTGTCCGATTCGTGTTTTGGAGCCGCTGGTATATCGGTAAAGTGGCAGTTCAAGCTCTTTATGAAATTTGGATTTTTTGTTCAGAAGGTTTTGAGGTGAGGATAAGTTTATGGATGCGCACCTTTCCGTGGATATAGAGTTCGTTAGAAACGGACTTAGAACGAAGAAGTTATAGTACTTTGAAGATATTGTAGTTATTGGTCCCTTAATGGAAAAGTTGGCAAATTAGGACCATGCATGCAAAGAAAGGGACGCGTGGGTACGCCCAGCGTGAGCTGGGTTACGCCCAACGTATAAAGGGAAAGGATCACGGGTGCTTGGAGGCGTACGCCCAGCGTACGAGGAGTACGCCCAACGTACACTCAACATTCTAAAACCCTAATTTTTTAGGGTGAGCCTCTATATAAAGAACATAACACCCTGGTTACCAGCCTCCCTCTCATCTTCACTCAGCCACCACGAAACCCTAAACCCTCTAAAGTGTTCTTGGAGATTGTAAGGCCATTTTGAGTGCATTTTGGTGTTCTTGGAGTGAAGTGACCATCTTGAAGTCTCATTGATCAAGGAAGAGCCTTTGGATCCAAGTTCTATAACTCATTTGCAAGCCCCTGAAGGTATAAAGTTTCTAACTTTCCTCATAGAAGCTTAGATCTATATTTAGGGAGCTTTGGGATCTTTTTAGGTCGAAAGATTGGACATTTATGATGTAACTTCGTCTTTAAGCTTGGGATTGCCACCCTTAGAGCTAAAAGTGCCCCATATGTAGTAAAGTCTCGATATTTATGGTCCCAATGAGCTCATGCATGAGATCTAGCCCTTGTCATGGAAGTGTATTGTCACATTTTGAGTTTGGGTGTATTTGGTGGATTGCAAGTCACCAAGTTAGTGACTTTATGGATTAAGACATCAGTAAGGACCTACATCTGAGTTGGTGGTCTCTGGAGTGGAGTATTAAGCACTTAATGGAAAAATGTCTTAATAGGAGGATTAAGTCGAGCGTACGTACAAGTACGCCCAACGTACTTACTAGCAGGCCAGTACGCTTAGCGTACATTGGAGTACGCCCAACGTACTCAGCAGAGTTGGGCTTTGCGCATATTGGGCCTCGGTGTGGGCTGTGTTTTGGATTTTGGGCCTTTGGGCCATAGTGGGCCATCAGGTGTCAGTTAATATGGGCCAAGGAATATATAATTGGGCTTAGGGTAGGGCCCATTAAGGGATTGGGCCCAATGTAGCAAATTGGGCCATTAGTGGGCTTGGGAAGCTTACCTAGTATTGGACCTTAAATATGTATCAAGTTGGAATAGGAGGGGTAGAATGGTCATTCTAACCTATGAAGGATTATTGTTTTGGGCTAAGTATTATTATGGTATTGATAGTTCGGGGAGCTAGAGGAGCAACAATGCGGGGATTGTTAGATAGCAGCCAGAAGCGTACCAGTAGGGCTTCAACAGTGTGAGGTGAGTTACCTTCCAGTAGTGGTGGGTCTACGGCCACAATGCCGGTCCACCAGTAGGAGTTGTATGTTAGATGATTGTCTTTTTGATATTCATCTAGGTTTGCTACTACCTAATATGTTATATGTTGGCATGATATGTTATATGTGATAGAGGTAGTAGGGGGAGAATAGTCCCCAAGTTCGGTTGTTAGGACCGAAGGGTAGTTCGGACACCCTAGATATGTCTGACAGTATGATATGATATGTTTATATGTTGACATGATATGTTATATGTGATAGTGGTAGTAGGAGGGGAATAGTCCCAAAGTTCGGTTGTTAGGACTGAAGGGTAGGTCGGACACCCCAAATATGTCTGATAGTATGTTTGAATATGTTTGTATGCTGGCACAATATGTTATATGTGATAGTGGTAGTATGAGGGGAATAGTCCCCAAGTTCGGTTGTTAGGACCGAAGGGTAGTTCGGACACCCCAGATATGTCTGATAGTATGTTTTTGTTATGATATATGTGATAGTAGCAGTAGGGGTGGAATAATCCTCGGGGGTCGGTTATTAGGACCGACAAGTAGGTCAGCACCCCATAATGGATTGACACAGGTAGGTCAGCACCCCATAATGGCTTGACACGGGTAGGTCAGCACCCTATAATGGTCATACGGGTAGGTCGGCACCCCAGAATGGTCGTAACGGGTAGGTCGGGCACCCCAGAATTGCCCGACAGTATGTATGCTATGTGATTGTATGGTATGTGTTATGATGGGGGAACTCACTAAGCTTTGTGCTTACGGTTTTCAGTTTTGGTTTCAGGTACTTTGTTTTCAAAGGAAGGGAGCCAACTCGATCGCAGTGCATCACACTATGTTTTCCACACATGAGATCTTTGGGGATTACGCTCTGATATGGTTTTATGATACTATGTTTGGATTACTGTCACTTAGGTTTTGACATGAGACTTTATTATGAATGTTTTTATACTTATGGTTTTATGTAATAACATAATTAAAATGAAATTTTTGGCCTGTATTTTTGGGATGTTACATCAAAGGAACCCAATGAGTGTTAGAATGGTCTTAGAAGGGTCCGGGGGAGTGACTCAACTCATTGGACTTAGCCATAGATCTGGAAATCATAGGACTCGGCGAGTGCATGAGCAGACTCGGCGTGTCCAAGGCAATCTCCCAACTTTTGAAGATGAACTCGATGAGTTGTTCATACAACTCGACAAGTCAAGGACATGATTTGTTTGAAGGACGAGGATGAACTCGACGAGTTGTTCATACAACTCGGCGAGTCGGATGAAGGTTCATTCGAGGATGTTTTAGAAAGAGAACTCGTTAAGTCGTTGCTAAACTCGACGAGTAAAAGCGTGAAGAAGGACAGATGAAATGATAGGGACTCGACGAGTTGGCGGCCCAACTCGGCGAGTCAGGTCAACTGGAAGTTGGCTTTGACTTTGACTTTGATTTGGTCAGGGGTAAAATAGTCACTTTGCCCTAAGAGTAGTTATCAGTGTCTGACTAAGTGTTTTATGGGAATTATAGCCGGAGGATCACCGGAACAGCAGTCAGACATCTGCCAATCAAGTTTTCAGCAGTCAGCCTTGCAAGGTGAGTTACCTTTCAGTAGGGGTGGGTTTAAGGCACCAATGCTGGCCCACCAGTAGGTGATTATGGTTGAGATGGTTATCTTTGTGGCAATTGTCTGGTTGCTATATCTGTGCTGAGTATGTGCTAGTAGTAGTAGTAGCGCGCACTAGCCCCTGGTTACCGGTTGAAAGATACTGAAGACGATTACTGGTTGAAAGATACCGAAGGGGTGGACAAAACCCACGCATGCATAGTAGTATGATTGTATGTGACTCAGTATGCTTATGTTATGTTAGTATGAAACTAATATGTTTATGATATGCAATATGTGATAGGGGTAGGGGTGAAATAGTCCCCAGATACCGGTTGAAAAATACCGAAGGGGATGTTAGTTCCCGGATACCGGTTGAAAGATACTGAAGGGGAGAGTAGCTCCTGGTTACCGGTTGAAAGATACCGCAGGAGAGGATAGTTCCCGGTTATCGGTTGAAATATACCAAAGGGGAGGATAATTCCCAGTTACCGGTTGAAAGATACCGAAAGGGGAGGGTAGCTCCCGGTTACCGGTTGAAAGACACCGATGATTATGTGCTATGGGTATGAAGGGGGAACTCACTAAACTTCGTGCTTACAGTTTCAGTTTTGGTTTCAGGTGCCTCTTGTCTAAGGGGAAGGAGTCAGCGGTGTAGCAGCGCATCACACACACACATGTTTTCCACATGGAGTTTCTTGGGGATGTACTCTGATTTATTTTACTTTTGACAATATGGTTATCAGACACATTGTTATGTTTCTTTTACAAATGATATGACATGGGAAATGATTTAGTAAATTTTGTTGTGATTTACTTAATTAAAAATGAAATTTTTGGCCTCGGAAATTAGGATGTTACATCGTCTCTCTCTCCCTCCCCCCCCCCTCTCTCTCTCTCTCTCTCTCCCCTCTCTTATTTTTCTCTTTTCTTGGCCAAACACCACATACACATACACTATGATTAAATTTGGGTTAAGACTTAATTAGTTGAGTTTTAGCGGCTAGGAAGGGTCAATTAATGCATGTACATGGGTTCGAACATAAGGGGAAAAATCTGTAGAATCCTGATGCATAAAATCCAAAAATTACATAAAAGGTGCCTACATTTCCTCGCAATTAATTAGTTAGACCTTCTATTAAAAGTCTTACATTCTAAGTTTTTTTAGTCCCTCCAAACTATTATCTTTTCATCATATGTTTTTGTTTTGACAAATTTCAACCCCTCGTCTTTATTTTAAATAAAACACAGGAATTAAAATAATTAAATTTGAAAATATTAATATAGAGAAACACGAGATGTTATAGAAAATGAAGACCCTAATGTATTATAAAATAAAAATATAAAATTACAAATATAAATTATGAAATGAAATTAAATGAGGATACATACAATAACAACAATCAATCTGAATACCATCATTTTGTACAAATGAAATAAAAAAAAAGATAAAATAATCAACGCTCTTTAAAATATGATAAAAAGATAAAATACAAATAATTAAAATACATACACACCGAAATGATACGTGCATAATAATATCCATGTTGACATGAAGTAAATACAACTTTATTATATAGTTGTAAAAGTTGTAAAGTTGTAATGTAACGACCAGTTTGAAAAATATTTTTGAATTGGTAGTCAATTTACTATAAAACTAGTGTTGGAGGGTTGAAATAAAAATATATGTATCCACTTGCCAAACCCTATCTCCCCCGTTCCTCAAATAGGTCGCCCTACCTCCTCTATCGGTGCTTCTTGCTCATTTTCCGAATTTTGCTAACATTTTTCTCTGCAGACGATTCAAACCCTAAACCCTACCTCCATCACAGATCCAAGGTCAGAACAACCCTACTGCTTGAAATTATTTCTTTGTTATTGTATATGTAATTGTATCTGATTTGGTTTGCTTCAATTGTGAAACCCTAATATTTGAATTATCTCGATCTGTTTGAAATTCCAATAGAAATGGGCGAAACAGAGATGAAGGATACTGACGCTTACGAGGAGGAGCTTCTCGACTACGAAGAGGAGGACGAGAAGGCCCCTGATTCAGCCGGTGTTAAAGTCAACGGCGAAGCCGTTAAGAAGTAAGTTCCGTTAGGATATTATGCTTGTAGTATAATTTTATGATAAAATCCGACATAATTATAATTAATAATTCGTGGATCTGCTATATGTTTAAGCTGTGGAGCTCTTTTTGTGAAGTGTTTGGGAGGATAGAAGTTAATATTTGGGCTTTGAGTGTTTTTTCTTGATTGGTTTGAAAGTTGAACTTATTATATCTCCAGTTTCGATTCTTAACCATGTTTTTGGAGTTTAAATCACACCCTGGGTGGTTGGATTGCTTGAAGTTTTGGTTTTTTACTATTTCATCAACTGTTTTTGTTCCTCACTTCAGACATCTGTAAAAAAGAATATATTTGTGTATGGATGAGGAGAAGATACTAATTTTAAGATAATCTATTGACATGGAGTTGAAACTTTTTGTAGAGGTTTATTTGGAGTAGGGATCTGAGCTATCTTGGTTACAAACTATTTCCCTGATTAGTACAAGATAACAATTTAACTCTAGATATTGTTACAGTTAAACAAACTAAGTTCTCTTTAACTTACACAAAAGTGAATAAATTTTTGATGAACAATATGTAAATTTCCACATGAATATATGGTTATATTCATATCAGAACGAAAAAAGACTATTGTCAAACATTTACTTGGTAGTAGCTCAACTGGTTTACTCTTTCAGAGGGTTGATTTGTCATGTGGTGCTTATTGAATTTCAAGAGCATATTTGAACAAGTAATTTCATGTTACATTAGGGATTGATTGCAGCCATACATGCATAATCAAACCTTTTTATTGCAACTGATCCATTTTTTTTCAATTAATTTTAATTTCAGGGGCTATGTAGGAATTCACAGTTCCGGATTTAGAGATTTTCTTTTGAAGCCAGAGCTACTTCGTGCTATTGTGGATTCAGGATTTGAACATCCTTCCGAAGGCAAGCTTTTTTCTAACCATTTAAAAGACACTTCACTTCACATATGGTCTCATTTCATCTTTCTTTAAATGGGAAACTACTTGCATTTTTTAAGAATCTTTAATAACATTTGGTGTCTATTTGCAGGTAAATAACAACTATCACCCCTATCATTTGGAGAAGTGGTCAGATTTGGTAATTTTTTTTAATTGAGGATTCAATTTCTTTGGTCTTCATCAGTGCAACACGAATGCATCCCTCAAGCTATTTTGGGCATGGATGTCATTTGCCAAGCAAAATCTGGTATGGGAAAAACTGCTGTTTTTGTCCTTTCAACCCTGCAACAAATTGAGCCTGTAGCTGGTCAAGTAGCTGCCCTTGTTTTATGTCACACAAGAGAATTAGCTTATCAGGCATGTGTATTATATATTTATTTATATCCACAGCTTCTACAACTATTTCTCTCCAATTAATTACTGTTTACCTCACAGATCTGCCATGAGTTTGAAAGATTCAGCACTTATTTAACTGATATCAAGGTAGCTGTCTTTTATGGTGGTGTCAACATCAAGATTCACAAGGAGCTTCTCAAAAATGAATGCCCTCATATTGTTGTTGGGACACCTGGAAGGATTCTTGCACTTGCTAGGGACAAAGATCTTGCTTTGAAGAGTGTGAGGCATTTTATACTTGATGAATGTGACAAGATGCTCGAGTCACTCGGTATGCTTTCATATACTTATTCATTTCAATTTCAATTATTGTTTCAAGATTTGAACTTTGTGTTTGTTTATACTTAATATTGATCTGTTGATAGACATGAGGAGAGATGTGCAAGAAATTTTCAAGATGACACCACATGACAAACAAGTAATGATGTTTTCAGCAACTTTAAGCAAGGAGATTCGACCAGTCTGCAAAAAGTTCATGCAAGATGTAATGTCCCATGGCCAGCTCCTCTACTTCAACCTTTTCATAATGTCAACATCTTTTCACATATTAATTGAGGGATTGGAGAGAGGGTGTGAAAGTAGTGTTTTTTTTTTTTTTTTTTTTTTTTTTTTTGGGGTGGGGGGTGTTTGTTAAATATGTTTGATAGTAGATTTAGCATAATGGTGATGGAGTCTCTGATTGAAAAGCATCTGGAAAAGGACCAATGGGGATCTTGATTCAGAGGATGTTGATGGTTGTTTTGGTTAGCTTCTGAAGGGTTTCTCTCTCCTAATACGCTTTTACTATGATATTTGTTCCTTTCAGCCAATGGAAATTTATGTGGATGATGAAGCCAAGTTGACTCTTCATGGTCTTGTACAGGTAATCAATCAATCAATCAATCCTTCTTTCCAATTCCAATGGAATTAACCATTCCATTCCATTCCTTTTCTTGATTCCACTAACTATTGCTGCAGCACTACATCAAATTGAGTGAGCTGGAGAAGAATCGAAAGCTGAATGATCTGCTGGATGCGTTAGATTTCAATCAGGTTGTGATATTTGTGAAAAGTGTAAGCAGAGCAGCTGAGCTCAACAAGTTGCTTGTGGAATGTAACTTTCCATCAATCTGCATCCACTCTGGCATGTCTCAGGAAGAAAGGTAGCTTCATCTTTCTTTTTCTTTTTCTTTTTTTTTTTAAATTTTGTATTGATAATATTAATTTGGTCAAACTTTTGAAGGTTGACTCGTTACAAGGGCTTCAAGGAAGGACACAAGAGAATCTTGGTGGCAACTGATTTAGTTGGAAGGGGTATTGATATTGAACGTGTAAACATTGTCATAAACTATGACATGCCAGATTCTGCTGACACTTATCTCCACCGTGTATGTTCTCTCTCTTCAATTCATTTTCATCTCTTTTTTTTTTTAAAAAAAACCTGAGGGAGGTGTATTTTGGTCATTTGTCAGGTGGGTAGAGCTGGAAGGTTCGGAACAAAAGGTCTTGCCATCACTTTTGTGTCATCTGCAGCCGACTCTGATGTTCTTAACCAGGTCTGTATATGCTTGTATAACCAGAATAATTAACAATACCAATTATTAGTTGCTGATGATTATTTCTTGATTTTTTGTGGGTTTAGGTTCAGGAGAGATTTGAGGTTGATATCAAAGAGCTTCCTGAGCAGATTGATACTTCAACATATAGTAAGATCCTTTTTTTTTTAGAATTTGTAAAATGTCAGAAATGTAATCAGGGAGACATCATTTTTCTAATTTTATCTCAATAAGAAACACTTTTTTATATTATCAATAGCAAAAGATGAAAACACCCTTGTAGATGGATGAGGGTATTTTCGTCTTTTGTAATTTGATGGTATTTATACTGACTTGCAATGATTTGGTTGCAGTGCCATCGTAGAGCAAAGAAGCAAACCATGGGATGGGATGATGTCAAGTGTGCTCAACAGTGATGATGACCATTTTGAAGAAGAAGATGAATGATTGCTCCTTATGTCTTATTATAAAACAATTAGAAACATTGTTGTTGGGAGTGTCAAGGGGATATCTTATATCACAAAGATTGTTGAGTTTTGTAACATCTATAAACTTGTTTTCCTAGTTCTTATGTAGCTTAAGTAGGGAGAGTTGTTTGTTGTTGACCTATTTTTATTTGCTGAATGGTGCAACTTATGATGCGTGAAGTACAAGTTGCTGTAGCATTAAAAATATTTTTCTTGTTTGATTAGTCGTAAAAAATTTCATGATTGTGAACGTGTCTTGTCTAAATGACTGAACAAATTGCAAGTTATTTGGTCATATGATGAGATCATAAGAGAAACTTGGGTAAACTATGAGATAATGTTAGTGTTGGAAGCTAAATTATAAGAAAAAGGTGATGATTAGAGTTGCCACGACTATTATAAGAACAAATTATAAGTTGTTCATGCATGTGAGGTCGTGCACAAGGACAATTCACATTCTTAATACTCCTTGGAGAAATATAAACAAAAAAAGTATGGACGTTCTACACCAAAATGAGGGAAATAAAGAACTACAATTCATTTTAGAATCAAAAGGAATTGGTGATGCGACACTATTTATGAATTTCATACAACGTGATTTTTTTACCTAAGTATTCAACAATATTTTCCTTCTTTTACAAATTTATACAGCCATGTTTCATCTTTTTATCAACTTGTGTGCCCGGTCTTTCACTTTTTATTTTTACCAAATTATGCAAGGATGTTTCACCTAATGTACAAATTCATGCGCTAGTGTTTCATTTGTTTTACCAATTGATGTAAATGATCTTTTTTTGTTTTTGTTTTTTTTGTTTTTGTTCTTTTTGTTTTTTTTTTTGTTTTTTTTTTTTTTTTTCTGAATTTACACAATGTTTCATTTTTCTTGAGAACCACAAAAGATTAAGTATCGTAAAAACCCCATTCTATAAGTAAATATACACACAATATTTATTAAACATGTTAAAATCCGTTTTTTTTTTGGTATTTTTGGTACGAAAAGAGTAAAAATTATAAGTTTTGCAGTCTAATATTTTAATTCATACACCGATTCATTTTGTAATATATATATATATATATATATATATATATATATATATATATATATATATATATATATATATATTTCAAAACAACCATAACAAGTTCAATTGTCATCGTACAATGAGTGAGATGACAAATGTGCAACAAGCTGTGCCGCTAAACCTTTTTGAATGGAAAAACTAATTCTTTTAAAGACTACATCCGAAGATCTAGGGGGTATAACATTACTATGCATGATTCGTTGTACTCTTTTAAGAAGTTCTACCGCATCTGGTGCGAGGAAACCAAACGTATCAAATGCAAATGATATGAACCCGTGTTGATTTTCCATGCACGATCTCTCATGTTTGGTGACTTTGCTTGTGGCTGCTTTTAAAGCAGCATGTCCCGCTGTGAAACCCCCAGCCCTCAGGAGTCAGGCCCACGAGAGGGGATACCCCTGTAAGATCGACACATGCGTGTTTCCCTCCGACCCATCCAAAAATCAAAATGTCAGCCGGTCTGAGGGTTGACCTTCCTTTTGTCGGATCAGTCATGAAATTAACAGGTGCCTCTTTCTTAGCAGAAACCCCAACACGCTTAAATATGTCAAACAAAACATCCCTAACCATATCGTGCCTGTATTTGAACCCCGGGAGTTCTTTACAGTGAACTGTATGCTCTCCAAAAGAGTCCAAACATGCCTTGCGACACACATGACATATCTCGTCAGCTGGGAAAATGGGAATCATGAGTCGATATTTGAGAATAGTACGATACTCCACGGGAGACATGTGTTGGCCAAGCCCATCTATAGGGATAGCCAGAAGAAAATGTTGAGCATGTGGTGCACGTAAGCACTGAAAAACCGCTTTCTGCCGAGCCGTCATGTCGAAATGCATTTCCATATCTTGGACAATTTTACAAAAAAGGGCACTCGCCAGTGTATTCTGGGATTTAGGGGGGGCGGTGTCTTTAGTAGTAAAATTGTTAAGGTCAAAATCTAGAAGCTTGTTGCGAAGGGATGCCAAGGCACAATCATAATCAGAATCCATACCATGTATACCGCTATCCCGTAAGATATGGTCTTGCAATACCCAAGATTGGGCCCGTGAGGCAACAAAAGCATAGGAGGTAGCCTCTACTGCCGAGTATAAACCCAAACCCCCAAACCTAATGGGTAAGGAAGCAATTCGCCATTGTATGTCACCAAAGAAAGGGCCCCCACAAACCACAATGTCCTCAATCGCCCCGCGCAATCCATTGTCAAAGAATATTGCCGCCTCTTCCATGTGAACGGGTTGGCACGTCCTCAGCCCAAAGAAAAGCTTAGCAATACCCATACAAGACCGAAGAAGAAGGAGCTCACTCTGGGGGTCAGACAATTGTGGAAGAAGGCGCATCAAATTCACAGCGTTTTCGGCTCTCTTTATGGCTAGACTGCGAATGAAACTAGCATCTCTACTAACAGCTCCCCCAAGAAGTTTCACCCCCAAAGGCGGCCTCCCAATGTCTGCCGGAAATAGCCCCTCCCGTAACTTCCTACCATCACACGAGGGCCAAAAGAGCTCGGTGTTCTTGATATTCAGCTGAAGGCCCAATTTTGGGCCAGTCACCATAATGGTGTCCAATGCTTTGGCCACCTCCTCCGAATCTCCGATAAGTGTGCCATCATCCAAGTACCAGGCATGGAGAAGAAGCTTGCAATTGTCCTAATCTTATGCAAGAGCGGGTGCAACACAATGGCAAAGAGAAGTGGTCCCAAGGGGTCTCCTTGTTGAACCCCAGTAGAAGACCTGATATGTGTGTTGCCTAGATATAACCTTGCTGCTTGACCATATAGGAAGTCGACCCACAAAGAAATAGATGGACACCTCAATCTGACCTCATGAAGTAATGCGGATCTGTCTACCAGGTTAAAGGCATTAGAGAAGTCTACAGTAAGCATGGAGAGAGATTTGTCATCGTGGCGCTCACTCAACAACCTATTGGCGCTATGTAAAATGGCCTCAGCGCCACCCGACACCCCGACTCCGAACTGAAAATCATTGAGATATTTGGCCATTTCTTTACCAACCCCTTTCATGGCCAACTTGGAAACCAAACGTCTCCATATAGTACCTACTGCAATAGGTCGTATTCCCTTGTCAGGTTTTAAGAGCGGCGTGAGAGGAGCAGAGGCAACAAATTCTGCCAAGCTCGAAGGGCATCTCCCTCCTAGCCATAGATTAACCACATAAATAATAGCACGCTGGAGGTCTTTGGCTATAGCCGAACCTTCTCCACAAAGGGCATCTAAAATGTGTTGAGCTCTTAACCTATCCCTCCCACACGAGGTGCCTTTAGGGAAGGATTTAATTCCCCCAAGGACATTGTCAACATCCACTACCAGGGGAGGTTCTGAAAATATGGTGTTGGGCATGGAAGGCGGTGGCTTGTATGGATGCTTATCCTCCAATTCCTTCGTGGTATCACCCCCATATGGAGCAACTCCCGAAGAACATAAAACTTTCACTGCTGCTGTAAAATGTCCATCGGCAACCTTACGAAGACATTGTCTGACATTGGTGCTTCCCGGTGTTCTTTTCTCCCGAATGTACTCTTCTTTTTTTATCTTGTTGCTCCAGTCTTGCATTGTCAACTAAGTTTTTAACTAGCTTGGCGATACCGCCTTCAGTCCCCCAAGTAGCTAAAGCGCTCAAGATATTACGATGTTGCAAAATTTAATATAATTAATTCATAGTTTAGTATATAAAATTCACAATTTAATACAATCATAATATCACTAATTCACTAATTTAGGAAAGTCAAACCCAAACCCTACCACTACCAACTACCATATATCAACACTATCCATCTATGTCAACGTCGTAACCATCATTCCTTTCAAACCAAATCCGTATATAAAATCATACATTGTTAGCTTAATATTATATTCATAGTTTAATAAACATATTAATTCACTAATTTAGAGTTTAATGCAACAATTATAAAAACTTATACATTCCTATATATTTACTTCACAAAAAAAACACTCACAAGAAAATTAATACAAATGTTTATATTTTAACATAAAATTCATAAAAAAATCACAATTTAATACAATCAATTCACAGCTTAATATATTAAATTTACAGTTTAATACACAAAAACTATATATTTACATCCATATTCTGTACTTAGTAGTTATATTTATACCTTCAGATAGGTGGGCTAGTTTTTCTTTCAAAATTTATATTTATATAATATTCACTGTAACAGCCCGGATTCCCAGGTATTGGTTATTTGTATTCTATTTGGTGTTTTGTGAGGAGACTCGGCGAGTTGGAGCCTAAACTCGCCGAGTAGGATCGCGGTTATGGACGCGGGTTCGCGTCCGGACTCGACGAGTCCACGCTGTTTAATGAAACCCTAATTTCCAGGGTTTGAGACCTATTTAAAGGGACTTATGGCCGTCATTTGCGGCCACCAACCCCAGAGTGAACCCTAAAGAGTCCTTGAGCGTTTTGTGAGAGAGAAGAGGAAGATCCTTGATTATTTGTGGGTGTTTTGCTCATAGAAGAGGACCAAGGCAAGAGGAGACCAAAGGAGGTGCTAATCCAGTGACTTCTAAGCTCAGAGACTTCATTTGAGGTAACCATTCGTTCCTTCTCAATCTTGGTCTAAATCTTGGAGATAAGGGTTTCTTTGAGACCTTTTTGGAGTGATTCATGGAATAAGTGGCCTCCTCTCCTGTTGATGCTTTAGATCTAGACCCAAAGAGGTCCAGAGACCCGTTTCCCTCAAGATTTATGAGTGTTAATGGAGGCCATGAGCTTAGAATAGCATTCTAGAGACCATATCTTCAATTAAGGCCTTTGAACCCTTGCATGAGCATCAAGATAGTAACTTTACGTGATAAATGAACTTGGAAGGACTGGATCTATGATTCTTTGGAACGGATCTGACCTCAGAAGCGAGTTTGAGTTGTTGCATGGCATGGACTCGCCGAGTCTGAAGAACAGACTCGGCGAGTAGCATGAAGATTGCCCAGAACCACTCAACGAGTGGTCTTGCCGAGTTAAGGGATTGACTCAGTGAGTCAGGGAGAGTTAGAGCGGGTTGACAGGTGGACTGAGTCAAGTTGGAACTCGCCTAGTTGTCCTTGAGACTCGGCGAGTTGAGTCGTGGTGGCCCCACAACTCATGCCAGGTGGAACTCGTCGAGTTAGGAGAGTACTCGACGTGTCGAGAGAGGATCCAAGGGAGTCCGTGGACATGCATAGACTCGCCGAGTCACTCGAGTGCACTCGCCGAGTCCAGTCAAAGATTGACCGTTGACCATTGACCAATGTTGACCTATGTTGACTTGATAGAGTTAGTCAACCTTAGTTGTGAAAGTGTTAATTAGAGATATATTGTGTTATAGGAGGACTATAGCTCGGGAGAGTGATTTCAGGGATTTGCGAATTACCGAGATACGCGAGGTGAGTCTTCTCACTATACTTTACCTTGAGTAGGTAACTAGAGTTATGTGCTAGAGTATGTGTATGCTATGTATGTTATGTGTTGCACTGCATTATTTCTATGTGATTTATGCTATGCATGTTATCAGAGTTAGAACCTGAGGGTTCACAGAGTTTGGGTGCACGGACCCACAGAGTTATAGCCTCGAGTGGCTACTATGTGTTATGTGTGTGGTATTTTGGGAAACTCACTAAGCTTTGTGCTTACAGTGTTTGGTGTTATTTGTTTCAGGTACTAGTGATGATCGTGGGAAGGCGCCGACTTGATCAGTACACACACGGGATTTTTATGCTATGAGATCTTGGGATTATTATATGTCATGTATTTGAGTTTCAAACACTGATGCTTTTATGAAAATTAAATGAATTATGCTTTTATGAATTGCGAAAAAAAAATTGTTTTGAAATTCACGGTGTTACAAGTTGGTATCAGAGCCTTGGTTTGAGGGATTCGAGTACACCTTCGGGCATATTTGAACTCAAACTGAGGATTTGAGAAATATTTTCAAAAAGAAAAGGGTAAAAGATTTTTGAAAACACAGAGCAGAGTTGTGTGTACGATCATCCAGCGCCCGAACGGTGATTTCCCAGAATACCCTCATGATAAGTGATTATCAGAAATGTTATGTTATGCTATATGATGAGTACGATATGCATGCTAGAGCAGACTAGGTATTCTCATTAGGATTAGGGTGGCCTAATATGTGATGCTTTAGTCTAGGGGTTTTGCTGCTAGGGATGCTAAAGAGTGATAGGGATAGCAGTGAGATGCTTATGAGGGATTTGCTAGTGAGTAGCACATGATAGAGAGAGTAGAGTACTTGGGATTTGGGGCTCAAGGAGGAGGACTTGGAATGAATGCCGATGCGGTATTGACGGTAGTATTGGGCCCGTACTACTGGAGATACCGGATTGGTGTACGGACCAAGTAAGAATCCTTAGGGCACTAAGGAGTAAGTTGGGTGGAGTTATCGAGTGTGGTCATACTCGAGGAGGTCTCTAATGTATCGTATGTTGTTTTTCAGAGGGAGATCATGGTGAGGACACGCCAAGCGCCAGAGAGCAGTGGGACCAGTGATGAGGAGATCCGCTAGATCATCCATGAGGAGGTGGCTGCGGCCATCAGGGCAGAGATACCGGAGATGTTTGGGTCTATTAAGACCACGCTGATTGAGATTTTTGACGAGCGTTACGCCGCTCTTTCTGAGGCTGCTGTTGCAGCAGCCACCACAGCTATTGCTGCCACGAGGCCGCAGGGTGGTGATTTGCTGTTGTTCAGGGAGTTCAGCAACATGAAGCCACCAGAGTTTGATGGGATGCAGGACCCGGTGGCGGCTATGAGATGGATTTCAGACATAGAGGGGTGTTTCTTCACTTGCTCATCTCCTGAGCATTTGAGAGTCCGGTTTGCGCTGAACCAGCTTCGCTTGGGAGTGAAGGACTGGTGGAAGTTTGTGACGACGCACTTTACGCCTGCTGAGCTTGTGGCAGTGACCTGGGAGAGGTTCACTGCCATGTTCCGAGATGAGTACGTTCCCCAGGTGGAGAGGGAGCGTTTGGCCCAGGAGTTTCTGACCCTCAAGCAGGGTACTGAGTCTGTTACGGTGATTACCAGGATGTTCCACGAGAGGGCGATGTTCTGCCCTGAGCACGTATCTTCTGAGCAGGCACGTATGAGCCGATATTTGAGTATCTTGAGACGAGACATCTGGGAGTTCGTGGCGAACTCCTCGTACCGGACATTTGCCGAGCTTCAGGCAAATGCCCGGAAGAGGGAGATTGAGCTAGAGACTCAGGCTAGGGAGGAGGCGGAGTCTCAGGGGAGGGGTCGGCGACTGACACAGTCTCAGCCGGCAGCCAAGCGGGCCAAGCCCGCTGATCCCAAATCAGGGAGCCAGAAGGGCCGCACTTGTGGGAAGTGCGGCAAGGGTCATGATGGAGTTGTAGAGCGGGATCTTGCTACAAGTCTGGCAAGGAGGGGCATATGGCCAAGGACTGCCCCAAGGGGTTTGCGGTGTGTTTCCACTACAACCAGACCACCGGACACTGGAAGGCAGAGTGTCCGAAATTGCGGGGATCATCTCAGGGAGCACCTAAAGGATCTGCCCCTGCCGCCATCAGAGCTACTGAGAGTCGGCCAGTGAAGGCCGAGGCGCCGAGAGCACGAGGGAGAGCCTTTCAGTTGACCGCGGAGGAGGTCCGCGCAGCGCCCGATGTCGTGGCTGGTATGTATTCTTTCGTGTATTTATTTTGATGTTGAGATATCATGCTTATATTATGTTATGTGTAGGTACTTTTCTTGTGAATTCTGTACCTGCCTTGGTGTTATTTGACTCGGGTGCGAGTCAGTCTTTTGTGTCTTTAGCTTTTAGTCAGCATATCAGTCTTAGTCGTGAGGCGTTGAGTAGGCCTCTGAGAGTTTCCATAGCTGACGAGAGGGTGATATATGCCACGGAGGTAATCCGCGGGTGCGTATTCGAGATCTTCGGGGTCGAGTTCCCGATTGATCTGGTTCCTATCGCGATGGGCGACATTTGTGTCATTGTGGGCATGGACTGGTTGAGCAGATTTGGTGCGGTTATCGACTGCGAACGACAGCTGGTGACCATACGAGACCCTAGTGGGGGAGTTCTTACAGTGTACGGCGAGGGTACCCATTCTGGGTCAACATTTTGTTCGGCCGCTAGGGCGAGACAGTGTCTACAGCAGGGTTGTAAGGGCTTTGTGACGTATGTGATGGATTCGAGGGTTGATTCAGAGAGGCCGAGGTCAGTGGACGAGGTTCCGATAGTACATGAGTTTCCGGATGTATTCCCCGAGGAGTTGCCGGGTGTGCCTCCTCTGAGGCAAGTGGAGTTCAGTATCGATTTGGTTCTGGGAGCCGCGCCTATCGCCAAGGTGCCTTATCGCCTTGCACCTCCAGAGATGCAAGAGTTATCCTCGCAGTTTCAGGAGCTGTTGGGAAAGGGGTTTATTCGGCCGAGTAGCTCGCCATGGGGAGCGCCTATCCTTTTTGTCAAGAAGAAGGATGGTTCACACTGGATCTGCATTGATTACCGGGAGTTGAACAAGCTGACGGTCAAGAACTGTTACCCATTGCCAAGGATTAATGATATGTTCGATCAGTTGCAGGGAGCATCTTGGTTCTCCAAGATTGATTTGAGGTCAGGATATCATCAGGTGAGGGTTCGAGATGAGGACGTCCAGAAGACAGCTTTCAGGACGCGTTATGGGCATTATGAGTTTGTGGTGATGCCTTTCGGGCTCACCAATGCCCCTGCAGTGTTCATGGATCTCATGAACCGAGTGTGCAGGCCGATGTTGGATCGGTCGGTGATTATATTCATCGACGATATTTTGGTATATTCGAAATACTAAAGAGCAGCATAAGGAGCATTTGCGGGAGATCCTCGGAGTTCTGAGATCGGAGAGGCTTTATGCCAAATTCTCCAAGTGTGATTTCTGGTTGCGAGAGGTCCAGTTCCTAGGACATCTCGTTAACCAGAAAGGGATATTGGTCGACCCGGCCAAAGTCGAGGCAGTGATGAGTTGGGAAGTGCCGAGGTCACCTTCTGAAATCAGGAGTTTCTTAGGGTTGGCGGGTTATTATCGGAGGTTTATCATAGATTTCTCCAAGATCGCGGTGCCACTCACCAGGTTGACCCGGAAGGGTGTCACTTTTTCATGGGGCCCCGAGCAGCATGCCTCCTTTGAGACGCTTCGTCAAAGGTTATGTGAAGCCCCGATGTTATCCCTCCCGGAAAGGATGGAGGACTTTGTTGTCTTCTATGATGCATCGATTATGGGGTTGGGGGCGGTGCTAATGCAGAGAGGGCATGTGATAGCATATGCATCGAGGCAGTTGAAGCCTCATGAGACGAGATATCCCACCCATGATCTAGAGCTGGGAGCAGTGGTGTTCGCCTTCAAGATTTGGCGTCATTATCTGTATGGGGTTCGGTGTACGATATACACGGACCATAAGAGTTTGAAGTATTTGATGGATCAGCCCAACCTAAACATGCGCCAGAGGAGATGGTTGGATGTGGTCAAGGATTATGATTGTGAGATCCTGTACCACCCAGGCAAGGCTAATGTTGTAGCTGATGCACTGAGCTGCAGGGCGGAGAGCACCCCGCTGCGGGATGTATGTTTGAGATTGACCGTGATAGCTCCAGTGTTGGACGCCATTCGTGGGGCACAGGCCGAGGCTGTGCAGCCCGAGATGCAGAAGAAAGAGCAAGTTGTTGGACTTATTTCGGAGTTTGTTACCAATGGTCGGGGACTTATGACATTCCAGGGGCGTGTCTGGGTGCCATTTGTGGGAGGGACGCGTACTATTTTGATGGAAGAGGCTCATCGGTCGAAATTCTCGATTCATCCTGGAGCCACTAAGATGTATTTGGACCTGAGGAAAGAGTATTGGTGGCCCTGTATGAAGAGGGATGTTGCGTGGTTTGTTGAGAGGTGCTTGACCTGCCGTAGGGTTAAGGCCGAGCACCAGAGACCGCATGGTAAGTTGCAGCCGTTGGAGGTTCCCGAGTGGAAGTGGGAACAGATCACCATGGATTTTATCACCAAATTGCCAAGGACTGCCAGGGGAGTCGATGCAATTTGGGTGATTGTAGACAGATTGACGAAGAGCGCTCACTTCCTTGCTATCAGCGAGAGTTCTTCAGCAGAGAAATTGGCAGAGGTATATGTGAGGGAAGTGGTGTCACGACACGGAGTGCCGATCTCGATCGTTTCAGACCATGATGTGCGTTTCACTTCCAGATTCTGGAAAAAGTTTCACGAGGAGTTGGGTACTAGACTGCATTTTAGTACCGCATATCACCCCCAGACAGACGGACAGAGTGAGCGGACGATTCAGACGCTCGAGGACATGCTTCGGGCATGTGTGTTGGATTTCGGGGGAAGTTGGGATACGTACTTGCCCTTGGCAGAGTTTTCCTACAACAACAACCATCATTCGAGCATTGGTATGCCACCCTTTGAGTTGTTGTATGGGAGGAGGTGTCGGACCCCCATTTGCTGGGGAGAGGTTGGACAGCGTGTGATGGGCAGTACAGAGATCGTGCTTCAGACGACAGAGCAGATCCAGCAGGTCAGACAGAGGTTGTTGACCGCTCAGAGTCGTCAGAAGAGTTATGCAGACAGACGCCGGTCCGAGCTTGAGTTTCAGGTCGGCGACCTTGTGCTCCTGAAGGTCTCACCTTAGAAATGAGTGATTCGATTCAGGAAGAGGGGCAAGTTGGGGCCCCGATATATTGGTCCATTCCGGGTGGTCGCGAGGGTAGGCAGGGTAGCCTATCGTTTGGATTTGCCAGCAGAGTTGGGTCAGATTCACGACATTTTCCACGTGTCGCAATTGCGGAAGTGTATAGCCGATGAGTCGGCAGTGGTTCCATTAGAGGATATTTAGGTGGATGCGAGCCTGAATTATGCTGAGAGACCAGTGGCAATCAAAGATTGGAAGGTCAAGGTTTTGAGGAGCAAGGAGGTACCCTTGGTTTTGGTTCAGTGGCAACATCGGAAGGGGTCCGAGATGACTTGGGAACCGGAGCTTGAGATGCAAGAGCAGCATCCGGAGTTATTTGCAGAGCGAGACTTCGAGGGCGAAGTCTAGTTCTAGTGGGGGAGAATTGTAACAGCCCGGATTCCCAGGTATTGGTTATTTGTATTCTATTTGGTGTTTTGTGAGGAGACTCGGCGAATTGGAGCCTAAAATCGCCGAGTAGGATCGCGGTTATGGACGCGGGTTCGCGTCCGGACTCGACAAGTCCAAGAGTGGACTCGGCGAGTCCACGCTGTTTAATGAAACCCTAATTTCCAGGGTTTGAGACATATTTAAAGGGGCTTATGGCCGTCATTTGCGGCCACCAACCCCAAAGTGAACCCTAAAGAGTCCTTGAGCGTTTTGTGAGAGAGAAGAGGAAGATCCTTGATTATTTGTGGGTGTTTTGCTAATAGAAGAGTACCAAGGCAAGAGGAGACCAAAGGAGGTGCTAATCCAGTGACTTCTAAGCTCGGAGACTTCATTTGAGGTAACCATTCGTTCCTTCTCAGTCTTTGGTCTAAATCTTGGAGATAAGGGTTTCTTTGAGACCTTTTTGGAGTGATTCATGGAATAAGTGGCCTCCTCTCCTGTTGATGCTTTAGATCTGGACCCAAAGAGGTCCAGAGACCCGTTTCCCTCAAGATTTATGAGTGTTAATGGAGGCCATGAGCTTAGAATAGCATTCTAGAGACCATATCTTCAATTAAGGCCTTTGAACCCTTGCATGAGCATCAAGATAGTAACTTTACGTGATAAATGAACTTGGAAGGACTGGATCTATGATTCTTTGGAACGGATCTGACCTCAGAAGCGAGTTTGAGTTGTTGCATGGCATGGACTCGCCGAGTCTGAAGAACAGACTCGGCGAGTAGCATGAAGATTGCCCAGAACCACTTAACGAGTGGTCTTGCCGAGTTAAGGGATTGACTCAGTGAGTCAGGGAGAGTTAGAGCGGGTTGACAGGTGGACTGAGTCAAGTTGGAACTCGCCTAGTTGTCCTTGAGACTCGGCGAGTTGAGTCGTGGTGGCCCTACAACTCATGCCAGGTGGAACTCGTCGAGTTAGGAGAGTACTCGACGTGTCGAGAGAGGATCCAAGGGAGTCCGTGGACATGCATAGACTCGCCGAGTCACTCGAGTGCACTCGCCGAGTCCAGTCAAAGATTGACCGTTGACCATTGACCAATGTTGACCTATGTTGACTTGATAGAGTTAGTCAACCTTAGTTGTGAAAGTGTTAATTAGAGATATATTGTGTTATAGGAGGACTATAGCTCGGGAGAGTGATTTCAGGGATTTGCGAATTACCGAGATACGCGAGGTGAGTCTTCTCACTATACTTTACCTTGAGTAGGTAACTAGAGTTATGTGCTAGAGTATGTGTATGCTATGTATGTTATGTGTTGCACTGCATTATTTCTATGTGATTTATGCTATGCATGTTATCAGAGTTAGAACCTGAGGGTTCACAGAGTTTGGGTGCACGGACCCACAGAGTTATAGCCTCGAGTGGCTACTATGTGTTATGTGTGTGGTATTTTGGGAAACTCACTAAGCTTTGTGCTTACAGTGTTTGGTGTTATTTGTTTCAGGTACTAGTGATGATCGTGGGAAGGCGCCGACTTGATCAGTACACACACGGGATTTTTATGCTATGAGATCTTGGGATTATTATATGTCATGTATTTGAGTTTCAAACACTGATGCTTTTATGAAAATTAAATGAATTATGCTTTTATGAATTGCGAAAAAAAAATTGTTTTGAAATTCACGGTGTTACATTCACAACTTAATACATTTAGTTCACAGTTTAATAAAATATATTTACAACTTAAAAATAACATCTGATGATGTTTGGAGTTTGGAGGTTATATTAGATTATAGTCAACACATTCATCACAATTCACAACTTAAAAAACTTAAATTCACATTATTTGAGAAAACATTAATATAATAAAAACACGTTTAAATTTACATTAAAACTTATAAAAAATCATACATATATTGCTTAAACCTTAAAAAAAATTCATTTAATCGCAGCTGAAACTTACGAAAAAAAATCATACATTCACAAATTAATACTTACAAAATATCATGTATTTACAACTTAAGACTTATAAAAAATCATGCATTGACACCTTAATTTTTTTTCCTAATTGATACAATCAAATATGTATAAAATCCATGCATTAACTTAATAATTATATAAAAAAAATGTTTATTCATAGCTTAAGAAACTAGTTCAGAAACTTATTCATATTATTTAATGTTTAAAAACATACATTGTTTTTTGTGAAACATTTCATCAAACACGTTCAATGCATCTTATATCCAGGTCTGAGATTGTTCCTTTGCTTCAGATCCATGAACATTGATGGTAGGCAGCAACAACGGTGGTGCGGCGTCGGTTGTTGTAGAGGTGGAGTCACATTGACGATGGTAACATCAGATCTGAATGTCAGATCTGTTGGCAGTGATTTCCGTTAGATATATTGTTCCGGCGAAGCAAATTGGAGAAATTTTCTTGTATTCCATCAGATGTGGAGACGAACTAGATCTGGACTTCAGAGCAAAGTGTGACGTTTTTTGGTGTTCCAACGAAGCACAATAGCTGATGTTAGGTGGTGGTCGGTGGTGATAAGGTCGACTATCAGATCTAACCAAATTGCACCAGATCTAATATTTTTTGTGTTTTAGAGAGAGAAAGTGAAGCTGAAACAACTTCTTGACTTCAGATCTGAAACCAAATAGCGATCGACAGTGATGGAGGAAGGTGGTGGTTATCACCGCTCGCCGGTGTTCATAATCCGGAGGAGAAAATCGAAGATTTGAAGTCGAAAATAGTAGATCTGAAGACGAAAATTGTAGATCTGAAGAGAAATCATAGATATAAAGCTGAAATTGTAGATCTCAAGAGGAAAATCGTAGATCTGAAGCTGAAATTGTAGATCTGGAGCAAACCGAAACTTGTGGATCTGATGGCGGTGGTTTGTCGGCGGTAAGAGGCGTCGGCGGTTCGCTGACGGTAGGAGGTGGTGGCAGTCAATGGTGGTGGCTGGTGGCTAACCGGTGGTAATGTTTGTGTGTTCTTTAAATTTGAGATGAGAGAGAAAATAATCATGTAAGAATGTATTTAGTTTGTTTAGATCTTGTTATAAAATGGGGTTCTTATCGTTTTTAATTTTTAATGGCAAACCTATATATATATATATATATATATATATATATATATATATATATATATATATATATATATATATATATATATATATATATATATATATATATATACCAATTTAAGCAAGAATATTCTAAAAAAAATTCGCCATATGATTATGCAATACAATGTTTACCTTTTTACCATTTTATATAGCAATGTTTCACATTTTTACCGATTCACGAATAATGTTTCACCTTTTCGCATATTTATGCAAAATGTTTCATTTTTATTTATTTATTTATTAATCTATGCAACAATATCCGTTTTTAGTATGTAATCCTTTTCTTGTTTTACCAATTGCAACAGTAATCCAAAAAATTTCGTCATATGATTTATGCAATAGTAAAAGAAATATAATTCAACCAACACTTGGTCTACTTTTAAATAATCCAATCAATAGGAGCACAATCAAATCTTTATTTTATTCAAGTTTTAGTTCAAAATTTATCTTTATAAACTATAGTTTGCCTACGTATAGAATTTATCTAAAACTTTTCCTTCATTAAAAAAAATACAACAGAAAACGATAATCCTATTTAATCATTGTTTTGTTAAGTAATAGTACCAAATCAGATTACATTCTTTAGTGTAAATTCCGAGCTAAAACATCTAATTACCAATTCAAACCCATTGTTCTTGATCACTATAAAACAAAAATATAACTAATCTATCAAATATTACAACCACACATTCAACAAAGCACAATCACAGTGTGTGCTACTCAGCCACCAAAGGGTATTTATGTCATTTCCTTCATGGAGAAAAAAAAATAACACAATTTATAAAGATTCTGGACTTGTGGAAGGTCTGATTCTCGATGGCATCCGCATTCTTTGATTATCTTGGTTTCCAAACATGAAGGTATTGTTTCGGGGCGTAATGGACATTTTACTCAAATTCATATCAAAATCATCATCATCATCATCATCTTCATAGCTCATGGGCCCTCTTCCATTAGAGACCCCATCATTGGCTTCATCATCATCACTAACACCTTCCTCATCATCATCATCATCTTCATCATCATAAGTTGTTCTCACCATTGACCAGTATATGAAATTTGGTCGGATGAAACTGTAGGTTTAATTGAAATTTATTATAAAATATTTCTATTTTATATATATATATATAAAAAAAAAAAAAAAAAAAAAACTAACCTGTCAGACTTTTTCAACAAATAAGGATCAAAAGGGAAGAACAAATCAAGCCTTTCAAATCCACCAAAAGCTCGAGATAATTCGGATTCAAGCAAATCATGAAAGACAAAAGTACCCTCAACATGAAACAAGCCAGCTGCTTTAGCTTGACTCAAGAACTCCTCTACTATAGATGGTAAGCACACCTACATATTTAAGAAAATTGATCAAGGGGTTGAATTTGTAGTTTGATGATAATTAAAGGGTTGAATTTGTAGTTTGATGATATTTTTTTTTTACCTCTAACGGGTTCAATGCATGCTTCAAAATTCTCTCTAATGGCATGTTACAAAGCTGAGATTTTAGCCTTGGGAAAGCCAGAATTGATCTCATACGAAAGCAAAGCACATACATAATCGCCTGTGTATTATATAAAGATATTGCAATCACATTAACAAGAAATAGCAATGTACTTTCGTTTCTTCCTTAAGAAGAAAAAAGAAATACATTAATATATATAAAAGTATGTTGCTATTTCTTGAATTTAGCCTATTATAATACCTGGCATCCAGCATAAAAAACTCGATGAACTTTTGGATTTATTTCACCACTGCTCAGGTTTTCACAATATTTAGAAAACCAATCCACCATACTGAAACAACAAACAATATACAAAATTTGTTTGTTAATATACTTAATACAAAAAATATAAATGATAAAAGTTAAAAAAAAAATAAAAATAAAATAAAATAACCTTTCCAATACGATTGTGACATAAGAAGCAGACAAGAACTTTGCACGAGACAGGTAACTTGCAAGATAAGCAACAGCACTCATTCTGCAATGCAAAAAACAACATATTATAATTTTTATTGTTAGCTAAATGCCACATCAGCACCTTTGACCAAGTCAAAAGCTTCAATGACATATGACTTGCAATCAAAAGTTTAGTACAAAATATAAAATTTTCATTGCCATTTCATGACATTAAGCCATATATTAAATATGATCATAAAATTTGTGAACTCTTTGATTATGACATTTGTGAATTAACTGACACAATTTTCACATAAATTGCTTTAATAAAAATTTGTAGGATTACAAACCTCCAATCTTGAGGATAAATGGTGCTTTTAAAGATTTCAACAAGTCTGCTCACGAATAGGGTCCCACAATCTTCAGGGTCAAGTGAACAAGCATAGAACATTACAAACTACAATTTTAAAAAACATAAAATTTAATTATAAAAGGATGGATTAAAAAAAAAACAAGAAACAATCAGAAAAAAAAAAAGGATTAGTTTGTTACTTGAGCAAACTTTGACTTGTATGCATTCAACACAGTGCTCTGAAATGACTGAAGAAGCACCTCGAATACCTAATTCAAAATTCAAGTTATAGATAATAGAATATATAAATAGTTTAAGTAATGTAACAATTTTTTTTATCTTGTTGAAAAGTTGTAATTTGAATTATAACATTCTACTTTCACCCTTTTTCTTATTTTTCAAAGTAGAATGTTGTAAACATGAAGGTAGAATGCTATAATCAGTAAAATAATGAAGCATACATTGTTGTTTCTTTCATTAAAATATAAATTGTAAAATAAGTGGTTGCATAAACAGAAAAAATGAAGTACCTGAACCAATCTGCCATTTTTGAAACATGATTGAAGGTGATCAAAGGTAAGAACCATTAAAGTATCCAACTTTTGAGCAACTACATTTCCCCAAAGAACTTTTCTTCCAGAATATTCTCTCTGAGGCTGAAGAAAAGTCAATGATATATAAGTCAAAAGAACTCAAGAATATTGTAATCAAACACTAAAAACTAATACTTATCCAATAAACAATTCAATTATTTGGATTCTTGAAAGTTAATATTTAAATTACCTCATCCATTTCAATCTCAGTTTCATCTACAGGTCTAGCCATATCTTCAAGCTCCATTTCAAAGATGCCTTTACTTGGATCATCAAGCAAAATTTCATCCCATCCTATCTCCACCTAAATCAAATTCATTCAATCCCATTACTTTTATACTCAATAAACAGTTTTTAAAATCAACTACTGAAATATATATATAAAAAAAAAGACTCACATCTAGGTCTATAAGCCTATTCACCAATTCAAAAAGCATAGCATTTCCAACAAGCTCTCCCATATCACCACTCTCCAACATTAACATGTTCTCAACATACACAACCATTTGCTGCAAAAACAATAAAGTTTATAAACATTCCCACCATATCACATTATCAATAAAAAAAGGAAACTTTTAACTTGTAGAATTGATAACAAGTGTTGATATTTGATTTCCTTTCGAGTTTTGGCTTATGTGGCATTCAGACAACGATGATGTGGTGTGTAGATCAAATGTAAGTATGGGTAGAAAAGGGTTGGAAATTGATCTATCTATAAATAGAAATATGTATATTAGACTCACAGCTTCTTTGGAGAAGACATTTGGAACCCTTTCTCTGACAATTTGTTCCAATCTTGAAGGTGCTAATGGCACTAAATCAGCAATCCCTTTGAGTGCAGAATGTACACGAGTAAGAACTTGATCTTTTTTTGCTAATCCACGTGGCTGCTTCAATATCTCCAAGAAATTGTAAGGTGGAATGAAGTTGCTTACAAGCATATCCAAACACAAATCAACATATTTTCCACTTGAGGAAGCCTAATTTAAAGTGTAACATTAAAAAGTTAGAATTTTGAACAAGAAAATGTTTGTTTTAGAAAAATATGAGATAGTAATTAGTAAATGTACCAATGCTACTACTAATTCGACCAATGCATCCATCACATCTGGCCCATAGTTCCATAAGCTCATTCCACATATCTATAAAAAGTACAATTTATTAGTATTATTGTTATCCACAAAAAAAGATAGAGATGAGAAGTTATAAATATAGAAAATTTCATCTTACAGAAGAAAGAAGAGAACGGTGGTGCACAACATCAATGTAGGAAACTGCTCCAGCTAAGGCCCGTAAAATTGTCTGTTGAGATTTAAAGAAAAAAGATAATTATTTAAAATGTTGAAAATAATTTGTTTTTTTAACTTGATTTATTAATGAAAGAAAGCTTACCACAAGCATGGCAACTTCATCTGGGACTAGGCGCACATTGTGATGCATATTCCCAATGATTTGATCATATTCATCGGTATCACCCTGAAACATGTTATAAGTTATAAGTATAACACATTCAAAAATTAAAAATCAAATGGATTCTTGTACAAATTCAACACCAATACTTGTTCATTGATATTGTCATAGATTTTAATGTAGTTTAAAATTTCTCTAGTCCTTGAGGATTTTAAACCTGTTGATGGTTAGTTTGTAACAAGATTACAAGTTTGATGATTAGGATCCCTAATTGGCTATAAATTTGATGAGGTTTAACTTTCAAACCCGGTAAATTACAGTTTCTATTTCGATTCCAAATCTTAATTATCCCCTTTCGTTTTGGGTAAAACTGAACACAACTTTTTTTTTATTTAGAACACAATCGGAAAAAACGATGCTTGTTATTCGAAATTTTGACTGAAATATGTGAAAAGAGAGGTTGAGAAGAAGGTGTATCATAAACTAGGTTCAAATAATATTTAATCAAATCACAAAACATAACAAGAATGATGGCTTACCAATAGAACAGATTTTAGGGCTTCCCGAACATGATGAGACAGCTCATAATCACTAACATCCCCCATCTCAGCATGCCCATCTGCTACTCCTCCCATCGCGGAAACCCGAATGTAAATTCGACAAATTTAACCTATTAAAAATTGGCGAAAAAGAAGGAGCTTGACAACGCTTCGGATTGGAAAATTCAAAGAAAGCATAAAAAAAGGAAGAAAGAAAGCAGAAAATAATGAAGAAAATTGGAACCTGGGGTCGGTGCGATGGAGTTGTGGCTATCAAAGGTCTCCGGCCGGTGGCTTCACAGGGGATGCAACGGCGAGCAGGGAAGAGTTGACGTGAGGAACAGATAGCGAGAGGCGATGCTGTAATCGTAAAAGAAACCCTAGATTGAAGGTAAGAAGGGTCTGTGCTCAGATTTTTGTAGCTGAGTATGTGTTTTGCCGCCAGACCAACCATCAAACGAAGGATGTTGAGTTGTTTTAAACCCTAATGCATAACCCTTCGCAACAGGGGTAGAATGGTAAATAAATGGTTACCTAAGGATACTATGGAGATTTCCTATATATTAAAGGGTTCAAGTGTTGATATTGCATAATTGAGAGAGGAAGACAGCATATCAAGTCGACGAATATGAGTATCATTCTGTTTTACTTTCTTACTTTTACGACGGATAATTTGTTTTAACGATTTTTTTTTTATTAGCGGCGAACTATTTTTTTGGGTGATTAGTTATCTTTATGAAGCATTTTATATTTTAAAAAACATATAATGTATTTGTAAATATCACTTAGGGTTAAAATATATCCATAATTTAGATATATATTTGTATAATATAATTGGTGGTTATAATGATAAAATTAGGATAGATTATATTTGAATGATGCGTTAGAATAATCTTATGGTGATTAGATGGATGATTATATGAATGGTTTTGGATAATTTGGATAGACGCTCTGTTATTTAGAAATAGAACAACTATTTCAACAGGGGAATAACTTTTAGATCAACTCAAGTCTTAAAACACTCAAACTTATCTTATTTATTCCATATGCGCAAATGCTCTATTTATAGGTTCAAAGAGAGCCGGTTATATGATTGATTTGTAATCATATGATTGCAATACGACAAACATATTTACAATATAGCCCCCTAAACTATTGAATGTTACACACTTTATCTCACATCTTACAAACGCTACGTCCTATTCTAGATATCACTTACAAACTATACGTCATGTTCGATAGATGACATATACCTTATCGACACATGACACTTGTTCTATCGATAACAACAAATAAGATTGTGGGTGGGAAGAAGGGGGGGGGGGGTGTTTGAGTTTTCAGTGTGGTGACGAGGCATAGATTTTGGAGTAAGGGATCTTCTGTGACAACCTGAAATTTCCATTATATACAAACAATATCACTTCAATAGAAGTTATAACAGTCACAGTTAATTTTCAGACCTTTTCGTGTAAGTTTGAGTAAATTAGGGTTTACACTTCAGGAAATATCAGGAGAGTGGATGCACTAGGGTTTTGTGCAACATTGTTATTCCAACACTCTGTTATATTAGAAATCATTTCAGGAATAAAAATATTTTCTGCCAAAAATATCTCAGGACTATAAATAGAATTCTGAACCAAATTCATTAATTATTCGCATTTCCAACTAGAGAAAAGCCATTTTCTCTCTCACGGATCTTCGGGTTTTTATACCAAAACGTGAGTAACTCTCTCTAGTAGTGTTAGAAAGCTTATTATGTGTTTATAACATGATTTAGATAGCTAAATAACTAGATTTAGGAGTTTACTCCCCAAGGTGTTCTTGGGCGGTAAACTCCCGAAACAATGCCTAGACCTTCCCTCGTGTTATGCTACTTCCTTAGACACATATATAAGTGTATTTGGGACAAGAAAACAACCATGAAACACAAAAGCATGGGTGTTCACGGCCCAAGATGATCTTGGACCGTGAACTCCAAAAACTTGGATCAAAGGGTGCTTTTAAGGCACCTAAAGCCTTAGACATTTACTTGGAATTGTTCCCACTTAAATCAAGGACTAAAGCACATCAAAAACACATCTTTTTGGGAGATTACGGCCCTAATAAAGCTCTTGGGCCGTAAACATGAATGAAGGGCACCAAAGTGTGCCTAAGGCCTTCATATGCTTGGGATAAAAGTCTAAGACCTATACTACATGTGCAAGAGACTTGAAAGCATCAAAAACACCATTCCAAGTGAGTTTACGGTAGTAAACTCCAAAGGAATTGGCCCTGGGGCCGTAAACTCCTCAAAGGAGTGAAATTATGCCCTAAACACTTCCAAGAATTAACCCACAAAGTTGGAATGCTTCTAGGGATTTTTTAACACCGTAAAACAACCAAAGACATTAAGCCTTGGAGTTTACGGCCGTAAACTCAAGAGTTTACGGCCGTAAACTCAAGAGTTTACAACCGTAAACTCCATGTGTGAGGTTATATGGAGAGTAAACTCAAGTATAGGGTCCTTTGGAACCCTAAACCCAAGTGCCTTGTCCTACAATAGCTTAGATGCAATCCTTGGGGCTTATAACACTTATATAAAGTGTTTATTATGTTCTAGGATGTCTTAACATTATCAATTAGTAATTTAAGACTAATTGAGTGCATATATGTGTGATTATATGTTCATTAGGATCGTAATGTGTGTACAAGTCCTCACGTGACACCTAACAATCCTACACCGTTCAGTTCATCCAAACCACCATCTACAGGTGAGTTCATACCCCTAATCAATGTTTTAAATGATTTTAAATGCTTTAATGAGGGGGGGGGGGGGTAATACAAGTAGAAAACAACATGTTATTAAATCATGTATATGTATTTTATAACTGTGTTTTCATTCAACATATTTCACATACTACAAAATGTGATGCATGAAATGGTTTTAAATCTTAAAAATACTTTGTTATCAAATTGTATTACTTTTGAAATGCTTATTAAAATGACATCAAGTCATTGTTAATTATTGTTCAAAACTCTTAGATGTATTACAAAACCATTTTTACCTTCTTGAACTAAACTATACTTATACACCTATATTCTTATATATGTATTGATGTTATAGTTTTCATCTTTCACTTAGTTTCCCACACCCTTGTGTAGTAAGGGTGTATAAACCTACTTGAAAAACCAATTACCTTTCAGTAAATTATCATAGGGATAATTTGAAGATATCAAACATCATTCCTATTACAAGGAATCACACAAGAGTCAGTTCATTCATGAGTCTACACCAGTACATTACCTGATACATGAGTACATATACATATACTTACCTGATACATGAATACGTTTACATATGCTTACATGATACATGAACACGCTTACATGAATACCATACATGAGTACTGTTACATAGATGCATTATCATGTATTCACTTACCTGGATACTTGTATCTCGACTTGCGAGGATGATTTATTAGTATTTTCTGTGTAAATTATCTTTCCTATCCCAGTTCAACGGAATATCTAGGCGGGACTAACCATTCCGAATCCCAACTGATTAGCACCAGTGGTTGATGACCATCTACGGAGGTCTAAGGTTAATACTTATATTAGGTAGATCGATTTTGGGACTAACCATTCTTGCCCCCTGCTGTTGCTACAGAGGATAAGTGGACAATCTTCGGATGTTCATTAGGTTATACCTTTCGCTTATTGCGATGTTGTGTTAGTCCTAGTACCCAGTGACAACACTTACATTAGTACATTTTCCTGTTTACTTTAATTTGTGACACTTTCACATAAACGATGAGTTAGACTAAGTACTTTAGTATTAGTCAATAGAAGGAAAAACTATCATTTTACTTACAAAACATTCGGGTCTTGTTTGAAGACTACATTTCATAATAATAGAAAATAAGGGATTTTCTAGGGCTTTTCATACTTATATCAACATTTTCATTTAAAGGTTTACATGACTTTTAAAACAGCTTTTCAAAGCAAGACAATGACACTTAAATACTTATGAATTCACCAGCTTTAAAGCTGATACTCTCTTTCAAAATAACTTGTATTCTCAGGTCATCAGTAGACAGGTACGGTGGCCAGGTTTTGAGAAGACGGAGCAGACAAGTCTCGTCTTTTATTTTGATTATATATTTTTGGTATCTTATTACAATGAAAGAACACATGTATTAAAACATTACTTATAATGCAATGGATGATGTTGTTGCTTGTTTACTATTTTACACTGTTGTGATACTGTACATGACGTCCTCCACCCCTGAACGTTTACTCCCCAAGGTGTTCTTGGGCGGTAAACTCCCGAAACAATGCCTAGACCTTCCCTCGTGTTATGCTACTACCTTAGACACATATATAAGTGTATTTGGGACAAGAAAACAACCATGAAACACAAAAGCATGGGTGTTCACGACCCAAGATGATCTTGGACCGTGAACTCCAAAAACTTGGATCAAAGGGTGCTTTTAAGGCACCTAAAGCCTTAGACATTTACTTGGAATTGTTCCCACTTAAATCAAGGACTAAAGCACATCAAAAACACATCTTTTTGGGAGATTACGGCCCTAATAAAGCTCTTGGGCCGTAAACATGAATGAAGGGCACCAAAGTGTGCCTAAGGCCTTCATATGCTTGGGATAAAAGTCTAAGACCTATACTACATGTGCAAGAGACTTGAAAGCATCAAAAACACCATTCCAAGTGAGTTTACGGTAGTAAACTCCAAAGGAATTGGCTCTGGGGCCGTAAACTCCTCAAAGGAGTGAAATTATGCCCTAAACACTTCCAAGAATTAACCCACAAAGTTGGAATGCTTCTAGGGATTTTTTAACACCTTAAAACAACCAAAGACATTAAGCCTTGGAGTTTACGGCCGTAAACTCAAGAGTTTACGGCCGTAAACTCAAGAGTTTACAACCGTAAACTCCATGTGTGAGGTTATATGGAGAGTAAACTCAAGTATAGGGTCCTTTGGAACCCTAAACCCAAGTGCCTTGTCCTACAATAGCTTAGATGCAATCCTTGGGGCTTATAACACTTATATAAAGTGTTTATTATGTTCTAGGATGTCTTAACATTATCAATTAGTAATTTAAGACTAATTGAGTGCATATATGTGTGATTATATGTTCATTAGGATCGTAATGTGTGTACAAGTCCTCACGTGACACCTAACAATCCTACACCGTTCAGTTCATCCAAACCACCATCTACAGGTGAGTTCATACCCCTAATCAATGTTTTAAATGATTTTAAATGCTTTAATGAGGGGGGGGGGGGTAATACAAGTAGAAAACAACATGTTATTAAATCATGTATATGTATTTTATAACTGTGTTTTCATTCAACATATTTCACATACTACAAAATGTGATGCATGAAATGGTTTTAAATCTTAAAAATACTTTGTTATCAAATTGTATTACTTTTGAAATGCTTATTAAAATGACATCAAGTCATTGTTAATTATTGTTCAAAACTCTTAGATGTATTACAAAACCATTTTTACCTTCTTGAACTAAACTATACTTATACACCTATATTCTTATATATGTATTGATGTTATAGTTTTCATCTTTCATTTAGTTTCCCACACCCTTGTGTAGTAAGGGTGTATAAACCTACTTGAACAACCAATTACCTTTCAGTAAATTATCATAGGGATAATTTGAAGATATCAAACATCATTCCTATTACAAGGAATCACACAAGAGTCAGTTCATTCATGAGTCTACATCAGTACATTACCTGATACATGAGTACATATACATATACTTACCTGATACATGAATACGTTTACATATGCTTACATGATACATGAACACGCTTACATGAATACCATACATGAGTACTGTTACATAGATGCATTATCATGTATTCACTTACCTGGATACTTGTATCTCGACTTGCGAGGATGATTTATTAGTATTTTCTGTGTAAATTATCTTTCCTATCCCAGTTCAACGGGATATCTAGGCGGGACTAACCATTCCGAATCCCAACTGATTAGCACCAGTGGTTGATGACCATCTACGGAGGTCTAAGGTTAATACTTATATTAGGTAGATCGATTTTGGGACTAACCATTCCTGCCCCCTGCTGTTGCTACAGAGGATAAGTGGACAATCTTCGGATGTTCATTAGGTTATACCTTTCGCTTATTGCGATGTTGTGTTAGTCCTAGTACCCAGTGACAACACTTACATTAGTACATTTTCCTGTTTACTTTAATTTGTGACACTTTCACATAAACGATGAGTTAGACTAAGTACTTTAGTATTAGTCAATAGAAGGAAAAACTATCATTTTACTTACAAAACATTCGGGTCTTGTTTGAAGACTACATTTCATAATAATAGAAAATAAGGGATTTTCTAGGGCTTTTCATACTTATATCAACATTTTCATTTAAAGGTTTACATGACTTTTAAAACAGCTTTTCAAAGCAAGACAATGACACTTAAATACTTATGAATTCACCAGCTTTAAAGCTGATACTCTCTTTCAAAATAACTTGTATTCTCAGGTCATCAGTAGACAGGTACGGTGGCCAGGTTTTGAGAAGACGGAGCAGACAAGTCTCGTCTTTTATTTTGATTATATATTTTTGGTGTCTTATTACAATGAAAGAACACATGTATTAAAACATTACTTATAATGCAATGGATGATGTTGTTGCTTGTTTACTATTTTACACTGTTGTGATACTGTACATGACGTCCTCCACCCCTGAACGTTTACTCCCCAAGGTGTTCTTGGGCGGTAAACTCCCGAAACAATGCCTAGACCTTCCCTCGTGTTATGCTACTACCTTAGACACATATATAAGTGTATTTGGGACAAGAAAACAACCATGAAACACAAAAGCATGGGTGTTCACGGCCCAAGATGATCTTGGACCGTGAACTCCAAAAACTTGGATCAAAGGGTGCTTTTAAGGCACCTAAAGCCTTAGACATTTACTTGGAATTGTTCCCACTTAAATCAAGGACTAAAGCACATCAAAAACACATCTTAGACATTAAGCCTTGGAGTTTACGGCCGTAAACTCAAGAGTTTACAACCGTAAACTCCATGTGTGAGGTTATATGGAGAGTAAACTCAAGTATAGGGTCCTTTGGAACCCTAAACCCAAGTGCCTTGTCCCACAATAGCTTAGATGCAATCCTTGGGGCTTATAACACTTATATAAAGTGTTTATTATGTTCTAGGATGTCTTAACATTATCAATTAGTAATTTAAGACTAATTGAGTGCATATATGTGTGATTATATGTTCATTAGGATCGTAATGTGTGTACAAGTCCTCACGTGACACCTAACAATCCTACACCGTTCAGTTCATCCAAACCACCATCTACAGGTGAGTTCATACCCCTAATCAATGTTTTAAATGATTTTAAATGCTTTAATGAGGGGGGGGGGGGGAATACAAGTAGAAAACTGTTGGATTAGTGTCTAAGTCCATAACTATTTTGGTATGCACTTGACCCGATGGTGCATGGTCCTTTGGGTTGCCTTCACCAAAGCAACTTGATAGGATGAATTATGGAGAGAAAGGATTAAATATGATTTATTAATATATTATGAGAATAATATATTAAAGGAGAAATCATATTGTTTAATTAATATTAGTCAATAATTAATTGGTAATTAGTTTTGTGACTAAAAGAGATTAATTAAACTTAAGGGACTGGAATTGTAGTTATAAGATAATTGCAATTTGGGCTATGGATTGTCTTAAATTAAGGAGTGGATGAATTCTATGGGGAAACCCATAAGGAAATCGTCCAAGGCCCTAATTAAAGGAGTCCATGGGTTGCTTAGGGCTTAAGCATCAAAATTAGGGTTTCCTTGTTAGATAACCCTAATAGCCTCACTATATATAGAACCCTTAAGGCTAAAAAACGTGTGGAACTTCTCTTCTAGGGTTAGAACACGTTTTTGGCAGCCTCCATCCTCTCTCCTCTTCATCCTCTTGCTTATGGTGTTTGTGAACCATTAGAGGAGTGACAATTGTGACTCTATGCTTTCTAAAGTCAATACAAGGAGATTTGAGATTGTTATTGCTACATAACAATCAAGGTAACATCTTAAACCTATTCTCATGTTAATATGATTACTTGAATGCTAGAATTAGGGTTTATAGTCTTGGATAAGTTGCATGTACAATAGAGAAACCTAGATCCAAGCATTAGGGTTTGTATGAGCACATAGGATGTTCTTAGGACCAAAACCCATCAAAAACAACATGTTATTAAATCATGTATATGTATTTTATAACTGTGTTTTCATTCAACAGATTTCACATACTACAAAATGTGATGCATGAAATGGTTTTAAATCTTAAAAATACTTTGTTATCAAATTGTATTACTTTTGAAATGCTTATTAAAATGACATCAAGTCATTGTTAATTATTGTTCAAAACTCTTAGATGTCTTACAAAACCATTTTTACCTTCTTGAACTAAACTATACTTATACACCTATATTCTTATATATGTATTGATGTTATAGTTTTCATCTTTCATTTAGTTTCCCACACCCTTGTGTAGTAAGGGTGTATAAACCTACTTGAACAACCAATTACCTTTCAGTAAATTATCATAGGGATAATTTGAAGATATCAAACATCATTCCTATTACAAGGAATCACACAAGAGTCAGTTCATTCATGAGTCTACACCAATACATTACCTGATACATGAGTACATATACATATACTTACCTGATACATGAATACGTTTACATATGCTTACATGATACATGAACACGCTTACATGAATACCATACATGAGTACTGTTACATAGATGCATTATCCTGTATTCACTTACCTGGATACTTGTATCTCGACTTGCGAGGATGATTTATTAGTATTTTCTGTGTAAATTATCTTTCCTATCCCAGTTCAACGGGATATCTAGGCGGGACTAACCATTCCGAATCCCAACTGATTAGCACCAGTGGTTGATGACCATCTACGGAGGTCTAAGGTTAATAATTATATTAGGTAGATCGATTTCGGGACTAACCATTCCTGCCCCCTGCTGCTGCTACAGAGGATAAGTGGACAATCTTCGGATGTTCATTAGGTTATACCTTTCGCTTATTGCGATGTTGTGTTACTCCTAGTACCCAGTGATAACACTTACATTAATAATTTTTCTGGACAATCTTCGGATGTTCATTAGGTTATACCTTTCGCTTATTGCGATGTTGTGTTACTCCTAGTACCTAGTGATAACACTTACATTAATACTTTTTCTGGACAATCTTCGGATGTTCATTAGGGTACACCTTTCGCTTATTGCGATGTTGTGTTACTCCTAGTACCCAATGATAACACTTACATTAATACTTTTTCTGGACAATCTTCGGATGTTCATTAGGTTATACTTTTCGCTTATTGCGATGTTGTGTTAGTCCTAGTACCCAGTGACAACACTTACATTAGTACATTTTCCTGTTTACTTTAATTTGTGACACTTTCACATAAACGATGAGTTAGACTAAGTACTTTAGTATTAGTCAATAGAAGGAAAAACTATCATTTTACTTACAAAACATTCGGGTCTTGTTTGAAGACTACATTTCATAATAATAGAAAATAAGGGATTTTCTAGGGCTTTTCATACTTATATCAACATTTTCATTTAAAGGTTTACATGACTTTTAAAACAGCTTTTCAAAGCAAGACAATGACACTTAAATACTTATGAATTCACCAGCTTTAAAGCTGATACTCTCTTTCAAAATAACTTGTATTCTCAGGTCATCAGTAGACAGGTACGGTGGCCAGGTTTTGAGAAGACGGAGCAGACAAGTCTCGTCTTTTATTTTGATTATATATTTTTGGTGTCTTATTACAATGAAAGAACACATGTATTAAAACTTTACTTATAATGCAATGGATGATGTTGTTGCTTGTTTACTATTTTACACTGTTGTGATACTGTACATGACGTCCTCCACCCCTGAACGTTTCCGCCGTTCGTGGTTTTGGGGTGTGACACCTTCTTTTTGATGTATTGTCATTTGAGAGGTGGTTGCATGTGCTTTCATCTAGTGGATAAATAAAAGAGTAAATTATTGAAATACTCTCTATGGTTTGGTTAAAATTGCATGTTTGGTCATTAACTTTTTTTTGCATTCGGATCGTCCATATGGTTTGATTTTGTTGCGTTTTTTGTCCCTATGGTTTGGTCAAAATTGCACGTTTGGTCCCTAACTTTATGTATATAAGAGACGAAAAACGCAACAAAATCAAACCACATGGACGATCCGAGTGTTAAAAAAAAGTTAGGGACCAAACGTGTAAGTTTGACCAAACCATAGAGACGATTTCAGTTAAATAAAATTGATTATTTTGTAAATTTATTATTAAATTCTAATATTTTAGGATCGATGCATTATCGTTTTATTAAAAATCAAGTGATAATGAGAGACAGCAACAATGAAAGGTTTTCAACAAAAGAGTTGGAACAAAAAAAGCATAGCTAAAATTTTAAATTTTTATTACCTTGAGCAAAGAGATACATTAAAAAATATATAATGATGCACAAAATGGTATCTCTCAGCCAAGTCAAATAATCATATTTTTTTTAAACATTGCCTCCTTTACTAACCAATAAATACAAATAAAACCAATACATATCAAATATGCTTTATTATAGTAATTTTTTCAAAGGTGCTGTTAAATATAGTATTTTTTATACATCTCAATTAAAAAAACAAATAATAAATTAAATTGGAATATGTTTTTTTTTAACGGCGAATTATTATTTAATAAAAGGATCCCAGCAAAGATGCTAGAAGATCCATGGATTAAATACATTTTACAAATGTCTGCAAGGCTAATTATGTAACTCGAAAATTAGAGAAAATTGCCAAAAGTTCGGGTATAAATGCAGATTTTTACTCCTATTCTTGATCAAAAAATATGAATTCGCCAAACTCTCATCAAAGACTTGTGTTGGGAAGATGGTTTATTATTGAAAATATGATCATTTCTTTCAAGCCAAATTAACCAAATATTGGTTAGAAAGATCACATGAATCAACTTCTTGCACTTTGATGAATTTCCCTCGGATTGTGCATTAACTAAAAAAGTTCATTTGTATTTGTCACCTGAGCATAATCCATTTGACACCAACAAAATACTTTCTCACATATCTCGCATGCAAAAGAACATTTCAGGTGATCTCCTGTTTCATCAACTTCTCCACCCCTCGCACATAATGTGGAGATAACTCCCATGCCCTTTCTAGCCAACGTCGATTTTTGATAGAATTATGTTCAGCGCAACTCTCCACCCGAAGAAATTGACCTTCAATGGTATCCAATTATTCTAGTAATGTATGTATCGGTCTTGAGAACAACTGATTAGTTCTCGAATTTCCTCCTTGGTTCTTGGCATTCTATTCTAGTTCCAGTAGCAAGATATTGTTGATTCCCCCTTTATACATCTATCGGTCAGTGAACACATTTTATTGGCTTCTAGTTTGTATAATAATTGATATCTCACAGAAAGAGTACCCTCCTCTGTCCAACACTCGTACCAAAATGAAGTTTTGTCTCCATGTCCTAACACATTTTTAAGGAGCTCATGTATGCTTATGTTTAAAGAAGTGAAGTCTCAAACAATTGTCATCATATTTTTCCCAACTCCACCAATTTCCGCTTTTAACGGAAGGAGCTTCCAACTTCTATTACTTTTATGAATCGCCAATATTACATTCGCCCACATAGCATTATTATCTACATTTAGTTTCCATTTCCATTTTATGATCAAGGTGATATTGAAAGCTCTTAGACTTCCTAAACCCAATCCACCAAAAGATTTTGGATCCATCATCTTTCCCTAAGTAATCCAACATATCTTCTTATGCAATTCATTTCCTCCTAGATAAATTTCCATCTTATCTTTTCTAACGTATCAATAACATCTAATGGAGCTTTGAAAATGGAGAAATAATAAATGGTTAGACTATTGAGTACCAACTTGATTAATGTAATTTTACCTCCAAATGATAAGCTTTTTTCTTTCCACAGTGATAGTTTATCCTGAAATTTATCAATTACCGACTGTCGGTTCCGAGTGAGAGCCATGTTGGCCTTGACAAGACGGCCAATGTATTTGAATGGAAGGGATGTTGCTTAACAATGTAAAATACTAGCCATGTTAACCATGCATTGAGCGACCAGTAGCTATCCTTGACATGAAGTCGAAGGACCTGAGCAACAAGCGGGTGGAGTTGGTAAAGGTGCAATGGCAGCACCGCAAGGGCTCAGAATGGACTTGGGAGCCGGAGGACGAGATGAGATAACACTACCCCGAGGTTTTTTCTGGATGCAACAGTAGACTTCGAGGATGAAGTCTAAAATAAGTGGGGGTGAGTTGTAACACCCGGTTCCCGGTACGTATTTAAATTTAATTAATTGAATGTTTTTGCACTAGGACTCGGCGAGTTAGAGGCCCAACTCATCGAGTAGACTAGACTCATAGACATGGGTTTTAAGTAACCTACTCGACGAGTCGGAGAGCCCGACTCGACGATTAGGACTGTATGGAGGAAACCCAAATATATAGGGGTTGCACCATATTTAAACACCTTATCTTGTCCTAACCCAGCCTCCATCGTCCCTCCCAGACCAAAAAAGCCCTAAGTCGAAACCCTAATCATCTATTGAGTGTTCTTGAGCTTTTTGGTGCCATTTATGTGTATTTGAAGTTTGAGAAGGAGAAGGAAGCTTGAGAGATCAAGAGGGAGCAAGAAAATCCAGAGGTTTTGGCACATTTCTAGCTTATTTGAGGTATAAAGTTGAAACCTTGACCATTTATCTCTTATATCTCTAGTTAGGGTTCATTTATACCTTTTCTAAGCCTTGGAAGTGCCATATTTGGGATTTTGTTGTTATAAAGGAGTATGACGTCAGATCCGGAACCATTGAGGGTTCCTATGGCATAAAGGTGCCAACTTTATTGCCATAAGAGCCCCATGCATCTTGTAGACTCCATTTTAGGGCCATTTCAGCCAAAAATTCCATGCATGAATATCAAGTTTGTAACTTTACGTGTATTATGGACCCTAGGAAGCTAGATCTATGTTTTGGATGTGTTAAACCCGACTGAAATCAACTGTATGGACATGGACTTTGGGGGACTCGGCGAATCATTCATTGGACTCGGCGAGTCGGGGTATGGCTCCCCAACCCTTTTCTGCTTTGATCGAATTGGTTAAGTCTAGAAGATGACTCAACACGATAGATGTGAAACTGGACCTAGAAATCATATAACTCAGTGAGTTCAAGAGCGAAACTCGAACAATCCAGGGCAATATCCCAACCATATGAAGATGAACTCGACGAGTTCAAGGATGAACTCAGTAAGTCATGGACGAAACACCTTAAGTCGGATGAAGATGAACTCGATGAGTTCAAGGATGAACTCAGCGAGTCAGTTGTAGAAGGTCCCGACTTGGTTTAAAGGAGAACTCGACGAGCTCTTGTAAGGGTCGATGAGTAGGGCCAAAAGTCTTGGCATTTTCATGATTCCGGGACTCGACGAGTTGTGGGGCCAACTCGGCGAGTTGAGTCAACTGGATGTTGACTTTGACTTAGCATTGAATTTGACTAAGGTGTTAACCTTGACTTTGACTTTGACCTGAGCTGACCAGGAAATGGCAATTAAGAAAGATTATTGTGTGTAGGACCTGAGAGGGGTTGATTCCGGCAGCAAGGACAATTCAGATACTTTACGACATTGAGGTGAGTTACCTTCCAGTAGAAGTGGGTCTAAGACACCAATGTCGACCCACTAATAGTTGATTATAGTTGAGATGATTGTCTTTGTGATAATTGTCTGGTTTGCTACTACCTGATATGTTTATGTGCTAGCATGATACGTTATATGTGATAGTGGTAGTTGTGACATCCCCATTTTCTCGGCCAGAAAAAACCGATTTTGTTTATGCTTTATAAAAATCAGAGTACCTCTTTTAATAAAAATGTTGCGGAATTTGTTCGTAGTAAAACATGATAAATACGTTATCAAAGCACTTCCGAAGAAAAGTATTTTTATTCATTTTAAAACATTTGGGATGTCATCGTCAATACAGAAATATAAGCATAAACAGAACTTACATTCATTATGTAGCACCTGGTTCCTGATACGCAATCCTTGTAATTAATATTTCTTAATTATGCATTTTGCCTTGGACTCAGCGAGTTGAAGGACCAACTCGCCGAGTAGAAGCGGGATGAGACGCGAGGTCTAAGCTTTGGACTCGACGAGTCGGTTCTCGGACTCGGCGAGTAGGCCCTGTTTGGGCAAAAACCCTAACTCGGGTGTTTGCACCCTATTTAAACACTCTAACTCGGCCTCCCTTGTCCCTGACACTTCCAGAAGAGCTGTAGAGCGAAACCCTAGCCCCCATATTGTTCTTGTGAGTGATTTTGGATTTATGAAGGAAGTTTGGAGCTTAGAAGAAGAAGGAGGAGGTTGAAGAGTGCAAGGAGGGGAGGTAGATCCGGAATCTACACTGTGAGAAGCTTCCATCCAGGTAGAAAAGCTCTTACCTTGATCACTAGTTCATTAGATCCCCTTTTTGTCCCAAATTAGTGGTTTTCAAGCCCCAAAACCTCAAACTCCCTGTTTTTATGCTCTATGTTCTGAAAGGACTTAAGATTTGGACCTTATGGAAATCTTAGAAGTGTAAAGTCTCTGTGGTTGGAGTTATTGAGGTCCCTATTAAGTGTATAACCTCTTAAAGAGCTTGGATTTGCCTTCTTGAGCTTATAGGGCCATGCATGCACATAAAGTTTGCAACTTTACGTGATAAGCATGCCCTAGGAACATAGATCTATGGTTTGGAAGCGTTGAATGTCTCAGATTTGGTCTGTATGGGAAATGGGTCGAAGGGACTCGGCGAGTCCCAAAGTGGAACTCAGCGAGTTCTATAAAGATGGCCTTAGACTCGGCGAGTTGGATGAACAACTCGGCGAGTCCTATGAAGATTGCCTGGAACTCGACGAGTTGTTCTTCAAACTCGGTGAGTCATATGAACTGTTACAGAATAAGAGGGGTTTGAGTGTTGAAGGTCCAACCCTTCGTATCTGCACACAAAATTAGCAATTTAACGTGTAGCAATAGTCCTAGAAACCCAAATCCTCATAAAGGATGCTCTAGTGAGGATTTGGAAGCTAGTAAGAGATCTGCTCGTGGGGACTCGACGAGTTGTTCTTGGACTTGGCAAGTCGGATCGCAAATCGGTTCAATCGTCCCAAGTAGTGAGTTAAGGGTGACTCAATGAGTGGGAAGAGGGACTTGGCGAGTAGGACCGGGTTAGTAGGGGAAGGACTCGTCGAGTCTGTGCCATGACTCGGCGAGTCCAGTCAACTGGAAGTTGACTTTGACCAAGGAGTTGACTTTGGACTAAGGGTGGGTCAGTCATTTGACCTAAGGGTATTTATGAGTGGCTAACCTATGTTTATGGATTTATAGCCGGAGGATTACCGGGGCAGTAGCCAGACGTCTAGCTATCAGACTTTCGGTAGCTACTTTTCGAGGCGAGTTTCCTTCCAGTAGCAACGGGTCTAAGGCACCAAGGCCGGCCCGTACAAAAGATTTGTTAGTGTCGGAGTGTGGGCAGAGCCCGTATCTCATAGTTGAGTTTGATTATGATATATGCCAGTATGATAGAATCGTTTATACTCGTTGTCTGTGTGATACTTGTATGTTATGGGTTAGTAGCTGAATGTGGGCGAGACCCGTATCTCTCTGATAATGGAGTGTGGGCGAGGCCCGTATCTCTCTGATAGTGGAGTGTGGGCGAGGCCCGTATCTCTCATATTGTAGAGTGTGGGCGAGGCTCGTATCTCTCAGATAGCAGAGTGTGGGCAAGGCCCGTATCTCCCAGCTGGCAGAGTGTGGGTGAGGCCCGTATCTCCATGAGTGTGGGTGAGGCCCGTACCTCCTAGCTGATCATTGTATGTTTGCATGGTATGAGGTATTATGGGGGAACTCACTAAGCTTCGTGCTTACAGTTTATAGTTTTGGTTTCAGGTACCTCTTCGGCGAAAGGGAAGGAGCTAGCACTGTAGCGGCATATCATACACACATCTCGTTTTCCGCACTATGAGATTATTCTGGGAATTGTACTCTGACACTATGGTTGATTTCATGTTTTGGTTTTCAGACACGTAATATGTTTTAAGAAATGATATGATCGAATGGTGTTTATTTTCAAACGTTTCGCAAGGTGTTTAAATAAAAAATGAAATTTTTGGACTTGAAAAATTGGGTCGTTACACATTATCACTAGTGATTTATATCTCCTTAATCTCTCAGTGTAATGTGACTTCATATCAACACCTGTGATATAAATAAACTGAGTGGGTCAGGTTGGGAAACCTAGTGAGTACATAGGGATTTCAATCTGACAATGTTATACCATATATATAGTTTAAAACTCACAAAATATACAATTTCACCATATATATAAACAACTCTTATCCCACCCCGTCGATCCTCACAACGAGACTATCCATACTCTCGGACCTAATATTAGCCGTTTTACCTAATCCATACTGCCGGATCATAAATGAACGACTTTACCTAATCCATACTCTCGGACTAGGGACAAATGACTAATCCATACTCTCAGATTAATGATGAATGATTATGCCTAATCCATACTCTCGGACTAGGGATAATGACTATGTCTAATCCATACTCCCGGATCAATGACATATACTAAGGTTTTTATTCTCCAAGTATAATTCACTCGTACTCGTAAGAAAACAATACCCAATATTCCTCATAATTAATTTAGGTTTACTCTTTATTCAAAATCAGCATATATAATCCGGTATGTTCTTTAACAAGTATCTCAGGCAACATCAAATAATTCGCACATAAACATATATTTAATACTTCAATCGATACTTATATTAAAATCATGTTCATGAAAGGGACTATGCACTCACTTGAAAAGGTGGTGATTCCGAACTCAGACAGTGCTTTGCTTCTTAAAAATAATTTCCTTCGACGAAGGGCTTTACTCAAACTCCCGGAGTTGACTATGATGTAACCTTCTCACCAGTTGCGGAAATTAAGTCTATTAGGGTGATGCTAGCCATTGCTGCATTTCATGACTATGAGATATGGCAAATGGATGTCAAAACCGCTTTCCTTAATGGGAAGTTGGCTGAGGATGTTTACATGGCTCAGCCAGAGGGTTTTGTCGATGCAAAGCATCCCAATAGAGTGTGCAAGCTTGAAAAGTCCATTTATGGGCTTAAGCAAGCATCTCGCAGATGGAATCTTTGCTTTGATGAGAAAGTCAAAGAGTCTGGATTTGTACGAAGCGAAGATGAGTCATGTGTATATGTCAAGGCCAGTGGGAGTATAGTTAGCTTCCTCGTTTTGTATGTCGATGACATACTGCTCATAGGAAACAACATCTCGACTCTGCAGGAAGTTAAGTCCTGGCTCGGGAAGTGCTTCGCTATGAAGGACCTCGGAGAGGCTTCTTATATTTTGGGAATAAGGATAGTGAGAGAAAGAAGTAAGAGACTAATAGGACTTAGTCAGAATACTTACTTAGATAAAGTACTAAAACGTTTTAGTATGGAAAAATCGAAGATGGGAGAACTACCGATACAAAGTAATGCCAAGTTGAGTAAGACTCAAAGTCCGAGTACCGAAGCCGAGATAGCAGAGATGAGCTGAGTACCTTACGCTTCCGCGGTTGGCTCAATCATGTATGCTATGACTTGTACTCGCCCTGATGTAGCTTTTCCTTTGAGCATGGTCAGTAGATATCAAGGGAACCCTGGCAAAGCGCAATGGATTGCGGTCAAGAACATCCTTAAGTACCTTCGGTGAACCAAGGAGTGGTTTCTGGTCCTCGGAGGGAGTGATGACTTAAAGGTGCGAGGGTATAGTGACGCTAGTTTCCAGACCGACAGAGACAACTACCGTTCGCAGTCGGGCTGGGTCTTTACCCTTAATGGAGGAGCAGTAACTTGGAAAAGTTCCAAGCAGGAAACTGTAGCTGTTCAACGTGCGAATCAGAGTACATTGCAGCGAGCGAAGCGTCGAAGGAGGCGATATGGTTGAAGAACTTCATTGGTGACCTTGGAGTTGTGCCTGCCATAAAGGAGCCCATGGAAATTTTCTGTGATAATGAAGGAGCGGTTGCCTTGACCAAGGAACCAAGGGATCATGGTAGACCTTGGCATATCGACAGAAAATATCACTTAATTAGACATCGAGTAGAAGAAGGACACCTCGTGGTTAAGAGGATATCATCAGAAGATAACTCAGCAGATCCGCTTACGAAGGGACTGAGTAGGGTTAAGCATTTGCAGCATGCTAGGAGTATTGGGCTGAAGGATGATATTAGTTTGGATTAGATAGTTTTAGAAACTTGTAATAGATAAATGTAATTGACATTTGATGATTAAATAAAGGAGTATTATTTATAAGTAAGGTTACTGTCTTATGTTAATTGTTTAACTATTGTTTCACTTTGCATGTTTTGACTTCCATAATAATTGAGTTTATTAAGAATAATCGAATTATTCAAACGGTCCACAGTCGTTCATATGTTGGAAGTAGGTATGAATGAAGATTGTCATGAATTGGTGTGTAGATTGTCTAAATGGTGTTAGACATAGCAAAAGGTTTGCTGCAATGTTCATGAGTGCTTATGAATAAGTTTTAAGCATTGGAATAAACCCGCGCTTGCTGGAATCACCTTATGGAATGTGACAAAAGGGTGATCGCAAGATGATAATATCATGTGGTCTTAAAACCTAGATATATGGTTTATTATTTACTAATTGGTTGTGCATTGATAATGCGAAACCGGATCAGTAAATTGATGTCATAAAACGCATTGTTGTGTATAGTTGATTAGTGAATAAGTAAATGCATATAAGTCGAAGTTTATTTGTTACTTTTATCCTAAGAGGGTAAAATATATCACGGCCGCTCGATGATTTGATTTGACTTATGTGTTGGGCCCGGTTAGGACTGAATTGATGTGTTCAATTAAGTTCTATGTCAAATAAATCTGAGATCGAGAAACCAAATGCTAGACAAGAAGTTCCATAGAACTGTACGATCCCTTATCTGAAGGACAGGATACTGATGAGATTAGAGTTGACAGCGTCTTTGAGAGCTACGATTGCTAATCGGATTGTGTTTGCATCTATAGTTACTAGACTTATCCAAGTGGGAGACTGTTGGATTAATGTCTAAGGCTATAACTATATTTGGTAAGTATTTGACCCGATTGTGCATGATCCTTTTGGGTTGCCTTCACCATAGCAACTTGACAGGGTAATTTATATAGAAAGGAGATTATTATTATTAATATATTATAAGAATAATATATTAAAGAAATAATAATATTATTTGATTAATATAAGTCATAAATTAATTGGGAATTAATTTGGTGACTTAAAGAGATTAATTGAATAAAGGGGTATAAACTATCAAATGTGTGATAGTTGTATTTTGAGCTAAGAATCCTTATGGATAAAGGGTTGGATGATTTTAGGGATATGGATCACCTAGAAATCGTCCAAGGGTTTATCAAGGAGGGATATTGGATTGCTTTGAAGCTAAGTTATCCAATTAGGGTTTTAGGGTGAAACCCTAGGAGCTCACAAGTATAAATAGACCCATGGGGTTGTGGAAATCGGCACTCTTGCAAGGCAAAGAACCCTAGGGCCGATTTCTCATCCTCATCATTCTCTCTCAAGTCACCCTCTTTCTAGTTGGTGTTTGTAAGCCATTAGAGGAGTGACATTTGTGACTCTAAGCTCCAAGAAGAAGAAGATTTCAAGAAAGTAATTCAAGGTATTCTTCTAGATCTATTCTTACATGTTTTGATTGTTTATTTACGTTAGATCTAGCCATGAAAGTCTTGGATATAATGCATGTTCAATTAGAGAAACCTAGATCCAAGATTTAGGGTTTGTATGTGCACATAGGAAAGTTCTTATGTCTAAAACCCATCAGTGGTATCAGAGCCTTGATTGGTTTCAATTAAATATGATGCTTAACTGTTTTGCTTGCTGAAAATCATTTTTCTTCACCTCTGTCCGACCCAACTCGGCGAGTCAGTGTCTGGACTCAGCGAGTTGGCCCTACTCGGCGAGTCCAGAGCTGACTCGGCGAGTCCGAGCGTCAGACAGAGGATAACTCGGGATTTTGTTGCTGTTTTTGTCTTGGATTGATACCTAAATCGTTTTATTATGTCAAAATCCGAATTTTAACCTAATATAATGATTATCCTTGACATAACAATAGATAATTACAAATCTTTTGGATATTGGTTATTTATATGATAAATATGGATTATTTAAGGTTGTTTGGTAATTATCTAATGATTAAAATAAGATTAGGTCAAATATAGATAATTATGGAATTAATTGTTTAATTTGAATTATTTGTTATTTGATCCTTTTATTTTTGAAAAGTTCAAATTTATCCCGAAGTTTTGAAATTTGAATTTTGTGATTAAAAGTTTAATTTAGAAGAATTTAAATTTCAACCCTTAGAGTTTTACATGTTTAAAATTCAACCCTATACTATTATATTATTAAAAGCTTAATAAATATATATGTATAATGAAATGCTAGTATTACCACTAGTAGGCCTCATTCACGAAGCCGGTCTATAAGGTGGGTATAAGGTTGCGGCCTATAAAATGGCGTTTAATGGGTGTACACTCACACCCACCGCTTGCTTGATTGGTGGAGGGTCGTTTGCCGAACGGGTAGGATAGGGCAACTCTCTCTCCTCATTAAAAGTATAATGTAAATATATAAAGTAACTACACGTTTTCATAAAATTCCCAATCCTAGTTACTTTAGGAAAAGTGAATTGATGCAATCCCATGAAATTACACTTTTCACCCTTGCCTAGAAGTTAGTGGAGCGTGTGTGGTTCACCAGCACACTAATTGGTTCTATGCAAAGGTGGCAAAGGGTGATTCATTGTTTATCATAGTTTGATGGAGCGTGTGTGGTTTACCGGCACATCGAATAGGTGATTGTAACAATGAAGGCACCATGTAGATTTGCATGGTTATTCACACCCACTTTGTGATCCTCGGCATCCCAATCACAAACGAGAGGGGCATATCGAGATTTAAACATGCCATTGAAATGTTCAATGAATCTCAAAGAAAATCTAGGAATTCTCAATGCATTTAAAACTTAAGGTTATGTTTTCGATGGTGAAGAATTAGTGAATCGTCATTCACTTACCTCCAAATTATTTGCGTGTTGGATTACGGCATCCCTTTTCTAATATGTAAATAATGTTGTTGGGTCCTAGCCCTAATTTTTCATTTTGGGTGTTTAATTAGGGATTCAATTCTAATCAACTTTTTCCTTTCTATTTGTAGATGTCGAACGCAAACAACGTTGCTGCTAACTCATTCACGTTAATGAGTCTTTGCCAAAAGGTGACTTTCGATGGTACGAACTTTAGCGAGTGGATAAGATACATTCGCACCATTGCACGCTACGAGGACAAAGAGTATATCCTCGACGAAAAGCTCGAGAAAGTCAACCCGGAAATCGCTACTCCCGAAGAGATGGCTGTCTTTGAGACACATGAGCGTGATGCAACGAAAGTCCATTGCATCATGATAGCCACTATGAACCAAGAGTTCCAAAAGTCCTATGAGGACATGTATCCCTACGAAATGCACCAAGACTTAATGGAGAAGTACCACCAAAGCGCGAGGCAATAGCGCTATGAGATCATCACCAACATGATCACCGCCAAGATGGGAAGTGGAGAATCGTTAACCGTGCACTTGCAAAAGATGCAAAGATATGTTGATCGTCTTCGCAAGTTAAATGTTAACTTTGGGGAGGATTTGGCTATCGACATTGTTCTTCACTCCTTGCCTCATGCTAAAATCAATTTAGGATGACCTACCACATGAACAAGGAAGAGGTCACCCTAAGCAAACTCCAAGGACTCCTAAGGACAGCTGAGAGCAACCTCAAGGAGAAGTTTGTTGCACCAACTCCTGCACCAACCGCTGCTCTTGTTTTGGCAATAGGGCAAGGAAGGGGCTAGAAGAGGAAGGCTCCGTCAAATAGCCACCGTAAGGGAAAGTCCCAAGATGGTTCCTCTTCTAGTGGGACCAAGGTTGATCCCGCTAAGCCTAACCCTAACCCGAAGGAGGCAGAGTGCCATCATTGCCACAAAATAGGGCATTGGAAGAGAAGTTGCCCGAAATATCTACAAGCCATCATGGATGGAAAGATCAAGCCATCTTACGCAGGTATATACACAATTAAATCTAATGATTCATCTCATGCTATTTCTTGGGTTCTTGATATAGGATGTGTTTACCACATTTGTTCTGATTTGCAGGGACTAAGAAGAAATAGGGATGTGGAGCATGGAAGAATAAATCTAATCATGGGAAACAGAAGATCGTCTCCTGTCACCAAGATTGGAGTGTATTCTTTAGTGCTTAGTAAAGGATTAGGTTTAGATTTAAATAATTGTTGCTACTCGCCAGATATGGCAATAAACATCATTTCATTTCATGGTTTATTTAGACAAGGATTTAGATATTCGTTTAATAATATGAATGGTTCTATTTATGCTTATCTAAATGGTGTCTTATACTTTGAAGCAATGCCTTGTAATGGAATTTACGAAACTATTATGGTTGTAGATAACCTAGGAAATGATGTGTTCTGTATGGATTCTTCCAATAGTATGGATAAAGCATCTTTGTGGCATTATCATCTTGGACATGTTAACAAGAAACGCATAGCCCAACTCCAAAAGGATGGAGTGTTGGAGTCATTTGAACTTAGGGAAGATGACACATGCGAATCTTGTTTGCTTGGAAAGATGACCAAGTCACCCTTCACTGCTACTTGTGAGAGGGGTGAGGGTTTATTGGATATTATACATACCGATGTATGTGGACCCTTTAGATCCACCACAAAGGATGGAAACCGCTTCTATGTGACTTTCACCGATGATTATAGTAGATACTTAATCAAGCACAAGTCTGAAACATTTGAAAAGTTCAAAGAGTTCAAGCATGAAGTGGAGAATCAATTAGGCAGGAAAATCAAGATGCTTCGATCCGATCGAGGAGGAGAGTACCTAAGTCTTGAGTTCCACGACTATCCCAAGGAATGCGGAATAGTTTCGCAATTGACGCCACCTAGGACACCACAGTTGAATGGTGTGGCAGAAAGGAGTAATCGAACCTTGTTGGACATGGTTCGTTCTATGATGAGTCGTGCTTCACTACCTATCTCATTTTGGGGGTATGCCTTAGAGACTGCCGCCCATATCCTTAACCGAGTCCCTACAAAGAAGGTTGCCAAAACACCTCACGAAATGTGGACAGGGAAAGCTCCCTCGTTGGCACATATCAAGGTTTGGGGTTGTGAGGTTTTCGTAAGACGAGAAACTCATGACAAGCTCGAACCTCGTAGTGAGCGATGTATTTTCATCGGCTACCCGCAAAGATCCTTTGGATATCTCTTCTATAGACCGAGTGACAATGTTGTCTTCGTTGCGAGGAGAGGGGTTTTCTGAGAGAGAGAAATCATAATCCAAGGAGACAGTGGGAGGCAAATCGATCTTGAAGAGATTCAAGAATCGAGTGATGAAGGAACCTCTACCGCTGGCGCTCAACCCAAGGAGGAAACTCCGGTTGAACCGATTGACAAGTCCTTACCTTTTAGACGTTCCGAAAGAGTTACAGTTCAACCCCAGTTTTATGGTTTTCATATTACTACCGAAGGGGACGCGAATATTAGTGATGGTACACTAATAAATCTAGATGAACCTAATAGCTATAAGGAAGCCATGATAGGCCCAGAGCCTGGGAAATGGAAAGAGGCGATAGACAGCGAGATTCAGTCCATGTATGACAACCAAGTTTGGAATTTGGTTGACAATGTACTTGGAAGTAAGACGGTTGGGTGCAAATGGATATTCAAGAAGAAGACCGATGTGGATGGGAATGTACACACTTATAAGGCACGATTGGTGGCGAAGGGCTTTACTCAAACTCCCGGAGTTGACTATGATGAGACCTTCTCACCAGTTGCGAAAATTAAGTCAATTAGGGTGATGCTAGCCATTGCTGCATTTCATGACTACGAGATATGGAAAATGGATGTCAAAACCGCTTTCCTTAATGGGAAGTTGGCTGAGGATGTTTACATGGCTCAGCCAGAGGGTTTTGTCGATGCAAAGCATCCCAATAGAGTGTGCAAGCTTGAAAAGTCCATTTATGGGCTTAAGCAAGCATCTCGCAGATGGAATCTTTGCTTTGATGAGAAAGTCAAAGAGTTTGGATTTGTACGAAGCGAAGATGAGTCATGTGTATATGTCAAGTCCAGTGGGAGTATAGTTAGCTTCCTCGTTTTGTATGTCGATGACATACTGCTCATAGGAAACGACATCCCGACTCTGCAGGAAGTTAAGTCCTGGCTCGGGAAGTGCTTCGCTATGAAGGACCTCGGAGAGGCTTGTTATATTTTGGGAATAAGGGTAGTAAGAGAAAGAAGTAAGAGACTAATAGGACTTAGTCAGAATACTTACTTAGAAAAAGTACTAAAACGTTTTAGTATGGAAAACTCGAAGAAGGGAGAACTACCGATACAAAGTAATGCCAAGTTGAGTAAGACTCAAAGTCCGAGTACCGAAGCCGAGATAGTAGAGACGAGCCGAGTACCTTACGCTTCCGTAGTTGGCTCAATCATGTATGCTATGACTTGTACTCGCCCTGATGTAGCTTTTGCTTTGAGCATGGTCAGTAGATATCAAGGGAACCCTGGCAAAGCGCATTGGATTGCAGTCAAGAACATCCTTAAGTACCTCCGGAGAACCAAGGAATGGTTTCTGGTCCTCGGAGGGAGTGATGACTTAAAGGTGCGAGGGTATAGTGACGCTAGTTTCCAGACCGACAGAGACAACTACCGTTCGCAGTCGGGCTGGGTCGTTACCCTTAATGGAGGAGCAGTAACTTGGAAAAGTTCCAAGCAGGAAAAGTTCCGTCGGCTAATTATTAACCGATCTTAAATTTAACAGTACGGGGAGATTATACTGTTAAATGTCCGCGTAAAATTCAAAACTTCTACATACGGACTCTGTTTTCGTCTGTCTTTTTACCATTGAGTTCCTATTAATGAGATATTCAATTCTCATTTAGGTCGCGTAGGCCAAAAACCGCTCGAACTAAAATTCGAGTTTCGGGTCGTGCACTGCTATGCCAAAGATTATAAAATTCATAACTTCCTCATATGAAGTCAGATTTGGGCGTTCTTTTTTTGTATGTTCTCGGTTTAACATATACTACAACTTTTATTTGGATCGACAAGGCTAAAAAGTCCTTTATCAAAAATTCACTATTTACGTCTCCCGGTGCCATGCTGGTTTTGCCGTAAAACTTCGACGGGCCATAACTTCTTCCTTATAACTCAGATTTCGGTGTTCTTTATATGTACGGAACCCTTGAGACATATTATAAAGATTGGTTAAGATTATTTATTCTAAATAATCTTTTGTAAAAAAGTCGTTTTCGACCCTTATTATCTCTAAATTGACTAGCCCGGATCTACGGACGTTACAGTAGTAGGAGGGGAGTAGTCCCCAAGTTCGGTTGTTAGGACCAAAGGGTAGGTCGGACACCCCAGATATGCCTGACAGTATGTTTATGCTATGTTTTGTGTGGTAGTAGTATGAGGTGAAATAGTCCCCAGAGCCGGTTGGTATAAACCGGAGGGTAGGTCAACACCCTAGAACTGCTTGACATGGGTAGGTCAGCACCCCAAAACAGCTTGACATGGGTAGGTCGGGAACCCCAGAATCGCCTGGCATGGTTGGTCAGCACCCCAAAACTGCTTGACATGGGCAGATCGGGCACCCCAGAATTGCCTGGTAGTATGTTGTTGTATGTTATGTGGTATGTGGGGGAACTCACTAAGCTTTGTGCTTACGGTTTTCAGTTTTGGTTTATGGTAGCTCTTCGTCGAGGGGGAAGGAGCCGACACGGTAGCAGCGCATCGCACACACATGATTCCGCATTTTGAGATCCATGGGATTTTACTCTGACATTATTACTATTGATGATATGATTTTTGAGACTTGTGATTATTGTTTATGGATTGATATGATATCGATGTTGTTTTTAAGTAAACTGTTTTATGAATAACATAATTAAAAAAAAATTGGTCTCTAAAATTGGGATGTTACAGTATACCTTACTTTTGGCAAAATTTACTTTGAGCCCCAAAGCAAGGTGAAAATTGATGGATTTTACATGCAATAATGCGGATAAATCCTTATACTCTTAAGGGTATATGCAACCTATCAGATTTAGTCATAAATCTATTGAAATAACATTCTATTGAACAACAAGAACCCTACATCCAAGGTTCTAAATGGCGTGAGGCGTGGCGTGGCAGCAAGGCCAAACCTTAAGCTTAATGAGCCATGACGTTTTTCAAGGCGTGATGTAAGGCGCCAATTTTGTATTAATTTATAATTATATTACCACATAAATATAAATTTATATTAAATATAACTACTTTTTAGAAGTGTTATATTAATAACTAATAACAAAAAGTTAACAAATAACACAATACTTGTATCCCTGATTAGAATAAACATAACAAAGAGCTAAAAAAGTGTCTCAAATGAAAAAACACGCGCCATAACACGCCATATCATGACTTGTCATGCGTCACTCCTAACATCAATGTTATGAGGCTTTTCGTTACGGCGTAGCCTTGCCTCACACCATGGTACGCCTTGGCGCGCGCCATGGCGCGCCTTTTAGAACACTGCTTACATCCCTAGTTAATTTCGAAAGTTATAGAGGAAAACATACCTTTTGATCGTTATAGTAAACAATCAACCAATCCTTCTAGTAATTACTTGGAAACCAGCACCATTAATCTCATGCCTCTGATGGTTTACACCAAACACTAGCAACTAGGAGACTTGAATAGAAAGGAGAGAGCAGATCAAAATTTCGGCCTTGGCTCTTAGAAAAGGAGTGGCCGAAAATTGTAGCTCATAGGGTCTTTTTTACTTGAATTAGGAAACCCTAGATAACCCTAATTTAAATAAACTAATATTAATTCAAATGGGTAATTATCTAACTAATAATTAGGAAACTCTAGATAACCCTAATTCAATGGCAATCCAAAAGGACTTTGCTAATAATTCAAGTATATACTAATTCAGTTATTGGCTTAGACAATTTATAATCCAATTCATGACATTCTTAATTCACTACTTACTTCTCAAAGTATGAGTGACTGTGGAATTTGAATAATTAAATTATTCGAGAAGTAAAACATGCAAAACAAAACACAAGAATAAATAATTGATAAAGGCAGTAACAAACTTATAAATAATCTCTATTATCTAATCACCAAAAATCAATTACATTTATTTTGTTACAAGTTTCAAACTAATTATCTAACTACTAAAACTAATATCACCTCTTAACCCAATGCTCCTAGCCTGCTGATTATGTTTAATCCTACTCAGAGCCTCTATGAGAGGATCTGCAGGATTATCTTCTGATAAAAGTCTATTCACTATGAAATGAACTTCTTCATTTATATATCTGATATAATGATACTTTCTATCGATATGTCTTGATTTGCCATGGTCTCTCGGTTCTTTAGTCAAAGCAACTACTCCTTCATTATCGCAGAAAAAGTTTCATTGGTTCCTGAATGGTTGGAACTACTCCAAGATCTCTGATGAAGTTCCTCAACCAAGATTCTTCCTTTGATGCTTCACTTGCTGCTATGTAATATGATTCGCAAGTAGAATTAGCCATTGTATCTTGCTTGGAACTTTTCCAAGTAACCGCTCCACTATTTAATATGAACACCCAACCATATTAAGAACGAAAGTTGTCTCAATTTGTTTGAAAGTTGGCATCACTATACCCAGTCACTCTCAATGTATCACCGCCTCCAAAAAAATAGAATCATATCCTTTTTCATAAATACTTAAGAATGTTCTTTACTGATGTCCAGTGAGCTCTGCCATGATTTCCATGATAGCGATTGACCATGCTTAAACCAAAGGACAAATCAGGGCGACTACATGTCATAGCATACATGATCGAACCTACAGCCGAAACATAAGGGACTCAACTCATATTAGCTATCTCTTCATCCGTACTTGGGATTTGAGTCTTACCCAACTTGGCATTGCTTTGAATAGGTAGCTCTCCTTTCTTGGAATTTTCCATACTAAACCGTTTTAGTACCTTGTCTAAGTATGTACTTTGACCAAGTCCAGTTAGTCTTTTCTTTCTATCTCTTAAAATTCTTATCCCGAGAATATAGGCAGCTACTCCTAGAACCTTCACAGTGAAACACTTCCAAGCCAAGATTTAACTTCTTGCAAGGTTGGAACGTCGTTTCCTATAATTAGTATGTCATCAACATACAATACTAGAAAAGTTACTATATTCCCACTAGCTGTGACATACAAATAGGACTCATCTTCACTTCTAGATAAACCGAATTCTTTGAATTTCTCATGGAAGCAAAGATTCCAGCTGCAAGATGCTTGTTTTAATCCATAGATGGATTTCTCAAGCTTACACACTATATTAGGAAACTTTGCATCAACGAAACCCTCTGGCTGACTCATGTAAACATCTTCAGCCAACTTCCCATTAAGGAAAGCGGTTTTGACATCCATCTACCAAATTTCATAATCATGAAAGACAACTATAGCGAGCATTATCCTAATAGATCTTGTCTTAGCAACTGGTGAGAAGGTCTCATCATAGTCAATCATTGGGATTCAAGTAAATCCCTTCGCAACCAGTCGTGCCTTGAATGTGTGCATATTCCCATCCATTTTCGCCTTCTTCTTGAAGATCCATTTGTAACCAACCGTCTTTCGACTAGGTTCTTGATCAGCCAAAATCCAAAGTTTGTTGTCATACATGGACTTGATCCCGCTGTCCATTGCCTCTTTCCATTTAGCAGCCTCAGAGCTTGCCATTGTTTCCTTATAGTTAGTTGGTTCTTACAAATTCACCAGTGTACGATCACTAATAAACATATCACCTTTTGTAGTTATATGGAAACCATAAAACTGAGGTGGCATGCTAACTCTACTGAAACGAAGAAGAGGAAATGAAGTGTCAACTAGCTCAACTGGAATTTCTTCCTTTGGTTGAACGCTGGTGCCTTCAAAGGTTCCTTCATTGGTTGACTCTTGAATCTCTTAATCGTGCTCCCACTATCCTCTTTGTGTACGAGCTCTGTCACGAAAGACTCCTCTCCATGCTACAAAGAACACATTTTCAATAGGTTTGTGGAAAAAATATCCAAAGGACTTTTGTGGGTAGAAAATGAAAATACATCTCTCAAATCTGGCTTCTAGCTTGTCATGAGTCTCTCGTCTAACAAAAGTTTCACAACCCCAGACTTTGATATGTGCTAACGAGGGAACTTTCCCTTTCCACATCTTGTGAGTTGTTTTGGCAACCTTTTTAGTTAAGACAAGATTTAGGATACGAGCGACTATCTCTAAGGCATACCCCCATAGGGAAATGGGAAGAGTGGATCGACTCATATGGAACAAACCATGTCCAACAAGGTCTGATTACGTCTCTCAGCCACACCATTAAGCTATGGTGTTCTAGGAGGAGTCAGTTGTGAAACTATTCCACATTCCTTAAGGTAGTCATGGAACTTGATACTAAGATATTTTCATCCTCTATCAGATCAGAGCATCTTTATCTTACTTCCTAATTGATTCTCGACTTCATTTTTAAACTCTTTAAACTTTTCAAAGGTTTCTGATTTTGTGTTTGATCAAATAGATATAACCATATCTACTATAATCATCCGTAAATGTTACATAAAATCGATTAACATCCCTTGTGGTGGATCTGAAGGGTCCACACACATCTGTCTGTATGAGATCCATTAAACCTTCCCCTCTTTCACAAGATCCACTGAAAGGTGATTTTATCATCTTGCCCAAAAGACATGATTCACATTCATCGTTTAGCCTTAGGTCACATGATTCCAAGACTCTATCATTTTGGAGTTGGGCGATGTTTTCTTGTTAATGTGCCCAAAACGACAATGCCACAAGCATGCCTTGTCCAAACGATTAGACAGATCATTGTGAAATACATTATTGCCTAAGTTATCAACACAAATCACAGTTTCATACACACCATTACAAGGTAAAGCTTCAAATATAAAACACCATTTTTATAAACTAGAATTGAACCATTCAAATCATTAAAAGAGTAATGAAACCTTGTCTGAACAATGCATGGAATGAAATAATGTTTCGCGTCATTTATGAGGAATATCAACAATCTATAAAATCTAAACTAACTTCACTACTAAGCATAGGATGATAAGTCCCAATCTTGGTAACATGAGAAGATCATCGATTTCCCATGATCAGATTCATTCTCCCATGCTCGACCTCTTCACTTTCTTTTAGTCCCTGCAAATCAAAACAAATATGAAAACCACATCTTGTATCAAGGACCTAAGAAAGAGTAGATTGTGAGTTATTAGTTTGAATAGTGTATATACCTGATGATGATGGCTTCACTTTGCCATCCTTGATGTCTTGCAGGTAAGTGGGGAAGCTCATCTTTCAATGACCCTTGTCATTACAATATTAACAAGTGGCCTCGTTGGGGCCGCTAACATGTAACATCTGGATAGTGAGGTATTTTTATTTTAAACCCTAAGTATGAGAATTTATTTCATTTTAGACATTGGATGTGAATTGATTGAAAAATTGGACCCAAATGGCAATTTCGAAAATTTTGGGAGTTAGGCACGAACATTGTAATTGGCCAGAGTGCAAACCCTAATTTTTAAGGTTTGGTGTAACACCGTAAATTTTCAAACAAATTTTTTTCATTTAAAAATCACATTAATCTCATTAACACAATCACAAAATCCCCAAAATATCAAATTATCAAAACACATGTCCATAATAATAATATATATTCTAGATATTTTAACCTTGTGTATAAAGCTACCACTCCTAACACCTTTGTGGGTATATGCGTGGTGTATAAATGTGTGGTCCTTTTGTGTAATCAAATATTGATGACTTTTGTGCTTTATGTGTGTGTATTGTGAAAACATATGACTTTTCCTTTATACAATCAACATTCATATATATTGTAGTATTGTAAAAATCTTATTACAAGTATTCCTATATATTGAGTTGTAAAGTTCTCTTATAAACGAATAAGTCACAGGTCTAGGGGTTTTCATGTCATTTTAGTCTTGTACTGTTGCAAAGATTATGGATAGACCAGAAGTTAGTGAGAAGGGGTTTTTTGATTGTTTTGGGAAACCATTTCCTTCTGGAAGAGCCTGTCCTCTTTGATGACATAATCATCCAGCTAATATTGAATCTAATGTGTCGTTATTTATAAGTATCATATATAGAGCATAACAATTTGTCGATGCCCTTTTGGTGAATTATTACTATGTAATTGTGTATTGGATATTGGAATTAACCAAACTGGTTTCTAAGAATGGACAACAACCACAGTAGAGTCGAAGGATCACAACGAATCCAACTCAGATTGAAGACTAGAGCAAATAGACAAATTTAGCAATGAACAATTATAAGCATGAACTTTTAATTTAACCTCTGAACAATTTAAAGGAAATCAAAGAAAGAAAAATTGATACTCATGATAATTAAAGAAACATGCACCGATAACATTTAAGTTACATATTGCATACTATAAACATGCATACACATACGCATTATACTACTGGTCAAATAGAAAAGAAATTTTAAGAATATTGGAATATGGGAAGGGTAATAGAGAATTAAAAAATTACGAACGACGGAGGAAACTAACAGAGAGAAAGACGCTGGTGCTGTGACAGAGCGCCTTTGCCAATCGCCAATCAATGTATAGTTGCCTGATCGTAAGTATTAGATAGAGTCTTTAGGCGTATAATGGTTGCTGAACAAAGAGGGAATATAAACTAGGATCGGGTGCCGCTGTTGTGTAATTTGGGGGAAAATAGGGTATAAGTCATTAAATTAAGTAAATTAAGTTAAGAAAAAATAAATTTAATTAAATTCAATGGAAGGAATTGTGTTTAGGTAAAATTAAACTCAAGTTATATAAAATTTATAGGATGAAAACTCAATTAAATTAAATTAAGTAAAATAAATAGAGGGAAATAAAAATAATGGAGAGAATTAAAATTATTTAAAGTTCAATATTTAATTAGTTGTAATTTTAAATTAATTTGATATATAATGAATTTTAACTTGTATCAATTAGTCATTTATAATTATAAATATTATATATAAGATTAAACTTTATTAAATTTATAATTTAAAATTTAAAATTTAATCACTTCAAATAATTAATATGTATATATTAATCGATACATATATATATATATATATATATATATATATATATATATATATATATATATATATATATATATTTATTGCAATTACTATATGTTTTAATATAAATTTAATATATTAATGATATTCGTATATAAATATATAGTTAATCTCTTTTAATAATATAGTTTAGTAATTTAGTTCTAAATGTTTTTATGTAAAAAATATGTGAATATAACACTTTTAATTAAGTGTTGAATTTTCATTGAGAAAACAACATTTTTAGATAAGTGTTGGTTTTAAATGTTAATAATTGCAACACTTTTTTTAAATGTTGGTATTGTAAATAAAAAATCCAACACTTTAAAATAAGTGTTGTATTAGATAGTATAATCCAACACTTATTTTGGAAACGTTGGTTTAGAACCAAAATCAACACAATTTTTAAGTGTTGCTTACGAAATGTTGCATTAGACTCATTTTGTAGTAGTGCATCATAGATTTATGGCTCATGTCTCCAAAATTGGTTTCATTCACAACCGCACATAACCTTCTCTCTTTATATAACGCTTCGCTGAGCACACTACTTATCTTTTTCTTTATGTTGATTACATCATTCTTACCAGATCTTCCACAACTGTTATACAACAAATCATATCTGTTATGAGAAAAGAGTTTTCCATGATAGATCCCGGCCACTAAATGATTTTCTTGGGATCTCGGCCACTCATGACACTCATGACCTACTTCTTTCTCAAGAAAATTATGCCATTGGCATTCTTCAACGTGCAAACATGCTGAAATGCAATCCCTGTCGTACGACTGTTGAAACCATTCACAAGCTGAATGCCGATGGGAAACCAATTGCAGATCCATCCCTCTATCGTAGTCTAGCTAGTGCAATGCAGTACCTTACCTTTACTAAACCATATATCTCCTTCGCTATTTAGAAAATCTATCTCTAGATACATGATTGTAGAGAGCATCACCTAAATGCTCACAAACGCATACATCGATATATTCGTAGCACCATCGACTATGGTATTCATATTCACGTTTCTTCCTAGTCATCTCTCATAACATATTCAACTGCGGACTGGGGTGGATGCTCAACCACTAGGAGATGTACTTCTAGCTATTGTGTGTTCCTTGGTGACAACCTTGTTTCATGGTCCTCTAAAATACAAGGTATCATCTATTGATCTCGCATCGATGCAGAATACTGTTGGGTTGTGAATGTCGTTGCAGAGACTTGTTGGCTTCGTAATCTTCTCAGTGAGCTTCATCACCCCCACTAAAGCCACAAATGTATATTGTGACAGTATCATCGTTGCTTATATATCGTCAGTGCAACATCAACACACCAAACACATAGAGATCGATATTCATTTTTGTGCATGATAAGGTTACAACTAGTGCCATCAGAGTCCTCCATGTTTTATCTTCATCCCAATATGTTGGCACACTAAGGGCCTTCCATCCACATTGTTCCATGAATCCCAATCGAGTTTAAACGTTTGTCCCTCTCCTATTCAAACTGTGTGGGGATGTTAGCGGATTGCGTTCTCCTATGTATATGTTTTGTAATATGACCCATGTGGCCTTTTGTTGTACTCGTCCATATATATTGTTGTATTGTATATTATTCAAATCAATGAGAATGATACTCACTTTCAACCACCTCCCAAATAAGCAATGTTCATACCGTTAAAACCTTCCTTATAACACAATTTGTAAAGATTTTCAATGCACTTAATATCCAATACCTTTCCAATAATAATTGTTAAAGAATAAGGGATCAACAACAAGTCTTAATGCACTTAATGATTTTCAATGCACCTAAAACGACCCGTGTGTATGTAAAAGTATAATTCTTTGAATCAAGTTTAATTTTTGATCATTCATAAAATCAGAATATCTAGATATGATAAGAGACTAAGGGGCTGTTTGGTAGTCTCTTAATTGAAAAATTAAGAGGCAATCTCTTAAAATTAAGATGTAGAGTATTTGGTTGTATATTATTTTTTGCCTCTTAATCTGAAAATACCTCTTAATTTTTCAGAGATAAGTTTATATCTGAAAAAAAAGTAAAGCATGTTCCTATTTTGTCCAAAATATATTATGTCCCATCTTTTCTATTTCACGACACGTCTTCACCTCCCAGCCATCTTCGACGACTTGCAATCCTCCACCACTCTTGCCATCAGCCGGTCACCGCCTTCACCAGAACCTTCGCCTCCTCCAGCGCCACTGCCGGCGCCTCCCTACAGCCTCGTTCTTTCTCGAATTTGTTTTTCTTGCTCTTTACCCTCGCCACCAATAGCCGGAGAACAACCGACAACCCTCATCATCATCGCCATCTCTGGCCATCACCATCCTCCCAATCACTATTTCCCACTGTTTCCACCATAGGTTTGTATTTCTCCCGCTCTATTTCTCTCGTTTTTTTGCTGACTGAAATGGAGTTTTCTGAAATTGCAAATTTTCTACAATCCGTTTTCTGAATTGAAATCGATTTCCCCATAACCATGGGTTCCCAACTTAACTCAAGTAGTTTCAAGAACATTACAAACTATTACAGACTCCACTTTTGACCAATGCCACTGCAATTTTGCTCAACAGCCACATCACCATTGTGATTGTTTGCTTGTTCTACTCTATTCTTTTGCACATGTTTGCTAAAAGCTTGATTCCATTGTAGCTGCAAGTTAAAGTTTTTTTTATCAAAGAATACAAAAATACTTCATAGTTGCAAGAAATTTAATGAACAATTGGTTTATGGTGATATAACTCTTAATAAATAGTCCATTATAATGATGTTTGGTTACAATTTTGCATATGAAGATGTTCTTATGTTTATTGTTTAATTTTGTGGAATTTTATCATGTGTCTAGTGTTGAATTTAACTTTGGTGCCTTGTTTTTAGTTTTTAGTGAATGAATATTTTCCCATTGTTTTATAAGGAAGAAATAAGCTTTGTGAAGGAATTGGTTCAATTATTTTATAACATTGTCATCCTAAATGTTTCTATTTAGATTTTTGTTTAATTTTGTATGTATAATTTTAAATTTGTATGATGTTTATATATATATATATATATATATATATATATATATATATATATATATATATATATATATATTCAAATATTTCTAGCAACTATTGTGTGTCTAAATGCATCAATGAGAATTCAAGAAATAATAAATAATTAAATAAATCATGAAAGGGTATTTTGGACCTTTTGTACTTTTAATTAAGGAAATCATTTAATTGAAATCATTCAATTAAGGAAATAAAGTAAATATATTTGACCTAGTTATGTATGTGGCCGAACAAGTTCATCATCGGCATCAACACCATCACCATCACCATCACCGCTTATGCTTATTCTTCTACAATCGACGGATCCAAAAGGGAGCACATACTCTCGTCTCGCAATTGATGATGAACTCTGGGGTTTGATGAGGCTGAAGAAGGGGATGCGGAGGAGCATTGGCGCTGCTGTGGGGTCCGTGAACGCGAGGAGCGAACGGGGAGGAAATCCTGGCGATTTCAAGTACGTGGACGGAGGTATGCTCCGACAGCCTCCTGTTCTTCTTTCTATGGTATGGTAATCCAACAACTAGGGGAGAGAATGGAAACAAAAGATTGAAACTGGGAAGTGTTTGTTTTTCTTTGTTTGTCAGTAAAGGAAGAACACGAAAATGGGGCTGTTGGCCATTGACACAAAATGGAGAAAGGAAACAGCAAAACAACAAGTTTAAGGGATACAAGGGTGTCGATTAGGGATGTCAACGGGGGCAAACGGGAGTGGAAATAGGTGCCCCCGCCCCCGCCCCCTCTCCCGCCCTCGGTTCCCGGATTTACACAGCCCCGGTCCCGCCCCTGGTTACCTCCATCGCCCCCAGTCCCGCTCCCGTTCCCCCGGTTCCCCGACTTAAAATTGGATTTTTTTGCTAAAACACTGCTTTATTTTTGGCAAAAATACTATTTTTATGAAATTTAAAAGCTTAAAACCTAATCTTTTAGAAACTAAAAAAATTAAAAATCCAACAATTCCAACAATCTTACAATCTTACAAAGACAAATACAACAATCTTACGAAGACAAATCCAACATTACAAATGCAAAATACGACAAATCCAAAATTATAAATATAAAATACCAATTCACTACATCTTTAGTGTCAATTAATTTCCTTCAACTCTTCATTCACCGACATTCGAATATCCTCCCTAAATAAATAACAAAAGTAATAATAAAATAAATTATTATATTAGTTTATTCAAGAGAAAACGACAAATTGAACAATCTTACCTCAAGTCCCTCATCGTCTTCATCGGAATGTACATCATCACCATCAATAACACAACCTAACAAGGAAAAAATAAATAAAGATAATAAGCATAATATATTAAAATGAATTAAAAAACAATGGTTAAAGCAAATTCATACATACCTTTTTTACCCTCCCATAGCCAATTTTGAGTGCATATGATAGCTTCAATTGTTGACGAAAGAAGTCTACTCCTATGTGGACCAATGATTCTACCACTTGTAGAAAAAGAAGACTCTGAAGCAACAGTGGAGATAAGAATGACTAATATGTCTTTTGCAATCAAACACAATGTAGGATACTTAACCCCATTTAACTTCCACCAACCTAACAAATCAAACTCATGAATCCGGGGTAAAGTGCCTTCCTCTAAGTACCTTTCTAATTCATTTTTCACAAAAACTTCACTAGTAGCAGAGTTCCATGAAAAGAAAGCATCTAATGAGTCCATGTCACTTGCGGGAGCTGCATCTCGACTAGAAGTGGGCTTAGTAGTAATATCATCATTACTTGCTTGACTCATAACACGTAACTCATATCGCAAATATATATCTTCACAAATTTGACGCACTTTCTGAATTTCATCTTTTGCATTATCTACTCCATAGATAATAGGAAAAAAAAATACTCTAGGAGCTTCATCTTAAACCTTAGATCCAATATTGTCGCCATAGCCAACACCCCGTGACTTTCTTTCCAATACTCGTCAAACTTTGGAATCATATTTTCGGACATTTCGCTTATTTCAATGAAATTAGATGTATCCCATTTCTTTAGAGCAATCTTTATTTCACATATTTTGGGGGAAAAATGTTGGTTGTTGGATATTTTGTTCCCAAAAATAATTCTGTGACATTATAAAAGATTTTTAGTCTATCATAAAGCTCACTTGCCAAAGCCCACTCTTTCTCATCGGGTGCATTCTTATATTCGGGCTCACGTTGTTGTAACCGATAAAACACCTACTTGTATTTCAAAGCCGTGGAAAACATTAAATACGTAGAATTCCATCGTGTTTTACAATCAACAACTAGGTTTTTTTCACAAGAAACATTCTCACACTTTGCATTTTTTTGAAATGTATCATGTCTTTTTGGTGTAGCTATCCAAAAACTACAACTGTTATGCACTTTCTCAATCCCATGTCCAAAAACATCCAAGCCACTCCTCACAATTAAATTCAAAATATGTGCAACACATCGCATATGAAACAAGCTTCTATCCAAAATCAAGCTATCAAAAGGTAGTTTGTCTACCATCAAATCTATCATGCAATTATTTGTTGAACAATTATCAACAGTTAAAGTTGATAATTTTTTATCTATGTTCCTGTCCAACAAACTATTCATCAACACATGAGTTAGTTTCTCAGCAGTATGGGGACATGACACATATACAAACTTACCAGTTAACTAAATAAATTCAATTTAATTAAAGAATGCATACTGATAGATTAGAGAAATCAATATAAATTAAGTATTACATCAAAAGACAGACTTTGTAATTGCCAAGAATCATCAATGAAATGGGCTGCACTGTCATGTATTTTTTTTGGTAGTTGGCAGTCCATATGTCGGTAGTTATTGCAATCATACGTTGAATACTCTCCAAAAAATGCATCATCCTTGCGTTTCCCTCACCGTACAACTTCATGACATCAGATCTAGCTATGTTTCTACAAATAGGCCTAAAAAGTGGTTGGAGCCCCTCACAAAAATCTCTAAAGCCTTCGTGTTCAACAATTCTAAGTGGGTAATCATGTTTTGTGATCATTTTAGTAAGATCGGTTTGTGAATCGTCATAATTAAACTGATGTGTTGCTAAAATTGATCCCCCACTTTCATCCGTCTTAGATCTTTTTCCGGTTAACTGACTCTGAAAATCATCAATTTTCTTTTGCCCAATTCGTATTTTGCATGACTTATGGTGAGAATGCATCCCTTTGGTTCCATTTTTGGTTGTATAAGTAACTTCCTTCCTACAATACTTACAAACAACCTTTTTGGTTCCATTAACTTCTTCATAGGTGAAATGACGCCACATTGGAGATGTGAATTTAATTTGTTTCTCGTTACATTTAACTCTAGAATTGGCAGTATCATTAACCGTGTTTGAATCATTGGGTTGATTCGGTTCTGCTGAAGACATGATTACAAAAATCTGAAAATGATTCACACAAAAAATCGGTGAGAAATCATGTACATGACTTATCTAGCTAAAAAATACATGTATGGAGACATTTAGTAATTTCACAGCATTTATTAATTTGACATAAACAATGGGTGAGAAATCTAAAAATCATTCACACAAACAGTCGGAGTGCCGAATACAATCTGTAAGCAGTAATAATGATCAAATACTAATTGATTTTTTTAATCAGGTGGAGTAATTGGCGGGCCGCGACCAGTAACATGTACTATGCCTCATTTGATATGCGATTTAGTTCTCTGTTTCAATATTTACTAGTTATTACCGACAAGATTTATGCATTTTTATCATTTAGTTTATACTGGGCATACAAATCACATTAACATATATTGTTGAATTTCATATATAGTTCTATACTTAGTCTTGAAGCATAACCCAGAATAGAAGTGCCATTAATATTGTTAGGTTTATATATGGATCCAAAAATTGAAGTCACACTAATAGTTTCTACCACTAGAAAGTGCTGATTATCTATATTTACTGAAGAAGGTTCAAGTGTGTGTTAGTTATCAATGAAATTGCATCATATTTAATATCTATCAGATTGGTTTCAGGTGCAACCGTCCAAGCATAATTTTTTCTGCCCCTAAGGTTCAATGGATACATGTTTTTGAACAGTTAGATACATCAAGTGAAGAACTTGAGACATTTGTGAGTCATTTATATTTCAAATAGTCAATTGATCTTTACAGAGTTAAACTTGAGAAGTTTTCAAACACTTTATCTAAACATGTGTTAAGTCAGAAGTTGCAACATTACCATGGAATGCAGAAGGGGGTCGCTGCTTCGCTGCCTCGCTGGTCGCCTACTCGCCTGTCGTTGGTGGGAGTTGGAAAAGACGAGAAGTCGCAGTCGGAGTATACTATAGGTCTTACGGGAGTCGGGAAGGAAGGACTAAGGAGGAAGCTGAAGTCGGAAGTTGGAACCTAGTCGTCTTCATTCATATAATCATATTTGTATTGGCGAGAATGAGAATGAGTAAATGTAAATCGATGGAACATGGAAAAGTTCAAGCCCTAATTTCCTATTATATATATATATATATATATATATATATATATATATAAACGGGGTCCCCGTAGGAGTACGAGACAGAAATACTCACTCCCGCCCCCGATCCCGAAAATAAACGGGAGTTAATATTGCCCCCGCCCCTGCTCCCGCTCCCAGATTTTTTTAAAAATTAGTACCGTGCGGTATCGGGGTCCCACAGGGATTTTTGACATCCCTATTCTCGATTCTTGATTGATCGAAGGAAGAGGGAGTTAACGGAAGCATCCATGGCCAACAGGTGATCTTCTTCTTCGTCTTATTTTGATTTGAATCCATGTAAATTTGGATGTTTAGGTTTTCCTGAAAAAAACTTATGATAATGGATGAGATATAACTCATGGTTGTTTGGGTTTGTTTCTTGAATTCAAGAAACTGAATTGGTAAGACTCTTATTAATTTTTTTTGAAGAAACTGAAGAAGCACACCACGTGTTCGATAAAATGCATAGTTGAAATCTAGGTATTTGTAATACAATTTCTTTAAGAATATTCAAAATTATTCCGCAAGAATAGTTTATTCTGTAAGAATATTATTGATGTATTCTGATAGAATTGTAGTTAATTAGTTATATGTTGAATGTGCAGTTGTTACAAGTATATCATAACAAAATATTTGGCAATGAATTTGTGATAGAAATGACTTGAAGAATGGTTTGAAGACCTGATGGGAAAGACTGCTTGTATAAAATTATTCTAATGCAATACAATTCTGACAGAATGCCAATCTCACAAAATGTCAATCTCATAGAATGCTAGCATATTTTGAAGTGGCTTAGAGGTCAAACATACACAAGACATCTAGAAACGAAACAAGAAAGTGAATGAGGATTCTTTCAAGAATGTCATTATTTTTTTGCAAGAGATTTCAAGAATGAATGTAGTTTATGTTCATAGTTGTATTCTTTATGAATGAATGTAATTACCTATTCTAAACTATTAAACTTCGTCTTATATAAAATTTATATTCATTAAAAATTATTGGTGTTGATAATATGTTTTTATAATATTATGTTGATAGTTGTATATCATTCTAATAGAATTACAAAATATCATTATAACAAAATAACATTCTGATAGAATAAAATCGGTTTATGTTTACAAATTACGTTTGAAATTGAATTAATTTGAAAAAAAATCAGACTTTTAGATCAAAATAATCAATTATCCCATAAATCTTGATTTTTCATTTTTTAAATTTGTCTCAATTGACTACAATGCCCTTATGCCAAAAGTTGTGTGAGTATATGGTAATGTTACCCTATTGTACTATCATAGACCCTCAGATCATGACCTTTGATTATATTCCATCCGATGGTCCAGATCTTTGTATTCTGGCACACAATTAGAAAGAAAATAACCTAACTATATATATATATATATATATATATATATATATATATATATATATAAACTATTGAAGGAATTGTTCAATTATTTTATAAAAATAAACATTGAATTCAGTATAAAATAATACAGAGGGTAAAATAGTCATTTTTATAATTCAGATCTTAAAAACTCAGATCCTACCAAACAGTCCTTAAAATAGGTTAAAAGAATAAGGACATTGTCCTTATTTTATATCTTAATAAAGTATAGGGATTTTTTTGAGTCATCTATGTGTGTAGTTTTAAAACATAAAACAAACTTAAATATTATCAATTAAACAAAATGGTAAAACAATGAAATTGAAGACTCAAATAATAAGGAACTAGCAGGAATTTGCCTGCGCCTTTGGCGCTAGTTTAGATCAACTTTGGTTAAATTTTGTGTTTAAAAGACAATCAAGAGGAGACGGGCTACATACATAACTAAACACAAAAGCTGCAGATTAAGTACGTTACCAATAGAGGATCATGGGTAGATCACCTTTGCTTACCTTTTGACTAATAATATGGTTTCTTTGACTTTAGTTTTTTCTACAACATTTATTTGTTTTGTTTTTTTAGAAAAGTAGTTGTAGATGTGTATGTGGAATTTTATGTTTTAACGTAGAAATAATAAACACTATGAACTTATGTAATATTGATGTTCATTATAACTCTTGACAAATTACAAAAGTGCCACAAAAGCATGAAAGGTCAATACAAACCTTGCTTCAGGTTTAATTTGTTCCTTTATGGATATTTCATAAGGCTAATACATTACGAAAATACATTGATGATAAAGCTTTTGAGAGCCAACAGGAAACTTGTGACCATCATACAATTTTCTTGATACCTGATTGGTAATATGAAAAAGTAGGTGATAAGTATACATGTACAGTAGGTGGAAAAATAGGTAACAAGGCACCTAACATATCTAGCACAGTAGATACCATAAACAAAGAGAAAGAAACACAAACAAATAAACAAAAAAACTTGGTTAGCTGCACAAATTAGAACAATTTTCTTTTTAAATAATAAAGTTTTGTGAGCTTCGATGGACCATATAGATAATGTGGTTTCTAATTTTTCCTTATCATAGCATTGTACTTTAAAGGATATGATATCATCTTTGCGAGCCTATGAAAGGAATTCAAGTTTGCAACTAAACTTAGAAGAATCACAAGAAATCATATACGTAGATGCGTAAAGTGGAATCTTCCTAAAAGTGTAGAATGAAAAAACCATGATAATTGGTGACTGGCGAACCATGTTAAAAAGATACTTAAGGTAGTATGTTAAACTATATACTTTTACTAAGCCGAATGAATAATTTTGGTAACCTTAATAACTGTGTCTGACCGAATCTGGATGAGCACAAACGGGTCAAGGTGTGTAGTTGTTGTTTTACAAAAATACGTTAATCGTAATCGCTAATATTTAATACCAGTTTAATGTGTATTATGTGAATCAAATAAAAAGCTACCTGTTGTGAAATCAACGAAAGATGTTGATTGTGTTGAACAGTGTAACTTGTGTCAACGCCCGATGCATTTACCAGTTGGTCACCAGTTATTTTTCCAGGATATTCAGCATCATCCAAATTCACATATGAGATGGGTCATCAAATTGGAAACATGGAAAGCGGTATTGCATCAAAATACCAATAACAGATACCCATCAAGAAGTCAGACTCCATAAAAGAACCGATGTTGGGTTTCAGTTGGAATGGTATTAGGAGTGATCGGAGTAAATTTGGCTTTGCAATCAGGATATGTTTTTAATAATGGGCATATTGGTCTTTTTCTGTTTGGTTTTATTTGGGTCTGGTATTATTGAGATAAAATGGTGAATTGTATGAATCACAATCAAAATGTTTGTGCTTAGAGTCTTGAGGAAATTCACTGTAATACAGAAAAGTGACAAGTCAGGGGTGTTTCAGACATTTGACTAATAGCTATTTATGTACCTCATATAGTTGTTGCAAAATTGCAGCTATACTTTGCTCCTGATCATCAAGGTTACCATGCAAGTCATCTAATATGTCACCAACTTTGACCGAAGCTTTTCTTATTATCTAAATAGCAGCCTAAATATTGTGAACATCATATCAAGTTTTGGAATAGAAATAATCACTTAATTTGTTGGAAAATCAAACACGATTTATTTTACTCCCTCCTGCAAGGGCTGAAGAATGCTTCAGATTTGATTCCACCAACAAAAATATTATTAATCTTTTCTACTTTAATTTCAAGTGCTTTAACAGCATATTTATTAAATCAATAGTGTCCTAGTTATAGCTATTTAGTATATGATATACTACTTTGGGACAATTCAGGAGTATGTGTCATAAAAAGAAAATGTGTGAAAAACTTACCAGAACGTACTTTCATTCGAAGAACGACAACCTTACTTGAACAACACATTGGTTTACGAAAAATTGAGAAGATGACCAAGTAATTGTGGCTACCTAAATTCGATTTCCAGGTTTCTCTTTCTCTTTCTCCCATTCCAGTCTCCGTCTTTTTGTTGATGTGATAGAGAGATTCCTTCCGGCGTTGGGTTTCGAATACGGTAGTATTAGCATAGGTAGGGGATGTTAGAGGTTGGAGAGGATGGTGGTGGGCGACATGAGAACTGGTGACTGCTCTCTGGATTTAGAGTTAAAGAGGAAGCAATAGTATGTTGAAAGAGCAGCGGAAAAGAGAAAGCCAATGTTGGTAACAGATTTTTGGGAAACTGATGAGATATGGAAAAATAGAGGATTCATCGGAGGGTGAAGAAGCAGACGACTGAGGTGGTGGCTCATACGGTGATTGGTTGAGGATGCAAAGCTGACATCGGACGATGGCTGATGAGTTAACGCCGGCAATGCTGAAATGGAGGCGTGAAGACGACGACGCTGGAAGGTGGCGGTCGTTGATGGAATCTGTCTGAGGTGATAATGGCAGAGGCGGAGCTGTACGGTGGTTTGGAGAGCCACAATATGGAGGAGGGCATCAAAGATAGGGAAATTGCTAGGGCAAATAAGGTCCTGAACAGGGTGAGGCGCTGGAACATATATCGCCGTCAGATCATGTGGTGCTAGAAAATAGAAGGCGACTCCTCCCTCCCGAGCGGCACATAGGCTCAAAGGCATGAAGCATAGAGAAGCGAAGAAGCAGTGGAGAAGTATCAGAGAAGAAGTTGATGATGGTATCCATGGATATCCAGTTGTATACGCGGGGTGAGAGAGATGAACTTCATCTGATTGGGAGATTGATAGGTTGCATTCTTCTGATTGGAAATTAGAGTCGGTTAGTAGATGATTATAGCCGGTATGGTAGTTTATGAATCACCAAAATTTTTGTGGCAAATGTCTAAAAGCCAGAAAAAGTTGTGGCCAAATTCCAAATTAGAAAACGTTACTGCTCACCAACTCTATGAGAATTAATATGTATATAATTGCCACATGGGTGAACCAACCAATGACTTTCTACTTAAATTTCTAGTGACCATTTTTTTATGACCACAATATTTTGTTTTTTTTTTTGGCAATTTTCAATAAATATTCAATAAAAACTGTTTTGTTATTTTATTAGTCAGTAAACTTTATTTTGTTTGAAAGTTTTTTTCAATAAATATTCAATAAACTCAATTTTTGTTATTTGTTAGTTAATATCTTTTCTCCAACTCATTATATAAAATAGCTAGTAACTATTTTATGATATCTAAACCTATTTCATTTGGTAATTAAATAACCTAAACAATGTTTTTACATGATATTAAGGTGGGTTCGAAAATGAAGAGTACTTAATCACCATTAGTTTTGGTCATTAAGTCTCCAATGCTTATTTTTGGTCACTAAATGGGTGTTTGAGATTGTTTCTCAAATTAGTTTATTAGGTTATTGGTTTTCTAAAAAGCGAATAAACTAAAAAAGTATTTAAGTTGTTCAAAAGTGTTTTTCAAACAACTTTTTGGATAAGCAAAATAAACGAGTTTCAAAAAACTACAAAATTCTAGCTTTTTAGTTTTCCTACCATTTTTTATTTCTAAAAAACCTAAGCCAAACATTAACCTAAACACTTTTTAAAAACTTATTTTTTAAAATATGATAAGCCAATAAACACTTCAATACTACTTTTTGCCATCATTAAACCTTTAATTCAACCGGTGCCCATTTATTTTGGTTATTAAATCAATGTAGCAACCACCATTTTTGGTCACTAATATATACAAAAAAAGTTAATTTAATTTTAATCTACATTTTGGTGACAGGTAAGCGATGACCATCATAATAATTTGTAATATTATCAAAACATAGTGATGACTTAATACATGGTGACTAAATGTTGTTAGCGACCAAATTTTAGGTCGTCACTTAGGCACTAACAAGGACTTTTCTTATAGTGATCACATGAGGCAATTCAAATGATCACTAACATCGTAGCCATTAGAGTTAAGAAAGTTCCCCAAAAGTTATGCTTCAAGGTCAAGAATAAATAAAATATGAGCCTTAATGTTGGCAATACTAAAGACCTTGTGTTGCATAGGCCTAGCTTTCGTCATCTTAAGACATTCCAAGAAAGAAAAAAAAAATGTTGCATAGGCCTAGCTTCCGTCATCCAAAAATGTATAACATACCATGTAATTTAATTATTATTATTATTATTTTTTTCTATCCTGGATGTGCTTTGTTAACGGCAGTCTTTTAGGGTCTTTGCCTCTTTGGTGCGTATTATATTTATTAATACATCTGGACATTACCGTTTTATCCTAGGAAGGTTAGATTTCTCATTTGTTAATGAACCTTAAACTTCCCGCGTTCGTGCGCCATGTGAAACAAATAACTGCCACCAGATAAACCCCAATCTTACCAGGGGGAGGGGAGGAGATAATGGAATCAGGAGAGGGAAACTCCACACCCTCCAAGGAAGACTGTAACATCCCAAAATTCAAGACCAAAAATTTCTTTTTAATAAAACATTACTTTAAACAAAGACATCATTCCAAAACATAATCTGAGTATAAGTTTTCAAAACACATGTTTATTATCAGAGTAAACATTCACAGGCTGACTAATCTATGGTGTGTGCCATGCGATCACCCCGAGCTCCTCCCTCCGCTATCGGAAGTACTTGAAAACAAAACTGAAAACCGTAAGCACGAAGCTTAGTGAGTTCCCCACCTTACCACATACCATGCAAAACCACATACTGCACATACTGGGCCACGCCCCTACTCCGGGCCTCGCCCGATACAACGGCCTCGCCGCTCCAGGCCCCGCTTGGCTTCGAGCCCCGCTCGAATACATATCTGTTTCACTTAGGCCTCGCCTGTCACAAGGCCTCGCCCACTAACATATAATAGCACATAAACATATCACATAACATTTCATAAACTAAACATATACTAACAACTCTTGCTCTAAGGCCTCGCCTATCTCTGGGCCCCGCCCGTGTCCTGCTACTGATGAGTCATGGAACCTCGTCCATACTCCTACTGATAGTGAGTTACGGGCCCAGCCCACCCTCACTCCTTTCCTATCTTGGGCCTCGCCCCTGCTCTGCTGCTACCGAGATGTGGAACACCATCCACACTCTGCTATTGGTGAGATACGGGACCTCGCCCACACTCACCTCCCTACCAGGCACATACAAGTATCACACAGACAACAAGTATAAACTATCACATAACCGTTCCTTGGGCACCCGCCCTCTATCGTTGGACCTCGTCCGAATATCATACTAGCATACTGTGCCTAGGGCTAATCCCCGGGTCTTCTACTCATAACTACATGGGCCGGCATTGTGGCCGTAGACCCATTCATACCAAGGGAAACTCACCTGATACTGCTGAACTGCTGTTGCTAACCCCTTTGACCGCTACCTGACCACTGACTCCGAACTGCTGCTCCGCTAGCTCCCCGAGCTACCAATATCAACATAACACTTAGTCTAACTGACCCTCAAAAGTCAACCAAGTCAACTCCGGTCAAAGTCAACGTTCTGGTCAAAGTCAACCCTCCAGGTCAACCCTACTCGTCGAGTCACACTACTGACTCGCCGAGTTCATAAGTCCAGAGTCCTTCCACTCGCGACTCTACTCGCCGAGTCATCCCCTGACTCGCCGAGTCTACTGATTCCCGATTCCTGTCCTGCCCAACATTGGCCCAATTTACTAAATTGGGCCCACTTCACCAAATGGGCCTAGAACCAAGGTCCATCACAATAATTGGGCCCAAAACACTCTGTCCATAAATTCCCAGACTTGGACCAACACCCAAATGTCCACTAATGGCCCAAACTCGAAGCCCAAATATGAAAGTCCAACAGGAGGAGTACGCTGGGCGTACCCTCCTTGGTACGCGGCGCGTACAGCAACGACTCGCAAGGGGAAACGGGGCATCGGCCCGCTACGCGGGGCGTACTCTAAGGCTACGCGGGGCGTAACCCTTATGCTCAACAAATCCACATAATGGCTTAATGGCTTAAGCTCTTAAGCCCAAACTCCAGATCCATAGGCCAAACATGATTGGAACTCATAAAGTCTCAGACTTTATCACTTGGGACGTCATTAAGCTCTTAATCCAAGGTCTTAATCCATTAAGACCCACATAACTCATACATGAAATAACTACAGCCCTTGGGACCTCATTTTTATCACTCAAGACCTCTCCAAAGGTCTAAAAGGACAGCTACACTTGACCAAATCGGACTATGCAACAAGATGAAGACTTTTGGGACAAGAATGGGGATAAAGCTTCAAAATACATAGATCTATGAAATATGAAGGTCAAGCAAGAAGCTTTATACCTTAAAGCAGCTCCAAAGGGTGGTATTTCTTCAGATCCACAAGTTCCACACGTTCTTCTTCTTCTTTGACAACTTCCCTTTTCTCCTTTAAGCCCTTCTTTTGCCAATATAAGCTTCTCAAGGTCAAACACACTCAAATATGGAGGGAATACGAGATTAGGGTTTCTCTGAGGTTGAAGATGAGTGTAAGGAGGCTGAGGGGTGAACCATCTTATTCCTTATATAGTGGCTGACCCTAAAAATAGGGTTTGGGATTTTTGTGAGTACGCGGGGCGTACCTCCCTGGTACGCGGGGCGTACTCACTCGGCCAACGCGCATCCTTCCTACCCTTACGCTGGGCGTACGTCCAGCTTACGCTGGGCGTACCCAGCCACCTTTCAAAGATAACAACTTGCATGCATGCCATGCATGCATGAGGCCATCTCCTTCTCCTTACACAAAAGGGCTATGAACAATGTTCAACTTCACAACACCTCAACTCTTCTAATCTAAACCCGCTCCCAAATTACTTCACATTCATGCGAGGGCAACGAGAAGCCCAATACCACTGACACATATAAAAGCAGGGTGTTACAAAGACAAACCATAAGAGATCGCCAACTGATGATACTCGGCGGTGGATGGAACGATTCCGGGAAGGTTTGCCATGAACGAAAATAGAAGATGAACGCAAAAAGGGAAAAGAAGAGCAGATAAGGCAAGAGAAACTGTGCAGAGACCCTTAATAAAAAGTGGAAGAGGCGGGACATTTAAATGTCTGACACAATGACGTAACTGCCAGTCATATCTCGCAGTCACGTCGCCATTAAAGGCGAAGATGCGGATAAAGAAAAACCGACACACGTCAGTTAGTTAAGCCTAGAACGCCGTAACAAGCGCTGCAACGCTACGACTACTGGACTGGGGGACTTGATGGCGTGCCTAGCGCAGCACAGTAGAACCGCGTCTAGCCTTAGAGCCGGGCACGCCAACTAAGCTCAGCCCAGCAGGCTCAGCGCCCGCTGGCGTCCCCGGGAGCGAAGCGCACAGGCAAAAGGCTTGCGCCCGCCAAGAGGCGCTCCTGACTCCAGGACAAAAGATATGGTCAGGAGACAAGCAGGAGGATCAGAACATTATCGTCTGAGCCAATGAGAGCGCTCTAACGGTTGAAGGCGCATGACCCTCCAATCAGCGCCTCTGATCCTGTCTCCCCAAAAGCGATTCTGTCTGGTACGGCTAGGTATAAAAGGATGTGCTCTCAGACCTGCAAGGTAAGTTCTCTAAGCTTTCTAGAGAGAATACACACAAACCCTAAAATACTCTCTAACTTGACCGTTGGAGCGTTCTTCCGGGAGCTTCTCCCGGAAAGCGGCTGACGACCTCTGTTCTTGTGATCTTGCAGTGATAGCTAGACGATCGAGAGAAGTTGACGGAAGAAACCAGAGCAAGGTCGCATCATATATATATATATATATATATATATATATATATATATATATATATATATATATATATATATATATATATATAAGGCTGAGATCGGTTGAAAACTCATAGTTTCCTGAGAACCTAAGAACTAAAGGTGGAGCGTTGGATCAAAATCAAATCATTAAGGACATGATCGCCATCATACAAATCCCACTTAATTTTTTGTATTATTAGAAATATTAATAAAAAGCTCTCAAATTAACATTATAAAACAAAATTTTAGATTTTTTTATAAAAAAAATAATTTTTGTTTTTTTTATTGTAGGTTTTTTTATAACTTTTTTGGAAAGCATAAATTTTTAAAAAATTTGATTTTTTTAAAACTGCAATTTTTTCAAAAAAAAAGAAACTGCAATTTTTTTGAAAAAAAAAACTGTATTTAAAAAAACTGCAAATTTTTTAGTAACATAGTAATTTAAAAAAAACAACATTTTTTTCTAAAATACTGCAATTTTTTTCAAAAAAAAAGTGCAACTTTTTCAAAAAAAAACTGCAAATTTGTTTTAAAAAAACTGCATTTTTTTAATAAAGCTGCATTTTTTAAAAAAATATATAAAATTTTAAAAATCAGTAAATTTATATAAAAAAAGTAGAATATTAAAAAAAAAACTATAATTTTTTTAACAAAAAAAAATCAACATTTTAGGTGCATATATTCATATTTTTTTCAAATGAATATATACATATTTCTTATACTATAATATTCGTAAGTAAATCATAAAAAATCTCATTTTTATTAATCAATCTATAAACATAATAGTACATGTAACATCCAAAAATTTACAACCAATTTAAACTTTTCAAAAACAACCCATATTCATTAAGTTATTACAAAAGGTTTTCAGTTCATTTATTATCAGAGTATCACAGAAACAACAACATAAAACTGAGGAGCGGTACGATCACGCCTTCGCCTTGTCACAGTCTCCTGAAGTACATGAAACAATACACTGAAACTGTAAGCCCGAAAACTTAGTGAGTTACCCCCAAATACCAACCACAATACCATACACATAACATATCATATCATAAACAGAACAACCATACATATCGAGTCTACAGTGTGACTGGTCCGCCTGCACCAGGCCTTCAGTCCACCCGGTCCACACTCTCTCCGAGTTTATAGTATGATTGGTCCACCTGCACCGGGCCTTCAGTCCACCTGGTCCACTCTCTGAGTCTACAGTATGACTGGTCCGCCCGCACCGGGCCTTCAGTATGTCTGGTCCACTCTCCGAGCCTCTACACGTCTTGTCCGCCCTCTTGGGGCCTTCAGCCTATCCGGACCGCTCACCGAGCCTTCGGTCTAACTGGTCCACCTTGGGTATGTTGGCCTACAGCACAAAGCAGGACCCGCCTCAACCCAACCCCAGTCCAACAACCATGTACACATAAACATATAATCATATAGCAATTCACAACTAATCAACCGATCTAGAAAATCACATAACATAGCAACATCCTAACTAGGATACAGACCTAACCAGTCACCAACATAACATCATCCTATATACCAGGATACCGACCTTAACCAGGTCTCTAACATAGCATCATCCTATATACCAGGATATCGACCTTAACCAGGTCTCTAACATAGCATCATCCTATATACCAGGATACCGACCTTAACCAGGTCTCTAACATATACCATCCTAAATACCAGGATGCAGACATAGCAAAGCAATAACATAACAAACAACTACCCGGATTCCCATCTGATAAAGGGCCGGCCTTGGTGCCTTAGACCCTGTCGATATAGTAAGGATAACTCACCTGCAACTGCCGACTTGAAGAAATAAGACAACGCTGCTTCGACCACCAGTACGAACTCCACCACCGATCATTACCAAATAACCAAAACCAATAAACACCAATAATTACCAAAATACCCATGGAAGACAACTGGTCAACCCTTTGTCCAAGTCAAAGTCCTCAATCAAAGTTAACCTTCCTGGTTGACCCTACTCGCCGAGTCAACCCGTTGACTCGTCGAGTTCCTATGCTCAGAACTCCCCAAGCCACGACTCAACTCGCCGAGTCACCCCAAGACTCGTCGAGTTCAACAAGCTCTGAGTCCCTTCCTGCTCAACTCACCGAGTCATCCCTCGACTCACCAATTCACAGCTCAACTAGAAAAGGTTAGGACTTCACGACCAGACTCGCCGAGTCCAAGAACATACTGCCGAGTCCAAGGCAATATTCAACAGACTCGCCGAGATGTTCTTCCAACTTGCCGAGTCCAAGCTCATCATCATACTCCTTGCCGAGTCACCTATGCGACTCGCCAAGTTACTACGCGACTCAAAGTCTGATCCTTAGCCCGACTCACCGAGTCATCTCCCAGACTCGTCGAGTCCATTCGTGACATCTTCATTCAGACGATTACAGGCCATTCCATTGCTTCCAATACATAGATCTAGACTCCTAGGGTCAGATTCACATGTAAAGTTTCCAACTTTACGTGTATGCAAGGCTCAACAAGATCCAACAAGCTAAAAATGAAGGTTTAAGGCAAGGACACTCTCAATCAAGCCCCAAAGCTATCACTTTCCCGATTCACGAGTCAAGACCAGTTTAGATCTGTAGTAGCAACCACAAATCTGAACCCCATACTCGAAAAGAGACTCATATATGACAATTTGGCCCTAAAACTTCAACTATGAACAATCTAAGCACAACAAAGTCAAGGCAACAACTTTTTACCTTCAATCTGATGCCAACAAGCAAGGAAATCAGATCCACTTCGCTCCTCTATGATCCCACCAACTCTTGCTTCAAGTATCCTTCTTCTCCAAGCTCCAAAACACACTTAAATCCTTCTCACTCTCAATTTAGGGTTTGAAATTGATGGGGAAAGCTTCTGGACGTCAAAGGGAGTGCTAAAGAGGCTGGGATGGGGCTTAAGGTTCCTTATATAGGGTGCAAACCCTAGAAATTAGGGCTTCTCATTCTAGCACGGACTTGTCGAGTCCAGCCTCCGACTCGGCGAGTCCGGTCACTTAACATGTGCCCGACACACGCCTAGACTCGACGAGTTGCAACTCCTACTCGCCGAGTTCCTCTTTTCCAAACTTACACTTTACCCCCTGAACTCTTGATTCTGAGTTGGGATGTTACAGTACAAGTATTTTATTCGATACAAAATAAAATATAAAAAAAACGCTACGAAGATTCAAAATGTTATCATTTCGTCATATCAAGATTTTCATATTTTCTTCAATTTATTACTTTTCACCTCCTCAATATTTTTCACAAATTCTTCAAAATCTACAAGAAAATTAAAAAAATTTGATTAATGCAAGAACACTCACAAAAATGCACATGCATATATTATATAAAATTTACATGTGATTCATATGTGAATTACATGTGAATCACATGTAATTCATATGTGAATCACCTGTGATTCATATGTAACTCATATTAGATTCACTTGTGATTTATATATATGAATTACATGTGATTTTATATGTGAATTACATGTGATTTATATGTGAATCACTTGTGATTTACATGTGATTCACTTGTGATTCAAATGTTAATCACAAGTGATTCACATGTGAATCACTTGTGAAATACTTGTAATTTGCATGTGAATTACATGTTATTTACATGTTGTGACAACCCAAATTTTATTCTGTTATATAATTCCGTTTTCGCTAACGGAGTATGTCGCTTTATAAAAAGTTTCGTAATTTGGAGTCGTCAAATAAATAAAAATTTATTTATTTATTTATATTTATTTTGTGTGATTATTATTTTAGTAAAAATAAATATAACTCATTAATGTTAGTTCCGTTTAACAAAATAAAGTTATATTATTTTTCAACCACTTAACCCGGGTAAAAATTTTAAACCCCGTTAAACTTTAGCATCGGGTAGTCGTGTACCGGGTGCAATACCCGAGGCATATATAAGGAAGGTGAGCACCTCTTTGAACTCTTTTACCACTCAAACACTCTCTCTCTCACTACTTTCTCTCTCTAGACTCGTTTTCGACTCCAAAACCGCAAATTCCGGCTTCCAAACGTAAGATCTTCCTCCCTAACTTGTTCTAAACATGCATCATTGTGGTTATAGCTCAAAAATCATATGAATGGGACATGAACAAGGAGTTTGCTGCCTAAGAATCTCCTTAGGCCGTAAACACCCAAAATGTGCCAAAAAGTCCCAAATTTCCTTCGTTTAAGCTTGGATACTAGTTAGGGGTTTTACTTAGGAGTGTTTGAGCATCAAAACCATAACTTTTAGGGCATTAAAGAGGGTTTACGGCCCAAGCACATGCTTAGGCCGTAAACACCCTTTTTCCATGCAAAAAGCCCCAAAACGCTTCCAAAACATGTTTGGACTTGAGATACAACCTAGGGAACTTCCAATTCGAGTTTAGGCCAAGTAAAACATCATGTTTGAGGGGTAAACTAGAGTTTACGGCCTAAACATATGCTTAGACAATAAAATCCCCCAAACCTCACCAAATGAGGGTTTAAACCCCTTAATTAGCCCTAGACCTTCATTAGAAAATTAAAGGGGTTGATTTAAGGGACTTTGCATCAAATTTGGGGAGTGAACAAGAGTTCACGGTCAAGCCATGAGGCTTACGGCCGTAAACTCCCAAGGAGTGGCCTTTGGGCCGTAAACTCCAAGGGAGTAAACTCTTGGACTCCCTAGTACCCCCTTTTGGTCTTTTACAATCCCCGAGAACCACTTCTAATCCATAAGACCCCGAATCAATTTTAGGATATGTAAATGTTTTAATAAAAAGTATAAATGACTAATTTCTTGTAAAACACATATATCATATGTTAATAGGGTCTTAAAAGGTGTGCAAGTCCTTATTTGGCACCAAACACTCAACCGACACATTTACCCGATTTACCCGATTTCAGGTGAGTTCATACCCCTTAATGAACCTTTCTAATGTTTTCATATGTTTTAGGGGGGGGGGGGGATACAAGTCAAATATACATTTTTATGAAAGTCAATCACATGTGATTTACTACCCGTAGTTCAAATCACATGTGATTTATCACTATGCTTTATAAAAGAATTTTACGTTTTCAAAACTACTTTGGATAAATAAACTATTTTCTAAATGCTTTCTTTGGTCAAGATTTTTATTAAATTACTTTTCTTATAAAATGTATCTACACTAATATATTTATATAAATAAGACTTGAAGGACTTAGGACCGATAGCTCGCCTTATTTCATGTTCTTGTTTGATTGTGGGCTTAGGGTATTTGTTATCCGTCCGACTGTCGTTGAATTCTTAGTTATATATCATGTATATTGGTGTTAGATACGAGCATTTTCATCTCATTCGATGCCTATATTACTTAATTTCCAAGAACCACACACACTAAGTTAACTATAATAGGTATAGTTAAGGCCGCTACTACTATACACACTATAATTCATACTATTACAAAACGAAACACGAATAAGAGAACACACTATGAGCTACATAAAAGACTACTACACTATATTACAAGAGAAAGCACTAATCCGGAAGATAACACACTAACTCTCTACAAGATACTCTACGCGCTACATACTGTGACCAGAGCTTTCTGGAAGGAAGGCGACGCTACATGTATAGATCTATACGGGCAGACACTATTATATCCCGACTGCTAACCTCAGTCCGAGCCGAGCAGGCCCAGGGATGGCACTACTTCACTACACTGTGTATGACCGGGAAGGTCATGGGATCCTCTATTACTCACACTATTGGTCACATAAAAGGAATACACTATATCCACACTAAAATACAAAGACTAAAGTCTTAGTTAATATCCCGAAGTAAATAAGTATCTATTACTAATGGAAGTTCGCACTACTATCACTGTCAGCAGGCATAACTTTTCCTCTATCTACACTACGTACTGGAGATTTACTAATATACTTTTACAACAAACAGTTTTCAATGATGAAACTTACATGCAATATAATGGTTTTTCACTTACAATGTATTTTCTGGAAAATATAGGATTTTGTAGGGTTTTCTACTACTTAGAAATGTAAATTGCAGCTTTTCACACTATATGTTCTAATGCATTTTATAAAAAATTCACACTAAACTCTTATGAACTCACCAGCTTTATGCTGATACTCGTTTTCAAAATAACTTGTATCCTCAGGTCAAAGATAGACAGGTACAGGTGCAACATTTTGGAGAAGATGGAGCATACAAGATCCATCTCTTATTTTTGTATTACTTTTGGTGTCTATTGAAACTTTACAGAACACACTTGTAATTAAACTCACTATGAAATGAAATGGTTGTATGTTTCTTGTTTTTACCATTATGCAATTGTGATGATACTGTACATGACGTCCTCCACTCCGAAACGTATTCCGCCGTTATCGGTTTTGGGGTGTGATAGATTGGTATCAGAGCCAGGTTTATAGTGAATCAAGTATATCAACCTATAAAAGGTATACAAACTATAAACACTTTGGGACTAAAACACTCTGACCAAGAATATATACTGTTAAGTATTTAAAAGATTTAACTAAGTATATATATACACACACCTCTATAAAACACAGAAGTCAGTATCACACTAGAACAAAACATAAGTATTATGATTGTTGGACATCATAATTGGGCTTAGAGACATATAGTCACATTTGGGGGGATGTAGCCTGATCAACTACATTTTCCTGGGAGTGACTAGCATGTGCCTAAGTTTAGTTGTGGTGTTGCAACAAATCTAAAACTTACCAACACTACCACAATAACGTTAGCATAAGAATACTATATGAGTATTCTGTACCTCTAAAATATACATATGTGAGAACTAAAAAGGATCGTTACTAGTGGAGCAATAGTTGCTAAATAGATACTTTCTGGTTACCTGTGATTAGGGCGTTATAGACTTAGAATCTGTGATCTTTGCTTTACTTCCTGTTCCTTGTTTGGTTGTGGATTTAGAGTTAGGGTCACTTATTCGATGGACTATCCTGCCCCGGTCACATGTAATTAGTATGCATTATGCAAGTATTGGTCTAACTCGTGACGATCATCTTATAAGTGTTTTAGGTTAGTACGTCTATTAATCTTCCTTTCCCCTTTTCTCGCGTAGATATCATGGCTGGCTTCCACCTTCCCGGCGATCCATACTACCCAGACCAGGGCAATGGAGGATGGCTCGACGAAGAGTCGGACGATGATCACCAGATCCCTCTGGATAACCACCGAGCAGAAGGCTTTTCGGATAGCTCCGACTCCGAGCCAGAAGTTAACAACCTACCTCCTGGAGCTCCGAACCCCAACCCCTGTCCGGCATTTCAGGGTCCCACTCCCCTGTGGGCAATATCCTTGAACCGATGGAGCGAGGAGCAGGGACAGCCTTTACCTTACAATGGAGACCGAAGCTTCTACAACATAAGCGAAGGAGGATCAGCGGACCAAGTTCTGCCCATCATGATCTGAAGGATTGCCAGGAATGTCGAGCAGGGTCAAGCAGCCATTGGTCGAGTTGTAGAAGTGGATGCCAACTCGAATCTCAACACTGTTCACATCCGCCAACTTGAAGAAGCCATGGACAGGACAAGGAGGACCAACGAGGCTCTGCAGCATCAGCTAGCTGCATCTCGAGCCGAAGTTAGGGAACTCCGAGCACGCCAAAGGACTCATGAACGACACCTTCAGGAAGTTATGCGTCAACTAGCGGATCTAAGGGTTTGCCCAACAAGTAACCGTCGCCCGTAGAAGACGTCTAGTTACCCCACTCTTTTTTTTAAAGGACTAGCCTTTCCTCTCTATGTTTCGTAGATCACTTGTCTGTAAACATTCCTAGCTTAAGAAGTACTCTAATTAGACCTCTAGACTGCCAACATTTTCCTTATGGTTTGATGTAAGACCTACTGTTAGGTCACTTTTCATGAACTTGTGTTACATCATTAATACCAGTAAATTGGCAGTTTACTACTCTATTGCTATGACTCTCATTCTGATCTTTGGATTATATCGATTTAATCCATAAAACACTCTATTCATATTCGCAATAGACTCTTACTATTGCTATCATTTCTATGATCTTCCAGTGAAAGATGCATCCACGAAAGCGTCCAAACAGAGGAAGACCAACAACTCAAACCCCTCCTCCACCACCTCCTCCTCCGCAGTTCAATCCAGTGCTGTTCCAAACGGTTGTGACCACAACTGTGACAACAGCCATGGCTCAAATGAACTCCGGTGATGCGAGCGGTGGCAACTCTAGATTTGGTGAAGTCCATCAAAGAGTGCAGGGATGCACTTATAAGGACTTCATGAACTGCAAACCTACCTTCTTCGATGGTACCGGAGGAATTCTGGCATTGTCTCAATGGTTCGAAAGAACCGAAGCTGTCTTTGAAATGTGCTCTTGCCCCGAAGAGAGCAAAATCAAGTTCGCTACTGCCACCCTCACTAACAGGGCCTTGACATGGTGGAACGGCCATGTCAGTGCACTCTCCTTGGTAACAGCCAATGCCATGGGCTGGGACACTCTGAAAGATCTCATGAGAAGGGAGTACTGCCCTAGGGGCGAAATTCAAAAACTTGAGGAGGAACTCTGGAACCTCAAGATGAAAGGGACCAACATAATAGCTTACACGGCCAGGTTCTGCGACTTGGCGGCTATGTGTCCCAACATGATCCCATCCGAAAGCAAGAAGATTGAACAATACATCTGGGGTTTAATGCCCCCATATCGAGGAAATGTTCTAGCCTCACGCCCTACCACCTTCGAGCCTTCGTATCATCTCCAATATTCAGGTCCGGAAATACTTGCGTAAGGAATATCGCACATTTCTTGCTCACATCGTCGACACAAGCCAGAAAGCGAAAAATCCAAAAGACATCCCCGTTGTATGCGATTTTCCTGACGTCTTCCCAGAGGATCTTCCAGGTCAACCTCCCAAACGTCAGGTTGAGTTCAGAATCTAGTCCCGGGAGCTACCCCCGTAGCTAAGTCGCCCTATCGTTTAGCGCCTTCCGAGATGCAAGAACTATTCGGTCAACTTAACGAGCTGCTCAGCAAGGGCTTTATAAGACCGAGCTTCTCACCCTGGGGAGCTCCGGTCTTGTTCGTAAAGAAGAAAGACGGATCGTTCCGTATGTGCATCGATTATAGGGAACTCAACAAACTCACGGTCAAAAATCGCTACTCCCTTCCTCGTATCGACGACCTATTCGACCAACTGAAAGGGGCGAGTTACTTCTCCAAGATTGATCTTAGGTCCGGGTATCACCAGTTACGGGTGCTTGAGGAAGATGTTCCGAAGACAGCCTTCCGAACCCGTTACGGGCACTACGAGTTCGTGATGATGCCCTTTGGACTGACCAACGCCCCCGCAATATTCATGGACTTGATGAATAGGGTATTTCCTCCATATCTAGATCCGTTCGTCATCGTCTTTATTGATGATATACTCGTCTACTCTCGGAGCGAGGAAGAACATAGGGATCATTTACGACGAGTCCTGGAAACCCTACGATCAGAGAAGTTATATGCGAAGTTCTCTAAGTGTGAATTTTGGATCCGAAGAGTTGAATTCTTAGGACACGTGGTTAGTGAAGATGGAATCCACGTGGATCCCTCCAAAATTAAAGCTATTGAGAACTGGTCAGCACCGAAGACGCCTACAAAAATTCGTCAATTTCTAGGCCTCGCTGGCTACTACCGCAGATTCATCCAAAACTTCTCTCGGATTGCGAAACCTCTCACCATGTTGACACAGAAGGGCGTAACATTCGATTGGGAAGAGAAGCAGGAGAAGGCTTTCCAGACTCTGAAGCGAGCCCTATGCACCGCACCAGTATTATCCCTTCCCGAAGGAACATAAGATTTTGTTGTATACTGCGATGCATCGAATCAGGGGCTCGGTTGTGTCTTGATGCAACGAGGTAAGGTCATCGCCTATGCCTCAAGACAGCTAAAGACACATGAGGTGAACTACACTACTCACGACCTCGAGCTAGGAGCGACCGTCTTCGCACTAAAAATCTGGAGACACTACTTGTTTGGAACGAAGAGCGTAGTGTACAAAGATCATAAAAGCCTCCAACACATACTGAACTAGAAAGAGCTCAACATGAGACAACGCAGATGGGTCGAGCTAATCAACGATTACGACTGTGAAATTCGATATCACCCGGGGAAAGCCAACGTGGTAGCAGACGCCCTAAGTAGGAAAGAGTATTCTGGTCGAAGAACCAAGTCATTAACAATGACTATCCATTTACATCTATCCGCACAGATCAAGGAGGCTCAGCTTGAAGACTTAAAGCCAGGGAATGTGATGGGAGAATCCCTACGTGGAATGGATAAGAGTTTGGAGGTCAAGGGTAACAGAGCCTACTATCTCATGGACCGAATCTGGACTCCACGCCACAGAGGTTTCAAAGATTTGGTCATGAAGGAAACAGACAAAACTCGATACTCCGTCCACCCAGGTTCGGATAAGATGTATCTGGATCTCAAAAAGCTATACTGGTGGCCTAACATGAAAGCAGAAATTGATAGCTTCGTGAGTAAGTGCCTTACTTGCGCGAAAGTCCAGGTCGAATACCAGAAGCCATCAGGTCTCCTCCAACAACCGGAGATACCGGAATGGAAGTGGGAGTGGATCACAATGGATTTCATAACCAAGCTGCCCAAGACAACGGGTGGGTTGGATACCATTTGGGTCATCGTCGACAAATTGACCAAATCCGCACACTTCCTGCCCATCAAGGAAACAGATAAGATGGAGAAACTCACAAGAACATACATTAAGGAAATAGTTTGGCTTCATGGCGTCCCTATATCTATTATCTCAGATAGAGATAGTAGGTTTACTTCAAGATTTTGGCAATCACTACAAAAGGCGCTAGGGACGAGGCTGGATATGAGTACAGCCTACCATCCGCAGACTGACGGGCAAAGTGAGAGGACGATCCAAACCTTAGAAGATATGCTACGAGCTTGTGTGATCGACTTTGGTAAATCGTGGGATACACACTTACCCCTTGTGGAGTTTTCCTACAACAATAGTTATCACACGAGCATCAAGGCAGCTCCATTCGAAGCCCTCTACGGCCGAAAGTGCATATCCCCTATGTGCTGGGCTGAGGTGGGTGACACTCAGCTGGCTAAAGGACGAGTTCCTGACAACGCTCTCACTGGCTTGGAGATCATTCGAGAAACGACCAAGAAGATTGTATAGATTCGCGAACGATTAAAAGCCGCTAGGGATTGACAGAAAAGGTACACAGACAAACGAAGAAAACCCTTGGAATTCCAGGTAGGAGACCGAGTCCTTTTGAAGGTCTCACCCTGGAAGGGCACGATACACTTCGGAAAGCGTGGAAAGCTGAACCCAAGGTACATAGGGCCTTTTGTGATTCTCGCTAGAATCGGCCCTGTAGCCTACAAACTCAACCTACCTCACGAGCTAAGTAACATACATCCTACCTTCCACGTCTCAAACTTGAAGAAATGCCTGTCCGACGAGACTCTAGTAATTCCACTTGACGAGATCGAGGTCAATGAGAGCCTTAACTTCGTTGAAGAGCCTGCGGAGATTATGGATCGAGAAGTAAAACGAACGAAACAAAGCCGCATCCCAATTGTGAAGGTTCGGTGGAACGCCAAGCGGGGACCGGAATTCACTTGGGAGCGCGAGGATCAAATGAAACTCAAATACCCCCATCTTTTCGCATAGTAGTTCTGTAATAACTCGTCTCTTTAAATTCTAAATTTCGGGACGAAATTCCCCTAACGGGGGGATGATGTGACAACCCAAATTTTATTCCGTTATGTAATTCCGTTTTCGCTAACGGAGTATGTCGCTTTATAAAAAGTTCTGTAATTTGGAGTCGTCAAATAAATAAAAATTTATTTATTTATTTATATTTATTTCGTGTGATTATTATTTTAGTAAAAATAAATATAACTCGTTAATGTTAGTTCCGTTTAACGAAATAAAGTTATATTATTTTTCAACCACTTAACCCGGGTAAAAAGTTTAAACCCCGTTGAACTCTAGCATCGGGTAGTCGTGTACCGGGTGTAATACCCGAGGCATATATAAGGATATAAGGAAGGTGAACACCTCTTTGAACTCTTTTACCACTCAAACACTCTCTCTCTCACTACTTTCTCTCTCTAGACTCGTTTTCGACTCCAAAACCGCAAATTCCGGCTTCCAAACGTAAGATCTTCCTCCCTAACTTTTTCTAAACGTGCATCATTGTGGTTATAGCTCAAAAATCATATGAATGGGACATGAACAAGGAGTTTACGGCCTAAGAAGCTCCTTAGGCCGTAAACACCCAAAATGTGCCAAAAAGTCCCAAATTTCCTTCTTTTAAGCTTGGATACTAGTTAGGGGTTTTACCTAGGAGTGTTTGAGCATCAAAACCATAAATTTTAGGGCATTAAAGAGGGTTTACGGCCCAAGCACATGCTTAGGCCGTAAACACCCTTTTCCATGCAAAAAGCCCCAAAAACGCTTCCAAAACATGTTTGGACTTGAGATACAACCTAGGGAACTTCCAATTCGAGTTTAGGCCAAGTAAAACATCATGTTTGAGGGGTAAACTAGAGTTTACGGCCCAAGCATATGCTTAGATTGTAAACTCCCCCAAACCTCACCAAATGAGGGTTTAAACCCCTTAATTAGCCCTAGACCTTCATTAGAAAATTAAAGGGGTTGATTTAAGGGCCTTTGCATCAAATTTGGGGAGTGAACAAGAGTTCACGGCCAAGCCATGAAGCTTACGGCCGTAAACTCCCAAGGACTGGCCTTTGGGCCATAAACTCCAAAGGAGTAAACTCTTGGACTCCCTAGTACCCCCTTTTGGTCTTGTACAATCCCCGAGAACCACTTCTAATCCATAAAACCCCGAATCAATTTTAGGATATGTAAATGTTTTAATAAAAAGTATAAATGACTAATTTCTTGTAAAACACATATATCATATGTTAATAGGGTCTTAAAAGGTGTGCAAGTCCTTATTTGGCACCAAACACTCAACCGACACATTTACCCGATTTACCCGATTTCAGGTGAGTTCATACCCCTTAATGAACCTTTCTAATGTTTTCATATGTTTTAGGGGGGGGGGATACAAGTCAAATATACATTTTTATGAAAGTCAATCACATGTGATTTACTACCCGTAGTTCAAATCACATGTGATTTATCACTATGCTTTATAAAAGAATTTTACGTTTTCAAAACTACTTTGGATAAATAAACTATTTTCTAAATGCTTTCTTTGGTCAAGATTTTTATTAAATTACTTTTCTTATAAAATGTATCTACACTAATATATTTATATAAATAAGACTTGAAGGACTTAGGACCGATAGCTCGCCTTATTTCCTGTTCTTGTTTGATTGTGGGCTTAGGGTATTTGTTATCCGTCCGACTGTCGTTGAATTCTTAGTTATATATCATGTATATTGGTGTTAGATACGAGCATTTTCATCTAATTCGATGCCTATATTACTTAATTGCCTAGAACCACACACACTAAGTTAACTATAATAGGTATAGTTAAGGCCGCTACTACTATACACACTATAATTCATACTATTACAAAACGAAACACGAATAAGAGAACACACTATGAGCTACATAAAAGACAACTACACTATATTACAAGAGAAAGCACTAATCTGGAAGATAACACACTAACTCTCTACAAGATACTCTACGCGCTACATACTGTGATCAGAGCTTTCCGGAAGGAAGGCGACGCTACATGTATAGATCTATACGGACATACACTATTATATCCCGACTGTTAACCTCAGTCCAAGCCGAGCAGGCCCAGGGATGGCACTACTTCACTACACTGTGTATGACCGGGAAGGTCATGGGATCCTCTATTACTCACACTATTGGTCACATAAAAGGAATATACTATATCCACACTAAAATACTAAGACTAAAGTCTCAGTTAATTTCCCGAAGTAAATAAGTATCTATTACTAATGGAAGTTCGCACTACTATCACTGTCAACAGGCATAACTTTTCCTCTATCTACACTACGTACTGGAGATTTACTAATATACTTTTACAACAAACAGTTTTCAATGATGAAACTTACATGCAACATAATAGTTTTTAACTTACGATGTATTTTCTGGAAAATATAGGATTTTGTAGGGTTTTCTACTACTTATAAATGTAAATTGCAGCTTTTCACACTATATGTTCTAATGCATTTTATACAAAAATTCACACTAAACTCTTATGAACTCACCAGCTTTATGCTGATACTCGTTTTCAAAATAACTTGTATCCTCAGGTCAAAGATAGACAGGTACAGGTGCAGCATTTTGGAGAAGATGGAGCATACAAGATCCATCTCTTATTTTTGTATTACTTTTGGTGTCTATTGAAACTTTACAGAACACACTTGTAATTAAACTCACTATGAAATGAAATGGTTGTATGTTTCTTGTTTTTACTATTATGCAATTGTGATGATACTATACATGACGTCCTCCACACCGAAACGTATTCCGCCGTTATCGGTTTTGGGGTGTGACACATGTGAATCACATGTAATTCATATGTGATTCACTTATGATTTACATGTGAATCACATGTGATCCATATGTGAATTAAATGTGATTTTTTCTATAACAATATGAGATTTGTTGAATTCCAAAACACAAAGTCGAAAATAGAATACTAAAGAAGCAGACAGTGATTATTAGTGCACTATATAATTAGTTTATGTCCAAAAAATAATATAAATATTAGAATGTTTAAAAAGATTATGCATTTTTTTAAATCAAAAGATTATATTAATACAAATAACAATCACCAATAAAAAAAAGTCAAATATATGACTGTACTTGAAAAACATTAACATCTTATCATCATTTTTCATTAAGAATGCTCTTAATAACCAACTTTTTATAAGAAATTAAATATACAATCCAGATACATACATACATCGAATATTATGTCAAAAACTCTGATTTCATGTCAATCTCTTCTTAATTTGGGTTAAAGAATAGATGAGCATATTAGGAATAACAAATCAGGATATTCTCTTTACCTTTTCATATGGTTTCAAATGATAAATATGATTCTAAATCCCTAAACACATAGAAAGCTCACAGTAAAGAGGAAGAATAGAGTAATACCATATCCTTATCGATTGTCATCTCTAATTACAGGTGATTGTTGTTGAAATTGACGGTCATTATGGTCAATCGTCAATATCCACTGTTTGACCAGTGGATTAGGGTAGATTGTGGGTTGAAATCGACAGATTGACAAATCAGTCGATATCTGAATTGATCATTGGAGATAGGAAGTGATGCTAATCAGTCTTCGAAAATGAGATAGAGATCTATCGTTGGTTTATCGTCGATGTTATCCCTAGTTTGTTGCTACAGTTTTCAGTAACACTTCGTTCCACAACCACCAGAATTGAACGACGCTTCTAGAATCGAAAACTAAGATCTGACCTTAGAAAGGAGAATCGGAGTTCCAATGAAGCAACGATGATAGTGAAGGACAGATTCCTATGGCAAAGTGTGAAGCGTGAAAAATGAAGATGTGAGAGAGAGAGAGAGAGAGTCGATGAGGAAAAGATTCAAAATGTTTTTTTCTTAATTAATTAAATTGGTTATTAGGATATGATATATTTTATTTCCAATATACCCTCTCATCATTTTTAAACAGTCTAAGATACCATTAAAATTATTGGTAATTACAAATCAACCATTTTTCATCTAGACCATTAAAATTTTTGATCTAACGTTCTACTTTTAGTTATCGGAAAACTTTAGATTCTCAAATGATCATTCCTCTATATATATATATATATATATATATATATATATATATATATATATATATATATATATATATATATATATATAATTGTTATTATTGATTCTTTCATCGTGTTTTGACTTTTGAATATTTTAAATATATGTTTTAATATAGAAGGGAGATTCTTTAATTGGTTTGGATTTGTTTTTAATATATGCTCTTAATTTATAAGTGAGATTCTTCGACTAGTTTGCATCTGTGTTTATAATTGTTCTCCTATGAATCATTGTTTTAATTTTTGAATATAAAAGTCAGTTTACTTTTATATATATATATATATATATATATATATATATATATATATATATATATATATATATATATATATATATATATATATATATATATATATATATATATATATATATAGAGGGAGGGTTAATGCAAAAATAAAAAAAACCTATGATATTGTGTTACTTCAACATTATATTTTGGAAAATAATTCATCCAAACTTTGAAATACATGATGAAAGATCGATGATAGATGAGAAATTGTTTCATATTAGCAAAGTATGATTTTTTAGCAATTTTATTATCGAAACATGAATTTAAAAATGATTAAGGACCTGAAAAAAAAGTATTAAAACAGTCTTTAAATCTATATTACAATAACACCATCTAATATAAACTTACTATCTTTAATTTATTGTTAATAAATTTATTTTTTTATAGTACATATGTTTGATTTTTATAAGATAAAATCTGTTTTCGCGTTTTCACAAGATATTTATGTTTTCGCATGAACCTATTATATATATATATAGGAGTATGATTAAATGAGAACACCTAAAAGGTTGAGAACGCGAGAACATATAAGGACCATCTAATTTTTAAGATGTGTGGCTATAATTAATTGTTATTTTTCTAATTATTAATACATTTAAATTTTTATTTTTAAATTAAAGAAAATTATAAAGGCTATTAAGGTAAATAAGCATTACCCTAATTTTGTAAGCTCCTATAATTACTCTATGCCTCTCTATTTCTTGACCTAATCTCATAGAGCATTAAATCGATGAAACAGAAGCGACCTCCTTCAACTCGATCATCATCAGACCTCACCATCACCAAAACCCTCCAAGGCTTCAACGACAAATCGGCCTCCTACAACTCGATCTCCAATCGTTCTCCTACAACTTGATTTTATTTCATCGGTATTCATTGGAGATTCTAGACCTGCATCCTTGAATCCAATGAAACAGAAGCGGAAGGGAAGAGAAGATGATGGCGAATATGTTGAAGATGACCGCATTGAAGAAGAACGGAGAAGGAGCAAGAAATACAAAAGGGACGAAGAGAACGACGGGAGAAGGAGGGACATACAGAGAGAACGTGGCCATGGATGTAGCTGTAGCCGTGAGGAAAGGTCTTCCCGGTCGGTAGGGGTGTTCACGGGGCGGTTCGGTTCGGATAGTAATAAAATTGTGAACCGTGACCACGGGGCGGGTACCTCATACGCACTAACCGAAACCGAACCGTATTGACAAAAAAACCGAACCGAACCGAACCGTATGATAGCGGGTAACCACGGTTCGGTTCACGGGTACCCGGTAAAATATAAAAAATTAAATTCAATTGAAACTACAAACTCTATTTTAGTTATCTCTTTGTTAAAATTAGTAAGTCAAAGAGTTTAAAAAACATAATGAAGTTTAAAAAATGTAATGAAGTTCAAATATCATATATTATAAGTTATATAATAAATACAATAATAAAATAACAAGAAAAGCAATGAATTTAGAATTACAAAACTGGAGTTCGATATGAATTTTTGTTTAGACTCGTAGATCGATCAAAACAATACTAATGAAATAATATTTTGTTTACTTTATATATATATATATATATATATATATATATATATATATATATATATATATATATATATATATATATATATCAAACGGTTCGGTTCGGGTATCCGCGGATACCTAAATATGAAAACCAAAAACCGACTCGTTGATATCCGGTTTTTTCGGTTTCGGTTTTTTTCGGTTACGGTTTTTTTTCGGTTTCGATTTTTTCGGTTTCGGATTGACCGGTTCGGCTCGGTTTTTCGGTTTTGCGGTTTTTTTGCACACCCCTACCGGTCGGAATGTCACAACAGTAGTGTAGGGATGGAGAGAGAGACGGCAACAGAGACCTACCGTCTTTGGTCTTCAAAGACGAACCATTCTTGGTATCGGATTCGTCGACTATCTTCTCCAAGTACTCATACTCATCGAAGTCCATTATCTCACTTGTAGTCGTTCCCCAAGTCCTACATTAGGGCTTTGGAGGATCGAATTCGATCGGTGAAGCTGGTGTGGATTATTGGACAGAGATGATGGGTGCGAGAGTGTGAGCCCTAGCTTCTTTAGTCTACTACATCTTTCTTATCTTTAAGTCTTCTGATCTCTCTTCATGAATACATATAAAATGTGTATTTATTTATGAATAACATTGTATTCATCTATGAATAGCAGTGCATTCATTTGTGAATGAATGTAGTTATTTATGATTAGAAGTATTCGTTTATTCATTTGTCAATAGCAAGGTACTCATTTGTTAATAACAGTGTATTTATTTGTGAATAGCAATGTAATCATGTGTTAATGAATGTATTTATTTATGATTAGAGGTATTCTTTTTATTTTCAGTTGATTAAAAAAAGGAATTGGATTACTTGTAGATTGATATGTATTCATTTCTTATTGGAGTAGTTTCAGGTTTTTTGCAAAAAAAATCATTTGTGAATATAAATGTATTTGATTTGGTGTTGGATTTCTATTCATTTCTTTTGAAGAAAAAAAATGTGAAATAGGAGAAAAAATTTGGATTTTTTTTCATTTTTTAAATAAATTTTGGTAAAATGTTTTTATATTCCATTAATAAGAAAAATAAAAATCAAATATTTCTTTCTTTTTGGTAACTGATCCTAAATTTAAGGGAATTTGATTGAATTTTATTTTATTTTAATTTAATTAAAATATACAATTACTTATATGCCCTTATATATTGATTGGTTCAGAACTGTTCTGTTCTCAACCTTTTAGGTGTTCTCATTTGATCCTTTTCCTATATATATATATATATATATATATATATATATATATATATATATATATATATATATATATATATATATATATATATAATACATACTTATAAAGCTAACATTTTTTCTTGAATCTCATGCATTTGAAACCCCATTTTTTAACTTCCTCAAACCACATTCATTTGAAACCCCCTTTTTAACTAATGCAACTCAAAAGTTTTCTTAATTATGATTTAAAACTCAAAAGTTTTATAACTTATATTATGTTTATTTAGCATTTAGTGAAAAGTTTACTATAAAAAGGTCAATCTTTTGGGAAGACATGCATACAAATCATATAGAAATTTCAGAAAGAAAACAAACTTAAAGGTTTTTATGTTGGGTTGAGGTCTTATGACCACTTTTGGAGATATGCTATTATATTAGAACTTTTAATTTGTAAGTTTGTTATACTAATTTATTTTTATATTTTCTTCGTTTTTTGATTATTGTAATACGATCGTTGTATATTGTGGTTTAATCGTTAATATACTGATCATATGTTATATAGGGTGATGCCGAAAATATTTAATTAAATATTTTAAATATATTATTTTTGTTTTGTAATTGTACCATTTCAAAAAGATAATTAATTAAAACTCATACATATATTATATTTTCCATCCCCCCTATCTCTCTCTCTCTTTATATATATATATATATATATATATATATATATATATATATATATATATATATATATATATTATAATAGAGGTCAAAACACTTCAACCAAAATTCATTTAAAATCTAATATTTCAAATGCTTTCTAATAATGATTGTAAAAATTTCAACATGTGTTACTTAATTGATTGATTAATAAAAATATTAATGTTTTGAAACTCCTAACTCTTAAACTTACATTATTTAATCTGTTAGTTAACTAAAATATTTTTCCTATATAAGGATAACATTTTTATGTTTGGTTACTCATATTTGTTTATGTAATTATAAAACAAGGTATACATAGAATGACTACTTCAATTTCACATAGGAATCGATACCACTAGAGAGGTATGTTATTTTTAACCAATGATAGGAGATCCACATACCCTTTTTAATTATTTATATTAATGTATGGTAATATCTATTTTATATTCCTATTCACTTTAATTTTTTAGGTACAAATTAAGGAAAATGATTGTCGGCGCACCAACAGAAAGTCAAACATACGCCTTGCAAAATATGTAATTAAAATTAAATATCATATTTACTAATTGACTGATTTTAAAACTTTTGATGACATTTATGTATAATGATATATTTTGTATGACTTCATTCTTAATTTCAATGTTTAATATTTGAAAGTTAATATATGAAACCTTGGATGTTTTGGTGTAATATAAATAGTGTAATATAGAGTTTATTAGTTCAATAGTGTTTATTAATAGCTCATTCAAAACAACTTATTTTTTATTTTATTCAATAAAAATATTATCGGACATAAGAAAAATAGATTATATTACTGTTATACAAAAACTTATAATATATATTGGATATTATAAATGTAAAAGTAAAGGTTATAATGTATTGACTATATTAGATATTATCAAAATATAAATTGATGGATTTTTATGTTATTTAATAATTCGGTTAATGCCCAAAACATGACTAAAACTGTAAATTTCAATATATTTATATTTATGCTCATAATTATTTTAACCACTTAAATGTATTATTGTGCAAAATATATATATATATATATATATATATATATATATATATATATATATATATATATATATATATATATATATATATATATATATATATATATATATATATATATATATATATATATATATATATATACACGCGCGCGCGCGAAGCAAATGCATATAATACCTATCCATGGAAAGTTATGAGAAACACTTAATTGGACCTGAAATTATCTAACAAACTTAAATAAGAGAAAGGCTCAAAATAATTAAATTAAGCATCGTCACACCCAGCTGGGGTTCTAGGAGTAGCCGGTGCTCCTTAAATTTTCCAGGATAAGGTAAATTTTTAGGAAAATTCTCCAGCATAGTGTATATTTTCCAACATTCCCCCATAATCACATGTGCTACATCTTGAACTTTTTCCTACCTCCCCGATAACACATGATATCATTGATCATACAAAAAAGTGAAGTAATAAAGATTACATTCTATATATCGAAATTTTGAAGTTGTACATCCTTTGATTTTAATGGTAAGTAATCCCCAAGATAAACCTCGAGATGATTAGCCAACAATGATTTATCTATGTTTTCATGACGGAATGATTTGCAGATGAAGTAAATGATGGTTTGGACTGTAAGGCCGAAAAGAATCAATACAGAAAGCAACAAGAAAAAGAGAATCGCATAGATTGTTCTCACCACGAGCGAATGTTTTCCGATCACCACATGCGACTCGAACCCCACTTGAATCGTGATAAAACATATGTTAAGAAAACAAAATATAGCCATTGAAACACCAGTCTTCCCTTTGATTAACTCTCTGCTCTTTAACATCGACTGAATCCCATAATCATCTTCCAAAACCGAAATCACACTAGCCAAGTGCCAGACAACGCTGATATAGATAAACAACACGACATAAACAATGGCTAAAACGATAAGAATCAAAACCCCAGTGTTTGTAAAATCAACCCATGCAACCCAGCACGCAAATACCACCAACGCCAGTAGATTAAACACAAAAAAGATGATGAAATTCCAAACAAAAGTGACCATTAATCGTTTCCAAACCTTTGGAACGACGCTCATCACTTTCTTGAAGGTTATGTGTTTGGATGTGTAGATACATGCTATGGTATAAACGATAGCTGAGGTAGAGAGGAGGGATAGGACGAGGAAGAAGATGAAGTAAGCAACTTTAAACACCCAAAAATAGGTCCATTCGGAAGAGATGAGATCAGACAACGTACTATATTTTCTGGTGTTTTGTGGGGTTTGATCACGAATATCTTCATTGTCTAAGATTTTTCCGAAAAGGTATTCAGAGACTTCGATATGAGCCAAGAAAATGAAGGAGAGAGGGAGGATGATGGAGAGAGAGATTTTGGTGAAGATTTCTTTGTAAGTTGAGATGATTTTGAAGGTTTCTTTGAAGATGCCAAAAAAGCCAAGAAACTGCATTTGTTCTTGTTCTTGATCCATTTCAGAGTCGAAGATTTCTTCAATGGTGTTTGCCTTCAAAAACAATTAACCATTTGATTCAAATATTGAAAAATGGAGATAGTGAAGATATTGTTCCCTTAGAGACGTTTTAATATAACAATTTTCAAGTAAGCTTTAGCGTAGGGTTAGGGATGGGGAGACTTCTAAGAATCTGCCAAAATTCTTTTTTCTGTTTAATTTTCTTGACAATTGTTAAAGGATAAAGTTGTCATTTCATATTTTATCTGAGTTTTATGCAGTATCTATATAAAATAAAATATACTGTTATTGATGTGTTTGTATCTTTAACTGCACATTAAAATATTTATCAGCCACGTATTTGTTTGTATTAAGTAATTCCAACAAATTGATTTATTAAAAATAAAATAAAACTAAATAAAATAAATAACAGAATATTTTTATTTGTTTGCTTGTTATAACGTTTTAATTTGATTTACTCATGCTAAACTACTACTTTCGAAAATTCCATCTAGTTATCAGGTCATCAGTCAGATGTCAAAGATCAATATTTACAAATAAAATAAAATTGTATACATTTGTTAAAATATAATATCATAGTACAGAGATTGTTTATAAATATAAATTTATTATTCTACTTTTTAAATATAATATATTAAAAAAACTAAAATTATACCACCGTGCTAGAAAGACATAAAAATAAACGTAAACAAACAAATGAAATAATATATTAATTAATTTTGCGTTAACAAAAATAAATATTAAATTCTGCTGATTCTTATTCAACATATATAATACAATTTTATATGACTAAAGAAACTTGAGTATATACTATATGAATTCATTTTACTTAAATATTTTCATGAATATATAATTCTATAATATTTTTTTGCATCTTATCAAATATCCTAACGTGAAAATGGGGCAAATACAAAAGGCTCAAACCTTGTAATCAACGTTGACAATGTGCCGGCTATATCTTAATATCTCCGCTTGTACGTTTTATTTAAGAATAAGGTATACTTTTGGTCCTTATGATATGTATTTTTCTGTAGGTTTTATCCTAATTTATAAAATTCAACACCTTTTCCTTATGTTTGACAAATTCATCATTTGATATTTATCCCGATTAACATCAATGTCCTTCTATTAGATATGTATAAAATGCCTAAAATACCCATGTTTTTGTCTTTTTCTAATTTCCTTATTTTGATTTTATTATTATAATTATTAGATGGGCCCCATACACCCCACTGCACCCCACACATCTCCACCTCTAACATCCGCCAACATTGAAATCATCGATTAGTGAAACATTGTGTCCACAACATCTATCCAATATAGATTATTCTCCGATGGTGACTAGGGAAATGAGAAGAGAAATAATTGATGTTTTCGAGAGAGAGAGAGAGAGAGAGAGAGAGAGAGAGAGAGAGAGAGAGAGAGAGAGAGAGAGAGAGAGCAGGAGGGAGGGAGGGAGAGAAGGTGAGAGAGAGAGAGAGGAAGACATAGTGATTGGGAAAATAAGGGACATGGTAATTTTGTTTGTAGGTGACAGAGAGTAAGGGGCTGAGAATTGTTTTCGTTTACAGACGATAGAGAGAGTGAGAGTGGGAGAGAGAATCTGTTAAGGCTTAAATGTTGTAATAGTCGAAGAGTCATATTGTTACGAAGTATATTTTGTCTTCGTAAGAAGGTGTCTTCGGATGTAATGTTATTTGTACTAAGGCATTATAAAGAGTAGTCTTAATGTCTAGTCCTTAGTATTGTTATGCTTTTGTTCTCCTATAAATAGGGGTATGTACTAAGTGATTAAAAGATCGCTTTTCACTCAGTCTTTACAGTTTATTCATTGTAATCTGTAAACTCAAAAGTATAATACGAGCTGAAAAAATATTCTATTTACTCTCGTATTCATCTTTATTACTCTTCTTAAATTCATACTTGAATTTGATTCAAACTCGATTACAAATCTCATCAATTGGTATCAGAGCAGGAATCCTTTCTGTGATCTGATTTTCATACGTTCAAAAAGATTTTTGAATCTACTGTTTGATTCAAAAAGTTTCCGTTCTTTTTTAGTGTGAAAAATTCTTCTTGATCTAAATCTACGATTTGATTCTGCAAACATATTTGTGAATCGAGTGTTCGTTGTGTGATTCTGATTTGAAATATACAATTTGATTTCAAAATTATCAAAGTTTTCGTATCATCTTGAAGTTTTTGTCCGTACAACAATGGCGTCATTCAATCTGAATTCCATGACATTATTTTCTCATTTGCTTGGTTCATCCACAAAAATTCCGATGCTTATCCCAGAATATTACGATCAGTGGGCAGATCGTATGCAAGATTACTTGAACAGATTGGATGAAGAATTATGGAAGTGCATTTCAGGAGAAATCAATCAACCTGCAACAGTTCAGCCAATCGGTGTGTCTTCAAGCAGTTCGGAAGTTGACAATCAATCCAATCGTTTAAAACAACTGGAGAAGAAATGCATGAGGGAATTAAGAGGTGCCTTGCCTCCTGTTGTGTACAATTATGTCAGAACATGAACAACAGCTAAAGAAATCTGGAACAATCTCAAAGATAAATTTCAAGGAAGTGAAAAGACGAAGATCACATCTGTGAAACAATGTCTGGTGGAACTCAAAGATTTCAAACAGAAAGAATCTGAATCCATTGAAGTATACTATGATCGGTTCAACGAGTTAATCTATCGTTGCAATCATTATGGTATTACAAGGTCATCAATGGAGTACAATTTGATATTTGTAATGGGACTTCGAAAGGAGTGGAGGAGTGTGAGTATGATGGTGAAAAACCAACAGAGTTTTGATACTTCGACTTTGAATGACTTGTACAATCAATTGAAATCTCATGAAAATGAGGTTAATGAAATAGCTGAGGAAGCGATAGCAAGTCTTGGTGGACCATTGGCACTCGTTTCGAAGGTTTCAGAAAGAGAGAATGAAAAATCGAAGTCTGATGAAGAAGAAGGTTTTCTGATGAATTCTGATGATGAGGCTATTGCATTTTACTCAAACAATCGAGTAAAGAAATTTTTTAAGAAACCTTTTAATCCAAAGAACAAGTCATCAGATTCGAAGAGTAGTTTTGAGAACAAAAATAGAGTGGATGAAAAGAAGAAAGAAGTGAAGACGGATTCGAAGAGTGAAATGGAGCAAATGAAGAAGATGTTGAAAGGTGATACAGGGATTAATTGCCATTATTGTTATGGTGTAAATCACTTGGCAGTAGATTGCTTGTTAAGAAAGAAGGAGGAAAAGAGAAATAAAACAAAGGATGAAGCGTATTACACTGAGAAACTGGAGGAAGTAAAGTCGAAGGCAAAGAATTTGTCGTTAGTGGCTCATGGAGAAACTGAATCGGATGGCACATATCAAATATGGTCCTCAGGTTCAGACGATGAAGAAATGAAGAATCCAACACACGGGGCCATGTATGCAAAAGTTGAAGAAGATTCAGATGAAGAAGAAACTTACGAAGTACGTGGGCAGTGCTTCGTATCGAAGTCTACCGATAGGTCGCCCATGACTACCAAGGTACGTAAAATTCTTGAATCTTTTAATATTCCAGTTTCTACATATAATTCTGAGTTAGTATCTTTTGATGAAACTGTTACTTACTTTGATTCAATTGTCTTGTCTGCTAGCAATGAAACGAAAAAGTTAAATGATCAATTATTAGAGACAAGAAAGAAGTTAGTATCAAAAGTCACTAGGGTTGATTATTTAGAATTGCAAGTATCGAATATTATGGAGGATAGGGAGAGTTTAGCAAAGGAAATAAACTTGTTGTTAGCACAAAGAAATATTTTCTGTAATTCTACGAAAAGATTGTATGGAAAATTAACTGAATTACATCATTCGAGTGAGATAAGTAAGGAACAACACATAAAATTGCTACCATTTTTAGCATATGATAGAGCTAAGGTAGATAGTGTTTCATATGATTGTGAAAAAGAAATTTCTGATTTTAACAAAGTTCCAGATGATAGGTATAGATATGGAATTGCTAAAGTCGAAGATTATCTTGATGCTAATGATTTAGTAAAAATTGTAAATGAAACCTTAACTAAATCAGAACAACTTTGAATTTTGAAAAAGACTGAGAATTCTACATCTAATTGTCAAACTAATTTTGCTGACATTGAAGATAATTCTGATAATATTAGTGAAATTAGTGATTTAGAGGATGTAGATTGTTCTCAATTTTCTGTAATAAATGTAGCAAATTCTTTTAAAGGGAAAGAAAAATGTGAGGAATTATTGGTAAAAATTGATACTGATGAACCCTCAACATCAAAAGTTTGTGATATGGAATTTGTGGAAATACATGATAGTCAAACCGATGATAGCGATAATGAGGAAGAAAACACAAATTCGAAGATAGTTCAAAGTTCGGAAGAAATTGAAATTCCTCGAGTGGTTGTTGATCAAGTTTATATGGATACACAAGAGTTTGAGAAAATTCTTAGTGAAAAAGGTGCTCATTATCTTGAATCGAATACTGTAGTTTATCCAATCTTCAAATGCACTGATGATATTGTGTTCCCAAATCAAGTCTTCGTAACAATAGGCAATGTTGAAAATATAAAGTCTGAATTCAAAAAGTTGGTTGAGGAAGACAATAAGCAAACTTCAAATGAAGGTTTCTTTTCGAATCAAAGCACAGTTGAAAACAATCTCACAAAGAATTCATATATATTTCAACATCAAAAACCAAAAAGAATATGGGTTGAAAAGTCGAAAGTTGAAAAGAAGATAGTTAACACAACTACAAATGTGTTCACGAAGCAAGAAGGTGTTAAAACAGAGGTTAAAGCAGTCAACAAAGCAATAAAATTGAATTCAAAAGAGTTTAAAGCTCAAGTTGAAAAATTTTCAAAGGAAAATAATATTTCAAAACGACAAGCAAGAAAAACAATTTTTTGGCAAACTATTGAGTCATTAAATATGACATCAATAAATTTTTCAAAAGAAGGAAAAGTTTTTAGAGGAAAATTCAAGACTCAAAATTTTGAAAAGAAAAATGCTTCATTTTTAAATATTAAAACAAAAGTTTCAAATGAAACAAAAACAACACTTCCAAGAAAAAGTTTTCAGAAAAAGGTTGAAAACAGATTTCAAAATCACAACTGAATACTTCTTATCATGAGTCTTATCTATCGAAACCAAAAGTGGATTATGTTCCAAGTTCAGCAAAATGTTATAATCTTCCAAAGAAGCAAGCTGACAAAATCTCAAATGCGAAAGGTATAACTACTAAAAGAAATATTGATCATTGGTTGGAAGGAAAAAGAAAAATGTATCAATCAAGTAAGTTTTCGAAAGAACAGATACATGAGGCATATGAAATGTATGTAAATCCTTCAACGAATGGTAGTTTGTCATCCAAAGAATCAAACATTTCAGTTAAAGTTTGGCAGCCGATCACGAAAGCAAAAAGTGAAACATCACAAACTCAAAATGCGAAGGGTATAGTCAGTGAAAATTTAAAAACAATAAAAACTCATATATCTGATCCTTTGAATGAAAATGTTAAATTTATTGACAGTTTCAAAACAAAAGTTTGTGATTGGGTTAATGGTTGTACTTTGCAATTGAAAAACAGACCTAATATGAATGGACCCAACAAGGCTTGGGTACCTAAATTTTTTCAATAATCATAGGTACTTTGTGATGAGCAATATGATAACAAGTGGTATATCGATAGTGGTTGCTCACGTCACATGACTGGGAAGAAGGAAAACTTGCATGGTTTTCGAAGATTAGAAAATGGAGGAGTGGTTAAGTTTGGCAATAATCACAAATGCAAAGTCAAGGGTTATGGAAAGATAACGAATGGCACTTTCACTGTCAATCGAGTTGCATTTGTTGAAGGTTTACAACACAATTTGATAAGTGTTTCACAACTTGTTGTGGGTACTGGAAATCAAGTTATTTTTAATGAAGAAGGAAGTGTATTTCGAATGTTGAGACAAAAGAAGTTTTACTCAAGTCGAAATGAAAAGGTGATATGTTTACATTGGATATAGTTCCAATTGTTGGCAAACCTGCTTTGTGTTTACTTTCGAAGGCTGCTGCCGATACAAGCTGGTTATGGGACAGGAGGTTATCACATCTCAATTTTCGAAACATAAACAAAATTGTTGTACAAGATCTGGTAAGAGGTTTACCCATTCTTAAATATGCTAATGACAGTTTGTGTGCAGCATGTGAAGTAGGAAAACAACACAAACAAGGTCATCCAATCACATTAGATTCGAAGATTGTTGAACCCCTCGAACTCTTGCATATTGATTTATGTGGTCCTTCGACAGTTGCTACTCTTAACAAGAAAAAGTACATTCTAGTTATTGTGGATGATTTTTCAAGGTTTACGTGGGTTTATTTTCTCAGGTTAAAATCCGAAGTTCCACAAATGATGATTGATTTTATCAAGAAAATGGAGATTTCATTGAAGAAGTCAGTTCGAAAAATTAAAAGTGATCATGGAACTGAATTCAAAAATCGTGTTTTTGATTCATTTCTGGTGGAGAAAGGCATTTCGCATAATTTTTCATCTCCTTATACACCACAACAAAATGGTGTAGTTGAGAGAAGAAATCGATCATTATGCGAAGTTGCAAGAACAATGTTGGCATATTCGAATTTACCTCAATATCTTTGGGCCGAAGCTGTTTCGACTGCTTGCTTTACTCAAAATCGATCATTCATTCATAGACGGTTTAATGTTACTCCTTATGAAATCATCAATAATCGAAAACCTAATGTCAAATTTTTCCATGTTTTTGGATGCAGGTGTTTCATTATGAATCTTAAGGATAATCTTTCGAAGTTTCAAACAAAAGCTGATGAAGGAATTTTCTTGGGATATTCACACAATTCTGTTGCTTATAGAGTGTTAAATAAGCGAACTCGCAAAGTGGAAGAAACTTTTAATTTGACATTTGATGATCATTACATTAAAAAGTCTAATCATCAATTTGCAAACTATCCTATTTTGCAAAATTCTTTGAATGAAAATGATTCAATTGAAATGGATGATGCTAATTATGAATCGATTTTTGGTATTTCAGATCAAGCAATTGATGCCAAAAGAAATGCAACCGATAATAAAACATCAGAAAATTCGAAGCATGATAATGATTCAATTTTGTTTTCAAATCGAAACACAAATGAACAATCTGATGGTCCAGTGGAGGGGGAGCACTTGGATTCGAACAGTTTTGTTGAAGGGGAGCATTCTAGCGAAGGTGATAACATGTCAATCAATGTTAATGTTGAGGGGGAGCCAATTATTGAAGAAGAGCCAATCATCGAAGCGGAGCAAAACATCGAAACGGAGTCAATCATCGAGGGGGAGCCCATACTTGAGAAGGATCCAATTCTTGAAGCAGAACATTTTGATGATGCTGAGGATGCATGTTCCATAAATGGATCAGAAACAGATGTTATGTTCGAAGATGCACCTTTGGATTTTGATCCTGATTATCCACCATTGGATAAATGGACAAGAAATCATCCAAAAGAACAAATTCTTGGTGATCCACAAGCAGGAGTAATAACAAGGGCACAACTTCATGCAAGAAATGAGGTATTGAATAATCATCAAGAGTTATGCATGTTTAATGTTTTTATTTCCAAAATTAAACCAAAGACAGTTAAGGTTGCAATGTAACACTCTGATTGGGTTGTTGCTATGCAAGCTGAATTGTCTGAATTTGAAAGAAACAAGGTTTGGAGATTAATTCCGAAACCTGTTGATGTGTCAATTGTTGGACTCAAATGGATTTATAAAAACAAAACTGACAAAGATTGAAACATTATTCGAAATAAGGCTAGACTTGTTGTTAAAGGATATTCTCAACAAGAAGGAATTGATTACGAAGAAACATTTGCCCCTGTCGCAAGACTCGAGGCGGTTCGTATTTTTCTGGCTTATGCAGCTCATAAAAATTTCGACGTTTATCAAATGGATGTAAAATGTGCATTCCTAAACGGCGAACTCGAAGAAACGGTATATGTTGAACAACCTCCAGGTTTTATAAATACCGAACATCCTGATCATGTTTATATTTTAGATAAAGCTGTGTATGGGTTAAAACAAGCACCAATAGCATGGTATGCAACTTTAACATCATTTTTGAAACAATCTAAGTTTAAACAAGGATCAGTTGATCCCACTTTATTTCGAAAGAAAATTGGGAATCACCTGATGCTTGTTCAAATTTATGTTGATGATATAATTTTTGGCTCTACTGACCCTGCTTTATCCAAAGAATTCGAAGACTTGATGAAAAGCAAATTCGAAATGAGTATGATGGGTAAAATTAATAACTTTTTGGGTTTGAATATTCGTCAAAATAGGGAAGGCATCTTCATTAATCAGGAGAAATATACGAAGAATTTGTTAGAAAAGTTTGGCATGACGAATAGCACAAAGTTACGAGTACCAATGGCAACGGGCATAAAGCTAACTCCTTCGTTAGATAAATCTGCTGTTGATCTCACTCTGTATCGAAGCATGATTGGGTCTTTATTGTATTTAACTGCAAGTCGACCTTATATTATGTTTTCTGTTTGTAATTGTGCAAGGTATCAATCAAATCCACGTGAACCACATTTAACAGTGGTGAAGAATATTTTTCGATATTTGAAAGGCACTACTTCGTTAGGTTTGTGGTATCCTTCGAAAACAGGGTTCTTTGTACAAGCTTATTCGGATGCGGATCTTAGGATGTAGTCTTGATCGTAAAAGCACAACTGGTGGGTGTCAATTACTAGATGGAAAGTTGGTCAGTTGGCAATCGAAGAAGCAAACATGTGTTTCGATATCTACAGCTGAAGCTGAATATGTTGCTGCAGCTGCGTGTACATCACAAATAATTTGGATTCAAAGTCAATTACGAGATTATGCTATTAACATGAAAAAGATTCCTTTATATTGTGATTCACAAAGTGCAATAAGAATTTGTCATAATCCTGTGCAGCATTCGAAGACTAAGCACATTGCTCTTAGATATCATTTCATCAAAGATCATGTCGAAGAAGGAAATATTGAAGTTCATTTTGTGAAAACAACGAAACAATTGGCAGATATTTTCACAAAGGCATTGGATGAAAAATCATTTCTTCGAATTTTGGAAGGATTGGGTATGGTTGATGGAAATTCACTTACATGTGATAAAAGTGAAGGATGAGGAGTTCGGATGTTTTGGTGTACCGAAAGTTACTGTTCATGGTCAACGCTTCGAATGCTTCGCATTCGTAAGATATATTCCTTGTTGAAGTACATAATAAGAGATTACTGTTCAAGTCAACGGTTCGAATGCTTCGTGTTCGTATGTTTTGAAGGTATTTCTAATTCAATTGTTCGCATTTAGTACACATCTTGTTTAAGGTTAGAATTTTGGTTTGTTTATTTTTTCTTTCGAAAAACTTTAAAAATCCAAAAAGATTTTATTTTGTTATGTTCTTAATTTTGAAAAATTAAAAATCCAAAAAGATTTTATTTTGTTATGTTTTTTATTTTGAAAAATTCAAAAATCACAAAAATATTTTTGTTTTCTTTATTCTTTAATCTTTGTGTGATGAGAATTTAGTACAGGACTAAAATGCGAAGAGCTCATATTTGTATCTTTTATGGGAAGGTATGATGTCAATAAATTGTGTACTAGTTAGGATGTCCCTAGAAGCATGCTGCTGCATGTTGCCTCAAGCCTCATATGATTCTATGTGTGGGAAATGAAAGCCTTGATGAAATTATCTCATGAAAATTTCTTCCCAACAAGGCTTGTATTCGCATAAGTCAACAAGAGCTACCTTACTCTTCTCACATGAGTTAAGAGTTTTCTGTTTTGTCCATTATAACAGAGGTACATTTCGATTCTTATCCAATCTTTTTATACCAAACAACTCTTTTTATCAAAATTTTTGAAAAGATTTGTCCTTGAGGTTTTTGGTTAAACCAATCAAAACTTAGACAAATCACAAGTCTGTGTTTATGATCTAACATCATGAGTCCGTGATGGAGGTGAAACCCAAATATCATAAACCTTAAGGAATTAACGGGGAACTATGTTCCAGAACTTACGAAATATTTGTTTCAGTACCTTCTATACTCAAAATCATATTCATTTCTTTTGAGTGATCTTAATCAAACATTCGAAACCTACGATGTTTGTTCCCAACAAGATCCAGCATAAATTTTTTTTTGTATGAATATGATTTCTGTGTGAGTATATTTCGAAAATCCTAGTTACTTTGAATATCTTTCGAAACCAAGTTGTCACTGACTACACTGGTCATACAACTAATTTTGCTTACAATTTATCACCTTATGTTAAGGTTGAAATGTAACAAAATTTTCGAAGCCACCTATTTGCCTTTTAAAAGAAAACCCTTTGAAACTTCTCTACAAGTTATCGATTGTAATTCACAGGAAACCAAGCAAGCTGTTAATTATCTCTCTTGATAATTTTCGAAGAAATCTTTGCCTGGGATTAAACTGTTTTTGTGTCAAAATAAAATTTTGACATCACAAGTTTCCAAATTTTTTTTCTTTGTTTCTCATCTAAATGTTTTTTGGAACACAGCGCACACGAAATCCTTGAGGTTTGAGTAAAACCAACTTAAACTGATGATTTCGAAACTCTGGCATATGACTTCACTTTTTAAACCCCAAAAGTGAAAGAGCCTGACCTCTATTCCGAAGGAATCCGACGGTTACAATTCTCTTGGGGAATATCAAACAGTCTTGTCTCTTGGTGACGTATGGTATACGATAAGCGTATAAGGCGTGCTGACAGTTACGTTTGTTACTTTTTGATGAGTGAAGTCCGTATTTCAAGGTGCCATGTCAGCAAGCATTTAATGCATCCCGCTTCAAATTCAAAATTCTAGGGTTACATATAAAAAGGGGAAATCAGGAGTCAATAACACTTTATGTGATCAAACATTCTGTCATACGAAATTCTCTTTGCAACTCATCTCTTCAAAAAGTCATCTTCTTCATACCTTTTCTGTTCTTATCTTCAACAATGGCGACTACATCATCACCAACCACAGACGAAGTTGTTAGCGTTCCGATTCTGAAAATCCAGGGTTCAAATTACCAAGTGGAATCTGATTTGTCAAAATATCCGGAGGAACTCCAAATGCTGGTGGTTGCTTTACAGAATTCAGTTCTGTCTAAAGCAATGTTCGATTCTTTTGCTGTTCCAATGTCTTGGTTATCAAAGGCGGGTTCCTTTGCATCATACAACAAGGAGACAAGTTGTGTGGAATTCACTATGGTGAATGATACGTGTATTAGGGTATCCAAGAGATTGTTTTGCAAAATTTTGGGGATTCCAAATTCTGGTCCATATGATGAAGTGTCTTCTTCTCAAGTGGTGTTTATGTTTAACGAAATGGGCCATCAACCTCCTTTGACGCGTATTAGTGACTTCAAGAAATCCAGATTACCTACGGTATGGAATTTTTTATTTGGGATTTTCCTTAGATGTCTTACTAGAAGAACCGTGGGTCTTGATAAAGGAAGGATGGAGGTATATGCAATGGTTGCTGGGTTATACTATGATTTGCAGGTTGATTACTCTGAACAGTTGTGGACAGAGTTCGTAACTAGCATTTCAAAGACGAGTGCCAAGCAGAGAATTTCTTGTGATCGTTATTGGAGTCTAATAATACAGTATGTTTATCACAAGGAGAAAATCAAAGTTCCGGAATTCGAAGAAAAGGCAGTATTTCATATGTATAGTAGTCCGAAGGAAGTCAATGATGATCCGACTATCTTTACATCAATAGCTCGCATTCCGGATGCGATGCTCAAGAAGGTGGATCCGACGAATGCAGTTTTGGTGTCATATTTGCAATCCATTGACACAACTGTCTTTACCGGGGTCTTACATAAAGAAGAGAAGAAAAAGCCTAAGAAATCGAAGAAGGCAGATGGTGAGTCTTCGGAAAAAGTGGTGAAGGAAGAGAAGCAGAAGAAAATTCCAGTGGCTACATTAATTGATACACCAGTTATTGAAGCGTCTCCTTCGAAAGAAACGATTCCTTCGAAGACGGGTGTTTTTCGAAAAATCAAAATCAAGCGAAAGTCTCAGCTTGTGAAGAAAACGCAACTTTCTCATCAGGGGGTTACAGTTCGGGAAATTCCAGCTCCGGTGTCTACATCATCTAAGAAACGAAGGGCTGAAGATCTTGCAAAGTTTTTGAAGAAAAATCAAAGAATCGAAGAAGTAGAGCAAGTTCCTGAGACACCAGAGATTGAAATTCCAAAAGAAGTAGATACCAGTCTGCCTGCTGGTATTTCGAAGACTGGCGATGTGAAGCCTCTTGAACCAACTTCTTTACCCCAGGTTACATCAACAACTGATTCTCCAACATTTCAATCGATTATGGATCAACCATTCACCACCATATTCTCAACTCAATCAACTGATCCACCCCATCCATCCTCACCTATTGATGAAACCATGGTTGATGATGAAACCGATAACGAAGGCTTTGGAGGAACGTTCGAAGCTCTTCATTTTGATCAAGCCGAAGAAGATTTCCCTGACCACATACTGATGACCATGAAGCAGTTCAAGATTTTGAATTCGAAATTGAATTCTATTTTGCAATCCCAAGCAGATGTGGGCAGTGGTGGAGTTACAAGAATGGAAGTTGATTCATTACTAAAGCTGATGGAAGAAAGGGTGATTTCGAAGGCATCAGGGTTAATTCGTGATTCGGAGAGTCGAGTTCTTGAGAAGGTTGATCAGAATGATATTTCTATAGAGAATCGAATCAATTCTCTGAGATCTGATTTTGTGACGGAGGTGAAGGATCTAAAGATTGTTACGAAGGAGCGTCATGTGCTCTTCGTACAGGAAGTCAAGAAAGTACGAGAAGATGTCAACTTACAGATCAGAGAACTTCGTGAAGACATGCAGAAGGAAGTTCAGACTGCTCAGCAAGATTATGCTATAGCAAATGAGAAAATTGACATTATTTGTGATGCTGTTGTCAAATGTGTCAAAATGTTTGAGCAGATAAATCCACAACTTGTAAATATTTATGTCAAAGAAGAACAAAGCTTTGGAGAATTGGCCAGGTTGCTGAAAGAATTACAAGACTTGTCTTCGAAGAGTGTTTCTTCGATTATTTCTCAAGAATTTCTGTCTCAAAATTTTTCTCAATTCGAAGCCATCTTACACAAGAATTTGGCTCCACTACTTCGTATTTTGAGCCTTTTACCAAATGTATCGGATGCCCCACCTGCTTTCACAGGGGTGCAAGGGGGAGAAAAGATTGATCATACAAAGGTTGGGGAACAAATAAAGACAACTGAAGATACGAAGGTAGTCGGAAAAGTATATCCTTCAAAAGTGGTAGTAAAGCCAACTGTTGTTTTAGCTGATCCAGTCATTTCGACTGTGATTACAACACTTCCAATTTCAAAACCTATATCAAAAGGTATTGTAATTGAGAAACAAATTGATGTCTCTTCTTCAAAGAACATGGCTTCGTCAAACATTAAAGACAAGGGAAAAGGAGTTATGATTGAGAAGTCAAATAAAGAGAAGAAAGCTGAGGTGGCAGCTGAGGTTGATAGAATGAGACATGTTCAAAGTATAATGAGACAAAGAGCTTTGGATGGTTCGAATGTTGATAAGGTGATCCTTCGAAAGTTTTCAACTACGAAACAATAGAATCCAGGGTGATGTTTGATCACATGTATTCTTTTGAAAAGGTCCCTAAAAAGAGCTATGTGGTTACAAACACAGATTTTGGTCAACTTGACTTTCCAGTCAATGAAATGATGTTCGTTATGCCACAGTTCAAGGCTGAAACAAAATCAATGGAAACCGAAGAGGGAAAGAAGATGAAGATAAGGTTTCATGCAGTATTGGCGAAGGCTCAAGAGGAAGTATGGTCTTCGGAGAAGATTAAGAAGGTGATATCTATAAAAAGGGATGTCATATTCGAAGGGAAGTTTGAAAATTTAAAGTACACTGTGGGAAGAGCAAGTGGAAAGTTACAAGAATTCACAGTGGCAGACTTTCCTTTGATGAACACATATGATCTAATCAACATTGCCTTGATGCTCAAAGACAAATCATTTTCTTTTCTCCAAGACACAGAACCAGATGTTTTTAGTCTTGGGTGCAAGCACATTAAAATATTTTTGGAGAATTATTTTGAGTGCTTAGCTCAAACAGATGTCGAACTTGCTACTGTCAAAGGCTTCGACATAACTGCACCAATGGCACCAACGAAGAAACAGAATGAGCTGAACAAGTACGAAGATGGTGAAATTTGTTTAAAGCCATTGGGGATTGTTTTTGCAGGAAAAGACAAAGCTGGAAGAGCTAAAAGGTTCTTATTTCAAACTTGCGAAGTGGAGAGATACACCAACTCACAATATACGAACTTAATTGTTCGTATGAACCACTGCAAGAAGAACTCGGAAGGAGATAAGAAAGAGATAAAGAAAGTTATCTCTTGGTACATGGAGATCCGAAGAGTGCTGATGTATGCCGTTCAATCACTGACGTCTTGAAGACTTCGACCTTGATTCCAAAGGGGGAGATTGTTAGGGCTTAAATGTTGTAATAGTCGAAGAGTCAGATTGTTACGAAGTATATTTTGTCTTCGTAAGAAGGTGTCTTCGGATGTAATGTTATTTGTACTAAGGCATTATAAAGAGTAGTCTTAATGTCTAGTCCTTAGTATTGTTATGCTTTTGTTCTCCTATAAATAGGGGTCTGTACTAAGTGATTAAAAGATCGCTTTTCACTCAGTCTTTACAGTTTATTCATTGTAATCTATAAACTCAAAAGTATAATACGAGCTGAACAAATATTCTATTTACTCTCGTATTCATCTTTATTACTCTTCTTAAATTCATACTTGAATTTGATTCAAACTCGATTACAAATCTTATCAGAATCATTGCCACGTATGATGAAGAATGCTTCGCTACAGCTGTAACTATCGACATGGAAGTGTCAACTAATAATGAAAAAAAAGAGTTAGCGATGACAAGATCTAGAGTGGGGATGGATGTGATGAACAACTAATAATGACAATGTAAAAAAAGAACAAAATTGGGAGTAATCTCATCATTTTACATGGATTTGATGGAATAGGATTAACAATAGCTGTGATACGAACCAAAATATACAAGATATGCCAACTATAAAGATTATTGGTGTCAAATTTCCAAAACTATAAACCTATAAAAAAAAGTGTATACAAATCTAAAGCAAATGATTTGTTCTAAGTTTAAAAGATAGAAATCAATTAGTTTTCAACTATACAAGTTCTAGAAAAATATTAAAACACAAACCAAATATAAACTATATTCTGTCAAACATTAAAATGAGACTAGATTCTAGAAATAGTCACCCTTTTGAATAATACACTTTTAGTTACAATTTTCAGATTGAATCAATTTTTCCCATGTAGTTTTCAATTTTTAAAAAATTAATCCGCCCCTTTAAGTCTAACCGACCATCAGTAAGACTTTTCTTTCAAACCAAAATTTTCATTTTCAGAATAGAATATAATATCATATTGTACTCTCAAAAGTAGTAAATGATCATTTTGTATTTAAACATTTTAAAACAAAGCTTTTCTAAAACAGAGTAATAATGTAAAATCAACAGAAGTGTAATTCAGAAGTGTAATTTATAAAAAATAACGATGCATATGTAGTAAAATCAAAATTAGACCCTTCTTCTTGACAATAGAAAAATCTTGAAAAACATTTAATCTATAACTATAAGCAAAATACTTAGTAATTTCCCAAAAATATCACAAACATCATGCAACATCCGTTTCCCCAATTTTTGGTATGTAAATACTTTTAAATATTTAAAATAATAATGAAACATCCAAAAAATACGGTCCGAAAATTTCGTTTTAAGTCATTAATAAAAACCATAATTATCAACCATTTCATTCATAAACATAAATCGTTATATCAAATCAGAGTATCATCTCAAAACATGTTCTTTTTATTAGAGTAAAACATCCTAGGCTAAAACTTCTTAGTGTGTGCAATGCAGTCATCCCGAGCTCTTCCCTCCGCTACCGGAAGTACCTGAAACCAAAACTGAAAACCTTAAGCATGAAGCTTAGTGAGCTCCCCAATCTACCACATACCATTCACATAATCACATACTGCAAACATTGGGCCTAGCCCGATACATCGGGCCCTGCCAGGCATCAGACAAATCCGACATTAGGCCCCGCCTGGCATCAAGCCCCGCTTGGTATACAAATATGTTTCTACTAGGCTCCGCCCATTACACAAACAAAACATATAATCATGCTAATACATACAAACATTCATTACCCTATAACTGCTAGTCTCAAGGCCCCGCCTATCTTAGGCCCAACCCCTACTCTGCTACTAATGAGATATGGAACCTCGTCCACACTCAGCTAGTGATGAGATACGGGCCCCCGCCCACACTCATCTCCTTACCAGGCACATACATGTATCACGAAGACAACAAGTATAACTAAACATTCACTACTTCCTCGGGTACCACCCGATATCGAACCGTAACTCGGAAACATACATATAATCCTTCTTTGCGCCTCGCCCGACATCAGACCGAAATCCGGAACATATAAAATGCATCGGGCTATCCCCGACATTGGATCTAAATCCAGTATACACTAACATACATAAACGGGCCGTCATTAGTGCCTTAGACCCGTTCCTACTGGAGAAAACTCACCTAACAAGCTGACTGTGGAATCCTGTGAATAACCCCTCGCAGCTAGCTGGCAGATCCTTGAACTGCTGATCACTTGACTCCCCGAGCTATCAATTACAAAATGAAACTTAGACCGAAATACCCTCCAAAAGTCAAACTAAGTCAACCCTGGTCAAAGTCAAAGTCAACTCGCCGAGTTGCTCCATCAACTCGTCGAATTCTAAGACTCAGAACCCTGAATTCACGATCCAACTTGTCAAGTCAGCCCCTGAATTGCCGAGTTCTCTGGCTACTCATGGTCGCGACTTATCGAATCAACTCGTCGAACCAATCCTCAAACTCGCCGAGTTCTCGCATGAACAAAAACGGGACAACTCTCTTCGACTTGCCGAGTCCTTCCCTGGAATCGCCGAGTCCCCAGTCTGTTTGGGCCATCTTTACAGATTCAGCCCCTACACTTCATATCCAAACCCCAAACTTCTTCTACATGTTGGAACTGACCTTATGAGGGTAAAGTTTCCAACCTTACCCACTCCTAATCCTTCTTATTGGGGAGACACAACCTGACTCGCCGAGTCATAAGAGCAACTCGTCGAGTCCTCCTAGGTCCAAATCTATTCAATCGATTCCAATCGAGCACAAGGCATCCAGGACCCAGATCTAGCCTTCTAGGGTCGATATAGAACTCAAGGTCTCTGCCTTTGCATTCATGCATGGCCCTTTTTTCTCAAAAGGCCATAACAACCTTTTAAAGCTTGCATGGGGTTTCTAATGGCATAAAGCTTGCACCTTTATGCCTTAACCACTCTTGGGGATTTCATATCTGAAAGGATCTTGCTTGTGGAACCAGGGCCGGTCCATTGTTTTTTACTACCCGGGGCGAGATAAGAATTTTATGCCTTTATAATAAAAAAAATTATAAAATCAAAAATGCAGTAAATTTTATAATCAAACAAATAATACAAACAAAACCTACAAAAATCATCTAAAACAATGTCTTTGTGTATTTTTTGAAACGAAAACATCTCTTATTTTATAATAATCAACTTTTTTTATATAAAAAATCACTTTCGATACTTAAAGTTGCTAATCCATTCAATCTATTGGGGCTCTAGAAGTCATAAAACTGAGTAGAAATGATATTTAGACACCAAAGTCCAAATATAGTTCCTTCTGCACATCACATAAACAATAACACAAAAGTTTAGAAAGGATGTTTAGACAATAAATATTAAACACAAACAAATTTCGAAACTAAACTCACCAAATCTTAAAATCTGATTTCTAAAACAGCATATACAAATCAGATTATTGAAATAGTAGAGAATAAAAGAAATCAGATACAAATATGATTTCGGAGATCAAACTTGGATAAAACGGTAGAGAAATCACCCAAATTTGATTTCAAAAACAATAGAGAAATCAGATACAAAAATCTAATAACTCTTGGAGACTTCAACTTTTTTTCCTGTAATCAAATGGCTAAAACAAACCTAAACAAACATAGAATTCAAATAAAAAGATGTGGAAATCAAATAGATGGTTATGGAAGAAACCAGTTAAGAGAATAAATAAAATAGATAAAAAATAAAGCATATTTCGAGATTAGAAGAAATCAGATAGAGAATACATCAAAGAGATAAGAAATAAACAAACATAGATTTCAAACAAAAATCCAATGTCTTTGAGACTTTGTAAACTATTTTTTTCCTGTAATAAAATGTAGAAGAAATCAGATCGAGAATACATCAAAGAGATAAGAAATAAATCACATTCTGAGATTAACATTGCCCAAAACGATTTCCGAATCAGCAATATCAACACAAATAGAGTTATAGAGGAAAATCTTATTTGATTTATGAAAGACTAAAATAGTCAGCGCCCAACAAGATGCAACACACTGAAATCACTAAATCAAGAATCGATGTATCAGTATCACACTATCACTTATCGAAATTGCTATATCTCTAACAGCCGAGCCAATCTCGAACAACCAAGAATCGATGAAACAACAATATCAATATATGTTCTTACTTTTTATTTATCGGAGAGAGAGAGAGAGAGAGAGAGAGAGAGAGAGAGAGAGAAAGAGAGAGCTACTGGGCATTGATTTCTCCATGGATAGCAACGCCAACGTGTTTCTAGGTGCCATGCGATGTTTCGTTTCTCTATGCTGCCATCTATGGCGCAACTTCTCTCTTTCCTCTAATTTCTTTCTCGTCAGGAAACAAAAGAGATATGGGCTATGTTTTTTGGTCCATATTTATAAATAATATAGATATATGTGGACTCTTTTGATACCCCTAAAACTTTGATGCCCTGGGCCTAAGCCCAAGCCGCCCATGTATTGGGCCAGCCCTGTGTGGAACGTCATTGTCCCATAGATCTAACTTCTTGAATGAAAACTCAAACAAAGAGGAGCATGAGGAGATCTAAGAGTTTGATGAGCAAGGTCAATACTTGGTTACCAGAAAGTGATGAGATTGAGAAGCTACTTCTGGATCTACAGTCCTCTTCTTGATTACTCTAAGCTTTTCTCCTTCTTCAAGCTTCCAAGCACACCAAACACTCTAAAAAATGACTCACAAGCATTAGAGTTTTGAGGTTTATGCTCTGGGTAATGGAGGCTAATAATGAGGTTGGTTGAAAGAGAATGGGATGCTTAAATAGGGCACCAAGTCCCAAATTTAGGGGTTTGATGGGTTTTCAGAAAAAGAACATCCTATGTTCACATGCAAAACCCTAAAACTTTGGATATAGGTTTCACTATTGTACATGCAAATTTATCCAAAGCTTGAAGGCCTAATCTAGCATACTATTAAAACAAAATCTAGAATAAAACAAGTTTAGATGATACCTTTCAATAGTTACAAGAATCTTTGATCTTCAAAAGAAGCTTAGTGTCACAAGTGTAACACCTCTAATGGCTTACAAACACCACAATCAAGAAGATGATCTAGAAGAGAGAAGAAGAGAGGCACAATTTCAGCTATAAAGACTTTAGGATTCCTTGGTGTAACCGAAACTGAAGCCCTCACTACTAGAAAAACAGCCTTTTACGATGTTGATTTCGCATCGTAAAAGGCTCAGACGACGCGCAAATGCGCGTCAAGGAAGGCCCTGTCATAAAGAGAGACGACGCGCTTTTGCGCGTCGTCTATAGACGATGCTCATTTACGATGCGCAATTACGACGCGTGTTTACGACACGCAATGCGTATCAAGGAAGGCCCTGTCATAAAGGAAGACGACATGCATTCGCATGTCGTAACCTTACGACGCGCGTGTTAATGACATGCAATGCGTATCAAGAAAGCCCCTGTCATAAAAAGGCCATGTCATAAATGAAGATGACACACATTTTTGCGTATCATAATTTTAAATGTTAAAAAAATATTATTTATAGATTTACTAATTTTCAAGTTAAATAATAAATTAAAAATCTCATAATACAAAATAAAATACCACAAATAACAAAGATAATTGATTTCACTAATATGTCAAATACAAATAATTATTCCAAAAGTGAGTAAATGTTATAAAAAATGAACTCATTTATATACAATTGCATGATCTAGCTTACTATGTGCCAACAACTCTCTGTGTGTTTACTTTGGCTTGAGTCTCGTTTCCTCCAAAGCTTCTAGCCATGCCAAAATATGATATCTTGAGTCTGGTTTCAAGAACCAAAATCACCTTCAATCACCCAATTAAACTCTAATGTTGGTAGACTGAGACTTCCAGAATCAAGTTTACATCCATCACCTTCAACCAAACGCATCACCATTTTCCCTGAAAGAGATCATTTCAAGCAACTTGTCCAATAGATTTTATATGCATCAGCAACATAAACACAGCCCTACGAACATCCAATAAATTCAAGATCACTTTGATTCATCCAAATCAATCAATCGCTTAATTTCTTTTATTATCTTAATAATTTATTAGAAAAAAATGTTAATTAAAAAGCTTCTCACCACATGGGTCAGCAATCCGCAAGGTCAAAGAAACCGAATTGTCATCATTCTTTATCCCTTTCAACGTGAACTCGTTTTATGTTTCTTCCGATATCTAATAAATGCAAACTAAGAGTCGAGTAAAATATATCATTTATTACATTATATATATATATATATATATATATATATATATATATATATATATATATATATATATATATGATATCAAATCTATTATTTCTTACTGTCTAAGGCTTCCGGATGTAAAGAGCTCAGTTATCATATTTACATTTTTCTTCTTATGATCAACCCACGAATCAAAGAACTTGACGATGTTATTGTGTTTTAATGATCTAAGAAGATGAACTTCTGAATATAATTTTTCCAACTCTTGTGGTGACTGCATCACAACATCAATCCTCATATGATTCGAGGACCTCCAATTTCAAAAGTTAAACCATCCGTCGGTATAAGTTAACTACAAAAGTGAAAATACAAAACTAACCTTCTAGAAGTTAAAAATAAACAGGAATGATAATACCTTAGTTGGATTTCCTTGATTATCAAAAGCTTTTGAAACTGGAGGTCCTCGAACCTCAACTTCATTTGCCACTTGCTTAGAGCATAGATTCTCAACATTAATCTGCAAGTTAAATTATTGTATTAACAAATTAAAAAAAAATGATTCTAAAACTAAAATCTTTTTATAAAAGGAAAAAAAACAAAATAATAAAAGGAAACCATACCACAAGTCTCCTGGGGGTGCTAAATACAGAAATTTCACCATGAGTCAACCTTTGTTTTCCAAGTAATTGGATAATTAGATCTTTGAGCTGAAACAAATAGATAATAAAACAATAATTTGAAATGAATAGTCAAGTAAAAGTAAAAAAAGGCATTTCATATTATAAGAAACACTTGAAGACTATAATAGTCAAGAATTTGACTTTTAAAAGAGTTGTTGCTACCCAAGTTTGTCTGATCTACCTTGTGAAGGGTCAATTAAAGCTTTACCAACAAGGGATAAACCCAAATCAGCAAACCCATGGTTCTCTTGCCTTGCAATTTCAGTTTTCTTACATGTTTCACAACCATTTTCTGAAACTTAACATTAATTAATTGAAAAATGACAACACAACAAATCCATGTCTGTCACTAAAGACTTAGTGTATATATATGTGCCTAATCTTGTAGTGAACAAGAGTGTGAACTTTTAACAATTCTAAAATATCTTTTTAACTAAGATAAATACTTTTAAAAAAAACTCATCACCACAATTTGAGGTTGGTACAAATAAAGCATATAGCTCCTATTTTGGATGCTCTTTGTGATAAATGTTCAAAAAATGACTTTAACCCTAAAAATAGTGCTTATAATTTAATGCTATTTGACAAACTTCATTGTTTGATCAAGTTTCTAAACACAAACTCATCCTGAGACTTAGATATGTATTTTTCTTGAACCAACCCATTAGAGAATTAGAAACATTACTTCCATATAAAAAGAGGCTCAACAAATATACCTGAGAGAAGTTGGAAGACAACATACTAGTAATCATTTCTTCAGTCATGTTTTCTTCTTGTTGCTGGACATCAAAAAGTTTATTGCTAGGCTCTGCAAAATCAAACATATCAGGTAAATAAAGAATCCTAGTTTAGTTTTAAATAATGCAATAATGAAGTAACATACCCAAGTGTATGAAGACTTCAAAAACTTCAAGATGCCAATTCTGAATCTGGTAACGAACACTTTCACCAATGTGTCTGCATCCCTGTAAAAGTGTAGAATTTTGTATCAAAGTCAGACCAAAGTATACTACAACAAACAGGTTAGATTATCTAGTTAGTCAACTTGCCTCCACTCCTTTGACTTATAACAATGTTTTTCTGATTGGGTCCAAATGATGAGATGGTATTGCAGCATCCATCAGCTCCAAAATACTGGACAAACAATTCGATTCTTATAAATACTACTAGTAATATAGTTTCCAATTTTCTTTTATATCCAAGAGTAAAAATTACCTCTGGTAACCAGCTTCGAGTCCAACCCTTAGTATCATGCCCGAGACAACAAGACCAGCAAGGGGATCAAGAAACCTCACCCCAAGAATAGATCCACCTGAATCATGAATTAATGAATACCCATTTTCATATGTTAAATCAAGTGCTTAATTAATGTTTCTTACCAACCCCTATAAGAGCAACAATTCACCATTTAGGCCAGGAGTCTCGATTTATGCTTCTTGACCAACAATTTTGTAACCTGCCAATCAATCCATGCTTTGTCTGGTCTTCAACACAGAAACAAGATCCTACCATGATATTCACTGAAGTGCTCTATTGTACATAAAGTCACAGACAAATTTTAAGTCTATGTAATATTGTTAACATATATCAATAGTATACGTAAGTAACCATATGTACATAAGGATGAATTGATTGATTGATTGATGGAAATATAAATAAATGAATGTAGGTGTGTGTAAAGGTTTGCCTGTTAAGCTCCATAACAACATACATACACTATTTTGGTAATATTCACCACTTGATTCAATATCTTCATCATCTGAATCCTTTTCATCAATCCCAGTTGTATCATCTACTACAGGTTTATCCAACACAAATAACATATCCAACCCTTTCTTCCTATAATTAATTAGGTCCTTATAGTTATAATATGATGAAACTTCCCTTTGTGTTTTGCAATCAGACATGCATACACCAAATTTCCTCTTTTAAACCCTTAAGAGCCACATAAATGGTCTTACAGTTCAATGAAAGATAGAAAATCTCAGGGTGCCTTGTAAGGATTCGTCTAAAACCCTAACAATTCTTTTCTCCATTTAACTCACTTTATCAAGATTTTAAGAAGAGGGAGGCAGAAATACGACTAAAATTACAACATTGGCTATCTATGGAGGGTGAAGGATTAACAAGAAACTCAACTAAATCTTCAAAAGCTTCCAAGTTTTGTATGAAATTAATGAGTGAAACTTGGAGATGCCGAATTTTGATAGCTCTGTTCTAGAGGATTAAGAGAGATACAAGACAGAGAAAGCCCTAAAAGAAATTGTAGAAGATTTCAATTCAATATGGATATGGCGATGTTGGGATGAGAGAGGAGAAAAGAGAGCACAATCGAGATTTATATAGGTAAATGGAAATAATCTCAACTGAACATCGGGAATCACTCTAACTTCAACATTCGCATTGTCGGTTCCTATTTCAACCTGCTTCAGAAGGTGGTGATGGACTTACGAATAGCGATGAGTGGTTGTCGTGTGGCTGCAGATGTAATGGTGCTAAAGGGGGATTTATGGAGAACAGATGAGAAATCTGTTGGAGAATTGGATGGATATGAGTTCGAAGCCATAATCGCCAAAATCAATGAGTCTTTCAGTAGATAGTGATGAAGAAGAAGACCAATCGGAAGGACCGATGAAAAAAACAACACCTAGGTAGAAGGTTGACCGGAAAAAGGCATGCGAGCATCTTCATGTTTCTTCTCTTTTCGTCTCTGTCTTAGAGGGAGACTAGGGCTTGAAATTTCTTGATCTTAGAATGACACTAGAGCAGAGATCTGATGAGACGATTAATAAGTAAGGTAAGGAGAAAGAAAGTGTGTGATGCGAGGGGAAACCGGGTAAAGCAAAGAATAAATCTGGCGATAACAAGCATGTTGTTGCCTTTATGGATGCCAACAACCGGAAAGAGAAGGTGGTGGTGGTCGGAGTACGAGCGAAAGAAGCGGCGGTAGTCGTCGTTGATTACGGAGTCGATCCAACTGTCAATTTCATCAGATGCACTCCGAACTCTTAGAGATGATGGGGTTCGATGCTGGTGGTCGCGGTTAGGGCTTCCAAATGGAAAGGGATAGAGAGTGAAGAGGTAGAGGAAGACAGGTTGCTTCAAAAGGATTGATAGCCTCACAATTATATTAGGGTTTACTGGAGAAGAAGGAGATAAATGGCGCGATGTTTAATTTTTTGGGATTTCATTTCCCGGCTATTAAAAAAATGGAGAACACGCCTTTCCTAAAAAAATATAAAACGACACCCTTAGAGGACGCCCTTTTTTTCGTTAGGTGCCCTCCGTGTTTTTCTTTTCTTTTTTTAGACACTAATTTAAGGGCACGCAAAAATGCATGACCTCTATCCTTCAGTTTTTGGAAACCTGACATTATTTTTATGGACACACAAAAATGCGTATTGTGAATCTGCGAGTGTCATTGTTTGTGCGTCATTAAAGGGTATTTTTCGTGTAGTGCTTGGGGTCCCTTAAATAGCTGAGCTACTAGGGTTTCAGTCAAAACCCTTATTGGATGACTTAGGCCCTAAGTAGCTTAAGAACCGTATGGAATAAGGCCTACTTGGATGAAATTAGAGTGGGCTTCCACTCCAACTTTCGTCCTCCTTATGCCCATGAGGATTCACAGCCCAAAATCAAATATCACACAACTGACAGTTCCAGTCCCCTTTAATTAATCTCTTTTAGCCATAAAAATAATTCTTAATTAATTCTTAACTAATATTAAATAAACTATATGGGTTCTCTTTTAATATATTATTCATATAATATATTAATAAACCATAATAACCTCTCTATCTACATAAATCATCCTGTTTAGTTGCTTTGGTGAAGGCAACCCAAAAGGACCATGCACAACCGGGTCAAGTACATACTAAATATAGTTACGGGCTTAGATACTAATCCAACAGTCTCCCACATGGATAATTCCAGTAACTATAAATGCAAGTATGACTTCAGGATCCGATTAGCAATCATAGCTCTCAAAGACGTTGTCAAACTCTGATCTTATCAGAAACCTCTCCTTTAGATAAGGGATCGTATAGTCCTCCGTTCTAGATATCGTGTGGACAATTACATGGAACATAGTCATACGTATTGTGTGACAACCCGAAATTTTCTATCCTGATCAGTCAAACACTTCATAGAAAGTCAAACTCATTTCTGCTAAATTTTAGCACGTTTGGTGTCCATTTGAATATTCTGAGCTTAGTACTTCAAGAGATAACAGGAGAGAGGATGCCCTAGGTTTTATTGTGCAACAATAAGCTCTCAAAACTCCAAGAGTTTGGAGTTTACGGCCGTAAACCCCAAGAGTATATATATGGCACTTAGCCATTTTTCTTCATTTCTTTCACTTTCAACTAGAGAAAACCCGATTTCTCTCTCAAGGGTCTTCAAGATTTTGTCCCAAATTGTAAGTACTTCTATCCTAGAGTGTTTTAAAGCTTAATACATGTCTAGATATCATTGAAATCTCTCAAGAATCACAAGGAGAAGGAGGTCCGTAAACCCTAATTTAGGTGCCAAAGTGCCCCTAACTCATTCCTTATGCTTAGAAACTAGTATGGAACCCTTCCCTAGATGAGTTTAGCACTTGAAAAACACCAAAATCCCACATGAATATGGGTTTACGGTCTGGGAATCTCCCAAAACCGTAAACTCCCCCAAGGTGTGTTTTGATGCCCTAAACACTTGGTTAAGCCTTAGATAATAGCCTAGAACCTTACACCATTGATCTAAGGACCTTAATTCACAAAATGATACTTCCTACCATGAGTTTATGGCCCTAAACTCATGGGGAAGTTGTCCTTAGGCCGCAAACTCCATTTAAGGTCATTCTTGGACCTTAAACCCACTTAGCATCTTGTTTAAGACTTGGAACACTTAACCACTTAAGCCTTTATAGTTTTAAGCCTCTTTTGGTGACCAAATGAGAGTTTACGGCCATGAGTTTACTCCCCTGGGCCATAAACTCTAAGAAACATGGTCGTTGGATCATAAACTCCCATATAAGGCCTTGCACTTCTTTGTTGCAGCCCGATAGCCTCCTAGCACTTGACACAAGTATTTTCCTCACATTAGGATGTTTATACATGTTTAATTAGTGTTATGATCACTAATTGTTTATATACATATGTATTCATATGTAATTAGGACCATTGAGTGTGTACAAGTCTTCACTTGACACGAAGCACTTATCCGACACTTCCTTCCGATCCGCTCACTGCAGGTGAGTTCATACCCCTTGAATTAACCTTTTAAATGTTTTTAAATGCTTTATGGGGGGGGGGGGAATACAATTTGAAACATGCTAGTTATTATATCAATCACATGTGATTAATGACTAACATGCAAATGGATTTACTATACGTTACCCGTTTTACCAAATGGATTTCTTCAAATGATTTTCATAAACGTTTTATATGTTTAAAACTCTTTATTAAACTGTTTATTATACACTATATGTTTCGTTTCAAACTCTTTTACAATTGTGTTTCAAACAAAGGTTTCTTTATACTTAAACTGTTTTATCAAACAAATACTTTCAAACCGTTTGATAAACTGACATCAAGTCGATCTTTTCTTAGATATTAATCTTTTTCAAAGGTTTTACAAAACTTCTTTTATGATTTTATATTATCAAATGCATACCTGTATATGTATAGTTATATAAGTAATGTTTAAAGAACTTATGAAGGCTAACCCGCTCTATTTCCTTTTCCCCGTTGGGATGTGGTCTGGTGGGTATCGGGTATCCGTCCAAAGGTCGTTTAACCATCAGTTATATATCATGTATACATATAGAGACATAAAAGTTTTCCCCAGTCAGTTCAGTACCTTTGGATAGCAAAGGCATACTTCAGGTTATACACGTACATTATTAGTAACTATTATAGGTATAGTTAGGAGATACTACTTACCATTGCAAGTACAAGGAATCACACCAGAGTTAGTTCATTCACGAGTCTATACTACTACATTACATGTTATATGAGTACATTTACATAGATACGCTTACATGAATACATTTACATGAGTACATTTACATAGATACGCTTACATGAATACATTTACATGAGTACATTTACAGAGATAAGCTTACATGAATACATTTACATGAGTACATTTACATAGATACGCTTACATGAATAAATTTACATGAGTACATTTACAGAGATACGCTTACATGAATACATTTACATGAGTACATTTATAGAGATACGCTTACATGGATACACTTACATGAGTACATTTACATAGATATATGTACAGGAACATGTTCACTTTAATACGTCTAATAGATTCTATGACCTAAAATCTGTTACCGATGTTTCGGGACTTACCATTCCACACCCAAAACTATTAGCTACAGTAGGGAAAAGGAGCATCGACGGGTGTCCGAGGTTGTACTGTTCGGTGAGTTTCCACGCCGTGATTATCCTAGTACAAAAGGATACGTTTTAGTTATTATATTATTTTCTTCCTTTACTTTGTGATATATTCACATAAATGATGAGGTAGGATATATTTGATATAGATAAGCTATTTCCTTATTACCTTTATATTATGACTCTTACGCATAAGCGATGAGGTATACTATAGTTTTATACTGATAGTTAAATAGGGAAAAACCGTCACATATACAGTGATGCATACTTACAAAACAGTTGGGTCTTGGTAGAAGACTACTTTTATATTAATAGGAATCATAGGGATTTCTAGGGTTTTCCCAAACATTTACAATGGTTTTACAAATACGTTCTTACTTAGACAAACGTTTCTTCAAATATTTACAAGTCTCTACTTTACACTTTTACAAATCAAAGACACATTAATACTTATGAATTCACCAGCTTTATGCTGATACTCACTTTCAAAATAACTTGTATTCTCAGGTTACAAATAGATAGGTATGATGACCAGATTATATGAAGCCGGAGCAGTCAAGACTCATCTTATGTTTCGATTATTTATTATGCTGTTGTATACTATGAAAGAACACACTTGTAAATAAAATTATAGTATTAATGCAATGGATGATGTTGTTGCTTGTTTAATACTTTGCATTGTTGTGATACATTACATGACGTCCTCCGCCCCGGAACGTTTCCGCCGTTCTTGGTTTTGGGGTGTGACAGATTGGTATCAGAGCATTGATTATAGTGAATTAAGTATATCAACCCATAAAAGATATACTAACTATAAATACAACGGGATTAAAAATACTCTGACCAAGAGTTTATACTTTTAAATAATAACATATTTGACTAAGTATACGTGCCTGTATTCATACTAAAATCAGTTTCACAACGACAAGAACAAAAGTATTACGATTGTTGAATATCACAGGTAAGCTCGGGGATGTATGGTCAGTCTTGGGACTTGCATATCCTGATCAACTATGCTGGTCCGAGGAGTGATTAGAATATGCCCAAGAATGGTTGTGATATGGCAAAAAGTCTAAAAACTTACCAACACTACCACAATGAGAACTCCAGAACATAACATAAGCCTAAAATACTATATGAGTATTTTGTGTTACTATAATTTCTTACTTGAGAACTAAAAAGATCTTCATTACTAGGTCAATAGTTGCTAAGTGGATACCTTAAGTTTATATGTAACTAGGATGATATAGACTGAGAATCTGTGAAATTTTGGTTTACCCCTGTTCCTTGTGAATTTGGAGTTAAGGTCACTTATTCAAAGGTCTATCCTGTTTTCATTACATATGATTAGTATGCACTTTACAAATAGCGAAGTAACGAATGAAGATTATCTTATAATTATCTAGATAGTTTGTCTAATAATTAATTCTTTACCCCAAACTCTCGCGTAGATAACATGGCTGGACTCCAACCCCACGACAACCCGTACCTTCCGAACGAAGTCATTGCTGGATGGTTTGGAGAAGAACCAGAGAATGATCATCCGATCCCTTTGAACGATCACCATGGTGAAGACCTTTCGGATGATGCTAACTCCGAGCCCGAAGTTGAGAACCTACCCTCGGTAGCTCCCATTCCAAATCCTAACCCTTGTCCGGCTTTTCATGGCCCGACGCCCCCTTGGGTAGAATGTTTGGAGACATCGAGCGACGATCAAGAGAAACCTATGTCGTTTAATGGAGACCGAAGCTTCTACAACGTAAGTGAAGGGAGCTCAGCAGACAGAGTTCTACCAATCCTGGTCCGTAGAGTTGCCCAAAACGAAATTCAAGGCAGGATAGCTCTACGACGTATCACAGAAGTTGATACAAATGGAGGAATGCATACCCTTCGCACCAATCGCCTTGAGCATGCTCGTGATAGATCTGAGAGAGACCATGAGACCTTGCTGCAAGCATTAGCTGAAACTCGAGCCGAAGTCATAGATCTCTGAGTACGCCAGAGAGTGTACGAGAGATACCTGCTCGATATGGAACGACAACTGGATGAACTGAGAGTTCACCAGAGGGATGATCGACACCAGTAGGAGATGCCTTACTTTCCTCCTGTGTTTTAAAGAATCGTTTTCCTTTCTGTGTCCTATGTGGCATTTTTCTATGTAACTAACTTGTACTTTAAGTACTTTTAGTTAGGCCTTTATGCGGCCAAAACTTTTATACTCCGGATATGATGTAAGACCTTCTACAAGGTCAATTTTCCCAAAATTATTACGTCATGAATATCAATGATATTGACAGTCGGCTAATTTCTGTGTCACTCTTTGTTCAAGTACTTTCGTTATACCCTCATAGGAGTCTATCTGAAACCTACTCTAGTCATGTTATTGGACTAGGGTAATTTAACTCATGAATCATTCCCATTTCTCTTTCAAAGGTTGGATCATGTTATTCACCGACCAATGATACCCCCGGTTTAGACGTCAAACGACTTGAGACCATTCTACGAACATACTTCCATCCCGTACTAGGACTGCATCATAGGGATGTAGGTCAAACCTTCGTAAAAATACTTCCATCCCGTACTAGGACTGAATCATAAGGATGTAGGTCAAACCTTCGTAAACATACTTCCATCCCGTACTAGGACAGCATCATAAGGATGTAGGTCAAACCTTCGTAAACATACTTCCATTCCGTACTAGGACTGCATCATAGGGATGTAGGTCAAACCCTCGAGAACATATTCTTACTCTTTAATTGAACGGTCGTTATACATCTAGGTTCAACCATACTCGCTCACAAATTCATTCTCTTTCCATGTAATTGAATCATGTCGTCACCCGGAAATAATCAGCCGAACAACAAAACCCCTATCCTTTATATCGACGCCACTACATTACAAGCAGCGGTAGCAGCTGCTGTGATAGCTTTCCTTACACACATCAACTCTGTCAACGCAATCAAGCCCGAAAAGGAGTCGACAATTCCGATTGTAGTACCAAACCGGGAAACCAACAAATGACAACAATCATGGACCTACAAAGCCAAAAAACTGAGAGGAATAAACGAAACAGCCGAGCCCAAAAGGAGTGCAAGAGATCCCAAAGACTTACCGTAGAACAACAACAAGTGGCAGCCCCTGCATTCTCAGTACCGACCAGACCATACGAAGGAAAACTTCCGAAATGTAACAAGTGCAGATCTCACCATAATGGAGCTTGCCATGAAATGCAATGTTGCAATTGCCTAGAAATAGGGCACCATGCTCGTAGCTGTGGAGCACCGGCACGACCCGTCACCAAAGTCCCTGTCATCGGGACTAACCCTGCACCCAAAGGTGGTGGTAAAGTCGGACCCTATAAGAGGAAAGTTTCAAAATGTATGAATGAGGAGGGCACTCGGGTGCACATAACTCTGGCTCGCACCAAAGCTAGTACTAGCCAGGCTTGTCACCAATGCGGTGAGATAGGGCACTACAAGAAGGATTGTCCTATAACAAAGAACTCCGACGCAGACGGCAGAATACTAAGGATCACTGCCGCAGGAGAGACTACTCCGGACCCACGTTAATGAAATTAAGGCGTTTCGTTGTAACATAATTATAAACTGTTTACAACTAGTACAATTGAAGTCTTATCTTTTGTGAGATCCCGTCAGTATAGGGACCCTCGTGCTGCGTATACTTGCCTTTCGTAGTATACCTTGTTCGCAACAATATTCTTTTGGTAAATCTGAAGTACTGTAACTCGGTTAACAGTTGCACTGCTGTATTTTGTCTGTAACGCCTTATGTTCAAATCTAATGTCTTTAGTTTCCATATGATTCCGACATTATCATACAGCTTGAGTCAATTCAATCCGCGCAATACCAGTTCGTGCGTACATCCCGTTCACCGAAATCGTGTTTCTACCGAAGCCGTCATTCTAGAACGCTGAGATACTCATGCATTGAGTACCTTGTGATTCGTAACCTTTCCGAAGAAAACTCAACTAACCTCCCTATAGTACCACTCGTACAGTACATCAAGTTCAATCCAAGGACCCGTACGATTGATCTATCGCTGAAGAATGTATACACAAGGGTGGTATATAATCAAGGTTCCACAGATTTAGAATTGATGATTCCCCTTTAACTCTTTTCCTCGTTGGGATGTGAGGGTAAAGAAGAATCATTTATTCGACTACCTTTTCAATTTTAATTATATACGACTCGTATACACGAGACTGTGATTGATGAACCATGTACGACCTCTAATATGAACTTCAGAACGGAGACTACCCAAGACTACGAGTAAGCGCATCATCATGCGAACAACTTAGAAGCCAATACTACCTCCTGTAAACAGATCACCCTATAGTGTAATATCCTTAGAGATACAAGAACCGTCTGGACAACTTAACAAACTACTCAACAATGAAATAGGGAAGACCAAGTTTCTCCCCATGGAGAACTCTAGTCTTAATCTTCAAGGAGATAGACGGAATGTTTCGTAGGAACATCGACTATCGGAGACCTTGACAATATTTCCATTAGAAATCATTACTCTCTGCCTCGCATAGATGAGTCGGTCGACCAACCGCAAGTAACTATTTACCTTTCAGAAATAGACCTGAGATCCGAATATCACCATATACGAGTGTTAGCGAAGGATGTCCCGAGGACAATCTTCCAAAATCGATATGGACACTACGAGTCCGTAGTGATACTCCCCGGATACGACCAATACACCCGTAGTATTCATGGACTTAATGAATTGGGTATACCCTTCTTACATGGATCAGTTCGTCATTTGTCTGTGTAAATAACTTACTTATCTACTCTCGTAGTAAGAAGGAAATCATAAAGAACATCTACCACGAACCATGGAAACAATACGATCAGATAACCATGACGTGAAGTTCTCTAAGATACGAGTTTTGGATTTAAGGAGTCAAATTCCTAACACACTATTAGTGATGTGGAAATTCTTGAGGACCCTTCCAGTAATCAAAACCGTTGAGAATTTGTCAACACCGAAGACACCGACGAAAATTCGCCAAATTCTAGGTCTCACCGACCTACTGTCGTAGTACATTTAGAACTCCTCGCGAATTACGAAACCTCTTAAGGCTTTGACCTGGAAGGGAGTGACCCTTGAATGGGAAGAGAAGCTAGAGTAAGAAACCTTGGTAATTCCAAGTGAGAAACCAAATTTCCTTCGGAAGTCTCACTCTGAAAAGGCTTGATACGCTTCAGAAAGCATGGAAAGCTAAATCCAGGATACTTAGGACCTCCGGGATTCTTGCCAGAATCGGCCCTGTAACTTACGAATTCAACCTACTCGCGATCTCCATAATGTACATTTCTCTCTTCACGTCTCGAACTTGAAAATGTATATTTCCGTCAGGACTCTCGTAATCCCATTCGACGAGATTGAGACCAACGAGAGCCTCGCCTTCATGAAAGAACCGTAGTGATCATAGACCGGGAGATCAGACGAACGACACAATGCCGCTTCCCATTAGTGAAGGTTCGCTGGAATGCCAACCGAGGACCTGAATTCACTTGGGAGTGTGAGAATCAATCGAATAAGAAGTATCCCCACCTTATTGCTTGAGTATTCATATCTACTTCCTTACCTAAACTCTAATTTCGGGACGAAATTCCTTCTAACGGGGGGATGATGTGACAACCCGAAATTTTCTATCCTGATCAGTCAAACACTTCATAGAAAGTCAAACTCATTTCTGCTAACTTTTAGCACGTTTGGTGTTCATTTGAATATTTTGAGCTTAGTACTTCAAGCGATAACAGGAGAGAGGATGCCCTAGGGTTTATTGTGCAACAATAAGCTCTCAAAACTCCAAGAGTTTGGAGTTTACGGCCGTAAACCCCAAGAGTATATATATGGCACTTAGCCATTTTTCTTCATTTCTTTCACTTTCAACTAGAGAAAACCCGATTTCTCTCTCAAGGGTCTTCAAGATTTTGTCCCAAATTGTAAGTACTTCTATCCTAGAGTGTTTTAAAGCTTAATACATGTCTAGATATCATTGAAATCTCTCAAGAATCACAAGGAGAAGGATTTCACGGCCCAAGATCTCCTTGGTCCGTAAACCCTAATTTAGGTGCCAAAGTGCCCCTAACTCATTCCTTATGCTTAGAAACTAGTATGGAAACCCTTACCTAGATGAGTTTAGCACTTGAAAAACACCAAAATCCCACATGAATATGGGTTTACGGTTTGGGAATCTACCAAAACCGTAAACTCCCCCAAGGTGTGTTTTGATGCCCTAAACACTTGGTTAAGCCTTGGATAATAGCTTAGAACCTTACACCATTGATCTAAGGACCTTAATTCACAAAATGGTACTTCCTACCATGAGTTTACAGCCCTAAACTCATGGGGAAGTTGTCCTTAGGCCGCAAACTCCATTTAAGGTCATTCTTGGACCTTAAACCCACTTAGCATCTTGTTTAAGACTTGGAACACTTAACCACTTAAGCCTTTATAGTTTTAAGCCTCTTTTGGTGACCAAATGAGAGTTTACGGCCAGGAGTTTACTCCCGTGAGCCATAAACTCTAAGAAACATGGTCGTTGGACCATAAACTCCCATATAAGGCCTTGCAGTTCTTTGTTGCAGCCCGATAGCCTCCTAGCACTTGACCAAAGTATTTTCCTCACATTAGGATGTTTATACATGTTTAATTAGTGTTATATCACTAATTGTTTATATACATATGTATTCATATGTAATTAGGACCATTGAGTGTGTACAAGTCTTCACTTGACACGAAGCACTTATCCGACACTTCCTTCCGATCCGCTCACTGCAGGTGAGTTCATACCCCTTGAATTAACCTTTTAAATGTTTTTAAATGCTTTATGGGGGGAATACAATTTGAAACATGCTAGTTATTATATCAATCACATGTGATTAATGACTAACATGCAAATGGATTTACTATACGTTACCCGTTTTACCAAATGGATTTCTTCAAATGATTTTCATAAACGTTTTATATGTTTAAAACTCTTTATTAAACTGTTTATTATACACTGTATGTTTCGTTTCAAACTCTTTTACAATTGTGTTTCAAACAAAGGTTTCTTTATACTTAAACTGTTTTATCAAACAAATACTTTCAAACCGTTTGATAAACTGACATCAAGTCGATCTTTTCTTAGATATTAATCTTTTTCAAAGGTTTTACAAAACTTCTTTTATGATTTTATATTATCAAATGCATACCTGTATATGTATAGTTATATAAGTAATGTTTAAAGAACTTATGAAGGCTAACCCGCTCTATTTCCTTTTCCCCGTTGGGATGTGGTCTGGTGGGTATCGGGTATCCGTCCAAAGGTCGTTTAACCATCAGTTATATATCATGTATACATATAGAGACATAAAAGTTTTCCCCAGTCAGTTCAGTACCTTTGGATAGCAAAGGCATACTTCAGGTTATACACGTACATTATTAGTAACTATTATAGGTATAGTTAGGAGATACTACTTACCATTGCAAGTACAAGGAATCACACCAGAGTTAGTTCATTCACGAGTCTATACTACTACATTACATGTTATATGAGTACATTTACATAGATATGCTTACATGAATACATTTACATGAGTACATTTACATAGATACGCTTACATGAATACATTTACATGAGTACATTTACAGAGATAAGCTTACATGAATACATTTACATGAGTACATTTACATAGATACGCTTACATGAATACATTTACATGAGTACATTTACAGAGATACGCTTACATGAATACATTTACATGAGTACATTTATAGAGATACGCTTACATGGATACACTTACATGAGTACATTTACATAGATATATGTACAGGAACATGTTCACTTTAATACGTCTAATAGATTCTATGACCTAAAATCTTTTCCCGATGTTTCGGGACTTACCATTCCACACCCAAAACTATTAGCTACAGTAGGGAAAAGGAGCATCGACGGGTGTCCGAGGTTGTACTGTTCGGCGAGTTTCCATGCCGTGATTATCCTAGTACAAAAGGATACGTTTTAGTTATTATATTATTTTCTTCCTTTACTTTGTGATATATTCACATAAATGATGAGGTAGGATATATTTGATATAGATAAGCTATTTCCTTATTACCTTTATATTATGACTCTTACGCATAAGCGATGAGGTATACTATAGTTTTATACTGATAGTTAAACAGGGAAAAACCGTCACATTTACAGTGATGCGTACTTACAAAACAGTCGGGTCTTGGTAGAAGACTACTTTTATATTAATAGGAATCATAGGGATTTCTAGGGTTTTCCCAAACATTTACAATGGTTTTACAAATACGTTCTTACTTAGACAAACTTTTCTTCAAATATTTACAAGTCTCTACTTTACACTTTTACAAATCAAAGATACATTAATACTTATGAATTCACTCGCTTTATGCTGATACTCGTTTTCAAAATAACTTGTATTCTCAGGTCACGAATAGACAGGTACGATGAGCAGATTATATGAAGACGGAGCAGTCAAGACTCATCTTAAGTTTCGATTATTGATTGTGTTGTTGTATACTATGAAAGAACACACTTGTAAATAAAATTATACTATTAATGCAATGGATGATGTTGTTGCTTGTTTACTACTTTCCATTGTTGTGATACATTACATGACGTCCTCCTTCCCAGAACGTTTCCGCCGTTCTTGGTTTTGGGGTGTGACATATTGTCCAGCAGTTAGTTTATCGATCTCAGATTCGTTTGACATAGAACTTAATTGAACACATCAATTTAGTCCTGAGCGGGCCCGAAACATAAGTCAAACCAAATCATCGAGGGGCCCAGATATCACTTTTACCCTCTAAGGATAAAAGGAACAGATAAACTTCAACTTATATGCATTTACCACTCACTCATCAAATCATGCACAACAATGCATTTTATAACATCAAGTTACTGATGCGTTTACACATTATCAATACACAACCAATTTGCAAACAATTAACCATATATCTAGGTTTTAAGACCATATGATATTATCGTCTTGCGATCATTCGTGATAAATTCCATGAAGTGATACCAGCAAGCGTGGTTTTATTCCAATTCTCAAATCTTATTCATAAGCACTCATGAACTTTGCAGCAAACCTTTGCTATGTCTAATACACCTTAGACAATCTACAAACCAATTCATGACAATCTTCTTTCATACCTACTTCCAAAGTATGAGCGACTGTGGACTGTTCGAATAATCTTATTATTCAGGAAGTCAAAACATGCAAAATGAAACAATACGTAAATAATTAACATAAGACAGTAACTTTACTCATAGATAATACTCATTTATTTAATCATCAATGTCAATTAAAATTGATCTATTACACGTTTTGTAACTATCTTATCTAAACTAATATCGTCCTTCAACCCAATGCTCCTAGCGTACTGCAAGTGCTTAACCCTACTTAGTCCCTTCATGAGGGGATCTGTTGGGTTATCCTTTGACGATACCCTCTTCACTACAAGGAGTCCCTCTTCCACCCGATGTCTAATAAAGTGATATTTTATGTCGATATGTCGGGATCTACCATGATTCCTCGGTTCCTTGTAGAGGTGCACACAAAAACCGGTTTCACTATTCAAAACTGGATCCAAACCGAAACCGAATTGGGTCAAAACCGGTTTTGACCAAACCGGGTCGGGTCGAATTGAAAACCGGATTTTCAATCAGATCATAATCCTATATTCCAAATTGGATTTGATACTGGATCGTAAACCGGATTCGCTAAAAATCGGATGCAAATCCGCCCCAAAATCCACTTAAAACCCACTTAAATCGGTTTAATCCGGTTTCAAATCGGATTAGAATCGGATTTGGATTTTGGTTGGAACCGAATCGGATTTTGACCGGATCCGGATCGGATTTTTGATTACATAAGTGAAACCGGATTGGATTCGGATCCGGATCGGGTCAGATTAAATTTGGGTTTTGTACATCTCTAGTTCCTTGGTCAAGGCAACCGCTCCTTCATTATCGTAGAAAATCTCCATAGGCACCTTTATGGCTGGCACAACTCCAAGATCTCTGATGAAGTTCTTCAACCATATCGCCTCCTTTAATGCTTCGCTCGCTACTATGTACTCTGACTCGCACGTTGAATCAGCTACGCTCTCCTACTTGGAACTTTTCCAAGTCACTGCTCCTCCATTCAGGGAAAAGACCCAGCCCGACTGAGAACGGTAGTTGTCACGGTCGGACTGAAAACCAGCGTCACTATACCCTCGCACCCTTAATTCATCACTCCCACCGAGGACTAGAAACCATTCCTTGGTCCTCTGAAGGTACTTAAGAATATTCTTGACTGCGGTCCAATGTGCTCTGCCAGGGTTCCCTTGATATCTGCTGACCATGCTCAAAGCGAAGGCCACATCAGGTTAAGTGCAAGTCATAGCATACATGATCGATCCAACTGCGGAAGCGTAAGGTACTCGCCTCATCTCTGCTATCTCGACTTCGGTACTTGGACTTTGAGTCTTACTCAACTTGGCATTACTTTGGGTCGGTAACTCCCATTTCTTGGAATTCTCCATACTAAAATGTTTTAGTACCTTTTCCAAGTAAGTATTCTGACTAAGTCCTATTAGTCTTTTACTCCTGTTTCTCACTATCCTTATTCCCAAAATATAGGCAGCCTCTCCGAGGTCCTTCATAGCGAAACACTTCCCAAGACAGGACTTGACTTCCTGCAGGGTTGGGATGTCATTTCCTCCGAGTATTATGTCATCGACATACAATATGAGGAAGCTAACTATACTCCCACTGGCTTTGACATATACACATGACTCATCTTCGCTTCGCATGAAGCCAAACTCTTTGACTTTCTCGCTGAAACAAAGTTTCCATCTACAAGACGCTTGTTTCAATCTATAAATGGACTTCTCAAGCTTACACACTCTATTAGGATGCTTCACATCGACAAAACCCTCTGGCTGAGTCATGCAAACATCCTCTGCCAACTTCCCATTAAGGAAAGCGGTTTTGACATCTATTTGCCATATTTCATAGTCATGAAATGTAACAATGGCCAGCATCACCCTAATAGATTTTATCATTGCAACTGGGGAGAAGGTCTCATCATAGTCAACTTTGGGAGTTTGAGTAAAGCCCTTTGCAACCAATCGCGCCTTATAAGTGTTACCTTCCCATCCATGTCGGTCTTCTTCTTGAAGATCCACTTGCACCCGGCTGTCTTACAATCTGACACATTGTCATCCAAATTCCAAACTTGGTTGTCATACATGGACTGAATCTCGCTGTCCATAGTCTCTTTCCATTTTGCAGGCTCCGGGCCTGCCATAGCTTCCTTGTAGTTGTTAGGTTCATTAAAATTTATCAGTGTACTATCACTAATAAGCATATTACCTTCACTTGTTATATGAAAACCATACAACACAGGTGGAACACTAACTCTACTGGAACGTCTAAGAGGTAAGGACTCGTCAATTGGTTCAACAAGAATTTCCTCCTCAGGTTGAGCGTCAGTGTTAGAGGTTCCTTCATCGATCGATTCTTGAAGCTCTTCAAGGTCGATTTGCCTCCCACTGTCCCCTTGGCTTATGAGCTCTCTCTCTCGGAAAACCCCTCTCCTCGCAACGAAGACAACATTGTCACTCAGTCTATAGAAGAGATATCCAAAGGACTTTTATGGATAGCCGATGAAAATACACCGCTCACTACAAGGTTCGAGCTTGTCGTGAGTCTCTCGTCTTACAAAAGACTCGCAACCCGAAACCTTGATATGTACCAATGAGGGATCTTTCCCTGTCCACTCCTCATAAGGTGTTTTGGCAACCTTCTTTGTAGGGACTAAGTTAAGGATATGGGTGGCAGTCTCTAAGGCATACCCCCATAATGAGATAGGTAGTGAAGCACGACTCATCATGGAACAAACCATGTCTAGCAAGGTTCGATTATGCCTCTTAGCTACACCATTCAACTGCGGTGTCCTAAGGTACTCTCCACCCCGATCGGATCGAAGCATCTTGATTTTCCTACCCAACTGATTCACCACTTCCTGCTTAAACTCTTTGAACTTTTCAAAGGTTTCTAACTTGTGCTTGATTAAGTAGATATACCCATATCTGCTATAATTATCGGTGAAAGTCACATAGAAGCAGCTCGCATCCCTTGTGGTGGATCTAAAGGGCCCACACACATCGGTGTGTATGAAATCCAATAAATCCTCACCCCATTCACTGGCACCGGTGAAGGGTGACTTGATCATCTTTCCAAGTAAACAAGACTCGCACATGTCATCGTCCCTAAGTTCGAATGACTCCAACACTCCATCCTTTTGGAGTTGGGCTATGCTTTCTTTTTGACATGTCCAAGACGACAATGCCACAAGCATGCTTTATCCAAACTATTGGAAGAATCGATACATAACACATCATTCCCTAAATTGTCTACAACCATCACAGTTTCATATATTCCATTACAAGGTAATGCTTCAAAGTAGAAAACACCATTAAGATAAGCCTTAGTAGACCCTTTTCATTATCAAATGAATATCTAAATCCTTGTCTATACAAACCATGAAAAGAAATGATGTTTCTTTCCATTTCAGGCGAATAGCAAAAATTATTCAAATCTAGTCCTAATCCATTACTTAGCACTAAAGAGTAAACTCCAATCTTGGTGACGGGCGACGATCTTCTATTCCCCATGATCAAGTTTATCTTCCCATGCTCCACATCCCTATTTCTTCTTAGGCCCTACAAATAAGAACAAATGTGAAAACCACACCCTGTATCGAGAACCAAAGAAATAGCATGTGATGAATCATTAGATTGAATAGTATAAATACCTACGAAGGACAGCTTGATCTTCCCATCCTTGATGTCTTGCAGATATTTCGGGCAGCTTCTCTTCCAATTCCCCTTCTCATGGCAGTAGTAGTGCTCTGCATCCTTTGGGCTAGAGGTGGGTGTAGTGAGACCAGCCTTGGTTCCACTTGAAGAGGTGCCATCATGGGACTTTCCCTTATGGTGGCTCTTAGAAGGAGCCTTCCTCTTCTTACCCTTCCCCTGCCCAATAGCCAAGATGGGGGCAGCAGTAGCGGTAGGAGTTTGTGGAACAGATTTATCCTTGAGGTTGCTCTCAACAATCCTCAACAGGCCTTGAAGCTTGCTCAACGTGACCTCTTCTTTTTTCATGTGGTACGTCATGCGGAACTGGTTGTAGCAGGGAGGCAAGGAGTGAATAATGATATCAATCGCCAACTCTTCATCGAAGTTAACATTTAACTTCTGCGGGTGGTCAACATACCTTTGCATCTTCTGTAGATGAGCAGTGATAAACTCTCTGTCCCTTATCTTGGTCATGATCATCGAAGTGATGATCTCATACCTCTCCTGCCTGGAACTCTGGTGGTACCTGTCTAGTAGATCCTGATGCATTTCATACGGATAGTAGTCCTCATAGGACTTTTGGAGTTCAGCAGTCATGGTCGCTAGCATGATGCAATGGACTTTCATGGCATCATGCTCATGGGCCTCAAAGGTAGCGATCTCCTCGGGAGTAGCAGTGTTGACGTTCACCTCCTTGAGCACCTTTTCGAGGACATACTCCTTGTCCTCGTAGTGGGTAACCATTCTTATGTTTCGGATCCACTCATTAAAATTGGTCCCATCGAAGATCACCCTCCCATACAAGTTCATGAGTGAGAAGGAGCCGGAAGAGGTTAAGCCTCAAGTGTTGTTGTTTGAGTTCGACATCTGAAAAAGAAAAGAGACAAAGTTGATTAGATAAGAATCCCCAATTAAACACCCAAATGAGAAATTAGGGCTAGGACCCAACAACATTATTTGCAATTTAAAAGAGGGATGCCGTAATCCAAACAACAAATAATTTGAAGGTAAGTGAACGACGATTCACTAATTTCCACCATGAAAAACAAAAGCAAGAAGATGATCTAGAAGAGAGAAGAAGAGAGGCACAATTTCGACTATAGTGACTTAAAGGTTCCTTAATTTCATGTTTTGCTCTGGAACTCAGCGAGTTGGAGGCCCAACTCGTCGAGTAGACTCGACTTTATTCAAGGGTTTTAGTGACCTACTCGACGAGTCGAGGGACCGACTCGACGAGTAGAAGCTGTCTGGATGAAACCCTAATATGTAGGGTTTGCACCCTATTTAAACAACTTATCTCGTCCCAACCTAGCCTCCATCGTCCCACTCACTTCCAGAAAACCCTAACTCGAAACCCTATCCATTTATTGAGTGTTCTTGAGCTTTGTGGTGCCATTTTTGTGTATTGAAGTTTGAAGAAGAGAAGGAAGCTTGAGAGATCAAGAGAAAGCAAGAAGATCCAGAGGTTTTGGAACATATCGAGCTCATTTGAGGTATAAAGCTGAAACCTTGACCATCTATCTCTTAGATCTCTAGTTGGAGTTCATCTCTATCTTTTCTAAACCCTAGAAGTGCCATACTCAGAATTTTGTGGTTCATTGAGGGTATAACTTCAGATCTGGAACTATTGATGGTCCTTATGGCATAGAGGTGCCAACTTTATTGCCATAAGCACCCATGCACATTGTAGACTCCATTTTAGGGCTATTTGGGCCAAATACCCCACGCATGGACGTCAAGATTGGAACTTTACGTAATATATGGCCCTAGGAGGTCAGATCTATAGTTTGGATGCTTTGAGACCCACTGAAATCGACTGTATAGTTTTTGACAAAGAGGGACTCGACGAGTGTATGAACTAACTCGGTAGTTGTGACGGTCGGTCTGAAAATCATGGAACTCAATTGTATAGGCTCATTAGGGACCTAGAAATCATGGAACTCGACGAGTGTATGAACTAACTCGGCGAGTTCAAGGCAATATCCCAACCCCTTGAAGACGGAATCGACGAGTTCAAGGAGAACTTAGCGAGACATAGACTAGACACATTCATTCGGATGAAGATGAACTCGACGAGTTCAAGGATGAACTCGACGAGTCGGTTGAAGAAGGTCCCGATGTTTTGGTTGGAGGAGAACTTGTTGATCTCTTGCTAGACTTGGCGAGTAGATTCGGGGTTTAGCATGTTGTGGAAGTGGGGACTTGACGAGTTGGTGGACCAACCCGACGAGTCGAGTCAACCAGATGTTGACTTTGACCAGGGTTTTGACATTGACTTTGACTTGGACTTGAGTTGACCCTTGTAAGGGGTTATGAGTATGAAATGGTAATCAAGTAAGGGGTTTTGTGTAGGAATTGAGGAGTTGCGACGAGTTGATTTCCGTACCGATGACAGTGTAGACACTATACGACATCGAGGTGAGTTACTTTCCAGTAGAAGTGGGTCTAAGGCACCAAGGCCGACCCACTAGTATGAGTTATAGTTAAGATGATTGTCTTTGTGATAATATTCTGGTATATGCTATCTGTTATGATTATGTGCTAGTATGCCATGATGTTATGTGATATGTGATAGGAGGGGTAGGTTAGACCCCAGTGCCGGTCGAAAGGACCGAAGGGGTAGTTAGTACCAGTTATGTTAGACAACTTATGCTATGTGCTATGATATTTTATGGTAGTAGTATGGGGTGAAATAGTCCCCGGAGACCGGTCGAGAGAACCGAAGGGGTATGCCAGCACCCATATATGCTAGTCAAGGTTACCGGTCGAGAGGACTGAAGGGGTAGGCCAGCACCTAGGTATGCTAGGCAAGGTTACCAGTCGAGAGGACCGAATGGGTAGGTCAGGCACCCAGCTATGCCTGGCAGTATGTGTTTTGTATGATATGTGGTATGATGGGCGAACTCACTAAGCTTCGTGCTTATAGTTTTCAGTTTTTTTTCAGGTGCCTCTTCAGCAAAAGGGAAAGAGTCGGCGCGGTAACGACACATCACACTCACACCAGATTCCGCACTATGTGATCCATGGGATTGTACTATGATTTTATTACTATTTGATGTTATAATAAGCATAATTGGCCTGAGTGGGGAACAAATCATCATCATTTTCGAGATATGAAACTTCAAGACATAAAAATTAGTTCACCTAACCAAGATCCTTAATTTCAAGTGTTGTGAGATCAACAATATATTTGTGTTTAAAAATAACTGCTCATGAATGAGTAATCAACTAATGAACAGAAGTCGAAGTCAGTACAGGTGAGGAGAGAACACGCTTTGTAGGGGAGGCATTGGAGGCCGAAGGAGTTGTTGAGGAAACTAGTGGGACATCAGCGATTGGCAACATAGCTACTGGAGTAAGACCAATTGGTTGTGACATCGCTGCTTGAATGACTAGAGGTGGTGGTTGCCCATGGCATAATCCACACGGCGGTGGTGGCGGTGTAATGATAGGTATGGAACATGTGAGTGGATCATCAAACTTAGTGAGAACCATTGTTGCTTGATTACTTAGAATTAGAATACCATTGAAAGGGAAAACATTTTCATCAAATATTGTGTGATGAGTGGTGTAGATTTGATTTGTTTTCGGATCAAGACAACAATAATTTGAAATGAGAACCATATCCAATAAATATATAAGAGACACTTCTAGGGGAAAGTTTGTGTACCAATTAATTACATAAATTTCGGAAAACATGACATCCAAAAGCTCAAAAAATAACATACTTTGGTGATACATAAAAAAGGAGCTGGTATGGAGTATTTTGATCAAGCAGTTTAGAGGGTAGATAATTAATGATGTAAGTGGTAGTGCTAAAGGCGTCTACCCCAAAAGCAGTCTGGGTACTAGAGTTAAAGAGCATGACACAACCTATTTTTGTAATATGTTGATGCTTATGTTCAGCTTATATCTTTTGTTGAGGAGTGTGCAACAAGATAATCGATGGTGTGTCCCATTTTCAGTTAATAAGGTTCGAACTGAATTATTAATAAATTCAGTGCCACAATCACTTTGGAAGGTTTTGATCTTACATGAGAACTGGGTTTGAATAAAGGTGAAGAAAGCTTGTAGAACATGGAAGAAACATGATTTAAGCTTTAAAGGATAAAACCATGTGATGGTGGGAAGTCATCTACAAAGATGCAGTAATATAAGTAGCCATCTTTAGATGGAACAGGTGTTGTTCCCCATAAGTTACAATAAACTAAGTTAAGAACATGTAAAAAATGTTTATCATTAAGCTCAAAAGGCAATTGTTTACTATTAGACAACTAAAAAAAACATATGCCCGATTTTGGTAACAAAGATGCAATTGACGAAAATCCTAGCTTATTTAAGATAGAAATAGTATCAAACACAACATAGCCTAATCTAGCATGCTATAAATCATAATAAGCATGAAGTTTTAAGGACTTTAATATAGGAACAAAAGCTTGATGACCATGCTTAAGTACGTAAAGCCCATTCTCACATCCCCCTCTTGCTAGAATTTGCTTTGTGTTGCGGTTATGAATTACAAAAAGGATTAGAAAATAAAACATCAAATGGGGAATCCTTTGTTAGTTTACTAATGGAAAGGAGATTCTTAGTAATATTGGGAACTACAAGAACATCCGATAAGTTAATATCCAAAGATAAAAACAAGTTACCAATGTGAGATATATGTGAAACATTACCATTTCCAAAAACAACTTGCTCATGTCAATTATATGTTGAAGAAAAGTCGAGAGCAGAGGTGGAAGATGTCATTTGGGTTGTTCCACCAGAGTCAACGTACCAATCTGGTGTATTATTTGTAATGTGACATTGAGAATGACACGACAATGCATGATTTCCACTTACTTTGACCTTGGCAGCCAAAAGATGCTAGATCCGGACAAGAGCTAGCGTAGTGATCATTGGTATGACATAGCCGGCAGTGGGGACGGGGGTGCCCACGACCACACCCAAAACTAGTAGAACCACCACATGATGTTGTTTTCGGTGGCTGATATTGATTGACAGTTAAAACAACAGGTGGTGGTGAATCTTGAATAACAACAAGAAACAACTCATGTTCTTTTGCTTGGGTTACATGATCCAGAAAAGATGGACGAGGTTTGATTGCTAGATAAGTGGTAGAGAATGTCTTGAAAGAGGAATCGATAACACATAAAACCAATGACTTTTGTCAAGTTCATGAACTGAGTGACCAATTGCCAAGAGCTGATCACAAATAACTTGAAATTTGTAGCTATATTCAGAGATTGTAGAAGAGCCCTTGCGGAGTTGACAAAGGTAATCTCTCAAGCTTTGCATGCATTCCTGTTAGTCTTAGCAATATGCACATTCCAGATTGCGCCATACATCACAAGTCATTAAAATACATAGGGTTTCCGCCGTAACTTTTAAGACTGAATGATAAGGAAGGCGCGTTGATCGGCTTCAGGCCATGTTAAATAATATAGATTTGAAGAAGAAACACCTTTAGTTACTTTTATTTGAGGAGGAGCTTCAAGAGAGCCATCAACATGAACAGATAACTTCTAGTAAACGAGTAAAGGTAGGATCTGATTTTGCTAGATGAAATAATTTGTAGGAGAGAGCTTCATAATAATCATGTGAAGAATAGTTACCAGAAATAGGGAAGAATCGGATGAAGAAGATGAGTTGTTGGCGGCCATGATGAGAAGAGGTGGAAGAATTATTGTGGCCTAGCTGATACCATTTAAGGAATATGAAAATAACCTTGTATATTCACGTACTAATCAAGAGTATTTATAGTACATAGATAACTACAATAACTACAATATATGGATTTATAAATATCTATAATAATACAAGATATAATAAAGTTTTATCTCTAATAGTTTATCAATTTCTAAATTACATTATTTTATGCATTTGGAGATGATTCCTGTATCCCTCTATATTCCGATTCACAAATCTTTGATTCATTTTTCTATGATTGTTCTAGATTTACCGAAACAAAACCCTAAGCCACCATCACTATCTGGATTTTTGATGCACTTTTCTTGCTTTAGATAATGATTTATAGATTTTTGAAATTCTAATGTACTATTCTAGGTTTGTTGGGATTTTCCTTTGGATTGGGGTGTTGATTTATAATCAAGTTTTTGCTTTCAGATATTGATTTCTAGATATGGATTTCTGGAACCGTTTTTAATTTCTGGTTTCATTTGGATTGTCGGTGTTGACATAGATGGTGTCTCTCGGAGTTGTCAAAGACGAAAGGGAAGATAGAAAGAAATAACAGTGATATAATGGTCCACTCTCTTTTCTAAAATTCTAATTTAAAAAAAAGAATAAATAAAATATAAATAATGAAAAAAAGAAATAGAAAAGGGCCTATGTAGAAGTAAAATTGTAAAAGTCGAATATTGTGTTTGTATAGTTTCGCATCTTTATGTTATTTTACTAAATCATATTTGTGCGAAGTGTAATGTTTAGACTTAGTATATTTTTTGTACACTCATGTTCCCTATAAATAGGGACTGAGGATAGAAGTAGAGGATAACTTTTTGCAACTCAAATATCCTTCTGCTTATTCTGTGTAATCAGTCTTTATCAATATAAGATCTGATTAATATTTACTCTTCGTGTTCTAACTCTTCAATCACTCAAATCATATTTTGATTTCGTAAATCTCGATAACAATTCTCTTCAATTGGTATCAGAGCAGGATTCAAACTGCGTCGATCTGATTTTCGTGTTAGAATCATTTGCTTTTTGAGTTGCAACTTTACTCAAAATTTTCCGCGCATTTTGGTTTTGAAAATCAAATTTGATCTTCAGATTTGAATTGATTCTGTCTTTGAATTGTTTAGTCGAGTAATGGATCAGTGATTTGTGATCAATTCAATTGATCAATTCTCAATTTCATCAAGTTTTTCAAGCTTTCTGAAAATTTCTGTGCTCATCAATGGCGAACTTCAACATGAATACAATGACTTCCTTCTCTCACTTGCTTGGTTCCTCAACCAAAATTCCGATGTTAATTCCAGAATACTATGATCAGTGGGCTGATAGAATGCAAGATTACTTAAATGGAATTGATGAAGAACTTTGGAATTGTATCGATGGAACAGTGCAAGTTCCTGCTAATGTTCAACCAATTGGTCCATCTGCTGCATCTGCTGAAGTTGCTGATCAAGAAAAACGGTTGAAGAATAATGAAAAGAGGTGCATGAGGGAACTAAGAGGTGCTCTTCCTCCTGTGGTTTATAATCACATTCGTAGTTGTAGAACAACAAAGGACATCTGGAACACTCTAAAAGAGAAGTATCAAGGTAGCGAAAAGACGAAGATCAACTCTGTGAATCAATGTCTAGTTGAACTGAAGGAATTCAGACAAAAGGATGCTGAAACTCTTGAAAATTACTATGATCATCTGAATGAGCTTATGTTTCGTTGCAATAGGTATGGAATCACTAGGTCTCTCATGGAGTTCAATTTAACTTTCATTATAGGCCTTAGCAAGGAATGGCGAAGTGTGAGCATGATGATTAAGAATCAACAGAGTTTTGATACAACTCATTTGAATGATCTCTACAATCAGCTAAAAACACATGAAATTGAAGTTTCAGAAATGTATGAAGAATCAAAACAGAGTATTTGAGGTCCTTTGGCTCTAGTTTCAAAGGTATCTGAAGTTGATGTGAATGAAAAAGATGATTCAGATAATGAAGGATTTTTGATGAATTCAGATGATGAAGCTGTGGCATTCTACTCAAACAATAGAGTTAAGAAATTTTTCAAGAAGCCATTTAATCCAAAAGGAAAGGCTACTGATGCGAAGAGTGGAGTCACAAAAACTGGAGGAGAGGAGAGGAAGAAAATGGAGAAAGCTGGGGAAAAACAAAAAGATGCGAAAGAAGTGAAGAAGCTGAAAGGTGACTCAGGAATTTACTGTCACTACTGCAATGGTGCAAATCACTTCGCAGCCGATTGCATGTTGCGAAAGAAAGAAGAGAAGAAGGAGAAAGTTAAAGATGAAGCATACTATTCTGAAAAGATTGAAGAGATACGTGCTAAGACCAAAGGAGTGTCTCTGGTTGCGAAAGGTGAAACTGATGATGAAGAGAGTGGTACGTATCAGATCTGGTCTTCAGGATCCGATGACGAGGAAATGAGGCATCCTACACATGGATCCATGTTCGCAAGTTTTGAAGATTGCGAAGAGGAAATTTCAGGGAGGTGCTTCGTATCCAAATCCACAGACAAATCACCCATGACCACCAAGGTACGTCTTATACTTGAATCTTTTAATATTCCTTTATCTGCTTATGATGCTGAACTCACTTCATTTGATGATACTATGGCTTATTTTGATTCTGTAATTGTGTCTGCTAGTACTGAAGCTCAAAAATTAAATATGCAACTAGGAGAGACACAAAGAGAATTAGAAATAAAAAGAAGCAGAGTAGACAAACTTGAATTACAGCTTAAAAATGTAAATTGTGATAGGGATAATCTTACAAATGATGTTAGATTATTACTTGCACAAAGGAACATATATTGTAATTCTGCCAAACGATTGTATGCAAAATTAACTGCTTTACATCATTCTTCTGACATTAGCAAAGAACAACATAGGAAACTTTTACCTTTTCTTAAGTATGAACGTGAAAAAGTTGATGTTGTTTCTTATGATTGCGAAAGTACAATTGCTCAATTTGACAAAATACCTGATGATAGATATCCATATGGTATTGTCAGAATTGATGAATTTCTGAATGCTGATGAGTTGGTTAACATTGTCAATGAAAGTTTGACAAAGAGTGAACAAGCGAAAATCTTAAAGAAAACATAAACTTCATCTCTTGCATCTCAATTCAATTATGCTGATATTGATGACAATTCAGATAATATGAGTGAAATCAGTGAGATAGAAGAGGAAGAAGAGGTTGATTGTTCTCAATTGTCAATCATTAATATCACATCTAAGATCAAAGGTAAAGAAATTATTGTTGATTCGATACTAGAGGATGAAATTGATAAACCTTCAACTTCGCAACATTGTAAGTTTGATAATGTGGAAGTTGAAAGCTGGAAATCTGATGATAATGAAGAAAACAAAGAAGAAGTGAAAGATTCACATGAAATACCTCCACGAGTTGTGGTTGATCAAGTGTTTGAGAATACAAAAGAATTTGACAAAATTTTAAATGACAAAGGCGCATATTATTTGGAAACCAACACTGTGGTATATCCAAATTTTTTATGCACTGATAAAACCATTTTTCCAAATCAAGTTTTTGTCACTACTGGAAATGCTGAGAAGATTCATCCTGAATTCAACAAAATGATTTAAAAAGATAATCTAAGGTCAACCACTGAAGGTTTTTTCGCAAATCAAAACACAGAAGCAAACAATTTAACTAAAAATTCTTATGTGTTTCAAAAACAAAAATCATTACAAAAATGGGTGGTTAAAGGTGAAAAACCAAACAAAGTTTTTGAAAAAGTTGAAAAATCAAAGGCTGAAGTGAAATTAAATTCTCATGAATTCAAATTGATGGTTGGAAATTATTCAACAGAGAATAATGTTTCAAAAAGAAAAGCGAGAAAAGCAATTTTCTGGCAAGTTGTGTCAAATGACAAACCAAGAGCTGAAAAAGAACAAATTTCAAAAACAACATCATTAAAATTTCAAAGCAAAAATAAACAAACAAATTCAAGTCTTCATAAACCAATAAATTCTATTTACAAAATTCCATATGTTCGCAAATATGACAACAATCGAAAATTTGAGAATTCGCAAAAATTTGTAAATAATCAAAAGTTTCAAAATGTTGGCAAATTCATGAATACTCCATCAAGTTTGAAAGATTCAACTCAAGAAAAAGTAAAATTTTCACCAAAACAACCAAATTTTCCAAATCCTTCAATCTCAAAACCGACCAAAGTTTCATATACAAAAGGAAAATCTTATGTAAGTACAATCAATCGTTGGTTTGAAGGGAAAGGAAGAAAATATCAAAGTGGGAAGTTTTCAGAGCAAAAAATCAAGAATGCATTTGACAAGTTCGCAAATAACTCTTCCACTGCTATTTCATCATCTCATAATTCGCAAGTTCCAGTTCAAAAATGGAAACCAGTTATCAAAAATGTGAATGCTGTGAAGGATAAGATTACAATCAATGGAAATCCAAAACTATTGAACGACTATATTTCAATATCTAGATCTGATGATGTTGATATAATGGATTCTGTCACAAACAAAATAAAAACATGGTTTTTAATTTCAAAGAATTTGTTTCATTCTACTAATGATGGACCCAACAAGTCTTGGGTTCCTAAATTTTTCCAATAAATGCAGGTGATGTGTGACGAGCAATATGATACAAAATGGTATACTGATAGTGGTTGCTATCGTCATATGACTGGAAGAAAGGAAAACTTGCGAGATTATAGAAGCTTGGAAAATGCAGGAGTAGTCAAATTTGGGAATAATCACAAGAGTCAAGTGAAAGGCTATGGGAAAGTCACAAATGGACAATTCACTATGAACATATTTGCTTATGTTGAAGGACTTCAACATAATTTGATAAGTGTGTCACAACTTGTTGTTGGTACTGGAAACCAAGTTGTATTTAATGAAGAAGGAAGTATCATTTCAAATGCGAAGTCAAATGAAGTACTTCTCAAATCCAAAAGATATGGTGATATGTTTACACTGGACATCAAACCAATTGTGGGAAAACATGTTGTGTGTTTACTATCAAAAGCATCTAATGATGTCAGTTGGCTTTGGCATAGAAGATTTTCACACTTGAACTTTCACAATATTAACAAACTTGTCACTGAAGATTTAGTTCGAGGGTTACCTGTACTAAAATTTGACAATGATTCTCTGTGTGCAGCTTGCGAACAAGGAAAACAACATAGAAAAGGTCATCCAATTGTGATAGATTCAAAAATTATGGAACCATTGGAACTTCTTCACATTGACTTATGTGAACCGTCGACTGTTGCTACAATCAATAAAAAGCGGTACATTTTAGTTATTGTAGATGATTTTTCTCGATTCACATGGGTATTTTTTCTCAGGTTAAAATCTGAAGTTGCTCAGACGATGATTGATTTTATCAAAAAGATTGAGCTTAGTCTGAAAAAGAGTGTTCACAAAATTAAAAGTGATAATGGTTCTGAGTTTAAAAATCTAACTCTTGATTCTTTTCTAACAAGCAAAGGCATTTCACATAATTTCTCGTCACCATATACTCCACAACAAAATGGAGTTGTTGAAAGAAGAAATCGATCTCTATGCGAAGCAGCCAGAACCATGTTAACATATGCGAATCTACCTCAATATCTTTGGGCTGAAGTAGTATCCACTGCATGTTTTACTCAGAATCGATCATTCATTCATCGAAGATTCAATGTAACTCCATATGAAATAATCAATAATAGGAAACCTAATGTCAAATTCTTTCATGTTTTTGGTTGCAGGTGTTTTATCATGAATCTCAAAGATAATTTGTCCAAATTCCAAGCTAAAGCTGATGAAGGCATATTCTTATGATATTCGCAGAATTCAGTTGCATACAGAGTGCTTAATAAAAGAACTAGAAAAGTTGAAGAAACTTTCAATTTAACGTTTGATGATTACTATCTTAAACAAACGGATAGTAAATTTGAAAATAAATCAATACTTATTGATTCAAATACTCAAATTGATAATTCTGAAATAAATGATTTTGATTATGACTTAATTTTCGGAATTCCTGACAGGGCAATTGAAGCGGAAAATAATGCTCCTGATAATCAAACATCAGAATCCTCAAAACATACTGATGATTCGACAATTACTACAAGGTCAATAACTTGTGAAAGTATGCCTGATGCTAGTATGACAGGGGAGCATACGAGTATCCATGAAGATTTTCAGCCAACTTTCGAGGGGGAAAATGAAATTATGAATCATCAAGTTGAGGGGGAGCATTCGCAAAATCAACAGGAACATCATTTTGAGGGGGAGCATCAAGATGAATATCATGTTGAGGGGGAGCATGATGAAACACAGACAATTAATCTTGATGAAAATGATGAGTTTCATGAACTAAATGATAATTTTTCTATTGCAGGATCTGAAAATGAAGATATGTATGAAGATGCACCATTGGAATTTGATCCTAATTTTCCACCACTTGAGAAATGGACAAGAAATCATCCAAAAGATCAGGTAATTGGTAATCCACAAGATGGTGTGTTGACAAGAGCTCAAATTCGTGCGAAAAATGAGGTACTGAATGCGAACCAAGAACTATGTATGTTTAATGTCTTTATTTCGAAAATAGAGCCAAAGATAGTAAAGGATGCTATGGAACACTCAGATTGGGTTGTTGCTATTCAATCTGAACTGGCTGAATTTGAACGAAACAAGGTTTGGAGATTAATTTCTAAACCTTCTGATGTTTCAATTGTCGGATTAAAATGGATTTTTAAAAATAAAACCGACAAAGATGGCAATATTATTCGTAATAAAGCTAGACTAGTGGTTAAAGGTTATTCGCAACAAGAAGGAATAGACTATGAAGAAACATTTGCTCCTGTTGCAAGACTTGAAGCAGTTCGCATATTTTTTGCTTATGCAGCTCACAAAGACTTTGATGTTTATCAAATGGATGTTAAGTGTGCATTCTTAAATGGAGAACTAGAAGAAACTGTGTATGTTGAACAACCACCAGGGTTTATAAATGATGAACATCCTGATCATGTTTACATCCTAGATAAGGTTGTATATGGATTAAAACAAGCACCAAGAGCCTGGTACGCAACACTTACAAATTTCTTGAAACAATCTAAATTTAAACAAGGATCAGTAGACCCCACATTATTTCGCAAGAAAGTTGGGAATCATCTAATGCTTGTTCAAAATTATGTTGATGATATTATTTTTGGCTCGAGTGACCCGACATTGTCAATTGAATTTGAAAATTTAATGAAAAGTCAGTTTGAAATGAGCATGATGGGAAAAATAAAATAATTTTCTTGGTTTGAATATAAGACAGAACAGGGATGGAATCTTAATCAATCAAGAAAAATATACGAAGAACTTGTTTGAAAAGTTTGGGATGACTAATAACACAAAACTAAGAGTACCAATGGCAGTAGGAACAAGACTAACTCCTTTGTTAGATACTCCTGTTGTTGATTTAACACTTTATCGAAGCATGATAGGGTCTTTATTGTACTTAACTGCAAGTAGACCTGATATAATGTTTTTGGTTTGCAATTGTGCTAGATATCAAGCTAATCCCAGAGAACCTCATTTGACTGCAGTGAAAAATATTTTTCGCTATCTTAAGGGAACAGTTTCGTTAGGACTTTGGTATCCTTCGAAAACGGGGTTTTTCATTCAAGCTTTTTCAGATTCTGATCTAGGAGGATGTACTTTGGATAGGAAAAGTACGAGTGGTGGATGTCAACTATTGGATGCGAAGTTGGTGAGTTGGCAATCGAAGAAACAAACTTGTGTGGCTATATCAACTGCTGAGGCTGAATACATTGCTGCTGCTGCTTGCACATCGCAAATTATTTGGATTCAGAGTCAACTTCGTGACTATGCAATAAACATGAAAAAGATTCCCTTGTATTGTGATTCGCAAAGTGCAATTCGCATTTGTCATAATCCAGTACAACATTCAAAGACAAAACACATTGCTCTTCGATATCATTTTATCAAAGATCATGTGGAAGATGGGAATATTGAAATTCATTTTGTTAAAACAACTGAACAACTTGTTGATATTTTTACAAAACCTCTTGATGAAAAATCATTTGTTAGAATTTTAGCAGGTTTGGGGATGATTGATGCGAATTCAATTCCAAAAACTCAAGCATGAAAGTCTCATTCAGCAGTTATGAATCAAACTTGTTCAGATGTTACTATTCATCCAGAGGCTTCGCATGGCTTCGCATCCACATCTTTTCGCATTTGCGATCATAACATCTAAGGTTAGGTTTACGATTCATTTTGTAGTTTTTAATTTTTGAAAAATAAAAAATCCAAAAGGATTTTATGTTTATTCATTTTTGTTTTTGAAAAATTAAAAATCCAAAAAGATTTTATTTTGTTATGTTTTTAATTTTGAAAAATTCAAAAATCACAAAAATATTTTTGTTTTATTTGTTCTTTAAATATTGTGTGCTGAGAATTTAGTACATGGCTTAATGCGAAGAGGTCATGCTTATGTGTTTCTACGGGAAGGTATCAATTTTTTTAAAAAACTAGTTAGGATGTCCCTAGAAGCATGCTGTTGTATGTAGACCAAAAACCTCAACAAGACTCTATGTGTGAGAAAAGAAAGCCTTAATGAAATTATCACATGAAAATTTCTTCCAAAAAGGCTTATATTCGCATAAGTCAAAAGAGCTACCTTACTCTTCTCAAATGAGTTAAAAGTTTTATGTTTTGTCCATTATAACAGAGGTACACTTCGTTTCTTAACCAATCTTTTTTATACCAAACAATTCTTTCAATCCAAATTTTCGAAGAGATTTGTCCTTGAGGTCTTTGATCAAACCAATCAAAACCTAGACAAATCACAAGTCTGTGTTTATGATCTAACATCATGAGACCGTGATGGAAGTGAAACCCAAACATCATAAACCTTAAGGAATTGACGGGGAACGTCGTTCCATATTTTAATGAAACCTTTGTTTCAATATCAAAATTTCGAAACTCCAAATCATATTCAATTCGCATGTGTGGTCTTGATCAAATATTCGCAACCCACGATGTTTGTTACCCAACAAGATCCAGTTCAAATTTTTTTTGAATATGATTTCTGTGTGAGTTTTATTCGCAAATCCTAGTCATGATAAATATTTTCAAAAGCCAACTTGTCACTGACTACACTAGTCAAACAAGTAATTTCATTTACAATTTCTCACCTTATGTTAAGGTTGATATGTAATGAAATTTAAAACCAATCCAAAATATCTTTTAAAAGAATCCCTTCGATACTTATCTAAAAGTATTCGATTGTAAATCACGGGAAACTACACAAGCTGTTGATTATCTCTCTTGATGATTAACGAAGCAACATTTGCCTGAGGTTTAACTGCATTCATGTCAAATTGAATTTTTGACATCACAGAATTCCAATTTTTTTTTTGTTTTGTTTCTCATCTTATTCTGTTGACACAATGCACATACGAAATCCTTGAGGTTCTGAGTAAAACCAACTCAGGCTGATGATTTCGCAAATCTGGCATATGACTTCACTTTACATCCTAAAAGTGAAAGAGTCTTGACTCCATGTGAAGGGTTTTAACGGTTCAGATTCTATAACGGGAAACTTGACAGGCTGTGTACTCAAGATGGTTGGTATTCTATCCGGTTTTCAAGGAGATGTGACAGTTACTTTTTGAAGCATAGTTATCTTTTGCAGTCATGATCCGATTTTCAAGGTGCCACATCGGATAACATTAAATGCATCCCGCTTTAATTTTAAATTAATTTTGGTAAACTATAAAAGGGGGATCAAGAACACTATATACGGTTACGCGAACAGAACTCTCACAAACCTCCAAAGATTCAAACTTGTTCAACTTCATCTCTTTCAAACCCTAACAATGGCTGCCACTCAATCCAACACTGATGAAGTTCTTTCTCAATCCCTGATGAAAATCGAAAGCACAAATTATCAAGTTGATCCAAATGTCTCTTCTTATCCCGAAGAATTGAAGATGCTCATCGTTGCTCTGAAACGATCACCTCTGTCCACTGCCATGTTTAGTTTATTCTCCGTTCCGATGACATGGTTATCCTTGGCAGCTTCAACAGCATCATACAACCATACTACTGATGTGATAACCTTCAACTTGATAAACAACAAACGGGTAAAACTTTCCAAGAAGATGTTTGTTGAATTCTTGCAGATTCTGAACAATCCTCCATTTTTCAAACCTGTTAACTCTCAAATCATTCATATGTTCAATGAGATGGGCCATCAACCAGAGCTTGAGAAGATAAGTGACTTTCGAAAGTCTGGGTTGCCGTGCATATGGAATTTCTTATTTGGAAATTTTCTCCGATGCCTAACAGGAAGAACAGTTGGACTCGATAGAGGGAGAATTGGAGTATATGCCATGGTTATGGGCTTGTACTACGATATCAGTGTAGATTATGCAACCCAGTTGTGGAAGGAATTTGTCAAGAGTCTAGAAAACACAAACTCTGAAAAAGGAATTTCATGTGCGAGGTATTGGAGTTTGATTCTAGAGAAGGTGTATGAAAGAGAAGGGATTGTTGTCCCTGAGGATGTTGAAGTTGCTGAATTCTCTTTATATCAATTTCCGAAGGTAGTGGAAGATGATGAGGCAATTTTTACTCATGTTGCTCGCATTCCAGATGCGATGCTCTGCAAGGTCTCTCAAACTCACAAGGTCTTGGTGAGATATTTGAAAAGAATTGATCAATCGGTGCCAACTGGAGTGTTATTAGATGTTGCTACACCATCAAAGAAGAAGAAGCCAACAAAGAAGGATGCGGAAGGTCCATCTTCGCAAAAGGTTCAGGATGAAGATGTTCATATTGAAGAGACTTCATCTAAATCAAAGAAAGAAATAATACCTTCCAAGTCTGGGGTATTGAAAAAGATTCGTAAGACTGAGGTGAGCAGTAAAGGTGTTACCATTCGCAGTATTCCAGCTCCGGTCTCTCTAGGAAAGAAAAGGCAAAGAGCTGAAGATGTTGCGAAAAACATGCAACATACTCTAACAAAAAGACGGAAGCTGGTGGTTCGCAATGAATCATCTGATGAAGAGATAGTTCCAGAAACTCCACCGGTGATGTCTACGGTAAATGTTTCCTTACCAATAATTTCCATTACCCCTACTTCGCAAATATCTACCACAACACCACTCACAGAACCACTCGAAATAGTCACTACCAAATCAGTTTCTGAGGAGGTACCTATTTCTGATACGGTTGTCAACGTATCTGATACGGGGGCACCTATCACGAGTGTTGAAACCACATTACCAATCACCTTACCAATTTCTTTACCACTTATTTCATTTCCATCTACAACTCTATCCACAACCTCATCAATTTTTGATCATCCACTTCAAAACCCATTTACAACCCTTTTTCCCTCACAATCACCAGAAACTCCTCAACCTTCACAACCTTTATCTGATAATGAAACTGAAGGAGGAGCCTTTGGAGGAGTACTTGAAGACATTCATTTTGATTCAGAGGAGGAGGATATTCCTGATCATATGCTTATGACAGGAAAGCAATTTAAAATCCTAAATCATAAATTGAATGCCATTATTCAGTCGCAAGCTGATTCTGGCAGGATGTCTTCTATCTCAGCAATGAAGGTTGATATAATGCTCAAGGGTGCTGAGAAGCGTATAATGGAGAAGGTTGATCAGTCTGATAAAAATAATGAGCTTCGCATTAAAGCTCAAGGGAGTAATTTTTCTTCAGTGGTCCAGGACTTGAAAACAGTTGCAAAAGAACGTCATGTTCTTTTTGTACAGGATGTGAAGAAAGTTCGGGAGGATGTCAACTTTAAGCTTCAAGAGTTGAAAACCGAACTTGCGAAGGAGCTCAAGGATATTAATTCTCAAAATGTCGAAGTTCAAAAGAAGATTGATGAGGTTTCTTCAAAAGTGCAAAAGGTTGTTGATGTTCCTATCCTTGAAGCTCATAACAAAGAAACCCAGGAGAAGTTTGATCAGCTGATCAAGTTGGTGACTGAGCTCAAAACGGTGGTTTCGCAATCTTCATCTACACAAATTCTCACTCCTGAGTTCTTTTCTCTAAAGGTTAATACTTTAGAACAAGCAATTCAGAAAGCTCTTGCACCAATCGCCAATTTTACCTCTTTACTACCGAAGAGTGCCCCACCTGCTTTCACAGGGGTGCAAGGGGGAGAGAAGAATTTAAGTAAAGAGGAGGATGCGAAGACAGTGCGAAAAGTTATATCTACCCAGATGACATCTACTCTTCCAATACTTACGAAGCCAATTTCCTCAACTACAATAACCACAAGACCGATTGCTAAAGGAATTTTTATTGAGGAAAAAGAAGGAGGTTCGAGATGTAGTGGGAAAAGGAAAAGGGATATTGTACGAAAAATCGAAGGAGGAGAAGAAAGCTGAGGCTGAGACAGAGTTGGAAAGGATGAGACAAGTACAAAGCATCATGAGACAAAGGGCAAGTGATCCTCCCACGATGAATAAAGGAGATCCTGCGAAGTTGTACTCCTACGAAACCATAGAGTCAAAAGTTGTGGGGAGGGAAATGTATGAATTCGAGAAGAAGCCAAAAAGAAGTTATGATATTGCGAATTCAGACAATTGTCAGCTAGATTTTCCAATCAATGAAATGCTCTTCATTACTGCTCAGTACAAGATAAGCGAGAAATTTGATAATCCTGATGATTATACACACATGAAAATCAGATTTCATGTTGTATTGGGGAAGAATCCGGATGAAGTTTGGTCTTTAATGAAGATAAAAAAAGGTGCTAACAATCAAGAAAGATGCGATGTTTGAAGACATGCTTCAAAATTTTCGTTACTTTGTTATTCGAGCAGACAACAAGCAATATGACTTCACTGTAGCTGATTTTCCTCTGATGAACTGCAACGATTTGATTCAAGTGGCTCTGATTTTGAAGCATATGGAAGAGAATAAGCTCAAAGGCTCTGAGCCTGAAGTGTTCAAGATAGGCTTCGCACATGTTAAGACATACATCGACAATTACTTCGACTGTTTGGCTCTTACTGATGAAGAATTGGCGACTGTAGTGGGAAGAGAAGTGAATGTTCCTTGGGATGAAACTTTATCTCATTCAGCATTATCAAAATATGTTGTTGGGGAAATATGCTTGAAACCTTTCGGCATGGTGTTTTCATGAAGAGATACGAAGGGGAAGCCCAAGAAATTCTTGTTTAAAGTGTCAGAGGTGGAAAGATATACTTCTTCGCAATATACGCACTTTATTGTTCGTATGAACAATTGCAAGAAGAACAATGAAGGAGACAAGAAGGAGCTCAAGAAGGTGATTTCCTGGTATGGAGAAGTGCGAAAGACAATTCACTCTGCTGTTCAAAAGCTTATGGACTGAATAGCTTCGACTGTTTACAAAGGGGGAGATTGTAGAAGTAAAATTGTAAAAGTCGAATATTGTGTTTGTATAGTTTCGCATCTTTATGTTATTTTACTAAGTCATATTTGTGCGAAGTGTAATGTTTAGACTTAGTATATTTTTTGTACACTCATGTTCCCTGTAAATAGGGACTGAGGATAGAAGTAGAGGATAACTTTTTGCAACTCAAATATCCTTCTGCTTATTCCGTGTAATCAGTCTTTATCAATATAAGATCTGATTAATATTTACTCTTCGTGTTCTAACTCTTCAATCACTCAAATCATATTTTGATTTCGTAAATCTCGATAACAATTCTCTTCAGCCTACGTTCGATAGAGATGATAGGTGTAAGTTTTAAAGAAGCGAGGAACAATCCGAATTAATTTTTGATAATAGAGATTAAACGTTCAATTTGACATATAGACGAGAGACGAATCATATAATTTACTCTTAAAAAAAGCAATAATTACAAATCGGTCTTATTATATTGATTAGGGACTAAACATGAAACATAATTAAATAAGAGGAATGACCAAATTAAAAAAATAAGTTAAGACCAAATATGCATATTTCACCAAATCATAGGGACTATTAGTGTAATTTACTCTAAGGATACACTCTCCGGCGGATATACCAAATTTTGGAGAAACGTTGCAAGAATGTAAGACAATAATATATTCCTAGGCTTGAGCAACGCATCTCTGATGTTATTGGAAAATGTTAATCATTCGGTCTCCATCTTAATTATACCTTTTTTTTAACAAATTCCATTAGATGCGTTTGTCAAGAACCTGGAACTTATCTCCAACAATCTTAAGAATCTCATTTTTGTCATGAAATAAACTGCAAAAAACACTGAGAAGTATTTGAATAAATATGCGGTATATATATGCACTTGTCATTAACTAAAACAACAGCAAAACTGATACAAAAAATAAAATAAATAGAAGTACATATAAAAGACAATCTTACTATATAGTACATACGATCCAATCCTTTCCTTAGTTATTATTTATCGTACGGTGTTCTTGAGTCGTGATCATGTTTCTCCTAGTGCTCATTCTACTTGTTCTCCCGAACCCTGGATCTTGTGATATCAATTTCTCCTTCGCTTCTTTTGATTCAAATAGTTGTGATCCTGATGGTGATTTTATCTGTATGGGATCAGTTAGTTCAATAAACGGGAGTTTGGTTATTACTCAACCGAAAGACAATCAACATGCGAATGTAAACAAATCATCAGCTAATTTGATCGGACGGGTTTTGTACAAAACTCCTGTCATTGCGTGGCCTGCAAGCTTCTCCACTACTTTCACAATCAGGATTGTTGTTGATCCCGATTCTGCTTTGTATGGTGACGGAATGGCTTTTGTCATTGCTCAGGACAACCAACCTTCGCCTTCACAAAGCTACGGATCTTATCTCGGGATCCTTGCTCCTTCGACAAAACGTGAGTGTGATTCTATCGTTTTTGTTATTGTGTCCTAAATTTGCTGGACAAAAGTCCACCCTTTCCCATTAAGTGTTATTTTAAATTGTGGAACATATTATTAGTGACGTATGGTATAGTTCTTTTCTAATTTTTATCAAGTTATCAATCATTCGATTAGTGACAACCAAGAGAAACAATGTTTCAGGTGGAGCACTTCGCCAACTTGCGGTAGAGTTAGACACGTATCAAAACGAGTATGTCAGCGACCCAGATGGGAACCACATAGCTATTGACACTGTTAGCATACAGGACCCAGTTGTCGTAAAAAGTCTTGAAAAAACCGGAATTGATCTAAAGAGTGGAAGAGACATCACGGTTGAAATTAAATACGATGGTTGGGAGAAAATATTACAAATTCAAGTAGCATTCACCGGAGAACCCCTTGTTGATTTCATTAACCAACGCATCATTATGAAAAGAACTGTTCCAAAGCAAGTGTATATCGGATTCACAGGTGCAACCGGTGGTGCACAAGAATCACATCGTGTCGTTAACTGGAATTTCACATCATCCGAACTGCCTGAAAAATCACTAAAAACAGCTATGGGACTATGCAAACGGGAGATCCTGTTGGTGATTGTTCTTCCTGTTCTATTTGGGCTTTTGATTTTGACAGCGGGTATGATTCCGTTTGCTGTCAGAGCTTTTAGGAAGAACAAAGAGAGGAAACAAAGACACATGGAAATTGAAAATCTGTCGCAAAATGCAGCAAATGCTCCCAATGTGTTCAAATATAGAACACTTTCAAAGGCAACAAAAAACTTCAGTAAAAGCAACTTATTAGGGATAGGTGGTTTTGGAAGCGTGTACAAAGGTCAATTATCCGATCCTACTAAAACAATAGCCGTTAAGAAAGTTTCCGCGACATCAAATCAAGGTTTGTTTTGGCAACATAATATTATTTAAATCATTACCATGTTGTCCCAATAGATTATACTTTAAAAAAACTAGGTAAATTAATTACTACTAAACATTACTTATGTAGTTTAATTGATTAAATAACCAAATACATGAATTATTAGGTGAGAAGGAGTATTTGGCCGAGATATGCACAATTGGGCGACTAAAGCATAAGAACTTGCTATCACTAGAAGGATGGTGTCACGATCATGGTCAACTCCTCCTTGTTTACACTTATATGCCCAATGGTAGCCTTGATAAGTACATTGGGAAAACATTCTTGGATTGGGAACAACGATACAAGATTTTGATGGGTCTTGCATCAGTACTAGTCTACCTTCATGAAGAATGTGGAAACCCTGTGGTTCATCGTGATGTAAAACCGAACAATGTGATGTTAGATTCCGAATTTAATGCTTATTTAGGGGATTTTGGGCTTGCTAGATTGGTTCGTAGCGACACATCGGTTATGACAATGGTTGCAGGGACAATTGGGTACCTTGCACCGGAGGTAACATACACTGGTAGGGCTACACCGGAGTCTGATGTCTATAGCTTTGGGATGGTTGTGATTGAAGTTGTGTGTGGGAAAAGATCACAATGGATGATGGATGAGAACAGTCTTGTTGATTATGTATGGGAATTGTATGAAAAGGGTGAGATTTTGAACTGTGTTGATCGGACACTTGCCGGAAAATACAACTCCGATGAAGTGAGGAGGACTTTGATGGTCGGACTTGCTTGTTTGCATCCGGGGTCTAAGTTCCGGCCAACTATGAGGAAAGTTGTTCAAGTGTTTATGAACCCTGAAGAGCCGTTAATGAGCGTGCCACTTTCCAGGCCAATGGTTGTTAGTTTGTCTTTTAGTTCATCGACAACAAATTCTACCGGTGTTGCAGATAGTGGTGGATCAATGCAATCTTTTCCGGAAGAGATGACGATTACTAGAAATGCATCGTGTTCAGATGAATGAATTATGTAAAACGTCATGTAAAGATTAACATTTTAATATTCATTATTAAAGCGTAATTCTTTTAGATGTTACGACTTTTTAAAATCATAATAATTTTGTATATAAGACCAATATATATCATTAATCTAAAAAAGTAGTTTTGGCCCCTACCAAAATAATTGAGGGTTAGATATATAGTGTAATGAAAATGAACCCATAACAAAATAATTGAGGGTTTAAGTGCCATACAAATGTATATATTTGGAAGTCGGATTAACGAGGGAGTCCGGTGGATTTTGATGTCTGTGAGAAAAAATTAAATTGGCCCCTATTAGTATAAGTAAAAAATCGTTAATAATATGATAAGTCGATTAACGTTTTAAAAACGATTAAGAAATTTACATATGTTATAAGAAACTTATTTATATATAAATAAAGTTTAAGAGTTAATTAATATTAAAAAACATGTCTTACATCTAAACTAGATGCATGTCATCCGTGTCATTGTCGTGGGTTTAAATGGTCAGGAGTTTAAAGCAAAAAGTTTTTTTTTTGATACATTGAATCGAAATATAGTACAGTGATGGAGGAAAAAAATTTACACGTTACAAATGAGTTTAACAAATGAGTTTTATGTGAACGTTGGAACTCAGTGTACAATGGAAAGAACACTTTTTTTTTTTGGTTTGATGCGATATTTTAGAATTAAAATAGTTTTTTTTAAAACTAAAATAAGTAGAAATTTGAATTTCAAACATTAGATATAAATTTGAGAGAAATATACATCAATAAAATGTATAAACCCTCATGTCATCTACAAAATAATAAATATTGGTTATAGAGTTATTGATTAATAAAACTTAGGAGTGTCAACAAAGATCATGCGCTCTAGGAGCTATAGATACAAGGTTAAATTCGTAAAATCTGCAAAATATAATATGAAATATATACTTTATTTGATACATATTGCAAAAAAAATAAAAATAAGTATACTGCTGTTAAGGGTAAAAAACTGTAAGTATGTTGATGATAAGAGTGTTATTATAGCTAGCACTACAAGAAAAGTCTCTTTTAGTGACCAATTTTTAGTGACGACCTAAAATTTGGTCACTGATAACATCATTTAGTCACCATATATTTAGTCGTCACTAAATTTTGGTAATACTACAAATTTAGTGACCACTATCATGATGGTCGTCACTCACCCGTCACTAAAATGTAGAATAAAGTTTAAATAATTACGTGCGTACGTCATAGCAAGTATTAGTTACCAAACAGAGTGGTCATTATATTGGAGGCTTAGTGACAACAAATAATGGTCCCTGGGTTGGAGGGTTAATGATGAAAAATTGTAGCATTAGAGACTTAGTGACCAAAAATAATGGTCACTGAATTGGAGACGGAGTGACCAAAAATAGTGGTCACCGAATTAAACTTAGTGACCAAACATAGTAGTCACTAGCTATTTATATATTTTATGAGTTGAAAAAAAAAATAACCAATAACTGATTAAAAAATTGCAATAGTGATTTTTACCTATTTGATGTTAGGGTAATTTCATAATTTGGTATAAAGGGGTTTGGAGTAATAACAATCCCAACAAGGGTCTTAGTGGAAAAGATTAAAAGATGAAGGGGTGACAACATAAGTATGATAAGTTGAGGGTTAAATTCTAATAAAATAAACGCAAAATGTGGTTATCATCTCCATTAATTACATATCTACGCTACGCATACATCCTCTCGCTTTCCTTTGTTCATAATCTGCATCGACCACCGCCACCATCGTAACCTCGCATTCCGTCTTCCGTCGGCGCTACTACCACATTGAAGATCACCTCTCTCTCCTTCGTTCACTTCAGTACCGCGCTCTAAAGTTTGAAGCCCTAGTTTTCGCAATTGAAACTTCAATTAGGTAATCACTTCCCCAAAACTTGATTAAGGTGCGATTAGGGCTCAAGAAACCTCAATTGGAGCTTAATTCCTTGCATTTGATGTTGTGTTCATCGTTACTAAAGGTCGAAAGGTAATGTTATCCTTTCCTCAATCTCTCTTCTCTTCTTCATCATTGATTGCTTAGGGACAACATCCTCCTCTACCTACTTTTCAGGCTCTCGACTCCATTCTAATTCCTATTCACAATCACGCACTTACACAAGCACGTATGAACACACCCAATAAAAAACACATAGAAATACGTAATCACTTATGAAAGGAGTCAATTTTTCTTTTAAGTTATTGTACGTTTCCAATTGAGGGATGTTGTGGTGTTTGTTCCCGCTGTTTAGTTTTGAGGTTTTATGATCGTTTTTTTGTTGTGTGTCTCTGAGGAATGTTGGAATTTTTTGTGATGTTCTGTTATTTGTCTTCCGAATTCTGGAAATTGTGTTGATTTGATAGACATTTTTTTTTTTGATTTTCTCTATATTTTCGATGTAGGTTATTTTAGGCATTTGACTAATGATGAAAAAAATCTTTTTTCAGAAAACTTATTAGAATAATACGTTCATACATTTCTCATGTCTGATGGGTAAAATTTATTTGAGTATTTGAGTGAAGATAGCAGAATTATGTTACATTTGATGATCACACATTGATGGAAAACAAAAGAAACTTTAAAGCAATCTCTTTAATCCTGATTTTAATGTATATATACACATACATACAAGTCTATGTTGATGTATATTACATACATCTAATATACAAGAACAAAAATGTTTTTATGTCAGTTGCTTTTGGTATATCCTATCTATATTTTTTTTGTGAAAGCCCTAACTAATTGTGTTTCTCATTCTACCATTTATCCTTTTGCATATATGTATATCATATTAATCATCAGTAAAAGGACTAATGATATACAAATTCACAATTGCATACATAAAGAGAAGCTATTTCATAATCTTTTCCAGTCATGCCTGAGTGGTTTTCTATCATGTTTAACTTTATAATCTTTCTGTTTTATAGTGGTATTAAATAAAGTAAAATCACATAGTTTATTGGATATAATTGTAAACTACAGGCTACCATTGGTATTGATTTCTTGTCAAAAACAATGTACCTTGAAGATAGAACAGTTCGATTACAGCTTCGGTAAGTTTTCTTGTTTGTTACTTATGGTTTTCTTTATTAAGTCAAAAAGAATATATAATATTATATAGAAAGAGATTACTGGATTAATAAATACAAAAGTAGTTGATGTGGATTTTGGTGTTAACATTTCAGGGATACTGCTGGACAGGAGAGATTTAGGAGTCTAATTCCAAGTTATATACGAGATTCATCAATTGCAGTCATTGTCTATGACGTTGCTAGTGAGTAATTTCTTTTTAAAAGAAAAAAAATTGTCCATTTTTTGTTTTATGTTTTGCATATATATATATATATATATATATATATATATATATATATATATATATATATTCAGATCGACAATCATTCTTGAACACTACAAAATGGATAGAAGAAGTACGTACTGAACGACGCACTGATGTCATCATAATCTTTGTTGGCAACAAAATAGATCTTGTTGACAAAAGGTAAATCAGATTTAATTAATCATCTTATTTTTATTTTGTGTGTCCTGTTTGTTGATTTATTATTATTATTACTATGTAGGCAAGTTTCAATTGAAGAAGGAGATGGCAAAGCTCGTGAATTTGGAGTTATGTTTATAGAAACAAGTGCAAAAGCTGGATTCAACATTATTGTTTAATTAAAATCCCTTTCTCTTTCTCCATCCCTTTCTTTATATGTATGGTGTTTATTTTTTACTTAATGCAGAAAGAGGAAAATGTATGTCTGACTTTTGGTCTTATTGTGTAGCCCTTATTCCGGAAGATTGCTGCTGCTTTACCAGGAATGGATACAATGTCATCCATAAAACAAGAAGATATGGTTGATGTCAATTTGAAGTCTTCTGGTAATGCTTCTCATTCAGACCAAGGTAGAGGGTGTGCATGTTAGAAAGACAATTTTTTTTCACAATTTTCATTTGAGTAATGCTTTATCAATATGCATCTTCTATAGGTATTTAAACAGTATAAAAGCAAGTGATTTTTTCACAAATGCATTTTTTTTTACAATTTTAGTCTTTGTCTTGGAAATATATTTCAAAATGATTCTAGGTGTGTGATATTTTCTTCATATCACTTATAAAACTTAGCTTCATAATCATACCATGTTTACAAAATATGAATCAATCTTAATCTTTTACACAGTGATGCTGATGGGGTCGCTAGTTTGTGTTGATGGTACCATTTGAAAATGATGTTGTTTCTACACTCGAGGTTAGTTTGTTTTTTACACAGTGAAACATGTTTTTAATGCATTTAGCTCATGAACTTTTAGGTTAAATACAAGGATGTAAGGAGAATCGATCAACTTCCAATTCCTATTATAATATTTAAATAAAGGATGTGTACCTTCCACCATGGGTAATTAGTTTTAATTAAGTTGAATGGAGATATCATATATACAGGTTGTAGCTGCTATGTGCTCAATAGTCCCTTATGTTAGCATAGTAGTCATGAAATACACCAGTTCTAGTAATGTTTTGTAAAAAAAATATGAGCAAGTTTCAAGATCATGGAACCACATTTATTGGAAGCTAATATGAGGTTAGATTGGATTGTATTGGATTCAGTTATTGTAATTTTATTTAAACATTATCACTGAAATAATTAAGTACTTTTTAATTTATAGCAATTACATCAACATAGTCAGTATCGACTTTTCTTGTGTTTTCCTGATTAGTGACCACCTTTTTTGATCTGTAAACAGTAAATATTTAGTGACCACTTTTTGGTCACTATAGTCATTAATATGGTAAAGAAAACTGGTGACTTTTTTGTGGTCACTATAAGTGGTCACTAATTGAATATAGCAATGACGACTTTCTTTGATTAGTGACAATATTTAGTGACGAAACAGGTCGTCATGGATTTAGTGACAAGTATATTTTGTTCACTATTTAGTGACCATATTCAATTATGGTCAAAAATTCGGTTTTGTGACGGACCTATAGTGACGACTTGAATTTTTGTCACTAAATCATTTTGTGACGAATCGTTCTACTGTTAGTGACCATTTTGTTTTGGTCACTAATTGGTATTTTTTTTTTGTAATGCACTACTAGAAAAACAGCCTTTTACGACGCTCATTGCGCGTTGTAAAAGGTTCAGACGACGCGCAAATGCGCGTCAAGGAAGGCCCTGTCATAAAGAGAGACGACGCGCTTTTGCGCGTCATCTATACACGACGCGCATTTACGACGCTCATTTACGACGCGCAATTACGACGCGCGTTTACGACACGCAATGCGTATCAAGGAAGGCCCTGTCATAAAGGAAGACGACATGCATTCGCGTGTCGTAACCTTACGACGCGCGTGTTAATGACATCCAATGCGTATCAAGAAATCCCTTTTCAAGAAAGACCATGTCATAAATGAAGATGACACACATTTTTGCGTGTCATAATTTTAAATGTTTTTAAAATTATATATTTTTGATAGATTTACTAATTTTCAAATTAAATAACACATTAAAAGTCTCATAATAAAAAATAAAATACCATAAACAATAAAGATAATTCATTGTACTAGTATGTAAAATACAAATAATCATTCCAATAGTAAGTAAATGTAACACATTGCTAATATTGCATAATATTTATTATAGAAAACAAAACAAGTACAACATTAAAAGAAACCCATGACTAAATTCTCCTTTGAAAATTTCCTTTCTAAAAGAATAACCTGAATGCAGGAACTTTGAGAGGCTGTACGGCATGGAAGGAGGTTGCTAGAGCTGTCAGAACCTGCACATGGGAAATCGGTAACTTAACATGCAATACAATACAACACTAAAATGATTCTTTGGATCATTTTGTAAATAAGATTTATTCATTACTTTGCCTCTGTTAAATTTTATTAGTCATTAAACAAATTATATTATGTACAAAGATAAACATAAATAACACCAAATATAATCAGGACAGACAATCATGCTTCTATACCTATACATATACCAATGACTTTCAACAACGATTAAATGTTTATTGATCAAGGAAAGCAAAAAAAATAAATAAATAATGCACTAGAATTAATAGATAACAAAAGGCAACTTTTGTAACTACCTGTTGGTCAAAGATTTTAGGACTGGCAAGTCAACAAGTAGCAGGTGTGCATCTGAGGAAAATGAAGAAATTTTATTAGTCATCAAAAAAAAAGTTTAATACCTGTTGTCTTTTTAAGCAGGAGTGTGGATGTGTTTTTCAAAATGATTACCTAAAAAATTTTGTAATATTACGATTCTAGATTAAACCTTTTTTAAACCCATTACTTCCGGATATAAAGATATCTTATATTATTAAAAAGGACCAGCATACTTCCAGTTTTCTCTTCAATCAAAAGCATAAGACAGAGCACAAATCTTTGCTAGTACTTTTTATTAAAGCTTTTACACCCATTTTATCGTTTTTTGTAAGTAGTTTAACTCAGGGCATGACCTTATATTCTATAGGAAATTCAGTAGTACTTGTCATTGTATTTAATTAGATAAAAAAAATGCACCTTATAATTCAAAGAAGCAAACTTTCAAAGAGGTTATTCTGCTCATTAAGTATTTTCCCACACTTGGCTTGGCTTCTAATCACAGAGCTCTATGGACACTGGTATATGTTCCTTGCCTAATCCACATCAAAACAATTAGAATTAGATAACGCCATAAGGGTACAAGTTCATGAATCTTACGATGATGTAAACGAGGTTATTTCGATCAAACAACACATGGTGAGGTAGAGGACTAAGGGTAATTTCGTCTTTTTAGTTATTAACAGAAGGAATGGAAGCATACCAGCTAAGCCAGTATATGTGTGAGTGTTTTGAGGAGTTTGAAGTTGTAATTGTGTTTTCACGAGCCAGATAGGATTCGTAAAAAGATATACCTGAATAAGTATCTATTAAATGATATAATAAACCAGAAAAAGTGAAAGAAAATCACTAAATGAAGAGTAAGTATAGCTGTAACAGAGGCGTAATTATGTTAGCAAATTTAAAATGCAAATATCAAATCAAGGTAACTTTATCAATAATTAAATTATAGAAAAAAGACATGAAAAATGCAGTTAAATCAACAATGGAAGCTTAAAGGATCTCATCTTCAGTATGTGTGACAACAAAATCTCCAAAAATGTCTCCTAAAATCACTCCAGAACAAGTTTGCACTTACTTAAACTCCAGCACTTTGTCTTATGGTGTAAGGCTATAAGCAAGCGGAAGACAAGTGTATAAAGGGTCATGTGTTCCAAATCTGTCATGACCATGACATAAACAAAACTCAATTTAATAAAATAGATTTCATTAACAAGCTAAACAGCAAATCATTAGTTTCAATTGATAAAAACTTAATTTTAGGAGAAAATAGATTAACCTGATATGATATAAAGGGTCATGCGTTCCAAATCTGCATTTGTACTCTTTAGGAGAAAAAGACCTGTTAGGATCTAACCATTTTTATAAAGGTTTGAGATACTTGCAGCAAACAATAAAAAAATGAAAATAGAATTAAGCCTGCAAGTTGATGGCACAAACTCCAATTTACTAGAATGGTGAGAAATCCTGATTAATACACAAATCAACAAAGAGTCAACAAAGCCAAGACATTTATGCTCAGAAACTATTTTAGGCCATGTAAGTTGCACACTTTCTTCACCTCCATATACAGTACTAACATGTAAATTCCCCTGTAAATCAGATTTATCATTACATTAATCAAATTAAGCCTCAAATCATGGTGAAATTGACATCATGTTACATGATACCCTATTTGTTAAACAAACCGCTTATTCCAAAAGTTAAATATCCAATGGGACATTTACCTAAAGTTTCTGAATTGTTGATGTCAAAGTGTATAATATAATAGAGCAGTTGCACCACATTCACAATAGGTAAGTGATATATTGTCAATCTCTTGATCACATCTAATTAGGCTTACCGGATGACCAATTACTCGAGTCCATCATCTTAAAAATGATGTAAACTACTTGTCATCTGTCCACATTCACAACCTCATAACCAAACATGAATATTCTTTTTTATTTTTTATTTTTTTATTACTTAATGGAATTATGGAACTTACATTACTTGTTTCCTTCCATAAACAATCTCCGAGATGAATAAGCAGCCGTTCAACATCTTTGGTCTTCTTAGCAGTAATCATAGCCAAATTCTCTTCCCAATCATCAATCATAGCATTAGCACCAAATTAAGCCTACATAAAACAAAAAAGTCAACAACTTGGATACTTTTTTTTGTCTTTTTTCTTTTTAAATTTCATAAATAATTGATATAATCATATTAAATTTTACAAAAAAGGACAAAGTTGACTTGCCTGAACTGTTGATGATACCCTAGTAAAAGAAGCAAGTTTTTGCTCACCAGGCTTACCACTATTAAGTCATTCTGTCCAGACCATTTCTATTGATCCCTCACTCAATGATCTCTTTATTGGTACCACCCCTGCCATGATTGGAGAATGTAATCCCACTAAACAGAGCTCCGTTTAGAAAAAGAAAACATTACTAATATCGACACCGGGTACGGGTCTGACCCGTCTTTTTGTATTCACTCGGGCACCTTTATTCATCAAGATTGTACCTAACCATAAATCTACCTGTCTTGAGATTCCCGGGATTACCCCTTTTGCATCATCGAGTTGTGTGATCTTTCTCCTTAGTAGATTGTAAACAAAAACCACACGTTGGACTATAAATGCTTGCGGAAACATTTTTTTATAGCATCGATGCTTTCACTTTCACAAGCCAAACATATAGTCTGTAACATGGAAGGTGAACTAAAGTGATGCCAAAGTACCTGCAGGATGTGAAAAGTCGTCTCTACCCCCGACAGAAATATATATATATATATATATATATATATATATATATATATATATATATATATTTCATTGGATGCAATGCAACATACCACATGGGAGCCCATGGAGTAGCAATTTCCAGGAAGGGATAAGGCCACCTGCAATAGCCTCTCAAACTTCAATCCTGAGAAATTTTATAGTAAATAATTGATAAATGACAAAAGAAGTGGGTTCTAGTAAGTGGAAATCACCATGTAAAGCAGCAGGCATGCGTAACCCACTAGAAAATTATATAAGCTGAGCTCCACAAGACAAAGTATGTTAATCCGTGCCAAGTAAATTGCTACAAGGGGCACAAGAAAAAGACAAATAGTGAGATAATGGCATCAGCTCGACACTTATTAGGATCATTAATATAATGAATAACCAATTGGTGAATGCGATCCGATCACTTACTAGGATGTTGAGAGCAGAATCCAGGAGGAGAAAAACAGCATTCAGGGAGTGCATGCAACCAATCAACTACAATCACAACAAAGATTTATTTATAGCCAAACTAACTCAGATTTAGAATGCCAACAACAACAGTTCCGAATGAATCATAATGTACAGATATATTTGTTATGAGCTAGCAAACAATAAAAAGAGAATGACAATTATTTCCAGGAAACAAAAGGAAAAAGGAGGAGATTTTAATCTTTTTTGAAGAGTGTGAGAGGTTGGTATTGTATTCCCAAATCCCAATGAAAGAAAAGGGGCAAGGGACAAATGCTAACCAGGGTAAGTTGGAAGCCATCGCCAGACTGAAACGGGAGTAATAGGCACCAAAATACAAGGTCAGTAAGCACAACAACACCTGCACAAGTCTGTTCACATACACCAACAATCAGCTTTAAACACTTTAAAAAAAAATCTCATGACTGCATGAATATCAGAAAGCTCAAGGTGATCAATCTCCTTAGCAGAATTGTAACGATTTGAAGATGGACCAGAACCCCCTTGTGATGGGAAAATTGGAACATGAAATGTAATGAAATAGGTCACCAAATGAATCAACACACCTTAAGTTTGTCTTGGCTAGTAAATGAAAGGACACTAGCTGGAAGTGATAAAATGAGAGGAACTAATTCCCTAAACGAAAAATAAAAAACAAAAATGTTAATAGATTCAAGAATAAATGTGTTAAGACTTAAGAGAGAATGTTATTCACTTGCCTTTTTTGATCTAAGCAATCTAAAGCATCAATTTGGTGATATAAATCCTTGCTATTGCCAGGGATTCCAATCCCAAGAAAAAATCTTGCCAAACCCAATATCTTGTCCCTAGTATCTGCAAATATCAAATAAAAAGAATTATAAAATTTAAAATTATGAGCATAGGAAATACAAGTGGTGTCTAGAAACATAATAAGATTGTGTCATATATTAAAACTTCCGGAAGCGGAAGCGAAAGTTGTCAGCCCACGAACAACTGATGAGGTGGCTGAAACAGGACCTTGATATTGATCATCAAAGAAATTGGCCCCACTATCTACAAAATTGTATAAAAACAGGAAGCATGTATAAAAATAATGATATCTCCCATGTTAGAATATAATTCATGCACTAACCATATTTATCTAAATTTTCAAATAGCTTCACAACATCCTCTTTCAGTGCCTTAATCTGCAAAAAGAAAAGCATAATTAGAACAGATAAGACCCTTAATGCAATAATATGTCCAGTAAACAATAAAGTTAAGAAAAAGGCACAAGTAGCTGAAATTTGTCAAATTCTTCAATGTACAACTACAATTGTAAAAGTTTATAAAAATTTATAAATGCCACAACATATAATGTGCACTAAAGCTTAAAATGTATCATGGCTGATGCGATACGTTAAGTGGTCTACTAAAGCTTAAAATTTGGTTTATACATTTTAACAAACAAATAATGTGCACATTATGTTGATCAGAATACATGGCCTTTCAATTCTCACAGAACCAAAAAAATTGAGAAATAAGTACAGGAAAGGAAACCAAATGACATTTTCTAACAAAAACTAATCAATCATGAGGAACACAGCGCAAGATGAAAAAATGAAGTAGTACTGATGGAAGGGGGACGGCGGCGGCTTTTCGTGTCCAAACTTACATCTGGTATCGTTCCACTTTGGGAAAGCATGTGAAGGGTCTTCTTGAAAGATAATATTACAAGGTACAAGGCAAAAGAACAATATTACAATTACTAATGACAAGGGAAGACCTTCAAAGGATAAGATTGAGAAGATGGTTCAGGAAGCTGGGAAGTATGAGTCTAGAGATGAGGAGCCCAAGAAGAAGTTGGAGGTGAAGAATGCTTTACAGAATTATATGTATAACATGAGGAACACAGTGAAAGATGAGAAGCTTGGTGAGAAGTTGACTCCGGTTGATAAGAAGATTGAGGATGCGATTGATGAGGTGATTGTGTGGTTATATACAAATCAGTTGGCTGAGGGGGATGAGTTTAAGAATAAGATGAAGGAGCTTTTTCCCATTTTGAAACTTTTAGGTTAGAGGGAGATAGAGAGAAAGAGAGGAGTAGAGAGAGGGATGAGATTGAATGAATAAATGTAGGAGGTGCTGTAGGTGGGTGAAGGCGGAGGCCCTAGGGCTTCTTGTTGCTAATTCAAAGATCAACATCGATGGTAGAAGGTGGAGGCATCAATAGAGGGAACAAGGTAAAAAAAAAGGAGATCGAACCATTTAGTGTGAGGGTCGATTTGGAAGAAATCTCAAACCCTTAACCTTAAACATGATGTGAAGAGATTGATCCATAATCTTCTTCGTCTCCGTCAATTCCTTGGGCTCACATAATCGGACGATGGTGGTAAATGAAGCATTCTTTGAGAAAGAAGGTGCATCGCTGCAGTTTGAGGCTAGAAGAGGCAATGACGATTGGAGGCAGTGGATGTGGGTGAGGGGTGGAGATGAGGAAGAAGAAGGTAGGGGTTTAAAGAATTTGGGATTTCATTTTCCCTCGGAGACACGTGTTTCTTAAAAAAAAAATATAAAGTGACATTCACAGAGGACGCAAAAGTGCCCTCCGTGTTTTTATATTTTTACACGAGACACTAATTTAAGGGCACGCAATAATGCGTGACCTAAATCCATAAATTTTTTGAAGATATGACACTTTTTTAACGTCACTTTCTTTTGCGTAACATAAATCAATGAGTGTCGTGGTTTGCGCGTCGTAAAAGGATGTTTTTCTAGTAATGATGTAGGATTGGTTTGGGGCAGCTGTTGAGAAATGCACAACATAGTGAGAAGATATTTTTGTTGTTAAGAGACTAATAAATATTGTGAGAAAAGTAGTAATTTAATACCTCCTCCACACCACCATATTACTCTTTTAGTGACCATTTAAATATTCTTTCCTAACCGTCTCATTACCAAACTTGAACCATTGATCTAATAAGATTGATAGGGTTGGCCTGATGAATGCATAATAGTGTCCACCATAGACCCTAACACTATGAACCAGTACACTGTAAACAGGAAAGACATGTAAGGAAAGAAGTAAAAATCATACTAACAACACATAAAAAGTGATGTGATTCCTGTGAAGGGTACAAAGGTTGAGAAGACTTTTATCTAAATCAGGAGATAGACACTTGCCACCCTCCCTATCAAGATCGAACTCTAACAGGAATTGATAACGAAATACAAAAAATAGTAATATACATTTGTACATTAAGTCTACTCTACATTTTTTCTCATTAAAGCATTATACTTTAAAAGTACAATGCTATAACTAGGTATGTTTTGAAATCAACCAACAATTGCAACCTTGTGCTTTCAATGTTATGCTTTTATTAGATAAAAATAAAATAAATTTATATAAATAGAAAAGAAGGTAAGAATAAAAAATTACCGATAAAATTATAGTATTGTACATTTAAAATACAATGATTTAAAAAGATATACTCACATCATATTTTACACTGGATGGATGATGTTGTAGTGGATGGTGTTAAAATAATAGTATTAGAAGTTTTTTTATGATCTATTCAATTATGAATGAAATCGTATATAAGAGTTGGTAGTTATTATACTAGAAGTTCTTGGCTATAGTTGTTCAATTGTCTAAATCTCTATAAACATGTAGGCATTATATTAGACTGATATGGATGTCATTTGGACATTCACTACAATTTTTGAGCTGCCAAACAAGGTGACGAGAAAAAAGTGTTTTTTTTTTTTGAAAAAGACGAAAATGCCTTTATCATAAAAAAATCTCCTTACAAAGCTAACCTTAGCAAACTGGAGCAAATGCAAGCTGACCTTGCAGTCTTCACCTTTCTCCAATAATAATGTCATAATATTTCAGACATTAACAGACGAAGATCAAGTGAAACAAAAACAAACAAGCAAAGAGTCAAAAGACAAAAATAATAATAATAATAATAATAAATCGTTGATTTGAATAAATCAAATATGCGACTTGATGAAAGCAAAAACCAGACAACCAAATTAATGAAAATCATGATGAGTCGACCAGATAAATCCTAACCTCCCATAGTAATGATTATAACGATCCAAAGAATAAACTACAATTAACAGAAAAGGCAAATTGTGGGAAATACCTATATCGACAATGTAGTTTTTCATATCACCCATAATAGCAACATACTTGTACTACATTTGATAGGTTTGTAAAATCCATAAAAATCATAACAAATTTGAACTTTGTAAAACAACCCAAATCATAGAATGCTTACAAAATCATTGTTTTCAAAGTATTGTTCTATATCAGAGTATCCCATATATCTAAAGTACATAAAACAGAGGATGTGTAGGGTCACGTCATCATCTTCCCGTAATTGTTAGAAGTACCTAAAACAACAACTAAAAACAATAAACTAAAGCTTAGTGTGTTCCGCTAAAATACCAAACATAAACAAATAACATATACAACAGCATGCCGGGTCCAATCAACCATCGGGTTAGAATACCCCGTGCCCAATCAACCTTCAGGTCCATTCATCCTCGTGATGGAATACCCCAGGTTGGAATGTCAATATATAATGGGTCCACTCAGTCATCAGATTGGAATAACCTAGGCCCTCAATACGAGTCTGGCATGCCAACCGACCCTCAACTCGTATTTGGAATGCACTTGAGCCCTCAGTATGATTCTGACATGCTAACCGGCCCTCATCTCATATATAAAATGCTCCCAAGTTTGTTGGCTACAACACAAAGCAGTACAACCTCAACCCACCACCATATGTTGACATATAACAGATAACAAACATATACAAATAATCATGCAGAGAGAATCTAATGTAGTCCTACAGATCTACTAGACTAAGCATATTGGCAACTAGCATATAATCATGCAGATCTATTCCACACTCAGCATATCAATGTATATTAGGATATCAATCTAACGGGTCGGCCTTGGTGCCTTTGACTCACAAGTACACTAAGGAAAAATCACCTCACAGTCTGAACAATAGCTGATAAGGTCCGGACTCTAAATCTCAGCTCTAACCGTCACCTATTCATGCAAATGACCAGTTCTCAAACACCAAAGAAAATACCCAAAATACCCTTTGGTCAAACTTGGTCAAATTCAAAGTCAAAATGGTCAAAATCCATAAGTCAATTGAGTCAACCCACACTACAAATAAAATTGCATTTAGTGACACAAAATCTAAGTGGCATTTTACTTTTGTGCCATTATAGCCTACTATTAGTGACACTTTTATTTGTGCCACTATAAGTTTTAACAAATACAATAAACCTTTTTATATCTGGTGACAATAATAGCCTACTTTTAGTAGGATTTGTTGTTGTGAAACTATAAGTTTTAATACATATAATGATATTTTATATAATATATGACACTAATTGTTAGTCCTAATAAATTACCATGCCACTAATACCATATATTTTATATAGCGGGAAAAACAAAACACTTCGTAAACCCCCCACCAAGTAAAACTTTCATTGTCGCCTCCTCCTTCCTAATTAGCGGGAAAACAAAAAATTGTATCACAATATCCAGCTTTAGGAGTTCATCGATTTAGAAGTGGGAACGACTGAACGAGTATCCTTCGTGGTTCCCTACGCACATGCTCCGGTTCGCCATGCTCAGTCACTCAATTGTTCGACCTGGATCGACTGCCATACTCTGCCTACCGCCGCTTTGCCTTAATCCTCCCCATCCATTCAACACTCTTCGAATTTTCTTTGCTCCGTTCCTCCCAGCTCAAACCTAGATCATATGCCATCCTCCGTGTTACTGTAAGTTGCTTTCGACTTGTCATTTTCCGTGTCCTTGTAATTTTTCTTAGGTAATGTTTACAATCATTAAAAAAACTTTAAATGATTTTATAGTTACATAGGGTTTTTAATAATGTCATATGAAGAAATTTGTTGGTTCCTTTTAGATTGTGGAATTCTATGTTTAACCTGAGGTTGTTTGTGTTGGATTAGTGGCTAAGTCCATAACTATAACTGGTATATACTTGACCCGATTGACATGGTCCATTTGGTTTGCATGGAATCGGAATAATTTGGATAGACTTTTGTGAGAAAAAGGATACTAGTGATTTATATTAATATATTATAAGTTCTAATATATTAATATGAAATCATATTATTTAATTAGTATTGATCAAGAATTAATTTGGAATTAATATTATGATCAAAAGGAGACTAATTAAATATATGGGGATTAATTGTGTAAATCATTCATTCTTATATATGTGGGCTTATGATCCATATTTCTTCATGTTGGGCTAAAACCATGAAGTAACCCATGGATACTCCATGGAGGTTTTAGCCCATGGAGCATGAAGAATATGAAGAGACATGAGTTACATGGTGTAACCCTAATAGCCACCATATATAAGGACCCCATGGCTCAAGAAATCGGCACTAGTGTGGGTACACATGAGGGCTAGCCAATTTGAGCATAAGAACCTTTTCTCTCATGTTATTCCAAGATGTTGGTGATGTTGTGTGAACCATTTGAGGCACTAGGCTCTTAAGCTCCAAGGAATAAAGCTACAACAAAAGAGGTATGTTATTCTACTAGATTTTATATTACTTGTACTTCATAATATGCTTGTTAGGATAATACCTTGGAAAATTGATATTTGTAACAACCCAAAAATCAGGGGTAAAAATTTCATTTTTAATATAACTAAAACATTGATACCATTTAATTCAAACATTCAAATCATAGCCAATCAAATCGTTTATCAGAGTTTATCCCAAAATCATTCATTGCGGAAATCGTAGGTGTGTGCACTGCGATCAATCCGAGCTCTCCTTTTCCAAAACGATGATACCTGAAACCATAAACAAAACCTGTAATCACGAAGCTTATTGAGTTTCCCAGAACATACTAGTCACACAAACCACATATCACATATCTTGTTAGCTATAAAAGCTACACGCGTATCACATATATTGTTAGCTATAAAAGCTACCCATATATCACGTACCCTGTTAGCTATAATAGCTACACACATATCACATAAACCATGCATACAAAAACCTGTAAGGATGTCATGGGCTCCCCCCAGGGTCTTACACCATTGTGTCATGGGCTACCCCACATGGTCTTTACCTAGGAAGGCCATGGGCTACCCCACATGAGTTACATCCAATGCCATGGGCTACCCCACATGGTCTTCACCTAGGAATGCCATGGGCTACCCCACATGGTCTTACATCCAATGCCACGGGCTCCCCCGTAGTCTTCCATGCAATAACACACAGTCACATATCATATCAATTCACATAACAAATAACATAGCATAGCATAAAGCATATAATCGACTAGCATACTACATATCACTATATCAACTAGTGTACCACATAACTCTACAAAATAAGTATACCACACATCTCTACTAAATGGGCCGGCCTTGGTGCCTTAGACCCATTGGTATGGTGAGAAAACTCACTTGACACTACTGAAGCCCCGCAGATAAAACTCCCCTTGCTGGTTGACAGGTTCCCGAACTGTCAACATCAAACAACACCCAATTAATAATTGGTTTTAAGTCCAATGTCTAACTCACACTCCAAAGGCACAAAATGGAAGTAATGGGCTGGAGCCTAACATATGGCCCAATTTTCCAAATTGGGCCCACACCTCTACATGGACTTATTTTAAGGCCCAACCAATTATTCTAGGCCAAACAATTGGCATTCTGATGGCTTAATGGCTAATAATCCTCAAGGCCCAATCATGGCCCACTTATGGCCCAACCTTCCAAATTGGGCCCAAGCCTCTCTAATGGGTCCTAACCTAAGGCCTAATGATTTCTTTAGTCCATAACATGTTCCCAATTGGCCCAATAAAAACCCAAATCCAATTTAGGGTTTCTCACATAAAATATCGATTAGGGTTAAGTGTTCCAACTTAACACATTAAGGACTTAATCCATTAAGTCCATTATTGCCTTAAGTTCATTTACCAATGATTATTATTTAATATCTCCAGTTATTAAATAATTCCCGTGTGTCCCGATTAATTCCCTAAAATTAGGGTTTTGATGGAATTAGGGTTTTCCAAACCCTGATTAGGGTTTCCAACCCAAATGCTAGCCCATTAATTCATTTGTTGGGCTTTTAGATCAATTAGCGCTTTTTTTGGGCCTATTAAGCCCACCTGAATACTATTAAGCCCATTAGGGTTTTATTGGGTCCATTAGAGTCCATTAACCTTCATTGGGCCCATTTGATATTACAAGGCCCATTAGGGTTTCGAGCATCCCAACGAAATCAATACCACAATGCAAAGCACACCGCCACCCGACACGGGGGCCGGTAGCGGCAGGAGGCAGCAGCCACCACCCTATGGTGGTGGTTTTCACTTTCTTTCCACTATCCCATTTGTTACAATTACGATACCATCCAAAAACACACACACATGCTAATAACACACACACACACACCTCTAAAATACACAAAAACACATGCAACCACCTTAAGGTGGCCGGCAGCGGCAGATGGTGGCAGCCACCACCCTACGGTGGTGGCTGTGGTGGTTTCTACGGATTTCCGGCGGCCTCATCCCATCACAGTACACGGACACACATATCATGCCCAGAAAATAAATCCAACACCCACTGAGGTGGGTGGCAAAGGCAATAGCACAAGAAAGCTAGCAGCGGCGGTGACCATGGCGGCGGATGGCATTGAACGAAACAACCAGCAGCAGCAGCGTAGTCGGCGGCAACGACATCCGCCAGGTCGTCATTCGACGACGACAAGAGGTACCCGACTCGATGGCCCTTCGGTTCCAACATAGATAGCGGCGATGTAACAGTGGAGGATCTAACCATTTACGAACCACATGTTGGTGTTCGGGTTCTCGGCTTCTCCGATGGCGGCTCACAGATTCAGTCTCACCATGAGACTCTTCATCATTGACGAATGAAGAAGGAGAAGAGGAGGCAGCGGCAGCAAGCTTCGTCGACGGATGCTCAGCAATGGTGGTCGTCGGTCTTGATGATCGGCGGCTAAGGAGGCTCCAATGGTGGCGAGCGGCTACCGGAAATGAAGAGGGAGGTATAAGGGGTTGACGGTTGTAACGGGTTTGCTAGGGTTAAGGTTTGATGACCGGCTGTGTGAACGACTATATACCCCCTCCCTTCAAATTTCCTTCCATAATGGTAGGAATGGTCCCTCTCTCTATTATTCTATCCAAGTAAAGTCCAGAATTTACCATTCCTACCCTAACTTCAGAAATTCCTTTCAACTCCCATCCAAAATTTACCCAACGACCCCCCTTAGCCCCAAAATCTCTTCAATGAAGTCCCATAATTTACCATTTAGTCCCTGCCTTCATAAATTCTGACAAATAAATCTGAAACTTACCTTTTAACCCCGAACTTCTATAATTGTGACTTTTTAACTCCTTGAAACCAACACCTTGCTCAATTATTACTGGTTTTAGGGCTTTTATACATTTATTTATTAAATAAACGGGGTGTTATAATATTTGCATGTATAATAGAGAAAACATAGATCCAAGGTATTTAGGGTTGCATGTACACCTTAAGAGTGTTAGAATGCTCAAAAGTCAACAGTGTTATCAGAGCCTAGACTTGTTTTCTTGTTATACTTCCTTAAATTGCTGAAAAAACAAAGTTTGTTGCTGTCTGAATAGCAGACTCGTCGAGTCCATGAAGGGACTCGACAAGTCCAAGAGTAAAATCATCCAACTCGTCGAGTTGGTTCATGCACTCGACGAGTTGGACCCCCAGACAACATATATTCGACTGTTTTGGCTGGAATTGGACTAGGAACATTACTCTAAGCTATTTTTGAACTTATAAACCTGTTTTTGAGGTGGTAATGTTCATGCTAATCTAATTTCAAAGATAATTGTCAATAGATTCATGTTTTGTATTAGTTTAATGGTTAGGCTAATTTCATGAAAAAGTTAGATTTGAATTATGTTGTTCTGATGAGTTGCTTAGATTAATAGAAAAGTTATATGATAATGGATTTTCAATCCAAATTAATCTAAGAGTTGATTCTAAAATGTTTTTTTTTGTAACATGTCCTCAAGCTATATGAAAAGTCACATTTGATATTCAAAAAATTAATAATATTTCCATAAGTTATTAAAAAATGGAAAGTCTCATTTTAAATGTTTTAAAGTCTTCCGTAACTTGTCTTCAAGTTATGGAACTTGAAGAGTTTTTCATTAAAACTACTTTAAACACATAAGTTATGTAATTGAAATGTTTTTGAATTTTTCAAAACTTGCCCTCAAGTTTTGGAATGTGTAAAGTTTCCCCACATGAATACTTTAATTCCAAGTTAAGCCCTTAGAATTTTAAAAGTTAAATTCAACCCTTATACTTTATAGTATTATAAGTTAATAATATATATGTATAAGAGCAAGTCAGTCTTACCGTTAGTAGGCCTCATTCACGAAGCCGGTCTATAAGGGGGTATAAGGTTACTGCCTATAAAATGGAAGTTTAATGGTGTCCACTCTCACCCACCGCTTCCTTAACTGGTGGAGGGTCGTTAGCCGAATGGGTAGGAAAAGGACTATAATTCTCCATTCATTAAAAGTATTAATGATAAATACTAAGTAACTAAACTCTTATTAATACCCAATCTTAGTTACTTAGGAAAATGTGAATTTGGTGCTAACCCATGAAATTACACTTTACACTTTGCTTAAGTCGGTTAGTGGAGCGTGTGTGGTTAATTGGCACACTAGCTTGATTCAACAAGGTAGGAAAAGGGTAACTTAATGTTTATCATAGTATCGGTGGAGCGCGTGTGGTTAACTGGAACATTGATTGATGGGTAAATATAAAGGGTACCAAGTATATTTGCATGGTTATTCACACCTTGTTTTGTGATCCTCGACATCCCAATCACAAAACTTGAGAGGGCACAATCGAGATTGAAAAATGCCATTGAAAAGTTCAATGAATCTCAAAAGATCTAGGAGTTTCAAATCCAATTAAAACCTAATAAATTATTTCGTTTTTCATGGTGGAAATTAGTGAATCGCCATTCGCCTACCTTCAAATATTCTATAGCTCGGATTACGGCATCCCTCGTCCAAGTTATAAAATATTATGTTGGGTCCTAGCCTTAATATTTCATATTCGGTGTTATATTAAGGACTTTAAATCAACTAACTTGAATATCTCCCATATTATGATCATCCCAAATCCCTTGGAACAAGCTTTCTTAATGAAGATGATGTTCCATGGTTGGATCATGGAAATCATACTTCTCTTCCTCCTCCAATTATTCTCCTTAACCCACAAGTTCTTAAATAGTTCAAGGTCACACAAGCCCTATTTGCAAGCAAGGTCTATGTGTGATCACATCTTGGAGATGAAGTCACATATTGACAATCCGAGAGAGTTTGGTGTCAAAGTCTTGAGAAAGTTGGATGTTCAATCACTTTCTAAGTCACAGAGTGAGTTCATTTTGGACTACTATGGAACAGACAATAACAAGACCCTTAATGGTCTTATCTATTTGCGTGGTGCTTCGGAATCAACAATGATTTGGAGGACTAGTAAAGAAAATTTGATTAGAAGATCAACTTTCCAAACTTCCATGGACATTTGCAATGGTAACATTGGAAATCCAGAAAAGCTTTCTCCTCCCAATGGAAAGGGATCAGCCATTGTCAACTCGGTTGACCAAATGCTAATTAAAGAGAAAGGCTAAGTCTGAGATTATCCCATGTACCATTACCAAAGAGTCCATATGTTTCTATTGTCAAAAGGATAGGGCATTGGTTGCGAAGCTGCCCTAACTAACTGAAAGATCTGAGAAAAGGTCAAGTCACAAAGTTTGACTCAATTTCAGGTAAGTCCACTATCTAACACTGTTAGGTTCCTAAGTGTTGATTCTTGGTACATGATGTGATAGGATCAAGCAAAGGGAAGGAAGCTTAAAAGAAGAGTATGTTGAATCTGATCGCGAAGATGGATTTTAATCGCGTGGTTCGAAGATCGGATTCTTGAGCTACTACTTAGGAATTATGATAGATTGCTAGGAAATATGTAATAGCATAGTTTTGTTTTAAAGTTGCATTGTAAGGGTAAAGTTTTTCTGCATTTTATAAACACATAAAATTTTAATTTTATTTTAGTTTATATGCTCTTACACAACCACTCTCCTCTCAAAAAAGCCTACGTCCTGACCATTCATCCTCTTTTTCGTCAGTTAAACCCTAGATACCCACCTTCACCATCAATGTCGCCTCCTGCCACCACCTTCAATACCTCCATCAGCCATAATTAAAAGCTGCAAACCCATCTCCTCCATGAGCAACTGCCATCTCCCCCATGAGCAACTGTAGGAAGTTCGGTCATATATCCTCTTCATATGAACATGGTATCTAATGCCACATAATTTCAGATCACTTTTCTCTCTTCAGCTTTACTCTCACTTCCCGGACACCACCATCGCACCAATAATGTGACTCTCAAAAAACCCGACACCAACACAAAATCACACAACTGAGACATCTAAAAACCCCTAGATCTACGACCACCACAACCAATAACCTCTCTCCAACTCTTCCCTCACTGATTTTATTTCCCCTCTCCCGCAGACACACAAACAAAAGATGAAGATATGAGCATGGTTTATCCCTATATTATATTTCTTTATCTCTCATTGATTTTCATGGAGGAACATGGAGTAATAAATACGATCGAAGATTGTACCCTCAAATGAGATCCTTATTTTAGGTATTTTTTGTTGTTTTGTTTGATTTGGTTGTCTTGATCTGCTTTGCATTTAGATATATGATTATTCATGGATTGTTCTCTGCCTCCACGCCCCAGGTATTTTAGGGTCTCCATTAATTTCAGGTGGTTTTTTTTCTTTTTATTCTCATTCTTTCTTTAACGGAAGAAAAATAAGGAAATAGGAAATTTTGCTTCGACCTTTAGGGATTTGGGGCACCGGTACTTTCCAGTGACCCAGCTTCTGCAAAGGTTTAGGTGAAATAGTAGGGGTTAGGGCGTCGATGTAAAACCACTTGGTCTGATAGGTGCCTACTATTAATATGCAGAATCATTCATCAGGTATGTGTCTACTATAAACATTATTCTTGATTTTAGTCATACATTATTTTATTTACAACCATAACCTCTATCACTCAACTTACCAACGTTTGCTGCTCTCCTCTCTCTTTTCTCCATCTCTCTTTCTCTCATTCTCCTTATTGATCCTAAAACCCAAAAAAAGTTGTTGATTTGGTGAAACCAGATTAGAAAGGTGTTTTTTTGTTTGAAAAGGCCACTTCCATCCTCTGGAAAAAATTTCTATGTTTTTTAGAGAGAAGCTACATCACCCCTGGAAATGCTACTCTATATTTAATTGTCTCATACAGGTTAATGGATCATTATATGATTTTTTTCATTGATAATCAGGTGGGTGGAATTATAATGATTAGTGTTTTCTTATTGCAAGGTGAACAAGGCATTTGAATGTGGTGGAGTTATGGTTACAGGTAGGTGGAATTATGGTCACAAGGTGAATCTAGATTTGATTTGGGTGTACTCAATATCATATCTCAGTTTTTTTTTTTATAAATTCAACCTATTATTCTTTTTTTTTTTTGCAAATTTAATATCCACTTTATGATTACAATTATGGCATGTTTACTTGTAGCATTTAGGATATAAGAATCGAGATTGTTTGTTTTTGTTCTCTAAAGGAAAAAAATGAAGAGCAACCATTTATATAAGAGAGTCTTTGTGTTATTATATAGCTTGGATTACGACATCCCTCTTCCAAGTTATAAAATATTATGTTGGGTCCTAGCCTTAATATTTTATATTCGGTGTTATATTAAGGACTTTAAACCAACTAACTTAAATATCTCCCATATTATGATCATCCCAAATCCCTTGGAACAAGCGTTCTTAATGAAGATGATGTTCCATGGTTGGATCATGGAAATCATACTTCTCTTCCTCCTCCAATTATTCTCCTTAACCCACAAGTTCTTAAATAGTTCAAGGTCACTCAAGCCCTATTGGCAAGCAAGGTCTATGTGTGATCACATCTTGGAGATGAAGTCACATATTGACAAGTCGGGAGAGTTTGGTGTCAAAGTCTTGAGAAAGTTGGATGTTCAATCACTTTCTAAGTCACATAGTGAGTTCATTTTGGACTACTATGGAACAGACAATAACATGACCCTTAATGGTCTTATCTATTTGAATGGTGCTTCAGAATCAACAATGATTTGGAGGACTAGTAAAGCAAATTTGATTAGAAGATCAACTTTCTAAACTTCCATGGACATTTGCAATGGTAACATTGGAAATCCAGAAAAGCTTTCTCTTCCTAATGGAAAGGGATCCACCATTGTCAACTCGTTTGACCAAATGCTCAAGAGAAAGGCTATGTATGAGATTGTCCCGTGTACCATTACCAAAGAGTCCATATGTTTCTATTGTCAAAAGGATGGGGAATTGGTTGTGAAGCTGCCCTAACTAACTGAAAGATCTGAGAAAAGGTCTAGTCAAAAAGTTTGACTCGATTTCAGGTAAGTCCACTATCTAACTCTGTTAATTTCCTAAGTGTTGATTCTTGGTACATGATGTGATAGGATCAAGCAAAGGGAAGGAAGCTTAAAAGAAGAGTATGTTGAATCTGATCGTGAAGATGGATTTTAATCGCATGGTTCGAAGATCGGATTCTTGAGCTACTACTTAGGAATTACGATAGATTGCTAGGAAATATGTAATAGCGTAGTTTTGTTTTAAAGTTGCATTGTAAGGGTAGAGTTTTTCTGCATTTTATAAACACATAAAATTTTGATTTTATTTTAGTTTATATGCTCTTACACAACCACTCTCCTCTCACAAAAGCCTACGTCCTGACCATTCATCCTCTTTTTCTTCAATTAAACCCTAGATACCCACCTTCACCATCAATGTCGCCTCCTGCCACCACCTTCAATACCTCCATCAGCCATAGTTAAAAGCTGCAAAACCATCTCCTCCATGAGCAACTGCCATCTCCCTCATGAGCAACTGTAGGAAGTTCGTTCATATATTCTCTTCATATGAACATGGTATCTAAGGCCACATAATTTCAGATCACTTTTCTCTCTTTAGCTTTACTATCACTTCCCTGACACCACCATCGCACCAATAATGTGACTCTCTAAAAACCCAACGCCAACACAAAATCACACAATTGATACATCTAAAAACCCCTAATCTACGACCACCAGAACCAACAACCTCTCTCCAACTCTTCCCTCACTGATTTTATTTCCCCTCTACCGCAGATACACAAACAAAAGATGAAGATATGAGCATGGTTTATCCCTATATTATATTTCTTTATCTCTCATTGATCTTCATGGAGGAGCATGGAGTAATAAATAAGATCAAAGATTGTACCCTCAAATGAGATCCTTATTTTAGGTATTTTTTGTTGTTTTGTTTGATTTGGTTGTCTTGATCTGCTTTGCATTTCAGATATATGATTATTCATGGATTGTTCTCTGCCTCCAAGCCCCAGGCATTTTAGGGTCTCCATTAATTTTAGGTGGTTTTTTTTTCTTTTTATTCTCATTCTTTCTTTACCAGAAGAAAAATAAGGTAATAGGAAATTTTGCTTCGTCCTTTAGGGAATTGGGGCACCGGTACTTTCCAGTGACCCAGCTTCTGCAAAGGTTTAGGTGAAATAGTAGGGGTTAGGGTGTCGATGTAAAACCACTTTGTCTGATTGGTGCCTACTATTAATATGCAAAATCATTCATCAGGTATGTGTCTACTATAAACATTATTCTTGATTTTAGTCATACATTATTTTATTTACAGCCATAACCTCTATCACTCAACTTACCAACGTTTGCTGCTCTCCTCTCTCCCTTTCTCCATCTCTCTTTCTCTCTTTCTCCTTCTTGATCCTAAAACCCAAAACAATTTTGTTGATTTGGTGAAACCAGATTAGAAAGGTGTTTTTTTGTTTGAAAAGGCCACTTCCATCCTCTGGCAAAAATTTCTTTGTTTTTTAGAGAGAAGGTACATCACCCCTGGAAATGCTACTCTATATTTAATTGTCTCATACAGGTTAATGGATCCTTATATGATTTTTTCATTGATAATCAGGTGGGTGGAATTATGATGATTAGTGTTTTCTTAATGCATGGTGAACAAGGCATTTGAATGTGGTGGAGTTATGGTTACAGGTAGGTGGAGTTATGGTTACAGGTAGGTGGAATTATGGTCAAAGGTGAATCTAGATTTGATTTGGGTGTACTCAATATCATATCTCAGTTTTTTTTTATAAATTCAACCTATTATTCTTTTTTTTTTTGCAAATTTAATATCCACTTTATGATTACAATTATGGCATGTTTACTTGTAGCATTTAGGATATAAGAATCGAGATTGTTTGTTTTTGCTCTATAAATGAAAAAAATGAAGAGCAACCATTTATATAAGAGAGTCTTTGTGTAATTATACAACACATCTGCATAAGAGGTGTCCGGTCAAAGTTTAGGTCAATAGGAATTGCAAAAAAGGGTATATATTTGGTTCTATATTTACTTGATCAAAAAGAATTGTTATGTTGTAATGTTTCATTTTCTTTTACACTTGAGTACTCGATTACTAAATACTAAATATTTTTAAATAAATTAAAACCATTTAAAGAGTTAAAATCGGATGTTCATGGCCTCTTACGACTCTTCATGATGCTTACTATAAGTTTCTTTTGTATGCGTCCATACAATACAATAAATAATTTCCCACATACTTACAAGTACCATCATTAACTTTACAATACTAGATTCATCTATTTTATGATATTACACATGAAGTTCCCTAATAGATATTCAAACTAGTATGAGGTGACTTTAAGCAGTTTGATCACTTGGTGTTTTGCATGATTGTATCAGCACCATTGACTAGTTGTTTTGTTTGGTTTATAAGGTAAGGGAAAGTGATTTTAATATAAAGTATATTGGGTCTCAAAAAGAGTTATGTATACCATGTTTTAGGTTAATTTAGACATTTGACAAATAATTCTTTATTAGAACCTTCAAATTGAGATGTGTAGTTTTAAATAGTTCTATGGTTTCTTAATCTTTACACCATTATGTGCTCCTGCAAGCGACCATGCATATATTAATTTTTTTTTCAAGTTTCAATGCTTTAATAAATTTAATCCATTTAAAAGCACCAACACCACACTAGGAGCAACAAAGTGGGGGTAAAATGGTCAACATATTTGAAACTTGCCAAAACAGCAGCCATGCATCCATAAACCCGAAGGATGGTCCAGATTAGATCTTACATCACCCATGATAGCTTAATGCATACATCTTTATACAATGTTGGTCATATTTTGAGGCTTCATGGGTTTATTTTCAGTTTAATTAAATTTATGATATTTTTAGTTATTATTTTAATGTTTTGTCACTTTTTTGACTTATAGTTTATTTCAGGATATGAGTTTTTTTCATTTGTTGACATATACTTAACCAATCTTCTTTAAATCTCTATTAAAACATTGTACATTCACCATCTATATATAAACTAAAGATGATACAAGATTGAGATGGAGCAAGTGGGAAATTGGATTTGTTTTATATTTAGCCTAATTAGGTGATAATTACAAGAATTATCAATGTATTTTGATTGCTTTTCCTTTTTAAGCATTTTGTCGGTGAAAAACAAATAATATAATTAGCATCATTTTCCTTACTTTCATTCTACTTTTTAATATTGTATTCTGCTTGTAATCGACTATTTATAAATGTTATTTTTTGAATAGTCGTAATGGTAGGCTTTATCTCACATGATAATATTAAATTTTAATTAAATAAACAATGAAAAATCATAAAAAAAATAAACAAATAAAGGGTTAAAAAACAATTGAACAATGATAAAAAACGTTTTCAAAATCTCTAATAAAGATGAAAAGTGCAAAGCAATTCTTTTTTGGTACCAAAAGTTGAGTTTTGGTGGAGTTTTTAGTCATTGTCGGTATATGTTCTCAAGAATTGTTGGCGTTTGAACTTATCTCTCTCGGATACTAGTTTTATAATTTGTTTCCACCAAGTGCCAAAGTATGTCTCACTGTAATTAGATTGATCTTGATTTACCTGGTGGTGTTTTTGATATTGCTTTACTTATACTTCTTTCATTGCCATGGTGCTCTTTGGTGTTCTTTTTTGTGCTCTTCCATCACTTGGTGTTGTTTTGTCTATCATATTTTATAATTGGTAGACACCAAATTTGTTCCGGTTCAAGATAATGGGTTCTGAGTGCTCAAGATAATTTTTTCCATCCTCAATTATCATTTGTCAAAAAACAAACACATGAGAAAAGATATGGTTCTTTTATTTTTTTGTATATATATAATGTTTATTAATATAAAATGAATATCTTTAATAAAGAGGAAATATTTATTTGTCACTAAATATATACATGATACATATGATAATAACTAAAGATCCATTTCTATATTAATTTAATTCTTTAAATTCGTCGTATTTTTTATAAAACATCCAAAGTTTTTGACATCAAATAACCCTTAGACATTCCATCTTCATCCCAAAATTGGACATTCCAAATTAATTATACAATTTGCATATTAGAAGAAAAGAAAATAAATATTACGCCTTTTAGGAATCTAAAAATATATGTTGATTTTTAGATGTAGTAAACTATTTATGCAACAAATATAATCGTCTTTAGAAACTAATTCTGAGAAATGATTCACAGTCATCGCTTAGTGCGGGTAAACGGCTAGTATATATATATATATATATATATATATATATATATATATATATATATATATATATATATATATATATATATCCTCTAATAAACTAAACCGTTAAATGTCACATATCCCATTTTTAAACAGACTAATCGACATGTGACAATTTTTAAGAAATTTCTAATTTTTGATTTTCTTTTTGGTATTTCCTTATTTTCCGGAAAGTATTTATAAGGAATTTAAAAAATCAAAATTCAAGTTTCCAATTTTTTTGATAATTGTAAAAATCTTTCATTTAAAATTTTAAAAAACATCATATCCTAATAACATGAATATTCTAAAAATTAACAAGTTTTTATAAAAAAATTTCAATTTTTCCTTTTCTTTGGTAAACTATCTTTAATTTAAAAATTCTATACCTCATGTAATCCAATTTCATGTTTTTTATTTAAAGTTTAAATTTAGTACCTATACTTTATTAGTGTGTCAGCATAAGTTCGTTTAATTTTTTTCCAATAACTTTTTTACCTATGTAATTACTTTTTTATATTTAAATAATTATCAAAAATTATATTAGTTTGCTTTCAATCACAAATACATTTACAACTTTTTTTTAACACAATAAATTATTATTGTTAAATTTTAGTTTATAAAATTAATGTTTCATCATTAACATTTAATTTTTTTAAAAATTATACATACAAAATGCTTAATGCTTAGTAATAATATACAATAACAATGATTTTATCATATATTTATCTATACACTATTATATAGTACATATTAGTTTTAAAAATTGTTTTTAACACCTTTAAACGTCAAAATTTCATTCAAATTGAAAATAGACAATTTTCGTTGGTGTTTGTTTTGCTATGATCATAAATAAAAGTCAACGTCAATCAATGTCAAATGTTGATTTTTTTACAATAACCAATTTTCTCACATGGTCAATTATATGTTGCTTTATCCAGAAAAATGAACATATAATGATTAAAGTTATTGATTTTATATAAAAATTGTAATTTAACCAATAAAACGTCAAATGATATATACTAAGAAGTGTTTCAAAATATAATTTAAAATATTTTCTTTTTTACTTATCAAATTCATCCGACTTTACTTAGAATCTTAAATACATTGCTTTTTACTACGTTGATATTTAATCTTATATTTGTCTATATAATAAAAAATTTACACTTACCTATCGTGGTTTCCACAGTTATATATATATATATATATATATATATATATATATATATATATATATATATATATATATATATATATATATATATATATATATATTAGTTGCCAGCTTGGTTTAGAACCAATCCGATTTCTATCCAGCCAATACAGGGCCGACCCGTGGGCAAGGGCAAGCTGGGCGACCGCCCCGGGCCCCCAAATGCTACAAGGCCCTAATTTTTAACTTGTTATTTTGTTTATATATTAACAGCCCATTACTTTTTAGCCTATTGAACTATTTCAAACCTCAATACTCTGATGAAGAACTAATCCAAAAGGTGGAGTGTGGGAGAGAACGAGACTTACCTGACATGCGTCCTAATTCCAAGGCGTCGTAATTCTTCAACAGTCAGATTTCTATAGAAAATCCAAACATTACCATGGAAAATCCAAACGACGTATTCTCCAAAAGCAAGAGTTAACGATCATTCTTCTAATTCTTATTCAAGATTTCAAGTTAATCGTTTTCTTTCATTCTTTTCTGATTTTATGAATTCGTCCACAACAACTGTTAGTGAATCGAATGTTATTTTAGAATTAAGAGACTGATTGTGTCTTGTTACTTTCACGATTTCAGAAAAACGGGAAACTCTATTGTTTCCCTTCTTGTTGTTGATTTCCTTTTTCTGATATAGCACCAATGAGAAGTTAATAAGGTTATTTGATTTATTTTAGGAATCTGGCCTAGAGGTTTTAATCGAGAGTTCCAGTCACTGCCTCAAATTGGATTTCTTTCTCAGTTTCTAGAAATTTGAAGGTTCAGTTTTCAGAATCGACTGTTAGAGGTGAAATTGATTTCTGATAATATGACTATGAATCTCTGTATGTTCTATCGCTCTTGAAATTTCTTATTCTTTTTTGAAATTCGATTTTTATGAGGTTGTTCAAGTTAGAGACATAATCAAATATTAATATTTTTGAATTAGAGACAGTTCTTGAACTTTATTGCTTAATTTCGATTTGTAATGTTAATATTCTTATTTTTGATTTATGAATGGTACTCTTTTTTTATTTCTATTTCTATGTTTTTGATATGTATAGAATTTTCTGTTGTTGAATAGTTTTTTCAACTACTTCCAGGTTATTAACAAGTATTCTGGATTTACGTAATTCACCTAACAACTTTTTGTCGATGATAAATCTACTTCAGTTGGAGGTCAACAACTTATGTACAGAAATAGAACCGAACAAGTTAATGAAGAAACAAAGGGGATGGGACTTTAGTATTTTTGTATTTCTAATAGCATTGTATTTTTAGTTTTCCCCATTCTATTGTGTACGAAGTTAAATGTATTGCTATGTATGTATAAAGTAGTGTAATATATGAATACATAAAATTTTCGAACGGACCCCATTCTTTATTTTGCCTCGGGCCTCCAATCGTCTAGGCCCGGCCCTGAGCCAATATCTCCATCGTATATTACAGCATCCTAAACACGATTCAAGATACAAAACTTATTCTTTTTTAACCTCTAACTTCTTGACATGCCAAAGCGCGAAGGCCCACTCCATATTTCCTTATTTACAAGTTACAATAGTAGTCAACGTACGTTTTTCTATTAAAATAATGTATTACAGAGGATGCATTCATATCACACCACTTGTTTCCAGGTATTTCTTTTGAATTTGTTATTTGAACTACCATAAAAGTTAAAAAATTACCCAAAATGAGCTAACAAGGGAACATATGTTGATGTATCTAATACTATTTTAGTATTGTTTAGCTCATTGACTGACGTGCTGTTATTATTTTTTATTAGTTGTTGAGACGCGAAAAAGTCTACATCGGTCTTATTCAATCATTTTTGCGTTGATTAGACATGTTATATACAAAGGAGGAGGATATGAGAAATCGAAAACCACAAGAAAAAATGGAGTTGATGTTCTTTACCTGTAAACTCAAACTCATATCAATTTTCCTATGTCTTTCCCTTGGTTTTTTCTCATCAATAACCTCGGCTAGCTTTCTTGATTGCATCTCTCGTCAAATTTCACCAAATTTCACATTATCCGACATTCTTTTGACCCCTAACGACACTTCATACTCCATTGTTCTTGATTCTACCCTCCAAAACCTTAGATTCTCCACCCCAACATCCCCAAAACCGTTAGCAATAATCACACCCTCTTCATATTCCCATGTCCAATCCACAGTCATCTGCTGCGTGGATTACGGACTCCAAATCCGAATCCGAAGTGGGGGTCACGACTACGAAGGCCTTTCCTACACCTCGCATGATCAGACCCCTTTCATCCTTCTCGATATCAACAAACTCCGGTCAGTCACTGTCAATTTGGATGATAAAACTGCGTGGGTCGAATCTGGTGCGACTCTTGGCGAACTATCTTATTGGGTGTCTCAAAAAAGTAATCTTCTTGGATTCCCAACTGGGGAGTGCACATCCGTAGGCGTTGGTGGGCAAATAAGTGGGGGAGGATTCGGCACCATGGCAAGAAAATATGGGTTATCTGCTGATAATGTAATAGATGCACGTATTGTTGATGTGAATGGGCGGATCCTTGATAGATATTCAATGGGTGAAGATTTGTTTTGGGCAATTAGAGGTGGTGGGGGAGGTAGTTTTGGTGTTGTATTATCTTGGAAGATCAATCTTGTTTATGTTCCACCGGTAGTTACAGTTTTCAGTCTTTCTAAACTACTAGACGAAGGTGCTACTCGGGTTGTTAACAAATGGCAGTATATTGCGCACAATATCACCGAAGATTTGTTCATTAACCTTGTAGTACGTCCGGTTCCTGTGCCCGATCAAGAAGGAAATACAACAATGCAAGTAACATTCAACTCGCTATTTCTGGGAACGGCTGATGAGCTCATGGCAATAGTAAATGAAACATTTCCTGAACTTGGATTACAGGAAACGGATTGCATTGAGATGACATGGATAGAATCGGTAGTTTACTTTTCGGTTTATCTAAGAGGTGAAAGCATACATGCTCTCATAGAAAGGAGACCGTGGCCTAAAAGTTATAACAAGTTTAAGTCAGACTATGTGAAGAAACCCATCCCAGAAGACGCACTTGAAGAGATTTGGAAATGGTGTTTGAAAGAGAATCTGATTCTAGCGATAGAACCACATGGCGGAAGGATGAGTCAGATAGAAGAAACTGAGACGCCATACCCGCATAGGAAAGGGAATTTGTACATCATACAATACGTCATGCAATGGACAGATGCAGGGTTCAATGAATCTGAAAATCGTGTTGCTTCGATAAGGAAAGTTTATGAGAACATGACACCATTTGTGTCCAAGAACCCTAGGGAGGCTTACGTGAACTTTAGGGACTTGGATCTTGGTTCAAATGGTTGTGGATGTCGTACAAGTTATTTGCAAGCATCTAAATGGGGAAGAAAGTATTTTAAGGGAAATTTCAGGAGGTTGTCAATGGTGAAAGGTGAAGTTGATCCAACTAATTTCTTCTGTAATGAACAAAGCATCCCACCTCTCGTCTTAGTTCATTCATCATCTTAGTTGACTAGATTAAGATGGATGAATATAATACAACTATATATGCTTGTTGAAATAAAAATATAATGATAACTTTATTATTAGTTCATATGTTTATTTGTAATTTTGATAACTTTCATGCTAATTATTTTACATATATAAACATCATTTTAGATGACCTACCAACTACTTGAATTTCGTCAAAGAAAGCACCTACTTCAATAAATTTCCCTATGTAAGCATCAATTTGTATGACTTACCACCATCATCCATAAATACCACTATAAATGAACGTACACGGATATTTGTGCATACGTTTTTTTTTTTGGTCGTAGCTACTTCATTGTATTTCATGATAACGACTTATCTGACTAAAGAAATTTTTTTTTTCATTCATTTTAAGTCTTTTTTTATATTTAGAAAATATCATTGATGATTTAGGAGTCTTTTCTTAAATACCCAAAATATAAATATAAATACAATTTTGTTACCTCCTATTATCTATTTTTAATATTTCATTTAATTGTATTAAAAAATCTATTCAAATATATTTTAAAATTTTTTTTTAAATTTTTTTTAAATATCTTTCTTTTATATATATATATATATATATATATATATATATATATATATATATATATATATATATATATATATATATATAAAAGCATTAAAACATAACTTACCAACCACCATAACTAATACAAGTGAAAATTATTATGATGATAATTCAAACAGTATCATCACCGCACTTAAATCCCTTTTAAGTTTTCGCATACAAGAATGTCAAGGTGACAGAATCATCAGACGTTTACACAAATATTTAAAAGATACACAAAAATCTTTTTATAAAAATAAATATGTATAAACATTTACACAAATATTTAAAAGATACATACATTTAGGGCTAGTGACGCAGCTTGTTGTCCGTTTGTCTTCAATCGATATGTATTGAACTGATAATTGATTATTATTATTATTATTATTATTATTAATTAATAAGAATTTTAAAAGGATTTAAATTTATAAATATATTTTTTTTTCTCTTAGAACTTTCTGATATTAAAAATTTATTTTGTAAGTCCATTCTTAATAATCCGCTTTTTATACTGATCAAAAGCAGTTAAACTATTAAGCGTGATCTTTAGTTTTCTTAGAAAGTTCAATCATCTTCATGTGTTCATAACAAAGAATGTCAAGTGAATACAAATATAAGCACTTGCACCACCATTTTTGTAAGGTGCAAAGTTCAAAAAGGGAAAAAAAAATTCTCTTAAACTTTTGAGATTTTAACAAAGGGCTTGTGTTTTATGTTCTTAGAGACAAATTATTGTTTTAAACTTTTACGCATCATTGAAATGTTTTTGTAATATTCCTATTAAATTGAAATTATGGTTTATGAAAACTTGAAAATGATTGAAGGTGCAAGTGAAAATAATGTTTAAATGATAGTCATGTAATTTCCGCTTATTATAATTACAGTGGTTAGTAAGTCCTATTTTAATTGTTAATTATTTTTTTTTATCGATATAAGAAATAGATTTATAAAATAAGATTTTATAAAAATGAAAATTTTACAAATTAGTAGATTTTTTTAATAAAGTTAAAACGAAAGATTAAGAAGAAGTAACGAATTATCATATTACAAAATTATACTTTTCATCACCTATAGTCACATTCCTTTTTATGTTTACATAATTTACCAGTGAACTTATTTTTTTTTTTTGTTGAAAAATACTTGTATGATTTACAATATCCAATCATAATGATATTTCTTGCAATAAAAAAATGAGTTTCTGGTAATTAAGGGATATAGAAAAAGAGAAAAGTGATTAAATGTTAACCAAACTGAAAGTTCGTTACCTTTATAAGTCATTTTTCCTAAAAGTATATAAATGTTGGTTTTGTAGTTTTTGGCAACCCGAATAGTATTTAATGAACTTTTGTAAATAATAGTTTTCACTTAACTATTGATTATATTAGCTATTTTGTAGAATGGCGGACATGCATTAAAATAAAAAGCATGAAGCAGGAAGCTAGCAAATACATAGTTAAAAGAAATAGATAGGATGTCACAAACATCAAAAACAAAGAAAATATACATACTACAACAATCATCATAGAAATAGCTACATGAACACAAGTATTATCCCTTCCATATAGACAATACCAAAACACCGAACTTTATAGAGGCATATTGGCAACCACAAATAAAGACGAATTATAACAACAAAGTTTATGATGATTTTCATTTGAGCAACATCTGTTATGGAAATGAAGAAATAAATATAATGACTAAAGTGAAAAGCAACCACCTTTACAACTATCCAACCAAAAATGGTCGCATAAATTCACCATGACATCAACTATAGTAGGTATACAACCGTACTTTAAAGGAAACGACATCACAACTTGACTCAGCAACAAAATTATTCAAAGTTTATAGTATCAGGTTTTTTAAATCTCAACTTTCATATTAATCATTTAAAATTTGAATGTAAACTACATTTTATATGTTGTAGGTAAAATTGTATGTGTAATATTTTACTATTAGGCTAAGGGTCTGTTTAAAAGCCTTTTAATTTCTCGTCTTACTTTCATTTCTATCCTCTTAAAAGAATGGATCTTAAAAATTTAGACATATTAATAAGATCTTTAAAGTTCAGATCCTGCCAAACAACTCTGAAGTTAAGTTTATAAGTTACATGTTATAGGCTAAGGAGTCGACTAGATCGAAGTTGGAAGAAGTTGACATGAGGCCATAATTTGTAAAAGTCAAAAGTCAAATAATGGGCCACTGCCCAACATATAGCCCAACATAGTCGACGAGTCTGTTGAAGATTACCTTGGAACTCGGTGAGTCTGTTCTTAGACTCGGCGAGTCTGGTCCCAGAACCTAATCTCTTTTGGGTTAAAGCTTTGGATTAGTGAGCCGGTTGGCGACACGGTGAGTTGGTCAGGATGGGACTCAGAGATCGTTGGACTCTACGAGTCTTGGGGCAACTCGGCGAGTTAAGTTGTGATATGAGAGTTTTCTGGGTGTGGGAACTCGGCGAGTCGACGGGGTGACTCGGTGAGTAGAAGTCAACCAGGAAGGTTAGCTTTGTCTGAGGACTTTCACTTTGACCAAGAATTGACCAGTTTGACTTCCAAGGGTATTTTGGTAATTCTGGTATTTATGGAATTGTTTCTTTGGTAGTGTTCTGAGGTGAAGTTCGTGTCGGTGGTCAGAGCAGCTTGGTCTTATCTCTTCAGTCGGCAATTGCATGTGAGGTATCCTCACTATATCGACAGGGTCTACGACACCAAGGTCGGCCCTTTATCGGATGGAAATCTGGGTACTGCTTGTTATGTTATTGCTTTGCTAGACCTGCACCCTGGTATTTAGGGTAATGCTATGTTAGTGACCTGGTTAAGGTCGGTACCCGGTATATAGGGTAATGTTATCCTAGTGACCGGTTAGGTCGGAGTCCTGGTTAGGATGTTGATATGTTATATGATCTGTTAGACCGTTTGTCTGGTTAAGGATTTGTTATGTGATTAATTGTTTTATGTGCACATGGTTGTTTGACGGGGGTTTGGGTTAAGGCGGGTCCTGCTTTGTGCTATAGGCTAACATACCCAGGGCGGACCAGATATTACGAAGGCCCAGTGAGCGATCCGGATAGGCTGAAGGCCCCAAGAGGGAGGACCAGACGTGCCGAGGCTCGGAGAGTGGACTAGACTGGCTGAAGGCCCGGTGCGGGCGGACCAGTCATAGTGTAGACTCAAAGTGTGAACCAGGTGGATTGAAGGCCCGGTGTGGACGGACCAATCACACTGTAGACTCGATATACGTGGCTGGACTTGGAGGGTGGACCAGGTGGACTGAAGGCTCGGTGCGGCGGACCAGTCCCACAGTAGACCCGATGTGCCTGGTTGTTCTATTTGTGATATGTTATGAGTATGTTTATGTGTGTTTGGTATTTTCGGGGTAACTCACTAAGCTTTTGGGCTTACAGTTTAGTGTTTTGTTTCAGGTACTTGAGGAGATCGTGGCAAGGCGAAGGCGTGATCGTACCGCTCCTCATGTTTTATGATTTATGTGATATGGTTTTGGGGGATACTATGATGTTTAAACTATTTTGAAAATAAGATGTATGAATTTAATGGTTTTTGAATGAATTAAAATGTTTTAATTTGGCTTAAATTTTACAGTCATTACAAGATGGTATCAGAGCCTTGGTTTGAGTTAATTGGTGGAACATTCATGTGAATCCAGTCTCAAATCAAGGAGGGATTTTCAAAATGGTTTTCAAAAAGGTTTTTTCGAAATAAGTAGAGGACGCAGAGGGAACGATCAACCGGAGCCAGTAAGTAGACCCCAAAATACCATACAAGTTGTTTGATTATGTGATATGTTAGAACAGCATGCTAGTACTAGGTTAGGGACTTTCAGGAATTGCATGATAGAATTGCCTGATTATATGATGCCTACTAGCCTAGGGTTTCCTTGTATGAAATTGACATCATTACTCTAGTTGCTTAGTGTATGCATCACGGTTACATATAACCAAGATCTTATAGCCTGAGAATGTTTGATTTGGCCTTATGTTCGGTTCTTGTTTGATTAGGAACTTAAGGTAGGATCAGATATTCGAAAGTCTCTAGGGTCCAGCGTTGTGTATGACTAGCATGCACTAGTGCTACAGGGTTGGTGGAAGTTTCATGAATGGGAGTGTTGCGTGAGAATGGTAGGTCGGTTATGGGATGATGGTGCTCCTCTAGGAGTCGAGTGTTCGTTATGTATATGCTATTGTTAGGGTGTTGTGGTGATACTTGATAAAAATATGGGTAGGTGTAGAAGGTAGTATGGGCCCGTACTACTAAAAGCACGGGACCCATATGCGTGTCAAGGAAGTCACAACCCCTAGGGTTTTGTTTGGAGCTGGTTCTCGGGGTTATTATGAGGAATGCCTAATATCTTGTGATGTATTTGCAGTATGGAGATTACGAGATGTCTCGAGGCAGGATCCGGTTTGGGATCGGGATCAGGAGAGGGTGATCAGGGTGGATCGGTACCACCTGAGGTCATTGGTCAGATGGGTACGAACGAGTTGGATGCCAGGATTCGTGAGATACTACATGATGAATTTCCTGCTATGTCCCGACTGAGTTTCCGAAGATGTTTGGGTCGATCAAGACCGCCATGGTTGAGTACTTTGATGAGTGCTATGCAGCTCTTGCAGAGGCGGCTGCCGCGGCAGCTATAGCAGCTGTAACAGTGGCAGGAGGAGGATCTGGTCGAGGTTTTCAGTATCGGGACTTCGATAATACGAAGCCCCTACTTTCGATGGAGTTCAGGATCCGATCATTGCTATGAGGTGGTTGTCAGACGTGGAGGGTTGTTTCTTCACGTGTTCATGCCCTGCGGATCAAAGGGTGAGATGTGCTCTGAACCTTTTGAGGCTCGGGGCGAAGGATTGGTGGAGGTTGACTACGGGATCTTATTCGGATGCGCAGCGGGCTGCGGTTACTTAGGATCAATTTCGAGAGATGTTCAGCACTCGTTATGTTCCACGGGTTGAGAAAGAGAGGTTGGCTCAGGAATTACTGGAGATGAAGCAGGATTCAGAGTCAGTGACGGAGATCACCAGGATGTTCACTAAGAAGGCAATGTTTTGCCCGGATTTCGCTTCGGAGCAGGCTCAGATGTACCGATATCTAAGTATGATCAAAAGGGACATCAGGCAGTTTGTATCCACGCAGAGGTGTGATACATTGTTAGAACTGCAGGAGGTTGCCAGGCGGCGGGAGTTAGAGATGGAGTTGCAGTTGTGAGAGCAGAGGCAGGCCCCGGTGCAGTCGCAGCCGGCGCCGAAACGGTCCAAGATCGTTGACTCTAGGGCTGGAGGTCAGAGCAGCCGCACTTGTGAGAAGTGTGGGAAGGGTCATGCCGGGGTTTGTAGGTCCAGTGGTGAGTGTTGCAAGTGTGAGAAAGAGGGGCATTATGCGAGGGATTGTCGTCAGTCGGTTGCAGCTCAAGATATGAGGATCTGTTATCATTGTCATCAGGTTGGACACTTGAAGGTCAACTGTCCACAACTTGTTGCAAGACCGGTGCAGGCTCCAGCACCGGCCACATTGAGGATTATGGGTGGAGGTCAGGGTGGAGCGGAGCCTACGAGGGCTCAGGGATGCGCTTTCCAGCTTATAGCAGAGGAGGTCAGGGCAGAGCCAAATGCAGCTGCGGGTATATATCCATTTTGATGGCTTGTTATCTTGTTGATTATGTGGTATTGTAAATATGTTTGCCTTTTGCACATGATTCATAGTATGTTTGGGGATCTTAGTAGTTAGGAGTTGTAGTTGGTTATCATTTAGAAGGATTCTTGGTCGAAAGGTAAGGTATATGATCTCGTTGCTTGGAATAGCAACAGCGTTGCGAGAAGTGTTCAGTTGAGATTCAAATTTCCTTGGAGTTCGGGATATACGGTGTCGGGAGAGTGACCTGTGGAGGTTGCTCACTCCGGAGGGATTTGGTTCCTGGAGTTGAAGGGGAAACTTTATCAAGTTATGCCGGTTTGTTAGCGGAAGTTAGTAGTGGGTACACTAAGTGGGGAGAATTGGAAAATTCTCTGGTGAAACAGCAAGCATCCAGGGTTGGTTAGTTGTTTGGATTTATTAATGTTGTTAGGCGAGAGTGTGGCATGATTGGAGCAAGTGATAGTCAAGTGGGCAGGGAATAGACCATGGTTTCAGGAAACGTAGTTGGTTGATGTAAGGCCTGGGTTAGGCCTTGGAAAGGATTTCGGGAACGGAACTGGAGTTCGGAACCCCAAGAGGGCTAGAACAGATTTCATGGGAGAGATTCCCGGGAAGGATAGTTCAGGGTGGCGTACGACAGTTTTGAGCGGTCCAGATAGGCTAAAGGCCGGAATGCGTACCAGTTAGGCCGAAGCCTCAGGAAATGGTCCAGACAGGCTGAAGGCCCAGGAGGGCGGTCCAGACATGCTGAAGGTTCCGAGAGTGGTCCAGATTGGCTGAAGGCCTGGAAAGGCGGTCAAGTCATGCTGAAGACTCTGTATGTGTTAGTGGATCGGTATGAGGAGAATAAGTGAATATATCGCCATAAATGGTAATCAATATGGTCTGGCCCCAAGTATTGATCATGATGATGGAGTTGGCTAGAGGCCATGCGTGGGCCTAGTTAGTATGTGATCGGATTCGGAGTATATGGGAGTTAAAGAATAACAGTTGCTTTACATGGATAGTGTAGAGTGGAGTTTAGTACAGTGGCACTTGCAGGTGTGGCAAGGTTTGTTGAGTAGATTTCCTGGAAGGGAAAGGTATATAGCTCCAGAAGGAGTGCGGGTCCTCTAAAAGGAAAATAATAGTGTGAATTGATGATCGAAAGTACTTCAGTTATTGATAGTAAGCACTGGGGTTGTACCAAATATATGGAAGCACTTACGGGTTGGATGCCCGTTAAGGTTGTATCAATGTTGGATGATGTATAGGCATGTTTTCAGTCAACTTGGAAGAGGAGGAGGATAGTGGTTCCAGATTGGAGGTTTGGACAAAGGAAGGTGAGACAGCAGGTTAGCAGACTCGGGAGTAGTCTGGACTGGTGTTGAGGACTGTATGAGGATATTACAGTCGGAGGTCAAGGACCTAGAGGTTGTGATAGGGAGGTGTGAGTGGGTTGCACTCCGTTGTGTCGAACCAAAGGGTTCGAGGGTGATGGAAGGACAAGATCCTTATTTTTGAGTATGGTTGTGGTCAGGAGATATGGACGTAGTGGTGTTCCATCCTAGGGATGGCTGGACCATCGTAGGCGTGCCTGGTTTTTCAACCCGAGGCTGTTTGGGGCAGGTACGATGTGTATGAACATTATAGCTGGGTGTTCAGGAGGGTTGCTCGGAGGCTGTGAATTCTTTCATCATGTCAGCAAGGTAGGGGATTTGATCCAAGGAGGAAGCGAGATGATTTTCCATTGTTGCAAATTGATAAGGGTGGCGCCAGTTGGGCGAAAGATAGTGAGCTAATACTGGGACAAGACCCGATGGTTTAAAATGGTATCTAGTTTTCGCAGGTGGCGAATGAATGTGTAAGTCGGAAGTAAGGTAATGTCTTCTGGTGGCATTTGGTCGATGAGTGTTGTTATCAGGAAGGAGAAGTCGGTGGCCGACTTGAAGCGATTATCAGGACCCTGCAAGGGAAGGGATGAATTTTAAGGATTCGATAGTAGTGTTTGAAGGAATCTGGGTCGGTTGAGACCAGTGGATGCATTGTGGGAGTATCATCCGGAAGTTTGTGTTTCCGTAGGCTTCGAGGACGAAGCCTAATTTAAGCAGGGGAGAATTGTAACATCCCAAGTTCGGAACAATAAATGAAGGGTTCTAAGTGTAAATAAAGGAAAGGACTTGACGAGTAGGTATGCTTACTCGTCGAGTCGGAGCGGGTTTGGATCACAAATCAAGTGACCAACTTGCCGAGTCAGAAGCTGGACTCTACGAGTTGGTGCTGGAATGAGAAAAACCCTAATCTTAGGGTTTGCACCCTATTTAAAGGACTTTATGTCCTTCTCCCAACCTCCTAATCCCCTGAGAATTCCAGAAACCCTAACCTTAGTGTGAGACTTCATTATTGAGGAGATTGGAGCTTGGAAGAGGAAATTGGTGAGAAAGAGCTTGAGGAATTAAAAGCTTGCTGCAAAGGAGTGGTGTAGATCCCGGATCTACTTCAGTGGAGCATATATTGGAGGTAATAATCTGTTGCTTGGGCTCTTTGGTATCGAGATCTATTATCATTTGAAATTTGGGGCATTTTTGGTATGATTAAGAGCTATTTCGAGTTAGAGGCTTAGATCTGAGGCTGCTACTTCAGATCCAGGCTTGTGATGGTCCATAATGTCATAAAGTTTCAATCATTGAGTTGTTGGCGAATCCCCTTTGTCCAAAACCCAATCCCTAGTATGTTTTGGGCCTAAATCTCCATGGTTTCACGTAAAGTTTGCAACTTTATGTGAGGGTTAGATTGTAGGAGGGTGGATCTATGGATTTGAGCCTCTGCATGACTCGAATAGCTTCTGAATGGGTTGAGAACTGGAGAGACTCGGCGAGTCACATGGGTGTACCCAACGAGTTATATGAACATGTGCATGGACTCGGTGAGTTGGAAGAACAACTCGACGAGTTTGTTTAAGATTGCCTTGGAATTCGGCAAGTCTGTTCTTAGACTCGGCGAGTTTGGTCCCAGAACCCAATCTCTTTTGGGTTAAAGCTTTGGATTAGTGAGTCGGTTGCCGACTCGGTGAGTTGGTCAGGATGGGACTCAGCAATCGTTTGACTCGGCGAGTCTTGGGGCGACTCGGCAAGTTAAGTTGTGATATGAGAGTTTTCTGGGTGTGGGAACTCGGCGAGTCGACGGGCTGACTCGGCGAGTAGAAGTCAAACAGGAAGGTTGACTTTGTCTGAGGACTTTGACTTTGACCAAGAATTGACCAGTTTGACTTCCAAGGGTAATTTGGTAATTCTGGTGTTTATGGAATTTGTTTTTTGGTACTGTTCTGAGGTAAAGTTCGTGTCGGTGGTCGGAGCAGCTTGGTCTTATCTCTTTAGTCGGAAATTGTAGGTGTGTTATCCTCACTATATCGACAGGGTCTACGGCACCAAGGTCGGCCCTTTATCGGATGAAAACTCGGGTATTGCTTGTTATGTTATTGCTTTGCTAGATCTGCATCCTGGTATTTAGGGTAATGCTATGTTAGTGACTTGGTTAAGATCGGTACCTGGTATGTAGGGTAATATTATGCTAGTGACCGGTTAGGTCGGAAAGCCTGGTTAGGATGTTGTTATGTTATATGATCTGTTAGATCGTTTGTCTGGTTAAGGATTTGTTATGTGATTAATTGTTTTATGTGGACATGGTTGTTTGACGGGGGTTTGGGTTGAGGCGGGTCCTGCTTTGTGTTGTAGGCCAACATACCTAGGGCGGACCGGATATTCCGAAGGCCCAGCAAGTGGTCCGGATAGGCTGAAGGCCCCAAGAGGGCGGACCAAACATGCCGAGGCTCGGAGAGTGGACCAGACTGACTGAAGGCTCGGTGCGGGCAAACCAGTCATACTGTAGACTCAAAGTGTGGACCAGGTGGATTGAAGGCCCGGTGCGGGCGGACCAATCACACTGTAGACTCGATATACATGGCTAGACTCGGAGGGTGGACCAGCTGGACTGAAGGCCCGATGCGGCGGACCAGTCCCACAGTATAACCGATGTGTATGACTGTTCTATTTGCGATATGTTATGAGTATGTTTATGTGTGGTTGGTATTTTGGGGGTAACTCACTAAGCTTTTGGGCTTACAGTTCAGTGTTTTGTTTTAGGTACTTCAAGAGATCATGGCAAGGAAAAGGCGTGATCGTACCGCTCCTAATGTTTTATGATTTATGTGATATGGTTCTGGGGGATGCTCTTATGTTTAAACTATTTTGAAAATAAGATGTATGAATTTAATGGTTTTTGAATGAATTAAAATGTTTAATTTGGCTTAAATTTTATGGTCGTTACAGGTATTTTGGTCATTTTAATTGACCTTTACTTATATTCAATAGGTAGTACTTAAGGGGGGTGTTACTTGTGGAAAGAAGCTTGAAAGAGAGTAGCAACCTAGATTGGAGAACTAGGTGAGTATGTGTGGACTTTTTCCCCACTTTGGGGTGCATGGCTAAATGTTAAACTATCTTCTGGAAAAATGTTTCGAAAATTTAAGTGTTTCTTTTGAATATGTTTAATGATTATATGCTAATGAAAAAGGAAAGAATGTAATGATGCAATGAAAACCGTCCGGACCATGATACCTCATAAGAGGCACTAGAGGAATTTACTGGGGTGGTACCTCCCCGTCGCGAAGTAGATGTCCTATTATGATACCTTGGTGGATTGATTTGTTCTTTCCACCTTGGCCTTGGGAATGACAAAGGAAGTAAATGTTATGATATCAAAGACAATTTATGTTATGTAAGAAATGAATTTCTTTGAAAATACTTGAAATGTTTTAATGTCTAAAACCCACGTAACTCAGAAGACATTTTGTCTTACGTATCTCTTTTTAAATGCCATGTATCTCACGTGATAGCTAAAGGTGTGAAGTGATCTAGAAGTAATGAAGTCCATGGGAGACTTAGTGGAGCATAAGTTACACTTTTGTAAATCTTGGTTTGCTTACTATGGTTTATTTGATACAATGTTAGTAACACCCAAGAATTTTTTTTGAAACTGTTTAAACTCTGATGATTTGTTAAATGTTTTTTTTCTTTTGTTAAACCTTGCCTTTGGGTTAAAACAGAGCATTAAATTTTGTTTGAAAAAATATGGGGTGTTACATTTTTTGTCCACTACATGAGCTCCAAATCTTAGATTTAACTCATCGTAAGGCTTTGATGGATAAAGTTTCCAACTTTTTCCATTAAGACATTTCGCTAAGCCAAGATCTCAATTCCTAGGTCCTAAATTGCAACTTAATGCGTGGAACCAACCATTAAGAACTTAATTCTTAAAGTCTTCAATATGAAACTTCCAAAAGGGTTTTAAGGACCTTAACAATCCTTAAAAATGCAAACTTTATGGACATGCATACCCCATCCATGGCATTTCCTAAATCTAGGGCAAAAGATGCAATACCTAAATACCATTCAAAGTCCCCAAATCACAACCACATTGCAGATCTATGATATATAACGGTCTGGGGACCCAGAGAGATCATAATGTTGCAAACTTTATCTCTTTTATACTCATTTCGTCTTCACAAATAGGGTAAAATATGGCATAACATCTAGATCTAAGAAGTATGCAAAAAAAATGAGATTTTGAGGACTTACAAGAAGTCTAGAAGCTGCATACAAGGATGATGAAGGTATTCTTGGAAGAACTAAACACCAAAACTTCTTCTTCTTCCATCAAAACCACCAAAAAAATTACAAAAGTGAGCTCAAAAGTTTCAAGAGAACTAGGTTTTAACCAAATGGGCATGTGGAGGCAATGTAGGCTGAGCGTAAAGGAAACCCTAGCCCCTCACTTTCTTTAAATAGGGATTAAGTCCGAAATTAGGGTTTTTCATATGATTAGGTTTCACGTCGTGACACTCAAATGATCCATACTGATTGACGCAACCATGTTATGACCTGACAGTGCTTCCCTCACGCCGTGACTCTCCTAAAACTCATATTATACTTCACATTTTCATACCTCAAGGATCCGGATGTTAAAAATCTCCCCCACTTGAATCGGATTTTGTCCTTGAAGTACGTTGTCGCAAACAAATCGGGATAATGCTCCCTCATCTCTTCCTTAGGTTTTCAAGTCTACTTATAACCTTTCCAATACCGCCATTGAAACTTCACCAAACCTACTACCTTCTTTCATGAGGTCTTCATCTTATTGTCAAGAATCATAATTGGTCTCTCAACATAATTTAGGTGCTCATCAACTTGAATGTCGTCCATAGGAACCACTGCAGAATCATCAGCCAAACACTTTCGTAGGTAAGAGACATGGAAAGTGTTGTGAATCTGATTAAGCTCATCAGGAAGGTCTAATCAATACGTAACCTTGCCCACCCAGGTGATAATCCTGAAGGGGCCAATGTATCTTGGGCCCAACTTTCCATGTTTTGGAAACCGGATGACACATTCAGAAGCATAATATCTCCGACATGGAACTAGACGTCTGGATGTCGCCAGTCAGCATAGCTCTTCTTGCGACTCTGCATGGTCTGCAGCCAATTGCACACATATTGTATCAACTCCGTGGCGACTCAGTGCTGCTAAAATGATGACTGAGTGATAACCTTTGCCAATTTAAACTTGGAGAACACATGATAAGACAAGGTTCAGTAACACAAAGAATATGTCCTAGCGGTGAAAATCCTTAACAAATGGAAACCTTATAGTTACAAAAATACTTCCATTTTTTGAAGAAACTAGACATTTAATATGGAGAATTGTGACAAAAGAGACCTAAAAACTATCCTAGAAAAGAGAGATCAACATCAGAGCGAGATCTGAAGCAATCAAGTGAAGCAACACATTGATTTAGGTTTTCTATTATAATCATGTCTAGCATAGTGTTTATCATTTCTAGTTGTTAGGAATTTCGTTACAAAAATAAATTTCGTTGAAATTTTGCTATGGAGTTCAAATTTATAGCTATTCAGCTATGGAAATTTGCAACGAAAATAAAACTCGTGGAAGTTTGACTATGCATATATTGCACGTTTTGTTACGAATAGGAATAGATATTGTCTACACAAATCAATTATGTAGATGATTTCCTATGGAGTAAATGCACATTGCTATTTTGTAACGAATTTCGTTATTAAATAGATTATGTAGCAATGTTGGTAAGGAATTATAATTCATAGTCATGTTGTTATGGAAATTTGCTATTGAAATCAATTCGGTAGTTGTTTTGTTGTGGAGTAAATTAATCGTTGATCTGTTATTATGAATATTGGTAAGGAATGAAATGACATTTAATTTTATCCAAGACACTAATACATAACATCAGATTTACCAATTCACATGTAAACACTAAAAGTTAGACAATGTAACCATCAACAAAAAAAACCATCAGATCTAATGCCCTAGCTACAAATCAATGCAAAAATAAACAAAATGAACATGTAAGAGACCATTCACTTAATAAAGAAACTTGCAAACAAATATACTCAAAGAAAAATCAAAACGGGGTACGTTTACCTTCATTCAATGGCTACTCAATATTTTTTTCTTCCTCTTTTTCTTCGATGCTCGATGTACTATACTCATAACTACCATCGCTGTCAGGAATACCATCTTTTTTAACTTCTAATTTCAACCCACTTCCAAGAACTTGCTTTTCAATACACATTCTATGAATAGGAACTGTCTTCATAACAATATATGGTACCCAATTTAATCCTTGATATTCCAATCATACACATTCAAAACCCATCGTTCTTATCTAGCTTAGAGTCTACAAATGACAATTTATAAATTTCAAAGTTCATAGTTCTTCAACTGGTCTTATAAGAACTTTCACTCTTCTTGTAACCTATTAACATATAACACAATGATATAATGCAAAAAAAAAAAAACAACTAGCAATAATAATAACAAATACAAAATAAAATAAAATGAATCATTTTCAAATGCTAAAGGTACCTCTTCTTCAAGTACGCATGACAATCACTGCTTGTTTTCATGGATTTACTAGCTTTTGGCTTTCCACTAAAAAGAAAGAACTTCTATTGTTTTTCACACCATTCCTAAAGCAAAAAGTAACATACAATACTACAAAATCAAAAATAAAATACGGTTGAAAAAGCAATTAAAATACGGACATTGAAACGTATTCTAATAGAACGTGTTTTATTTAAAGAAGCAATAAAATACGGTTATAGAACCGTCTTTTATTTAGAAGATATAATACGGTAAACTATGCATAGAATACGGTTGTAGAACCGTAATCTATAAGAATATAGAGTACGGTAATCTAAGTAGTAGAATACGATTGCGGAACCGTAATATATGAGAAGATTTAGTACGCTAATCTAGAAAATAGAATACAGTTGTAGAACCGTAATGTATATGTCTATTAATAAAAAAAAAATCAAAAATTAGATAGTTTTGAAACAAATTATACCGGTCTTCCGTTTGATATATGGATATGCGTATTTATAAAGTTCTCAAATTTAGTCTTGAGAAATTATAAAATTGACAACTACAATGAAAAATAAAAATAAATGCATTAGCTTTTACGAACAATAATAATTGGTCATTCCAAATAATAAAAAGTAACTATAACAAAATAATAGTTAAAAATAAAGTATTAAGACCCAATCATACTAGACTCAAACGACAAAGGAGAAAGACCATTGTTTTCATTACAAACCTATGACACCTAAAAAAAATAAAAAACAAAGAAACTTCTTCTGTCTTTTTGCACCTTTCCGATTACTGTGGCTCCATTATTCAAAGTGGACTCGAACCAACCATAATCAAGAACCAAAAGTAAAGATGAGTCAAGATATTATATTTTTATATGTAAAAAAAAGCATATGATACATGACTTTGTTTAAACCATAGAAGTTATTCAAAATAAATCAATAATAACAAGTGTAGAAAATAGAATTAACCATTAAATACAGGCTTCATTTCATATATTTACTTTGAAAAGTAGTCATCCACGCATTGACCACATCGTCCAACAACTTTTCTGGAATGGGGTTTATATCATTCCAAAGGTTCTATATGCACAATAAAACAAAAACCCTTATTGAACAAAAGAGACGCTTTGGTGCAATAGACAAAATGAAAAAAACAATATTACAAAACTTACTTACATTTGGGAATGCATATTGCCGATACATGACAAATTCACGCATCCATTTCAACACATAATAGCCACATTCCTAATTAGACAATTGTTGGTTGCACTAAAAAAATTAACATCACATGTTTACTTATGTTATATATATATATATATATATATATATATATATATATATATATATATATATATATATATATATATATATATATATATATATAGAGAGAGAGAGAGAGAGAGAGGTCAATTACATCAGCAATTGTCCATGTCATTGGATGTGATGTTTCAAAATCTTCATTAAACATTTCAACAGCCTGAAAACAAAAACAAGTAATATTGTTACGATTTATAGAAAGAAATGTCATCCCAAACTATATAAAAAAATATCTTACTTTTCAACATGCTTTATGACTTTGTAGCAATCAGTCGAATTTCCTGACTTCTTAATGGAATCCAAAATGTAACCAGTGCGTTGATAAGGGCAAATCACAAGCAACAACCAATGTCGACTAGAATGTTTAAAGTGCTTAGGATAAAAATCAATAAACAAAAAAACATACAAAAATTATTATAGTAGACTATAGTACCTTTGCCAATATGGGGCAAGAAAAAAGTCTTTTTCTTGATGGAAATTCATTGTTTCAGCGATCTCAGTTGCAACACGATTGTTGTGTTGGTTTGTCTTGTCCTGCTCATCATGGACACATAATGTTTCAGTGATCGACTGTGGGTTTATAAATGCACATCTGTTAACCCCATTTGTTGCAAGAATGGAATGTAGCACTCTGAAACAAAATAGTATGTATTATAAAAATAAAATATTTGAAAAGTTTAATATAATGAAAATTAATACACTTACGTTTGATACCAAAGTATACAAGTGATGTCAATCACTTCACTATTCAACATCTCCAAAATCACATCATGCCTAATGTATGTTTCAATCCTCCCCGGCCCAAACATACCAGGTTCTGACTCAACATGAAAATCTTCAACAAATTTGTTGCTTGTAAAAGTATTATACCATGATTGAATGACCGGTCTGCCTTGTAGTTTCTTTGGTGTCACAATTTTTTGTGTTGCCCTCTTTGCAATTGTTGGCAACTGCTTGACTGCTTGCTTTTTTTTGGTATCGTTGGACCTGCATTAACAGACCATTTGATTGTTACATATGCTTCAAGAATTTCAAGGGAGTAATACTAGTTTTGAGCAATTACCTGGTTGTCCACAATAGAGGCAACTTTTTTAGTGGGAGGACTTGCATTTTTTTCCACAGATGGAGACGAGTGGGAGGTCTAGTAGATAGTCAAAGTAAGTGATTAATATAATTATGGATGTACTACTACAATATTAGATAAAAATAAAGGATATGCATGTATACCTTAGTAAGAAGAATCGCATGGTATAACAAGCTGGTGGTAGATACGCGTGTTTTTCGTCTTTCGGAATAGGAGCAAGCTCGGGTCGAATTCCCATTTTAATCATGTCCCTTTGAACCTTAATTCCATCCTTTGATCTTCCACTAATGTTCAACAACAATCCTATCATGCTTTCACCATAATTTTTCACTATATGCATAGGATCTATACAATGTCGAACATCTAACTTTTCCCAATATGGTAATTCCCAAAAAATTGACCTCTTTTTCCAGTTATCTGGACAATTGTTTTTAACGCCTTTTCCAAACACAATGTTTAGATTTTCAACCCGAGAAAACGTAGTTCTTCCGTTCATTGGTTGGGGCGCTTTACCATTCTCTGTTTTACCATCAAACAAATTTCCTTGCTTACGATATTCGTGATCCATTCGAAGCGACCTTTGATGTCCCATGTATACATTTTTTTTACAATTTTCCAACCATAACCGGTGTGTATTATTTTCACAAATTGGACATGCCTTTTTTCCTTTCGTACTATACCCTGACAAATTTGCATAAGTTGGAAAATCACTTATAGTGCAAAAAATCATAGCTCGTAGTTGGAAATACTCCTTCTTATACGCATCATACACTTCAACGCCCAAATTCCATAATTTTTTCATGTCTTCAACTAACGGAGACAAATACACATCAATATTGTTTCCGAGTTGTTTCGGGCCTTGAATTAGCAATGACATCATGATGTATTTTCGCTTCATGCATAGCCAAGATGGAAGATTGTATATACATAGTAGCATTGGCCATACGCTACGTTGACTACCCATGTTTCCGAATGGATTAATTCCATCTTAACTAAGTCCGAATCGGATATTTCTAATCTCGGCAGCAAATTCCTTAAATTCGTAATCAATATTTCTCCATTGTGGAGAATCAACCACATGCCTCATTATTCCGTCTGTGCTACGCTTCTCGAAATGCCAACGCAACAACTTTGCATCTTTGGCGTTTACAAATAATCGTTTTAGTCTTGGTATGATGGGTAAATACCACAATACTTTAGTAGGGGGTGCATTCCTTTTCACATTGTCTTCTTCTTTTGTATTCTTCTGTATATAGCGCGATTTACCACATGTAATGCATTTATCTTGACCATCATATTGATCTCTATAAATCATGCAATCATTTGGACATGCATGAATTCTCTCGATTTCCAAACCCATTGGACACACCAACTTTTTCGCTTGATATAATGAAACAGGTAGCTCATTATCTTCAGGAAGCATTTCATGCAAAATCTCTAGCAAGTTTGTAAAACTTTTATCACTCCAACCATTATTCGCTTTTAAGTTAAATAATTTCAGCATAGCAGAAAGTTTGGTAAATTTTGTGCACCCAACATATAACGGTTTTTCTGCATCAACAAACAGTTGTTGAAAATTTTCAAAATATTTATTAGGAACGTCATCTTGAATATCATGTAAAATGTCATCTATTTGATCATAGTTGTCATTGTCAAAATCGTCAATGTCATCGTCGTTAGTTTCGGTATCAACCGTATTACTATCAATTAATAACTCACCATGTCGTGACCAACGAGTATACCCATTCATAAACCCATGGCATATAAGGTGTTCTTCTATTGACTTTGAATCGGTAAAATTTTTACAATTTTGACACTTTTTACAAGGACACCAAATTTGTCTTTCTCCTTTTTTTACTCGATGTCCCTCAGCAACTTTAAGAAAATCCTTCAACCTAGTTAAGTATTCTTTGTCATGACGTTGTAATCCATACATCCAAGTATCACGATTCATATATAACTCAAGAAATTTAGTTAGTACTAAGATACATACACAATAAATATATAAAAAATATGGTTGTAAGTTAACACTCCTAGTCTATTTTTTAAATAACTTGTTTCATATTTGAACATTTATTAACAAATTAAGTATTTAAAATAAACCAACAATATTTTTTTTTAACTATGGGGAAGTAACTATACCATGCAGCTAGAGAAAAGAACTTGAAGAAGCTCGCTATAAAGTTTGTTGAAGGCTAACTACCTGTAAGATAAAAACAAAAACAAAAATAATTTATAACCAAATTCAAATAACAAAAGTAAAAACGAATATGCAATTTAATTTATAATAAAATAATAATAATAGTTTAAAAAATTGACACGATATTAGGTATATTTTGTAGGATTTTTAACATAACTTATAGCACCCGGTTTTTACATTATATTAATAAGTTATTATTTATATAACTAAATTTACAATTTTAACAAAATAAATAAATAATGATTTTATATATGAAAACTATTCTCAAGAATGCTTAATACTAGGGGTGAGCATGGTGCGGTTTGATGCGGTTTTTGGCCAAAACCGAACCGAAAACCGCAACTTCGGTTTTTTCAAATTTAGAAACCGCACCGTTCGGTTTTATGCGGTTCGGCTTTTGCGGTTTCGGTTTTTTTTTACGGTTTTTTTTTTTTTTTTTTTTTTTTTTTTTTTTTTTTTCCTGTTTTGTCTTTTTACTAAAACTCAAGTAACTAAGCGAGTTACTTTGACTCAAATGAGGAGTGGTAATCATTTATTGGAGATAAATCCATACCACAACCTATTGGTTTGAAATCAAATTAATTAACCATTCATTCAACATGTTTCTAATGCTTCAATATAATGCAAATTTAATATAATATTTGTTTCACAAGTACATACGATAATATCAATTAATGTATTTATAAAAATGTTACTAGTACTTTTCATATTTAAATGTTAAAAAAATGTCATAAACATTATTTGTTATTGTAAATACCATTTAATGTATGCTTAAAAATATACAATCATCCTCCGATAGATAAGATAGATATTTACATTTATAGAAATTTTAATTGTCATACGTTTTTGGTTCTTACAAATATCAACACTTAATATATATATATATATATATATATATATATATATATATATATATATATGCGGTGCGGTTCGGTTTTTTGCGGTTTTTAAGAGACTAGAAACCGCACCGCACCGAGTATTTTCGGTTTTTGCAAAACTAAAAACCGCACCATCGGTTTCAATTTCGGTTTCGGTTTATGCGGTTTTTTCGGTTTTTTTGGTTTGCGGTTCGGTTTTTGCTCACCCCTACTTAATAGGCTATCTAATAACCAAATAAGCTTTTTAAGTATTAATTAATTATCAAATAGTATATGAGTTTTATTAGGAAAATATTAAAAACGTATTGGGAGAATATTAAAACAAGTAAATGAATTTTATCAGAGATAACAAACATAACTATAAGATACAATTGGTAATGGTCCAATTTTTACTTTTCTTTTGTGCCTAGTTTATCAACAACATAGAGTTAGGTCCGATCCGGCGGAGAAAGGCACTATGATGGATCGAGACGATTAGAGAACGTAATGAAGACGTCGCTCCAGCAGAGAATATCCAGAACACAACGTCAAAGCTTACATCCTGTGAGATTTGGCGTTGTGATCTTTTACAAGAAACCCTAAATTAAATCTTACCAGACGATTGGGATTGAAGAACATATTGGTAACACTTGGATGTAGAAGATAGACAACAACCACGATTCAGCGTCCATGATTGACAGTGAAAGATGTTGAATCCAAATTGAGGGCAAATTGAAATCGCAGATGAAGCTTAGGAATTGGCGATGCGGGGAATGGATGGGGACGAGAGCGATTGGGGGTGATTTTATGTGTATTGTAATAACCGAAGGCGGCAAGTGCTATGTCAATTGTTTTTTTTTGTTTCAGTTTTTCTAAGAATGGCATGCCCCTAAAAAGATTCAGCCACTGGTGTTTCTCTATTAGCTTGTAATCAAGAGATTGAAGGTGGAGGATGAAGGATGTAACTGTTGAAATTGGTACTACTAGACAAACAGGTACCCTAATTTACTGATCAAAAATAGTCTTTGATACTTTATTGAAAGCTAGTTGGTATATGTATTGAGCTGAACAAAAGCTAAAAATCACGTACCAGTAAAAGCTAATCCTACTCCTCCCTTTCCGGAAGATTTATTCAATAACTAGTAATGAAACGTGAATCAGTCAAAGTTGATATATCTGTAACAGTAACAGGGGGATTAAAGACGATGCTACATGAAGGGTTGATCGTTGGGTACCTGAACGCAAGAACAAGGAAGCTGAAAGAAAACAGAGTTGATGGAATTGTGATTTGGGGGTTTGTTTTTTTTTTCACGGATGGAAGAAAGCAAGATGCAGAATCAGAGTATAGTTGCTTAAAACATACCTTGGAAGAAACCGAGAACACCTCAACGCAGAGATATGAAAAACTGAGGTCGATTTTTCTTACGTTTTTTTTTGTTTAATGAAAGATGGATTGGCAGGTGGATACGTATATATATACAAGAATCTGTATAGAATAAGGTTATGGACCTACTATAAGGGTGCCTAATTTTTAGGTATTATGGTTTAAATCATTTATAAAATACGACTGTAAATGGATAAGCATATTCCAGCGTATTTTATTCCCTTTTTCCTGAACTACACCAAATAGAGCACAATTGTTTTTTAATAAAACCATACTTAACATTATATAACACGAATTACTCTATAACCCGTATTATATGTGTCGTAATCTATTTGTGATTTTGTAGTAGTGATAAAATTGTCGAATTCCATAGGAAAAAGCGTGTAATGCTGAAATTAACATAAAATCTACCAAATTTTGGTACAATATCACACAAAAATACATAAAGAATCGTCTATTCGTGTCTAATTAATTTCAGATTATGGTTTCAATACATGAGAAAAACATGAGCCTTTCTTTTGCTTTCCTTAAGTAACATATTCAAAATCAAGAGAAAATGACAAAAATAGTCATTTACACTAACTGCATTACAAAAATAGCCAAAAAAAATCGAAATTACAAAATTAGCCTACGATTTCGCAGATGGAGATGCCCCATCTGCGAAATGAGCATCTCATCTGCGAATGTACAAGCACCTAAAGCACAGCTGTGCTTTAGGTGCTTGTACATTCGCGGGTGCTTTTATTTTATTTTTTTTTATTTTTTTTCTGTATATATAGGGGTAATTTCGCAGATGGAATAGGCCCATCTGCGATTTACTCTCATTCTATCTGTGAAATTGTGGTTTTTTTTGTATTTTTTTTAGTTTGACTATGAAATGAATTGGTTTGACTACGAAATCATGTTGCTATATAAAAAGTTTTGTAGAAAAATATCATTTTGGTTGTTATATAAATCATGTTCCATTAACTTGCCATCTTCCACCGGTTACGAGACAAACCAAATATTCAATCATTTTTTGAGCAAATTGTAGAGAAAGTTCCTAAACAAATAACAACCAAAATGATATTTTTCTACAAAACTTTTTATATAGCAACATGATTTCGTAGTCAAACCAATTCATTTCATAGTCAAACTAAAAAAAATACAAAAGAAAACCACAATTTCGCAGATAGAATGAGAGTAAATCGCAGATGGACCTATTCCATCTGCGAAATTACCCCTATATATACAGAAAAAAAATTAAAAAAAAAAAAATTAAAAGCACCTGCGAATGTACAAGCACCTAAAGCACAGCTGTGCTTTAGGTGCTTGTACATTCGCAGATGAGATGCTGATTTCGCAGATGGGGCATCTCCATCTGCGAAATTGTGGGCTAATTTTGTAATTTTGATTTTTTTGGCTATTTTTGTAATCTCATTAATGTAAATGGCTATTTTTGTCATTTTCTCCAAAATCAAATCAACATCATCAATAAATAAATAAATATCAGCATCATATACACGAGTTATAAAAAACAACAAATAATATCATAAAAAATGATGTCATTTAAAAATCAGCAACAACATCAGAAACATCAAAAAATAACTAAATATTAGCATTATACATAGAAGTTTGACATTTTGGGTCGTTAACTAAATCATTGTAAAATGTTATTGAGTTATTATACTTTTTTTTGTAATTGTGCATAATATTATTGATTTGTTACAGCTGCATGTGTATGGTGTTGGCTATTGATGATAAGAATGAGCCTAAACTCTTCAAATATGATATAGCATGTTTCTTTTCGGACAAAAAGAATGAATTAGTAGAATTGATGGAGCTTATGAGGAAACAAAAAAAGCAAAACGAAGAACTGAAAGAAGTAATGAAGGCCAGAGATGAACAACACAAAACAAAATGCGAGCAACTTGAACGACAACTACAATCGATAATGACGGTTATTAATGTTTATAAGGAACTCCAAAAGTAGTTATAGATCATAAAGTGTTGGTTTGCTTTTGACAAAGTAATTATTTTAAATTAGGTTTATATTTTATTTCCTTGTAAAAGATATTTGTTGTTTTGTTAAGTGTATAAATCTTATTTGATTATTTGATTATTTTTGTTTTTATGTCCGTATCTAGCTTTGCAACCAAAATATTTCAAAAAAAAAATTCTATGGATCTTGCTACGTAAACATGGCATAGAACTTTGTTACGAAATCATGTTTATGTAATTTGCTATGGAATATACTATAGAATCTAGACCACAAATGTAGTTATGGAACCAAGACCACGGATTTAGCTAGGGAGGCATTACCATAGATGTTGCTAACAAAATGCCTACTAAATTTGTTATGTATGCACTACAACAGAATTTGTGATAGAATAAACGCAATGGATTTAGCTACAGAAAGTGGACTACGGAATTCGCAACGGACAAACTACAACAGAATCCGTAACGGAATCCTACTACGGAATAGACGACAGAATACTATCTACAAAATATTTCATTCTATTGTCGCATTTGCAATGGAATTATAGTTTCCGTTGCAAACCGTTGCTACAGGGTTTTTAAGCACAAGAATGGGCCGTTGCAATAGCGATTTGTCTTTTATAACGGAATTTCAACTTTCTGGAACCGATTCCATCCTAGCGTTATCGACTTTTTCTTGTAGTACATATTCCGAATTGAGCACCATTTTTAAGGTAATTAATACAATTGATCACTGTACTTAAGAATCTTTTAGAATTGAAGGATTCTTAATCTAATTAGGAGAACCAATCAACTTAAGAATCGGTAAATAAGAAAGTTAAATCCATTGCAGTATTTGATAAATCAATCATAGAAAAGGGGAGAATTGAACCTAAACGGAACGAAAATGCTTTTAAAAATCTTATTCACAATCTATATCTACTCCTATCAATTTTGTTTTGAAAGTTTTAATTGTTAGCAATTGAGTTTAGAAGTTTCTGAATTTTAATTGTTACCAAAACAAATGTCGGAAAAAGGTATGTTTCCAAAAATACGCTTTAAGCCTAAAACGCCTAACTTTCTTAATTAAGCCATTTTCTTAAGGTTTCGTACATCTTATCCAAGAACGTCGTATATACAAAACCCAATATTTTCTTAATTAAGGGAACGTTTTCTTCGGGTATCGTACCTCTCATCTAAGAACGTCGTATATGTTAGAGCCAATATTCAATGGTTAAAAGTAGTAGAATATAAAAGATGAAAACGAGAATTATGAACATAAAATTTAATACTAATTGCTTTAGGTACCCCATGTGTGAGTATGTGAGTGTCTATGTGTGTTTAACTTTTCATTGAGGGGAAAGAATCAAGGAACACCCCAAAAGGCGTATCTGTATGTGTGTCGAAATCCATTATTAGATAGCTTATCACAAAAGGTCACATGTGTATCATTCTAATAACAAACCGAAACTTTTGTAAAATACTTAATAGATATAAACGGATAAAAAAAATACTTAACAATCACTACACAAGGCACAATAAAAGATTAAAGTCATTAAACACATTTGATCAAAATGCAACCAATGTATTACAGATTATCATACAAAAATAGAGTCGTTTCTCCTGGTCTTTGATCTAGCTGTCAAGAGTTTCGTTATCACCCATATTACGAAGAAAAAAGTGTGGATGAAGCCAAACAACAAGCACAACGACATCCATGCCAAACACATTAAAAGAGTTGTAGGATTCACCCAGGTATCAGGAGACATCGACGCTATCTCCGTAAAATACGTAACTGTGGTAAGAAACACGATGCAAAGAGTTGCTAGGTTGAGCAGCCATAAGCAGAACCTGTTCCCGAGAGGGATTCCACTTAGCAACAGGAGAGAAATCATTAGAGAAAAAACCATAATTATCGTATTTTGCATCAAGAACGAGTTGAAATGACCCATTTCTTCTTTCGTTTGAACTGCGTTTCCGAAAGGTCCATCATTAGAACCAGTAAACGTTCCTCCTCGAGGGTGTAGCCCCAAATTGAATGATGTTGCTGCCATTACTATTGCTGCCAGCATCAGAATCCCACGTTGTTTCTCGAACCAGTCTCCCTTGTTCTTAAGATTGGTAACAGTGTGTGAGTATTTTGATTCTGTTGTGCTTTGAAATGGTCCGAAGTGATCGCTATTGTCTTTAGCTCTTTGAAAGTTCGCTTCCATAAGTAAACTACGGATTTGTAGTGCCCCGATATCTTGTGGACAATGATCAAGAACATCCAGTGCTGTGAACCCATGTCCATTAACAATGATTCCAGTTGCTCTAATGCTTGATTTCTCAAGAAGATATTTAACGGTCTACGCATACAACAAACCACCAATGTTTAGCTCTTAAATATTCAGAAACATGAGCAATGTAACAGTAGAGAGGAAAAAGATTAGGCATGATTAAGTCAAAGGGAAAGTAAAAGTTAAACCTGAATCTGATTTTGAATCACAGCTAGGTGAAGGAGGGTGTTTCCGTTGCAATCTGTTTGTGTTGCCAGCTCTTCATCATTCCATAATTGAGACAAAAACTTCATGGGTTCAAAACGATTACAGGAGATACAGGTATGTAAAATGGTGTCCCCATTTTCTTGTAGCTCTCTACCAAGATCAGGGTTTGTTTGAATGAGTACTTTTATCACCTCTAATTGTTCTTTCATGGCAGCCAAGTGCAGCGGTGTTCTTCCATATTCATCTTGGAGACGCCATCCTTCAGGACTTATGACGTTCAAGAGTTCACGAACAATCTCCACGTGGCCCTCAGCAGATGCCAAGTGGAGAGCCGTTCTTCTTTGCGAATCAAGAGACATAGCGAGTATCGGCTTTTTATGCACAAGAATCTTCACGAAATCGAGGTGGCCTCTCAAGGCTGCAATGTGCAATGGTGTTTCGTTGAAGCAGCTAAGTGGAATTCTGTCAAGAACGAGCTCGTCTTCCTGAAGCAATGCATTAAGGAGTTGTACATTTCCTGTTAAGGATGCTTCAAACAGGTTTTTGTCCATTGTTTGCTGGTCTATATGTTTGGGAAAGTCGCACGACATTTATATACAAATATCAATATGTGATAACCAAACATTGAACAAAAGTTTTAAAGTCAACTCCCCAATTGCTTAGTGCCATGGTTATCGATGTTTGGTATATACGAATTCTTTTGCGTGTTTGTTTAAAAGATAGTATTATAAAGATTTGTGAGGGGAGAAATTGATCATTAAAAATGAGTATCCCCTCTATCCTATAATTAACTATACGTACGACTTTGTACAAATTATATTAAAATGCGAAGTTGAATTTTGCATTTGATTGATTCTTGATATAAGTTTCTCCGAAGCTTAAAAATGTATAAAATAAATTATTATAATTTGATTAATCACTTAAACTAATAATCGTATTACTAGGTCTTCGTGGATTTTTTTATATCATACTTCGATTAGACTCATATATATTAACATCTGAAACGGAACACAATAATCATTCAAGATGCAAAATAAGAGGGATACAAAGAGATAGATATATTTAGTGGTGGATCAAACCCTAAAGTTAAGTGGGTGTATATTTGACCGTTGACTATTTAAATTAATAATAATAATAATAATAATAATAATAAACTAAAAAGTGAAATAACATTTAAAACCTTGAGCTAATTGTCATTTTAGAGTTGAAATTTACGATGAGACATAGCTAATAAACGTTAGATAATGTTTTCATTGACAGCCTTAGAAAATTTCTCTTTCAAGCACGCAAATTACACAGCCATTTAAAAGTTCATCCGAAATCCGACTTTACAAGCTTCATTGTGGAAAAACATATCTCCATTCTTGCGGTTGCAACCGGCAAGAGCAATTATAAATTTAAAAATAGGTAAACCAAAGGAAAGGAAATATGCATATTGGTTTCCACCATCACTTTAGCAAGATCGGATATACTCTTCAAAATAACAAATCTTGCATCTTGTTGCATAAGAGTGGGGCAAACTGAAAGTTCATGTAGAATATTCAACCTATCTTTAAAGCTAAAATCATATGGATTGAAATCGATCAACTTTCATAACTTTGATGGGTCAAAGTCACAAAATGCATCATGTGGATTCGAACCCGTCATACAAATAAGCAATTCGGAACTTACTTCATTAAAACGATCACCGAACTCTTGGATTTGCATATCCAAAACCATGTAAAAAAAACCTTGTAATAATCGCGATTAGAGATATTTGGTTACTGTCTTGGCTTCTTGGATTTACATGAAATCCCTCTCTGTTAAGCTTAGTTCGTTTCCCTGTCCCAGATAACCATCAAAAGCAAACCAAGCCAAACTAACAAATCGGCCCATAACACAAATTAATCTTTTGATAGTATTAAATCAAAATAAAATCAGTTTACAAATAAGAATTCAGAAATCATTCAAATCAGTTCATCATATCAAACTCATTTCTGAAAATTGAACACATGATCAAACAAAATTAGGGGAATAAAATTACAACGATGTTGGTGAGTAAATTCAGATGATGGTGGTCCGTATGTGTGTCGCGGCAGATGGTGTTGGTTAGCTGGTAGTGAGCAAAGTTTGTCACTGCGTTCTCAACATTGCAACGACGTTGTGCAGTTGTGATAAGTTCCGATGATGGTAGACGGCGTCGGCAACTGTGGAGTACTAAATTCCGGTGGCTATTGCGTGTTAAATTTTGTTATTGTGTTTGGCATGTTGGGTCAAAACTCAAAAGAAAGAAGAGGAGTGAAAAGTCGAGAGAGAAAGTCAAAACAAAGTGAGAAGTGAGGATGAGTGGGTAGTAGGGACCAATCTATTTTGAGTAAGGACAATAAGCTGGATTATTTTTAATATGTATTCCTCGTAGGACCCACTTTTAAATGGGTCATGCACCCCACTTCCCATCACATTGAATCTGCCATATATTATAACATATTTTTGAGTTTACACAATTTTTATTAGTGTAAATAAGTTTATGTGTCCTTAGCCCATTGTATGTAGAATGTTTAATTTTGTATGTGCATGTAGTATTCCTTAGCCCATTGAATGTAGCCTATCTAGTCTTACATTCAGCCCTTTTTGGTTTGGTCCACTTCTACATACATTTATTGCTTTGTAATACATGGTAAGGCTCCATGGTATACCATGAACCTATGTAGTTGTTTGTTGATCGAGAAAAGAACACACTAAGGAATTAGGAAGGGCAACAGGGAGGGTCCGAGGGGGGGGGGGCATGCGTAACACCCATAAAAATATGCCAATTTTAAACTTTAACAACCAACAATTATTAAACAACTTGTTTTCGAAATAGTTTAGTGTCAGAGTATACCAGAATCAAATCGTGAAAACATAAGGAAGTGTACGATCATGCCTTCGCCTTCCCACGATCATCAGAAGTACCTGAAACAAAATCAACAAATGTAAGCCCGAAGCATAGTGAGTTCCCCCAAGACACCAACGCCATGCAATCATAATCATATCATATAAACAAACAGTGTGCATAATGAGCCTTCAACCTGACTAGACCGCCTCGCAGGGCCTTCAGCCTATTTGGTCTGCTCTTCGAGCCTTCGGTACGTTTGCACCGCCTAGCAGCGCCTGCAGCCTATTTGGACCGCTCGCCGAGGCTTTAGACTGACTAGTACGCCCTCCCAGACTTGTAGTCTATCCGGACTTGTAGACATAGCAAAAGTTTGCTACAACATTCATAAGTGCTCCTGAAATAAGATTTGAGTATTGGATTAAACCCATGCTCACATGAATCACGTCATGGAATTTATCACGAGTGATTGTGAGACGATAATATCGTATACTATTCAAACCAAGATATATGAGTTGTTGATTACGAGTTGGGTGTGCATTGATGGAATTAGTAACTTGATGTTATAAAACATGTTGTTGTGCATAATTTAACAAGTATTAGTACAAGCATATAAGTCGAAGTTTATATGTTCCTTTTATCCTAAGAGGATTAAATGCGATATCATGGGCCCCTCGATAATTTTTTCTGACTTTTGTGCCGGGACCGGTTAGGACTCAATTGATGTGTTTAATTAAGTTATATGTCAAACAAATCAGAAATCAGGAAACAAACTGTTGGTTAATGAGTATGACTTTATTCCATGTCTTTGTCCACATGATATCTTGTAGAACAGATGATTATATGATCCCTTATCTAAGGGACTCATTATTGACTAGGTCAGAGTTCGACAATGGCTTTTGGTAGCTATGAATGCTAATCGGATTTTGAAGTTACATTGGCAGTTATAGTTATTAGACTTATCCAAGTGGGAGACTGTTAGATTAGGTATCTAAGCTCATAACTATAATTAGTATGTACTTGACCCAATAGTAGCATGGTCCTTTTGGGTTGCCTTTACCAGAGCAATTTGATAGGATGGATATTTGAGAAAGAGGTCATTTGTGATTTATTAATATATTATATGAATAATATATTAATTGAGAAATTATATTAATATTTAATTGGTATTGATCAAGAATTAATTTGGAATTAATTTAATGATCAAAAGAGACTGATTAAATTTACAACGACTGATTAGGTAAATCAGTAATACTTATAGTTTGGGATAATGATCCATGTTGATTAGTGATGGACTAAATCTATGTGAGAGTCCATGAAGCGTTAGTCCAAATGGCCTATCATATGGATTATTGGAATACTTAAAGGCTTAAGCAAATTAGGGTTTTATGTACGAAACCCTAAGGATTCCACACTATAAATTGAACACCTAGCCTTCACGAAATCTATAACACCCAAAATTTTCAAACAATTTTTTCATTTTAAAAAAAAACATACTTTCATTCATAAATGTTATAAAAATGTCATTGTATCACATATCAACCATAGAAACACAACCCAAGATCATAATGCATAAAAACTCCTCATGTGTGTACTGATCATGTCGGCGCCTTCCCGCGATCCTCACTGGTACCTGAAACACATAACACAACACTGTAAGCATAAATGCTTAGTGAGTTCCCCAAAATACCACATATAACACATAATAGCCACTTGAGGCTATAACTCTGTGGACCCTCTGGTCCTAACTCTGTGAACCTTCCGGTTCTAACTCTGTAAACTCTGGAACATACACATCATAAATCATATAGAAAAATTGTAGTGCATCACAATCACATAAATAGCATACAAGATACTCTGTCATATAACTCTAATTACCAATCTAGGTAAAGTATAGTGAGAAGACTCACCTCGGGTGACTCGGTAATCTCGAACTCTGTAAAAATCTGATCTAGCCTCCGCTTAATCATACGAAATAAACACTCTTAATCAATACATCACTCAAGGCTAGACTATTCTCTCTCTTAGTATTCTCAGAAGGGTAAAAGACCATTTTACCCCTCTCGTGGCTCAAAGACCATAAACTTGACCAAACCCTAAAAGTCAACAAAAGTCAACTCTTCGGGTTACGCTGCGCGTACCAAACATGTACACTGGGCCTACCCGGCGTCCTCACAGAAACGGGGTACGCGACCCCTTACGCCGCGCGTACTGGGATTACGCCCCGCGTAACTCCCAGTTTCCGACTCCTTAGCTTTTGGGGCCTTAAACAGTGAAGACACACGTCCAACTTTTAGATCTGACCATCCCTAAGCCTCTTAATCCATAAAGTTGGTGACTTTAAGCCTTTGCATGGTGGGATAAGTCACTAACACCTATAAAATTCCATTTCCAACCCTAGAAAGCTCATAACTCAAGCATGACCCCATAACAACGACCAACTTGGGATTTTTATGGATCTATAACACAAATATCACTGAAATGGAACAGATCTAGGTCCATGGAGTCCATTACAATCATAAACTCTCCACCTTTGGGACTTTTAACCCTAGAAATGGTCCATGCAACATCACACCAAATAAAGAGGAAAATTTTGAACTGTATACCTCTAAATGAAGCTCCTTCCTCTGAAGATCTCAAATCCAAACTTACACTTCAAGCCCTAGCCTCCACAAGCTCTTCTACTTCTTCTTCACTAAAACACCAAGACACTTTTAGCTCCAAAACACTCACATTCAAGCTAAGGACGATGGAAGGCTCTCTTAGGGTTTCACTCTCTGATATGGAGGCTGAGAAATAAGCCTTAGCATCCCTTATATAGTGCACAAGCCAAATATTAGAGTTTGCATCTGGGCCCGCTATGCCCAACGTAACCCTGGGTACGCCCAGCGTACCCAAGCGAGTTCGCGTCCAACTTAAGCGCATGAGTACGTGCAACGTACGCCCCAATACGCTCAGCGTGCTCATTTTCTACAAGAATTCACTCGAGGGACTAATCTTGACAACTTGACAAAAGGGAAGGGTTAAATAGTTTTTCCTGAATTTTGGGATGTTACAATTCTCCCCCATTAGAATTAGACTTTGCGCTCGAAGTCTGATGCTGAAAACAACTCCGGATGCTGCTCCCGCATCTCTGACTCCGGCTCCCAAGTCAGATCGGACCCCTTCCGATGCTACCACTGGACTTGAACCATAGGCACCTCCTTATTTATCAGAACCTTGACCTTACGGTCCAAAATCACGATCGGTCTCTCAACATAGTTCAGACCCGCGTCTACCTGGATAGCCTCCAACAGTACCACTACCGACTCGTCGGCTATACACTTCCTCATCTGAGACACGTGGAAGGTATAATGGATCTGGCTCAGCTCTGCTGGTAGCTCCAAACGATATGCTACCCTACCCACCCTTGCGATCACCCTAAACGGTCCAATGTACCGGGGCCCAAACATGCCCCTCTTCCTGAATCGGACCACTCCCTTCCAAGGAGACACTTTTAGGAGTACAAGATCTCCAACGTGAAACTCGAGCTCAAATCGTCGTCTATCCGCGTAACTCTTCTGACAACTCTGAGCCATCAGCAACCTCTGTCTAACCTACTGAATCTGCTCGGTTGTCTGAAGCACTATCTTGGTGCTGCCTATCACTCGCTGCCCTATCTCTCCCCAATAGATGGCAGTCCGACACCTCCTCCCATACAACAACTCGAAGAGAGGCATACCAATGCTTGAATGGTGGCTGTTGTTATAAGAAAACTCAGCCAAAGGCAGATACGTGTCCCAACTCCCTCCGAATTCCAATACGCATGCCCGAAGCATGTCCTCGAGCGTCTGAATCGTCTACTCACTCTGTCCGTCCGTCCGTCTGTGGGTTGTAAGCGGTACTGAAATGCAGCCTAGTACCGAACTCCTCATGGAACTTCTTCCAGAACCTGGAAGTGAGACGCACATCTCGATCTGACACAATCGAGATCGGTACACCATGCCGCGATACCACCTTCCTCACATATACCTCTGCCAGCCTCTCTGCGGAAGAGCTCTCACTGATAGCAAGAAAATGAGCGCTCTTTGTCAGCCGGTTGACGATCACCCAAATTACATCAACGCCTCTCGCAGTTCTTGGCAATTTGGTGATAAAATCCATGAAAATTTGTTCCCACTTCCACTGGGGAACCTCAAGTGGCTGCAACTTTCCATGAGGACATTGGTGCTTGGCCTTAACCCAACGATAGGTCAAGCACCTCTCTACAGACCACGCCACGTCCCTATTCATACAGGGCCACCAATAGTCTCTTTTCAGGTCCAAATACATCTTAGTGGCCCCAGGATGGATCGAAAACCTCGACATGTTCGCCTCCTCCATCAAAATGGCACGTGCCCCGCCCTCAAATGGCACCCAAATCCAACCCTGGAAGGTCATAAGCCCCCGACTATCGGCAACAAACTCAGATATATGACCGATCACCCAGTCTCTTTTGCAGTTCTCAGGTCTCATTGACTCTATCTGGGCGTCCCGAATGGTGTCCAACACCGGATTCATCACTGTCAACCTCAAACAAACATCTGGTAATGGGGTACTCTCTACCCTATGACTCAAGGCATCAGCTACCACGTTAGCCTTGTCCAGGTGGTACAGGATCTCACACTCATAATCCTTTACCGCGTCCAACCATATCCTCTGATGCATGTTCAGGTTGGGCTGATCCATCAGAAACTTCAAGCTCTTGTGGTCCGTATATATAGTACATCGAACCCCATACAAATAGTGACGCCAAATCTAGAGGGCGAACACCACAGCCCCCAACTCCATATTGTGGGTAGGATACCTCGTCTCATGAGGCTTCAGCTACCTCGATGCGTATGCTATCACATGCCCTCTCTGCATCAGCACCACACCCAGTCCTGATATCGACGTGTCACAATATACCACAAAGTACTCCATTCCCTCCTGAAGGGCCAATACTGGGGCTTCGCATAATCTCTGGCGAAGTGTCTCGAACGAGGCCTGCTGCTCTGGGCCCCAACTAAATGCTACGCCCTTCCGGGTTAACCTGGTGAGAGGAATCGCAATCTTGGAGAAACCTTTGATAAATCTCCGATAATAGCCGGCCAACCCTAGAAAACTCCTGATCTCTGAGGGGGATCTCAGCACCTCCCAACTCATCACCACCTCAATCTCGGCCGGGTCGACCAATATCCCGTTCTGTTTAACGACATGCCCCAGGAACTGGACCTCTTGTAACTAGAAATTACACTTGGAGAATTTGACATAAAGCCTCTCCGATCTTAGAACTCTGAGGATCTCCCTCAAATGCTCTTCATGCTGCTCTCTAGATCTCGAATATACCAATATATCATCAATGAACATAATCACCGAACGATCCAACATCGGCCTTCACACCCTGTTCATGAGGTCCATGAATGCCGCCGGTGCATTGGTGAGCCCGAAAGGCATCACCATGAACTCGTAATGCCCATAACGAGTCCTAAACGCCGTCTTCTGGATATCCTCATCACGCACACTCATATGATGATATCCAGACCTCAAATCAATCCTGGAGAAGCTAGACGCTCCCTGCAACTGATCGAACAAATCGTCGATCCTCGGTAAGGGGTAACGGTTCTTGACTGTCAGCTTGTTCAACTCCCGGAAATCAATGCACATCCGGTGTGAACCATCCTTTTTCTTGAAAAAAGGATTGACACTCCCCACGGTGAGCTACTCGGCCGTATAAACCCCTTTCCCAGCAGCTCCTGAAGCTGCGAGGATAACTCCTGCATCTCTGGAGGTGCAAGGCGATAGGGCACCTTGGCGATAGGCGCTGCCCCCGGAACCAAATCGATACGGAACTCCACCTGCCTCTTGGGAGGCACACCCGGCAACTCCTCGGGGAAAACATCCGGGAACTCACGCACTATTGGGACCTCATCGACCGACCTCGAGCTCTCTGCACCTACTCTCGTATCCACTAAATAAGCCATAAACCTATTACATCCCTGCTGTAGACTCTGCCTCGCTCTTGCGGCCGAACAAAATGCCGACTCAGGACAGGTACCCTCACCATAAACCGTAAGAAATCCCCCACTAAGGTCACGTATGGTCACCAGTTGTCGGTCGCAGTCAATAACCGCTCCAAATCTACTCAACCAGTCCATGCCCACAATGACAAAGACATTTCCCATAGCAATCGGGACCAAATCAATCGGAAACTCAACGCTGAAGATCTCGAGTACACATCCTCGAATCACATCTGTGGCATACACTTCTCTCTCTTCAGTTATGGAAACTTGCAAAGGTCGACTCAATGCCTCCCGAAGAATACTGATATGCCGACTAAAGGCTAACGACACAAAAGACCAACTCGCACCCGAGTCAAATAACACCAAAGCAGGCACAGAACACACAAGGAAAGTACCAATGCATAACATAATATAAACACCAAATCTCAAACATCATAGTAAATACGTGAAAGAATGCATACCAGCCACAACATCGGGCGCCACACGGACCTCCTCTGCGGTCAACTGAAAATATCTCCCTCGTGCCTTCAGTGCCTCGGCCTTCACCGGCCGGCTCTTGGTAGCTCGAACAGCAGCAGGGGCAGATCCCTGCAGCTGCGGACACTCGGCCTTCTGGTGTCCGGTCTGGTTGTAGTGAAAATAGACTGGAAATCCCTTAGGGCAATCCTTGGCCATATGCCCCTCCTTGCCATACGTGTAGCAAGACCCTGCTCTACACACTCCCTTATGACCCTTTCCGCACTTTCCACAAGTGTGGCCCTTCTGGTTCCCTGATCTCGAATCGGCGGGCTTGGCCCGCTTGGCTGCTGACTGGGACTGAGCCAGTTAGCGATCCTTCCCCTGAGACTCTGCCTGCTCCTTAAACTGAGTCTCCAGCTCTATCTCCCTCTTCCGAGCATTTTCTTGAAGCTCGGAAAATGTTCGGTATGACGAGTTCGCTACGAACTCTCGTATGTCCCTCCTCAGAATACTCAAATGCCAACTCATACGTGCCTACTCGGTAGGCACGTGCTCAGGTCGGAACATCGCCCTCTCATGGAACATCCTGGTGATCATAGTGACAGATTCAGTACCCTGCTTGAGGGTCAGAAACTCCTGGGCCAAATGTTCCCTCTCCACTGGGGGAACGTACTCATCACGAAACATAGCGGTGAACCTCTCCCAGGTCACCGCGACAAGCTCAGCAGACGAAAAGTGCACCGTCACAAACTTCCACCAGTCCTTCGCTCCCAAGCGAAGCTGGTTCAGCGTGAACCGGACCCTCAGATGCTCTGTACATGAACACATACAGAAGCATCACTCAATATAAGAAACCCATCTAATCGCAGCAATCGGATCCTGCGTCCCATCAAACTCTGGTGGCTTCGTGTTGCTGAACTCCCAGAACAGCATCGAATCGCCACCCTGAGGTATCGCAGTAGCAACAGCTGCGGTAGCTGCAACGGCTACAGCCTCAGTAATAGCTGCGTATCTCTCATCGAAGGTCTCAATCAGAGTTGTCTTGATAGACCCAAACATCTCTGGAATCTCTGCACGGATAGCCGCAACCACCTCCTCATGGATCATCTGGCGGAGCTCCTCATCGCTCGCGCCGCTGGTCCCTGGTCTGTGGCGTGTCCCTACCATGATGTATCTGAAATACAACATAAAACATATCAGAGACTCGCTCTAACATACTCGCACTCGATAACTTGACCCTACTCGTTCCCTGGTACCCCAAGGATTCTTACTTCGGCTGCGCACTGCTCCGGTGTCTTCAGTAGTACGGTCCCAATACTACCGTCCACACCGCATCAATATTCATCCCAAGTCCTCCTCCTAGGATCCCAAGACCCAAGTACTCTACTCTCACTATGCATAGTCTACTCTCTAACAGATCTCCCATAGCTCCTCGTTGCTATCTACTCGCTCTCAAGCATCTACTAGCATAACCCCTAGGCTAAGGCATCACAAATCAGGCCACTCTAGTCCTAATAAGAATACCTAGCCTATTCTAGCATGCATATCATATCATAACATATCTTATAACTCATAATGTAAAGAGTATTTTGGGAAATCACTGTTCGAGTACTGGCTGATCATACATTCTGCTCTGCTCTTTCAAAAACTTTTTACTCTTTCAGAAAATTTTGTAAATTTTTATTTGGAAAATCTCTCAAATCCTCTGTTTGAGTTCGGATACGCCCGAAGGTGCACCCGAATCCCTTAAACCAAGGCTTTGATACCAACTTGTAACACCCAAAATTTTCAAACAATTTTTACATTTAAAAAAAAACATACTTTCATTCATAAATGTTATAAAAATGTCATTGTATCACATATAAACCATATAAACACAACCCAAGATCATAATGCATAAAAACTCCTCATGTGTGTACTGATCATGCCGGCGCCTTCCCGCGATCCTCACTGGTACCTGAAACACATAACACAACACTGTAAGCATAAATGCTTAGTGAGTTCCCCAAAATACCACATATAACACATAATAGCCACTTGAGGCTATAACTCTGTGGACCCTCTGGTCCTAACTCTGTGAACCTTCCGGTTCTAACTCTGTAAACTCTGGAACATACACATCATAAATCATATAGAAAAATTACAGTGCATCACAATCACATAAATAGCATATTGTATACTCTGTCATATAACTCTAATTACCAATCTAGGTAAAGTATAGTGAGAAGACTCACCTCGGGTGACTCGGTAATCTTGAACTCTGTAAAAATCTGATCTAGCCTCCGCCTAATCATACGAAATAAACACTCTTAATCAATACATCACTCAGGGCTAGACTATTCTCTCTATTAGTATTCTCAGAAGGGTAAAAGACCATTTTACCCCTCTCGTGGCTCAAAGACCATAAACTTGACCAAACCCTAAAAGTCAACAAAAGTCAACTCTTCGGGTTACACTGTGCGTACCAAACATGTACACTGGGCGTACCCGGCGTCCTCACAGAAACGGGGTAGGCGACCCCTTACGCCGCATGTACTGGGATTACGCCCCGCATAACTCCCGGTTCATACACCTTCGCTTTTGGGGTCTTAAACAGTTAAGACACACATCTAACTTTTAGATCTGACCATCCCTAAGCCTCTTAATCCATAAAGATGGTGACTTTAAGCCTTTGCATGGTTGGACAAGTCACTAACACCCATAACATTTCATTTCCAACCCTAGAAAGCTCATAACTCAAGCATGACCCCATAACAACAACCAAGTTGGGATTTTTAGGGATCTATAACACAAATATCACTAAAATGGAACAGATCTAGGTCCATGGAGTCCATTACACTCATAAAGTCTCCACCTTTGGGACTTTTAACCCTAGAAATGGTCCATGCAACATCAAACCAAAAAAAGAGGAAAGTCTTGAACTTTATACCTCTAGATGAATCTCCTTCCTCTGAAGATCTCAGATCCAAACTTACATTTCAAGCCCTAGCCTACATAAGCTCTTCTCCTTCTTCTTCACTAACACACCAAGGCACTTTTAGCTCCAAAACACTCACACTCAAGCTAAGGACGATGGAAGGCTCTCTTAGGGTTTCACTCTCTGATATGCAGGCTGAGAAATGAGCCTTAGCATCCCTTATATAGTGCACAAGCCAAATATTAGGGTTCGCATCTTGGCCCGCTATGCCCAGCGTAACCCTGGGTACGCCTAGCGTACCCAAGCGAGTCCGCGTCCAACTTAAGCGCATGAGTACGTGCAACGTACGCCCCAGTACGCTCAACGTACTCATTTGCTACAAGAATTCACTCAAGGTACTAATCTTGACAACTTGACAAAAGGGAAGAGTTAAGTAGCTTTACCTGAATTTCTGGATGTTACAAAATCGTCCAAGATTTCCAAGGTGAAACCCTAGCTGATTTTGGTGCTTCCTGAACTCTCTCTTATAAGCCACCTCTTGCTTTTGGTGTTTGTGACTTATTTGAGGTATCACATTAGAGGTACTAAGCTCTTGAAAGGCCAAGTTCTACAAGCTACAACAAAGAGGTATTCATCTAACTTGCTTTACGTTGTAAATCTCAAAACTGTATGCTAGTTACGGTTCATGCTTTAGACAAATGGAAATTTCATGTATAACTTGAGAAAACTTAGATCCAAAGCATTAGGGTTGTATGTGCACCATATGATTGTTATAGTGCTCAAAACCCATCACATGTAACACACATAAAAATATTGGCAAATTTAAACTTTTTAAAACATTCAAAAACCAACAATTATTGCAAAACTTGTTTTCAAAATAGTTTAGTGCCAGAGTATCCTAGAATCAAATAATGAAAACATAAGGAGGTGTACGATCACGTCTTCACCTTCCCGTGATCATCAAAAGTACCTGAAACAAAATCAACAACTGTAAGCCCGAAGCATAGTAAGTTTCCCCAAGATACCAATGCCATACAATCATAATCATATCATATTAACAAACAACATGCTTAATGAGCCTTCAGCTTGACTGGACCGCCTCCCAGGGCCTTCAGACTATTTGGAATGCTCTCTGAGCCTTCGGCACGTCTCGACCGCCTCGTAGGGCCTTCAGCCTATCTAGACCGCTTGTCGGGCCTTTGGCCTAACTAGTATGCCCTCCCAGACCTGTAGTCTATTCGGTCTATCTTAGGTATGTTGTCCTTCAGCACAAAGCAGGACCGCCTCAACCCAACCCCAAATCAAACAAACATGTGCACATAAATATCATATGCTAGCAACATCCTATAACCAGGATAACGACCTGACCAGTCACTAACATAACATTATCCTATATACCAGGATACTAACCTACTAGGTCACTAAGCATATCACCATCCTTACTACCAGGATGCAAATCAATAAGCATATCATGCAATAAATCCGGATATGAATCCGAAAGGGCCGACATTGGTGCCTTAGACCCTGCTGATATAGTAAGAAGACTCACCTCACAAGTAATTTATAATGATAATGTCAAACTCCTCCAAATACATCTCCAATTCCAACACCCACATCCACCAATGATCCAGTTCTATAAATTCCCAAATTACTAAAATACCCCAGAAGTAAAACTGGTCAACCCTTGGTCAAAGTCAAAGTCAACGGTCAAGGTCAACAGTCCTCGTTAACCCAACTCTTCGAGTGCAGTTCACTCACTCATCGAGTCTTTCCAGAACTCTTCGAGTGTAGCTCACCAACTTTTCGAGTCTATGCGATGTCTAAATGTCGGGAAAACCCTAACTAACTCATCGAGTCTTCTTACTGACTTGCCGAGTCCATGCAGAACTAATACCTGCAATCTTCATCCGACTTGTCAAGTTGGCCATGCAAGTCTTCAAGTCCCTTCAGTCCATTACTCATTCAGATGTTTTTAAGCTACTTTGAAGCTCCAAATTGCAGATCTAACCTCCTAGGGCATGGTTTCCATGTAAAGTTGCAAACTTTACGTACATGCAAGGTCCTAAATGCCAAAACCATGCTAAAGGAGGTGTTTTAGCCAAAGAGAAGGGTGAACGCTTGATAAGTTCAATGACTTTATAACTTTAAGGATTTATAGGAGTCCATATCTGAGGTATGTACCTGACCCGATTTAGCATGGTCCATTTTGGTTGCACTTCACCGGAACAACTTATATGGATAGTCTTTTGAGAATAGTATGTTTATGATTTATATTAATATATTATAAGTTCTAATATATTAATATGGAGTCATATTATTTAATTAGTACTGATCAAGAATTAATTTAGAATTAATTTAGTGATCAAAAGGAATTAATTAAATATGGACTCTTATATATATATATATATATATATATATATATATATATATATATATATATATATATATATATATATATCAGTGTTGCAAATATCGGCCTAGGCGGCCGATTAATCGGCGCCTAGGCGCTTGGCGGTCCTCCACCGTCGACGTTTATAGCTAATCGGACCCTATAATCGGACGTGGTCAAAATCGGTCAAAGACAGAGATTATTGGGTCTAGACGGGCCTAGGCGCCCTAATCGGTAAAAAAAAAAAAACCTTTAAGGGAAAAAGTTTCAAATTGTTAGCTTTGATGTTAGGGTTCTTCTCACTCCATCGCATTCATTTCTTTTCTTTTTTGAAATTCTCTCTGTAGTCTGAAGGAACGAAAGAAAGCATGAACTGATGCTTCTAAAACGATGACATATTCTTCTTCGATACCATCTGTCCCTCCTCCGAAGCCGTCTTTTTCTTCCATTCACGTCGTCCCAGTCTGTCAGTCATCATCCTCGAAGCTAAACCAGTCTTCGCCTTCTGAAGCTTCAACAACAGTCGCCGCCTCTTGTGTCTTATATAGCAATAATCAGGATCGAATCATCGATCATGGAATTCCCACATATCCACAGCCTCCTGCTATTGAATTCCCTTAAAATTCACAAAGTTCCAAATGCAGTAGACAACAGCTTGCAGGTCTACATCTCTTCCCGATGCTATTGGAACCCATTGTTCATAACACTTTTTTCTCCCCATTTTATGCAGACTTGGATCCAAATGCAATTGTTGGTTATTTAGATATCATGTATTAGGGATTAAAAGGGTTTTTGTAATCATAGTATCATGTTATAATGGTATATTTATTAATTTTTAGTAACTTTTTAATAGATATAATGTTATATTCTTATGATTAATGTTTTATTTATTAATTTTTTAATAATTAATGGTCCCCGATTAATCCTCCGATTAATCCCCGCCTAGCCGATTAATCCCTTGACCCCAGTCCACCGTCGAGCTACCATCGAGCGATTTCTGCAACCTTGATATATATATATATATATATATATATATATATATATATATATATATATATATATATATATATATATATATATAGGCCAAGTTCATTTAGGTTGGGCTAAGCTTGCATAGATATCCATGGAGTTTTTAACCCATGGATCCTATGGAAATGAAAGGTCATCGGCATTAGGGTTTACATGAATGTAACCCTAATCCTCCATACTATATAGAGAGGTCCTTGGCACATGAAATGGCACTAGTGTGTGAGGATACAAGGGTGGGCCGATTTCTAGTGTGCATTTTATTCTATCAAGTTTTCCAAGGTTTTTTTGGTGATTTGTGATTCCACTTGAGGCTTCCACACTATTGGGGCTAAGCTCTTAAAGTTCAAGACTTCAAGCCACATCAAAAGTTATGTTATCTAACTAGGCTTTTGTAGTGTAGTTGCTTCATATTATGCTAGTTAGGATAAAACCTTGGAATATTGAATATTTGCATGTATAATAGAGAAAACATAGATCCAAGGTCTATAGGGTTGCATGTACACCATAAGAGTTTTAGAATGCTCAAAACCCATAAGTTAACCTCAGGTGGTGTGCTAGTGATAACTAAAAGGTTCATTCTTGTTAGTTCTTGTAACTATTCAAGACCACTAAGACTCTTACTGACCTCTTAACACATAAGATTCTCTATCAAAGAACGTTTCTCAACAAGCAAATATTCAAGAGTTAGTTTGGGTTCTTATCAAGAAACATTTCATATAATTGGTCTTAGTTGGTCTTTGTTTTAGCCAAAACATCACAACTACCAATTTCAAATGTGCAAGAGTAAGAAACATTTCTACTCCACATTTCATGAGGTGTTATAAACCTACTTAGAACATGTCACCCAAGGTACAACTTGGAGTAACTAGAGTATGACTCTAACACTCGATTTTGGAATGGAGTATGACTCATATTCTTGATTTAACGATTTCAACAATTCCTGATTCCTTTTCTTAGTCATATAAATGAACCAAGGTGTCCTCAAAGTATCAATTGTGACATGGTTCCGAAATCATTAAGATAATCATATAACATGATACTTAAGTACTCTTCTTTCTTTTCAGATTGGAGAAACTTTTATCTTTCTGCCCAATTTGATTCTTCTTATTTGTTTTGTTGTACATTGAAACTTTTTAATGTATCAGAATTACATTTAAACTTGTAAACATAACCATATTTACTGAAACATCAGTAAATCATAATGAATAGACTTATCATCCTTTGAGGTGGATCTGAACAGTCCACATCAAAGTGCACCAAATCCTCCAGTCTTTCACTTGACTGACATACATATGTGAGCAAGGAATCAGTCCCAATTTAACAAGGATCAAGATTATCATACATCATGCAATTCAAATCGTATGATTCCAAGTTTGTGCCTAATTGAAAACTAGGGTGATGCGAATCCATCCTCACTTAGAAAATTACAACACTACCACAAATGATATAACCAAGAATCAAATCCATTTTCAACATTACTAATAATAGAAATATATAAACACCAGTTAACTATAAATACCATTACAAAGAAACATAAAGTAAATAAAACAATTGTATTAATAGTGTGCGGAAAACTTTTCCGTACAATGCAAATACATATGAAAACTATGTTTCTAGATATTCCTAAGCAATCTATCATAACTCCTAAGTAGCAACTGAAAAATATGATCATTGAACCATGTGAACGAAAATCACTTCATCATGATCAGACTCAACTTACTTTTCCGTTAAGTTTCCTTCATTCTCTTAGATTCTGCAAAATATCAAAATGTAACTTTACATCATGTAATAGGAATCTATAAATATGAACTTAATAGTGTTTGATAGTGAGTGTACCTAAAGTAGAACCATACAATTTGACTTTACTATCTCTTAGATCTCTCAGGTATACAGGACAGCTTCGCTTCCAAGGCCCCTTTAATTGGCAGTAGAAACAAATGGAATCTATAGGAGTGACACATGGAACTATCTCAGAATCATTCTTTCTTTTACGGTCAAACTTTTTGACTTTGGTTTATTCCTCTCCCTAGGGAGAAGAAATCATTTATGGACTATCAACGTTATCATTACCTATGTCCATGGAAATTTGGGAGGTAGATCTTCCAATCAACTTTGCTTTACCAGTGCGCCAAATCATTGTTGATTCAGTAGCAATTAGCTAATATGTCATATCGATAAGGGTCACGTCGTGGTTTTTCATATAGTAGTCCTTAACGAACTGACCATATGACTTAGGAAGTGACTAAAGAACCAAGTTAACAACCAGCTTCCTTGGGAAAACAACACCCAACATTTCCAGTCTGTCAGTCTGTAGTTTCATCTTCAAAATGAGTGCACACACAGACCTTCCATCTCGGTGATTGCATGCCAATAGGGCTTCATTGACCTTGAACTTTTCAAGTCGACGAAAACGTGGGGCGGGGAGGATCGCTAGAGGAGATGGAGGAAAAGAAGTATGATTTCCAATTCCACCAATGCATGAAGAAGGGAATGACCTTTCACCTTGATTGACATGTGGAAGATCATCTTCAGATGGAAAGCCTTTTTCCAAAACGATGAGGAAGACCATAGTTCTCAAAACTAGACATCTACAAAATGGAGAAATTCAAGTTAGTTGATCAATCCTTAATATAACACCCAAATGAAATATTAAGGTTAGGACCTAACACAATAATTCAAAATTCAGAAGAGGGATGACATAATCCAATTGCAAATTATTTGAAGGTAAGTAAATGACCATTTACCAATTCCACCATAAAAAAAATGAAATTTTAAACGAATTAGGTTTTAAATGAAATTCCTAGATCTTTTGAGATGTTTTGAACTTTTCAATGGCATGTTTAATCTCGATTATGCCCTTCAAGTTTGTGACTGGGATACCAAGGATCACACAAAAGGTGTGAATAACCATGCAAATTAGCTTGGTTCTCTCTTTGACATCCTCAAATTTCTCGGCCAGAAAAGACCGATGAATTTGGGGATGTCACAGTTGGTATCTGAGCATTAGTTTAAGCGAACTAGGAATTTGTAGGATTTCTAGACTTAAACTTAGAATGCTAAGTGATGATCGTGAGATGAGTGTCTACCATATTTTAGACACGAACACTGGTATATTTTAGGAAAGATTCCTAAAATACATTTATGAAATGCTATATGTTTGCCCTATATGCCATTATTTGTTCCGATTAATGGTCTGTTACCAACGAGATCTGGAATCCTTATGTGTTTAGGATTCTAAGCATATGACTATGATATTAGAACTATCATGTAAACGTTTCAAACTGATAAGAAGAATTTAATATCTATCGTGAATAAAGATCTAAATTCACCTTATTTGGTGTATAGATTATAATGGAAAGAACTCGAAGTGGAGCTAGAAATGCAAATAGAAACCTGCAACCTCAACCCGAAGTGATGGAATAGGTGTCTTTAGCAGGAGCTGTACTAGAACCCATCACCATGGATGGAGTATAAGCCATCATTTAGGCAATGATGGTTGAACAAAGGGAGGAAATGAGGCAACTATTTCTTAACAACAAGAATGAATCTTCGATGTCTATTGAACTAACTAAACTAAACGATGGTCAGTCGGAGGAAGGAAATTATAGTAGATCTGTTGGTTAAACTGAACCACTTATGGATAGAAGGAATAACCAAGAGAAAGGAGTTGAGAAAAATGGATGCAAGTATAAATATTTTATGACTTGCAAGTCGCCCACTTTTACCGGAAAAGAAGATCCCGTTGGGCATGTGGTTGCAAAGGCAAGTTACAAACTATATTTACAGTACGTCAGTTCAGAGGTGGTGTTGTTCGCTGGTGGAACACTTGGGAAAACCCTAAGCCGTAATGAGCCACTGCAACTGACTTGGGCAAAGTTCTTGGTGCAATTCAAGCGCAAGTACTCCTCGGCCTAAAATCTGCTTGAGTTAGAAAACCAATTTCTAAAATTAAAGAAGGGAAGTATTACCATTGATGAATACACCAATAACTTGACAGACAAAATGGAGTTTGCTTTGCGTATTGTCCCAGATGAGCTGACCAAAATTGACAAGTATGCAAAGGGACTTCCATAGGAGTATGTGGTGCCAGTGCGCCAGGCACTTACTTTAGAGGCTGCTTTCTGCGATGCCAAGTCTGTTGAAGATATGATTAAGGGAAGAGCCGCTTGCAAGGTTGAATTTGGCGAAAAGAGAAAGTTTGAAGGAAATTAAAGTTCCAACAAGAAGAATAACTTCTCGAATTCTGGTTCGAGAAAATTCGGAGGAGGAGCCGAAGCAAAAAGGTGTTACAAGTCTAAGAAGAAACATTTTGGGAAATGTAGCGAGGATGTCACTTGTTACAAATGTGGATAGCCTGGACATTATGCCAATGACTGTACCTTTGTTAAGAAAGTCTGTTATGGGTGCAACGAAGAAGGGCACAATTTTTAGGATTGCCCGAAGAAGAGAGTGGCAGTGAAGCCCAATCTACCACCAAAGCCAAAAGCCAGAGCTTTCCAAATGACATTGGAAGTTACAAAGGATGCAACAGATGTCGCTTTAGGTACCTTTTTTGTGAATGGATTGCCTACCAATTTATTGTTTGATTCCGGAGTGAATTACTCCTTTATCTCACATAAATTTGGTGAAAGACTAGCATTGTCTATAGAAAAGCTAGATGATGCCCTAATTGTAGAAGTTGCTAGTGGCAAGTTCATACCTGTTAGCGATTATATTAAGAATATTGTCATCGACTTAAAAGGAAATGAATTCCAAGAGAAGCTGTTACCCATCGAGTTAAATGGTTTCGACATTGTTCTGGGGATGGATTGACTGAGAGCCAACGATGCTGAAATAATGTGCAAGAAAAAGATAGTAAGGCTAAACCCACCTGGAAAGGAATCGTTTATGGTATACAGAGATAAGCGTAGAGTAAATTCTGGAATCAATTCCCTAATGAAAGCCAGAAAGTGTTTATCTAAAGGATGCACCTCATACTTGGCATTCGTGATCGATGCTAAGAAGGAGAAAAAAGATATGCAAAGTATACGAGTGGTGTGTGACTATCTGGAAGTTTTTCCCAAAAATCTTCCTAGATTGCCCCCTAATAAACAAGCGGAGTTTAGAATAGACATGTTACCAGGAACAACACCAATAGCAAAAGCCCCATATCGATTAGCACCGACAAAGATGAAGGAGCTTATGACGCAACTTCAGGAATTGTTAGACAATGGTTTTATTAGACCTAGTTCATCACCCTAGGGACATGGTTGTAGAACTCGCTACTCGGTACCTGTTCGGACGAATGGGGAGTAGCGAGTAGTCGGGAGTACTCGGATTCGGTAATTCATGTAGAAATATTTTTTGGAAAATTATATATGTCAAAATCATAAGTTAAAATCATAATTTGATTGAAATATATAACCAAAATTAGATACATGTGAATACATAAAAACTGAAATACACATAATTGTCTCACTACGTGGATAATTACTGAAAATTTAAGATATACATGTAGTAATAATCACATGTTTGTGTTAAATAATAAATCATTAAGTGCATTATACATATTAATCTTGAAATTCTTGATTTTTTTCTCTTTTTATGACAATTTTGACCCTTTGACCGAGTTTGACCAAGTTGGCCAAGTTTGACCGAATAGGCCCGAGTAAGACCGAGTAGGCCCGAGTTTGACTGAGTTTGTCTGATTTTTGGCCGAGTTTGACTAATTTTAGGTCGATTTTGACTAAATCCGAGTTATTTGGCCGAGTTGACATTACTCGCCTCGGTGGAGGGCCGATTCCGAGTAATCCGCTGAATACTAGGCCGAGTAGGCCGAGTTTTGCAACACTGCCTAGGAATCTCCGGTGTTATTTGTAAAGAAGAAAAATGGGAGCATGTGAATGTGTATATATTATAAGGAGCTGAACAAGGCAACAATAAAGAACAAGTACCCGTTGCCAAGAATTGATGACCAGTTTAATCAGTTGCAAGGTTCGAGCTATTTCTCAAAGATTGATCATAGGTCAAGATATCATCAGCTAAAGGTAAGAGAGCAGGATATTGAGAAGACTGCATTCAGAACAAGATATAGACGCTATGAGATTTTGGTTATGTCATTTGGACTAACCAATGCTCCAGTAGCCTTCATGGATTTAATGAACAGGGTTTATAAACCATTCCTAGATAAATCTATGATAATGTTCATAGATGACATTCTGATTTACTCAAAAAGCCAGGAGGAGCATGGCATACACTTATGAGAAGTGTTAGAAGTGTTAAAAGGAGATGTTGTATGCAATGTTCTCCAAATGTAATTTTTGGATTCAAGAAGTCCAATTTTTGGGTCATGTGGTTAACCAAGAAGGGATTATGGTTCACCTAGCTATGATTGAAGCTATAACAAAGTGGGGACAACCAAAGAGTATTACGGAGATCCAAAGCTTTCTAGGATTAGATGGATATTATCGAAGATTTATCCAAGGCTTTTCTTCGATAGCTGCTCCATTTAGAGCTTTGACCCAGAAGGGAGCTACTTATACTTGGAGTGAGAAGCATATGGAAGAATTCGAGAAGCTAAAGAAGAAATTATGTGATGAACCGATTCTTTCTCTACCCGATGGAGTTGAAGACTTCGCAGTGTATAACGATGCGTTGGTAGTCGGGTTGGGATGTGTCCTAACTCAAATAGAAAATGTGATAGCATATGCATCTCGACAATTTAAAGAGCATCAAAAGAACTACCCCACTCATGATCTGGAGTTAGCAGCAGTAGTATTTGCCCTAAAGATATGGAGGCATTACCTCTATGGCACAAAGTGCAAACTTTTCACTGATCATAAGAGTCTTTAGTACCTCTTTAATCAGAAGGAATTAAAGATGAGGCAACAACGTTGGCTAGAGTTACTCAAGGACTACGACTATGAGATACTTTATCACCCTGGTAAAGAAAATGTTGTCGTTGATGCTCTCAGTCGGAAGGTGAACCTTGAAAACAAAAGGCCAAGAAAAATGAGAATTGAAGTTGTCTTGACAATTGTTGAAAGCATAAAGAAAGCTCAGGAGGAAGCTTCACAGAAAAAGGACCGAAAGGAAGAACATTTGGGCAAAACGTTAGAGTTCGGTACAAACAACCGAAGGTTGAAGGTATTCCAAGATAGGATTTGGGTACCTAAGACGGGAGGATTAAGAGATCTTCTGATGGAAGAAGCTCACAAGACCATGTACTCGATTCATCCCGGCAGCACGAAAATGTATAGGGATTTGAAACCCTACTATTGGTTGCCGACGATGAAGCTTGATATTGCAAAAGTATGTGGCTGAGTGTGTGACATGTGCGAGGGTTAAGGCACAACATCAGAGACCGTATGGGTGTTTAGAACCTTTACCTGTACCCATGGGTAACTGGGAAGACATCACTATCGATTTTGTAACTAAATTGCCCAGAATAAAGAACAGTCACGACATGATTTGGGTGGTTCTTGATCGGTTCACAAAAATTACAGATTTCATAGCCGCTAATGAGAAGTGGTCTATGGAAAAGCTTGCAACGTTTTACGTGAAAGAGATAGTGAAAGCTCATGGTGTTCCCCTGACGATTGTGTCAGATCGCGATAGTCGTTTCACGTCGAGGTTTTGGAGATGTCTACAAGAGGAATTGGGTACGAAATTGTGTCACAGTACAACCAACCATATACAAACCGATGGTCAGAGCGAACCAACGATTCAAATGTTAGAGGATATGCTAAGAGCATCTACCCTGTAATTCTAATGTAACTGGGATGAACATTTACCTCTTGTATAATTTTCCTATAATAATAGTTTCCATACACTCAAGCATCAAGATGGCACCTTATCAAGCTTTGTATGGACAAAAGTGTCGAACGTCGTCGTGTTGGCTTGAAGCTAAGGAAAAGAAGTTTATGGGACCTGAGATAGTCCATCAAACTGCTGAAATGTTGAAAATGATTAAGGAAAGGATCTTAGCAGCTCAAGATCGTTAAAAGAGCTATGCTGACAAGAAAAGACAATCGATATCATTCGAAGTTGGTGATTCGGTTTTACTTAAAGTCTCGCCGTGGAAGGGACTTATAATATTTGGTAAAAGGGGAAAATTGAGTCCAATGTTTATTGAACCGTTTAAAGTTCTTCAAAGGATTGGGAACCAAGCTTAGAAACTAGAACTACGAGAAGAACTAGAAGGTATTCATAACACCTTCCACGTGTATTATTTGAGGAAGTTCCCGGGATAAGTTCCCAACATCATTCCAATTTCTGAATTAAGGTTGGATGAAAGCAAGAGGTTAATTGAAGAACCGGAGGCAATGGTTGACCGTAAGACTAAGAAGTTGCGACGCAAGGTGGTCGATTTAATGTTTGTGCGACGGAAACATATGAATGGGCCAACTCTCACATGGGAAACGGAGAGTGACATGATGTGTCACTATTCGAATTTGTTTGCTGATGTATGATTCCGAGGACGTAATCATCCTAAGGGGGAGAGAATTATAACATCCGTGTTTTTAGGCTAGGCATTAATGATGATGTAATAGTCTAGGTCATTCTTTGTAATTTGTTTTGAAATAATAAGATGTATTATTTGAGTATTATGTGTTTATACTTAATTATTATAATTTAATGAATTACGGATAAAAATAAGCGTCAAAAATAAATATTAGATAAACCCGATATCTACGGAGAAAGTTGTAGTGGTTGAAACTAGGATTCTGGAGATATAAAGAATATCGAAATCCGAGTTATAACGAGGAAGTTATGACTTGTTGAAATTTCGCGACAGAACCAGCACAACGTTGTGGGACGTAAAAGTGAGTTTTCGATAAATTGCTTTTTAGCCTTAGTAATCCAAACGAAAGTCGTAGTATTCTTTAAACCGAGAGCGTGCATAAAAAGAACGCCCAAATCTGACTTCGTTTGAGGAAGTTATGATTTCTCTAAGTTTTAGCTTAGCTGTATGCAACCCAAAACTCGAATTTTAGAACAAGTGATTTTTAGCTGAAACAACCTAAACAGGAATAGAATACCTTGTTGATAGTAGTTCAACGGTAAAAAGAAAGACGAAAACGGATGTCAGATGAAGAAGTTATGAAAATTTAACGGACTTTTCCTGTCCCGACCTGTTAAAAATATAATCTTAAAAATAAATTCAAAATTAGCCAACGGATTCTAAACAAAAGTTTTAGAGCATAGTCTCACCTATGCGTGGATATAAAGAATGTCAAAAACGGAGCTCGTATGAGAAAGTTATAAATTTTTGAAATTTAGAGTACGCCCAGCATAAAGGAGTACGCTTAGCGTACTCATGTTCATGGTCTGACATTGGCCACGTAGCCCTACTCTTTCGCATGATGGACACGGTTCGTAGCCTTGACATGTGTGGGATAATCTCTTTGTACGCCCATCGTACTGTTGGAAGAGGCAGTACGCCCAGCGTACTCTAAAGTTACGCCCAATGTAAGTCGAGTATTCAGCCCCTATAAATAGTGAACGAAGCCAGCCGTATTTTTGTTTACAAAATTCACTCCTCTCACCCTATACTTTCCTTTTTGCTACACTAAATACCCCCAAGCCTATTATATCATCCGAGCATTATAAGCAAGTCCCGGAGAGCCCGAAGATCTGGAGAAAAAGAGTTTTCGAGCCGAAACTCTGCCCGCGTGAAGCCCTACTTTTGAAAAAATATCTCGGTTTTATCGTAAACAATCGATTTAAGAAACGAAGTGTTGCCGATTATCATTAAATCAAGTGAGTGTATAGTTACTTTCTTCTTACACATAGGTATGAAGTATTTTTTATAAAATACGTGCTATGTGTATATATATTGTTGGCTTATTTGAGATGGGTGTTGAATGGATGTTTTATACAAGTTTTAAACTATATATGTATTTTTATCTACAAATATGTTGGGTAAAACATGGGTAGATGAAAAAGTTGATATGTGATAAAATGATGAGAGGCCTCGATGTTGTTGTTGTTGTCGTAGTTATCTAGCGGAGTATAGATGACGATAAAATGATGAAAGGCCTCGATGTTGTTGTTGTTGTCGTAGTCATCTAGCGGAGTATAGATGACGAACACGTACCTTTCTAGACAGTCCAGTGGTACGCTAGCAGGCTCGCAACCTGTAGGTGTTGGTGAACTAAATGTTTGTTGGTGTACTCCATCCCCCTCATGGTTGCCTTAAGGACATGTATGGCTGAGGAATCCCCTTAGCAGTAGTGTCCATCCCGATGATGATCCTTAGGCTAGGTCCAATGTGATAGGTTTTAGGGACGTAAAGTGAGGATAACGGGAACGAGTAATCAGGGTTATTGTTGCTTGATGAAATTAATAAATTTATTGTTGGTTGCTGAAAATTAATAAATTTATTATTTGTGGGTTGAAAACCCTATATGCTCACCAGACTCCCAAGCCTGACCCACTCAGCCTTTTATATTACTGGTAGTGAACCCCGAGCATAGTTGGATGATAACGATGAATTTTTGGATTATAGGCCAATAGTTGTAAATAACTGTTGTAAGACTTATAATATACTGTTTATACTTTTGGTCTGTATCAGAACATGACATCCCAAGGTTTTGATATATAATGAAAATATATTTCTCTAAGAAATGATTTGATAAAATTTTATCATATTTTGTTTTGGGGACAAATTCCTCAAGATCTTTTGGAAGATTACTCCGATTTTATTTTAAAAATATAAACTAAATCGGTCTTTTCTTGCCGAGAAATTTGGGGATGTCACACTCTCAATGTCATTTATCACCTAATCAATGTGTCGGTTAACCACACATGCTCCGTTGATCAATGATAATTCACGAGCTACCCATTTCCATCCTTCAATAGTCCCATATTATTGTGCCAGTTAACCACACACGCTCCACTAACGACCAATAAGGTGCAATGTGCAATTTCATGGGTTAGCACCAAATTCACATTTTTCCTAAAGTAACTAAGATCTGAGAATTTATAAAACATTTAGTTAATTTGTATTTTCATTATACTTTTAATGAGGTTTAATGTCTTATCCTACCCGTTTGGCTAACGACCCTTCACTAGTCAAGAATGTGGTGGGAAAGAGTGGATACTCAATGGCAATTATTTTACAGGCTACTTCCTTAAATACCACTTATTGATCAACTTCATGGATGAGGCCTACTAACGGTAAAACTGACATTTTCTTATATATATATATATATATATATATATATATATATATATATATATATATATATATATATATATATATAATTTTAAATTTTTCATCTTATATACCATAAGGGTGTATTTTAAAGTTTTAAAATACCAAGTGGTTTAATCTTTTAATAAATTAATCTTTTAGTTTAGTTAAATTTAAACCTACCTATGGATTTATTAATAGTCTTTTAATTAAAACACTTAATTAATTAATTAATAATGTCCATGTGAGTGTATTTTTAAACTATTAAAAATATTAAGGTTTTACCATCTAAATTTCCAAAAACTAAAAATCTTAATTTCAAATTCAATCTACTAATCCAAAAGGGTGTAATTTGAAACTTTTCAAAATCTAGGTTAAATCTTTGAATCAAAATAATCTTATATTATCCAAATTTAACCAAATTCTTTAATTATGATAATAGATATCAAGTTACCAATCAGAAAAATTTATTTTAGGCAATAAAAAACGAGTTTCTGTAATTATCCAAATCAAAATCAGATCTGAAAACCGAAAATTCTGGGGACAGACGATTCAACTCGTTGAGTTGGGCATTAAACTCGTCGAGTTCACCCAACTCGTTGAGTTCATACATGAACTCGTCGAGCTCCCTGTCCAAAAAGCAAAAATCAATTTTCTTCTACTTTAGCCTGATCACTATTGCATCAAATTCAATTGAAAAATGACCTAGTCTCTAATACCATTGATGGGCTTTGAGCATATCTACATTCCTATGTGATCATGCAACCCTAATTATTTTGGATCTAAGATTTGTTGGATTTTGAGCATTCTAACACTCCTATGGTGTACATGCAACCCTAAATACCTTGGATCTATGTTTTCTCTATTATACATGCAAATATCAATTTTCCAAGGTATTGCTCTAACCAGCATAATATAAACTACAAATAATATAAAATCTAGTAGAATGACATACCTCTTTGTTGGTGCTTGATTCCATGTAGCTTGAGAGCCTAGTTCCCCAAGTGTGACACCTCAAAGGGTTCACACAACATCAAATGCACTTGGAATAACCATGAGAGAAATCATCACTTCATGAAATCGGCTTGCCCTCCATACATAGACCTAGTCGCCGATTTTGAGAAGAATGATATGCTTATATAGTGTGACACAATTAGGGTAAAACCTAATTGTCATGGCTTTCCATTTCCTTGGATCCATGGGTTCAAATAAACCATGGAGCATCCTATAGGTTTTAGCCCAACTTGATAATCCGTGGAGCATTAGCCCACTATACAAGTATGGATGATATACACAATCAACACATATATTTAATTAGTCTTCTTTTGATCACTTAATTAATTCTATATTAATTCTTGATCAATACTAATTAAATAATCTTATTAATATATTAGAACTTATAATATATTAATAAACCTTAAGTGTTATTTCTCTCATTTTAGTCTATCCAAATGCATGATGCCATGCAACCCAAATGAACCATGCCGGGTCGGGTCAAGTATATACCAATTATAGTTATGGACTTAGACATTAATCCAACAGTCTCCCACTTGGATAAGTCTAAAACTATTATTGCAAGTACAACTTCATAACCCGACTAGTAATCGTAGCTCTCAAAAGCCTCTGTTGAACTTTGAACAAATCAATGACGCGTCATTAGATAAGTGATAATATGTTCCTCCATTCTTGGTATCATATGGACTGAGACATGGATTATAATCATTTTCTCTGTCCATTTGTTTATTCCCGATTTCTTATTCATGACGACCGACTAATTGAACAAATCAAATCAGTCCAGGCCCGACCAAGCACTTACGTTTTGTCATCACTAAATCATCAAGGGGCCCACATATATCGCTTTTCTCCCTTTGAGGGTAAAAGGAATGGATAAACTTCGACTCATATGCTTGTACTGACTACTTTTTGAATCACACACAAAGGCATGTTTTATAACATCGAGTTACCGATGCATTTTCGTGTAATCAATGTATAACCAACTCATAGTCAACAACTCATATCTCTAGGTTTCAAGAGTATAAGATATTATTGTTTGATGATTCACTCGTAATAAAATCCATGAAGTGAATCCAAATGAGTGTGGGTTGAGTCGAATACTCAGGCCTTATGAGTACTAATGAATGTTGCAACAACCATTTCTATGTCTAATGCACATTAGACAAATCATACAAGCCAAAATCATGACAATCTTGATTCATATCTACTTCCAACATATGACCGACTGTGGACGATTTGAATAACTTAGTCATTCGGGAAGAATGACCTAGTTATTCTGGAAATCAAAACATGCAAAGTGAAACACAAGAAAATTACTTAATCCTATATGGCCCCAAACTCTTGAGTGTAAATAAAACCCTTTTATCTAAGCACCATATTGATTACTCATTATTCATATTTCGATTAATCAACTTAATACTTCAATTAAAACAATAGTCATGCCATGCTCTAAGCATGCACACTATGTTTTTTTCCAAACAATAGTTATGCCATACTCCATGTATGCACATTATGTTTACATATGGTCCTCTATTTGTGAAATAGATCGATTGACAACATTTCAATGATGCTTATTTCACAATTCCAATCCTTATTGTAAATGTAAGAATACCAAAGTCTTGCTATTTACTATAATTTGTTAGATTCTAAACTTATATGCAACGATCCTCTTGTAATGAATATGCACACAAATCACAAAGATTTGGAAACTGACACTACAAAGTATTTCCAATGGAAAGCAATTTCATGGAAACGAAGTCTCAAATTCAAAGTACATTCCTTTGAACATCCTTCTTGCATTAAATTCACAGATTCAAAGAATAACTTCCACCTACGGAAACAGTTCCATATTCCCATTTTGACCATAACTTTTGAACAAGAGTTGCCTCTTTTCAAAATATGTCAATATGGTCCTTACTCGATAATTCCAGTTGTCCATGAGTAATCACCCTTTGGAAAACCTTAAATTGTTCTCAACAATTGCTTAATCATTTTAGTGATATCCAGTTCTAATTCCTTTTCCCTTCTTAATTCCCTAAGCATTAGGAAAATTTAGAATGGATGAATATTATAGCACATGCAGTCGATCCTATATTCGAAGCATATGGGACACAATTCATGGTATAAAATTTTTTATTTGCCATGTTCTCATAATTCGAACTATGAATAGGTATGCCGTAATCATAATCGAATTTTTAGAATGCAACATATATATAATTTCCTTATGTTGAACCATTCCAACATAACATTCATATATATCCTTGACTAAAATTGATTAAAATCTCAATCTAAGCTTGTAGAATTGGAATGAAGTATATAATCCTCTCCCTTAATTATAGCAAAACAACCTTTTCAAGGCGAACTGAAACTTTTGTTTTCTATAATTAATATTGCTAACTTGCAACACTTAACATAATAATCATGCTCCGACTAGCATAATGATTATTATATTACTAGCATAACACTTATGCTCCCACTAGCTTTGACATGTATCCAGAGATCAACTGGACTTCTAGAAATCAATACTTTATTGACTTTCTTACCGAAGTTCTGATTTGTGATACAAGATTGCTTTGATAAGACTTTATCAAAATCATACACCTTTCCTTATATAGCTCACTTGTGTCATTATCACGATTGCTATCTACTTAAAATCTACTTAGTGAAAGAGTTTCCTCACCATCATTTTCATGAATCGAAGAGAAACCTTATGACACTCAGATTTTATGTTGTAAGTGTTCCTATCCATGTGAATTTGTCATAACCATAATCACAAGACAAGGTTAGTGGCAAATCTAAACACATATGGACTGAACTTGTTCAATCTTAATTTCTTGCCACCCAGCAGCACAAGGGCCTACCATTGCTTCCAGGTTGTTATGCGAACAATTGAGAACTCATAGAACTCATAAGCATAGTCAACTTTTAACTGGAATAGACACAAAAATAAGAATATGTCAACACGATAGGTTACAGACATCAAGTCGTGGGCTAGTGATTAACAAAACTCTTGATTAGTTCTTGAAACTATCTCAATACTCCCACTGTCCTCTTGACATATAAGATTCTCTTTGTCAAGAACCATTCCTTGACAAAACAAATATTCAAGAGTTAGTGCGGATTCTTATCAAGTTAAACACTTCTCACAATTGGTCTTAGTTGGTCTTTGTCTTATCCAAAACATCACAACTTACCAATCTCAAGTGTACAAGAATAGGAAACATCTTACTCTACATTTGACAAGTGTTAAGAACTTTCTATAGATTATGTCACTCAAGGCTCAATCTTGTAGTATGACTCTAAGATTTGATTTTGGAACGAAGTATGATTTCTCTTTTGATTTAACCATTTCCACAATTCACGATTCCTCCCCTTAGCCAACAAATACACTGCGGTGTCCTTAGAGGATCAATTTTGACATGTTTTTATAATCACTAAGATAATCGTAAAACATGATACACAAGTACTCTCCGATCTCTTCTGCATTATTTGATTCTTCTTATTCATTTTGCCATACATTAAAACTTTTCCAATGTTTCAGAATTACACTTAAACTTGTAAGCATAATCATATTTACTAAACTTTAGTAAATCATAACGAATAATCTTTTCAACCTTTCTGGTGGACCTGACTACTGCACAACCTAATGTACCCGATCCTTTAGTCCTTCGCTTGACTCACATGCACATGTGAACAAGGAATTAGTCTTAATTTACCAAAGATGAAAATTGTCATTCATCACACAATACAACTTGCATGATTCCAAGTTTCTATCCAACTGAAACTTGGGTGATGAGAATATTACCTTATTTGATAAATTATGACACTACCACAAACGAAAGAATCAAATTCATTTTCCAATATTGCTTAATAATGGAATCATATAGGCAACAATTTTTCACAAAAGCCATTGTAAGGATACTTAAAATAAATAAAATCAAAACTTTTCTTTTTATTTTAAAACTTGCGGAAAAACTTATCCTTACAATGCAAATTCATATGAAAACTTTGTTGTTATCAACTCCTAAGCAATATCTCATAACTCTTATGTAGTGGCTCAAAATTCTGGTCATCGAACCATGTGATCAGAATCAACACACATTTTCTTTAAGCTTCCTTTGATTCTTCAAAAACATCAAAATGTAATTACATTACATCATGTATTAAGAATATCCAAAAGAGACTTAATAGAGTTAGATAACGGACTTTACCTGAAGTAGAGTCAAACTTTTGACTTTACCATCCTTATGAGGCTTCAGGTAAATTCGGCAGCTTCGCAACCAATGCCCCTCTTAATGGAAAAAGGAAACATATGGACTCTTTGGAAATGGTACACATGAGTATCACAGACTTAGCCTTTCTCTTTACCATTGGGTAAAAATTACTTGACCATGGCCAATCCCTTTCAATTGGGAAGAGAAAGGTTTTTCTAGACTTCCAATGTCACAAATGTCAATGTCCAAATAGGTTTGGGAAGTAGATCTTCTAATCTAATTTGATTTACCAATGCTCCAAATCATTGTTGGTTCAACATCCTCAAGAAAATAGGTAAGATCATTAAGGGTCATGTCGTGATCTATCATCAGGGAGTGACTGAAGAACCAAGTCAACAGCCAACTACCTTGAGACTTCGACATCCGACTCTCCTGGCTTGTCAACATGTGGCTTAACCTCTAAGATGTAAGCAAATATAGACTTTGATTGCAAATAGGGATTGGGTGACTTAGAACTATTCAATTTTTGAAACTTATGGAATAGGGAGAATTATTGAAGGAGGTGGAGGAAATGAAATATCATTTCCAGTCCCATTAGTGCTCAATAAAGGGATTAGTCTTTCACCTTGATTGCCTTTTGGAATATCATCTTCTTTAGGAAGCTTGTTCCTAAAGATTCAGGAAGACCATAGTTGTCTACACTAGACATCTATAAGGGAGAAATTCAAGTTAGTTGATTTAAAGTCCTTAATATAACACCCAATATGAAATATTAAGGCTAGGATCCAACAACCTATTTATAACTGGAAGAGGGATGCCGTAATCCAAGTTACAAAATAGTTGAAGGTAAGTAACTGACGATTTACCAATTTCCACCATGAAAAACGAAATATAATTAAGTTTTAATTAGACTTGAAACTCCTAGATCTTTTGAGATACATTGAACTTTCAATGGCATGTTTGAATCTCGATTGTGCCCTCTCAAGTTTGTGATTGGGATGTCGAGGATCACAAACAAGGTGTGAATAACCATGCAAATTAACTTGGTACCCGTAACTTTATCACCTAATCGATGTGCCGGTTAACCACACAGCTCCACCGATCTATAATAAAGCCAAGATACCCTTTGCCACTCTTACTAGTCCTTGTTAGCATGCCGATTAAGCACACACGCTCTACTAGCGACTTGGTAAGGCACAAAGTGTAATTTCATGGGTTAGCACCTATTTCACATTTTCCTAAGTGACTAAGATTGGGAATTTTTAAGTGTTTAGTTACTTAGTATTTATCATTATGCTTTTAATGAAGGGAGAATTTTAGTCCTTTCCTACCCGTTCGGCTAACAACCCTCCACCAGTCAAGGAAGCAGTGGGTGAGAGTGGACACCCATTAAACTGCCATTTTATAGGCAGTAACCTTATACCCCCCTTATATATCGGCTTTGTGAATGGGGCCTACTAATGGTAAGATTGACTTTATCTTATACATATCTATATAATTAAAATTATAATAATAGTATAAGGGTGTATGTTAAACACTTAAAATACTTGGTGATTTAATCTATTAATTAAACTATACTATTAATTTAATTAAACTCAAACCAAGTCTTTATGGAAGTATTAACTATTTTAATTAAACACTTTAATTAATTTAATGAAGTCCATAAAGTTTGAATTTTAACCTTTTAAAATTCTAGGGTTTGGAATTAAAGTGTACATGGGGTGACTTTACAAATTCCAAAACTTGAGGGCAAGTTTTGAAACTATTCAAGACTTTTCATTTCATAACTTATGAGTTTAATGTACATTAAAATGAAGACTCTTCATTTTTATGTAACTCCTTATCTTTTAATAACAATTTTAAGGAAGAGACTTTTCAACATCCATAACTTGAGGACAATTTATGGAGTCATAAAACCATTTAATGAAAAAGACTCTTCATCTTTTATGTAACCTATGACACATTTATGAGTTTTAAGATTCATAAATATGACTTTTCATATAACTTGAAGACAAGTTACAAAAACATAAATCAATGAAACACAAAACTCTTGGTAATCCATAATTTGACGACAAGTTATGGACTCCATACAATTTCATTGAGATCAAGAATTATACTAACAAACAATTTGCACATAATTCCTATGATCTGCCAAAACGCATAAGCATGAACATTCATAATCAACATTTTTCAAGAATTACATAAACACATATAAAACTTGAAACTTTGATTATAGCATTGAAATTGGTTTAGCATAATCATTACCACTTAAAAAACAGGTATTATAAGTCCAAAATAGCCAAAGGTAATGATTCTAGACCAATTCCAGCACCAAAACTCGAAGATATGATGTTGGGGTTCCAACTCGGCGAGTTGGATGAGTTTACACTTGGACTTGTCGAGTCCCATCATGGACACGACGAGTCTGCTATGCAGACGGCACCACAATTCGATTTTTAGCCAATTTGCATCAAGTATAAGTGAAAACAAGCCTAGGTTCTGATACCACTATTGGGTTTTGAGCATTCTAACACTCCTATGGTGTACATGCAACCCTAAATACCTTGGATCTATGTTTTCTCTATTATACGTGCAAATATCAATTTTCCAAGGTATTGCTGTAACTAGCATAATTAAAGTACAAATAATATAAAATCTAGTAGAATGGCATACCTCTTTGTTGGTGCTCGATTCCATGTAGCTTGAGAGCATAGTGCCCCAAGTGTGACACCTCAAATGGTTCACACAACATCAAATGAAATTGGAATAACCATGAGAGAAATCATCACTTCATGAAATTGGCTTGCCCTCCATACATAGACCTAGACGCCGATTTTGACAAGAATGATATGCTTATATAGTGTGACACAATTAGGGTAAACCCTAATTGTCATGGCTTTACATTTCCTTGGATCCATGGGTTCAAATAAACCATGGAGCATCCTATGGGTTTTATCCCAACTTGATAATCCATGGAGCATTAGCCCACTATACAAGTATGGATGATTTACACAATCAACCCATATATTTAATTAGTCTTCTTTTGATCACTTAATTAATTCTAGATTAATTCATGATCGATACTAATTAAATAATCTTCTTAATATATTAGAACTTATAATATATTAATGAACCTTAAGTGTTATTTCTCTCATTTTAGTCTATCCAAATACATGATGCCATGCAACCCAAATGGACCATGCCGGGTCGGGTCAAGTATATACAAATTATAGTTATGGACTTAGACATTAATCAAACAAGTTTTTATCGATTTAACATACAAATATGAATACCAAAGCAACAACCCTAGATCTAGTATATACAATTTGTGAAATTCACACACACACATACACACACACATATATATATATATATATATATATATATATATATATATATATATATATTAGGGTTAAATGATTACCTCACTTGTTATATTTTAATAACAAGAACAATCCTTGCTTGATCTTGACTTCTGAAATCCTAGTGCCCCAAGTGTTGCAACTCTAATTGAGTCACGAACACTCAAATGTAAAGCATGAGTAGGAGAGATGCTAGAAATCAGCCAGGGTTCTTCCAAAGACAAGAGTGGCCGAAAATCCATGCATGAGCGTCTTTAAATAGTTGTGGCTACTAGGGTTTTCAAGTGGAAACCCTAATTTCCTTGCTTATTCCTTAAGCAGTCCATGGACCTCCTCAATTAGAAGCCTTGGACGAATTCTATGGGGCCTCCTATAGATTTCTTCTAGTCCTCCCAAAGGAGTCCATCAGCCCATCTTTGTAACTATCAGTGATTTGCCAAACTAGCCTCCCCCCCCCCAATTATTAATTAGTTCATTTAATCCTAAAATTAATATCAAATTAATTTCTGATTAATCACCAATTAATAATATGATTTTCAAATAATATATTAATCTTATAATATATTAATAAAATAATTCTGAGTATCAATTTATTATTCATATAATAAATCGTACTCTCTCTCTCTCTCTCCATTAGTCATCCTATCAAGTTGCATGAGTGAAGGTAATCTAAAAGGACCATACTACAAATCAAATCAAGTACATACCAAATATATTTATAGGCTTAGACACCTAATCCAACACGTTGGGCGTAAGTCTGATTAGACCGGGAATACTTAGCACCTGGACTTTTGTTGACTTTTGTGTTTTGGGCCATATTTGGACTTTTAGGATTTGGGCCTTGTTAAGCGAATAGTCTTTTGACCTTGGGACATTATTAGGCTTTGGTCCTTCTTGGATGTAGGCCCATAATAGGTTTTGGACCTCATGTAGAAAATTTGGTCCATATTGGGTTTTGGTGCCATTAGGTTGGGCCTTGGTTGTTGGGACAAGTGAGGAAAGGGTAACACAGTCTTTTACCCTGGGAGTTAGACAATGAATGGAATTCGTAAGTTATAGTTTAAGTCCCAATTGTTAATTGGAGGTTTATTGATTACTTATTGTGGGGACTTTCCGGATTAGCAGTCCGAGCAGTTATCTGATTTCCAACAGTTTGAGGTGAGTCTCCTCCCAACGTTTGGCGGGTCGAAGGGACCAATGTATGCCCATGATTTATTGCGGTTAGTATGCTAGTTGTCTGTGTTACTCTTGCATGCATTGTATGTCATATGTATACTGGGCGGGGACCGATGCGAGGCGAGCCCTGTGGAGTGTACTCTACGCTGGGCAGGGCTTGATGAATGTGATGAGGCAAGGCCCATCTCAAATCATTGACAGATCTGTTCGGAGCGGGGCTCGATGCCGGTCGGGGCCCGATAGTTGTTGGTCATGGCCCATTGTATGTTTGATACGTATGGTATGAGGTATTTTGGGGGACTTACTAAGCTTCCTGCTTATAGTTTCAGTTTATGCTTCAGGTACTTCCGAATCGAAGGGGAAGAGCTCAGTATAATCGCATCGCACACACGATATTATTCCGCATTTTATTTGACTCTGATGTAACTGGATGATTATTGACATACTCTGACTTCATTATGGTTTTTATGAAAAGATTTTGGATGATGGTTTTATTAATATAAAAAATGAAATTTTTGTCTTAAATTTTCAGACGTTACATGTGGGTATCAGAGCCTTGGTTTGAAGGATTCGGGCATACTCTTTGGTGTGTCTGAACTAAAACTGAGGGTTTGGTAGATTTATATAAAATAAAAGTTTTATTAAAGGATTTTATAATAAAAGAAAAGGGGTGTGGTACATGCAATCAGTCGAGCTCAAGTAACTTATTCCAAGAATACCCATACATGTTTCTTATGTTATATGTTATGAGAATTGCATGCTAGATAAGGGCTAAGGATCAGCTCAGGATATCATGACTAGGAGAGATGCCTTTATATGCCTTATTATTTGAGCTTTTACAATTACATGCTAGTATGAATTTGGGATGATTAGATGGATGGGATTGATATGTGATACCTTGTAGCCTATGTGGAATTGGATGTTATACTAGATTTGGAATCTTCCTTGGAAGTGAGCTTGAGATGTCCTCTATATGACTATAGCTTGGATTGTTACTGCACGAATGATGCTTGCTTTGTGCTTTGTGGGACTCTCCGTGATGTGAGTTAATTATTAAGTGAATATGTTAAGTCACATGTTGCATAGGTTAAATAATCTCATATTGACAGATTTGGCCCTATTACACAACTCTCATCTAAGTCTAACCATTGTAGGGATGAACCCTTTACTCAAAGGATTATCTAATATTTTTTACATATGATTGTATTCATGAAGTAGTTAACTAAAATTATTCAAACTTCTTCAGCAGTTGATGGCAGGGTGAGGTCAGGAACCTAGGAGAGCCTCAAATGTGCTGTAGTGAGTTGGTTACGTTGTTTAGCAGATATTTGGAGTATTAGTTTTAGAAGGTGATTCAGAGGATTCAGGATAGTTATTGAGGAAAGTATGGATAGGTGTGGAAGGTAGTATTGGCCCCATACTACTGAAGGCACAGGATCCTTACTCGACTCAAGGAGAGTCACGACAATCTAAGAAACTGGTAGAGGGGTGATGCTCGAAAGTTTTAAGAAGTGTTTAAAGTGTGATGGATTGATGATATCAATTTGGTTATGCAATGAAAATTTGGTGTTATTGTATAGGATGTCAATATCTGGACAAAAGGCATAGTCTTATGTGATGTGTATGGACGATGCCACATTTCGTGACTGGATTGCCACAGGGGTTTCACATATTTTACTGGAGGAGTTTCCCGATATAATTGGTCGAATCACTGAGAGGCTGATTGTAAAATTCAAGGAGCGAACTAAAATCTTGTGTGCTACAAAGTGAAATTGTTGAGGCTACTAGAGAATGAAATATTTATGTGGAGGCATGGTCAAGAAAGACAAGGCGGACGCATGATTTAGAAGAATTGGAGGGAGATGGAGGTTTCGATGTAGTTGACCAGGGTATTGGATGTCAGGGGAACTATGAGATATGTGGAAAGTGTGGGGGAACTCACGGGCTTGCTTGTCACAAGTTCAGGTGTTTAAAATGTGGAGAAAGAGTACATGTGCACATAGATTGCAAGAAGGATCAGATATGTTTTCATTGTCGCCAGTCTGGTCATTTCAAGTCTAGTTGTCCTACATGGGTAGTAGAGGGGGTGCAAGCCCCAACACCCATTGCCCTACAAGAGTTCAAGATCGAGCCATAATAAACACTGGTATGTATGTTGATCCCCAGTCTGTAATGATATTACATCAAGAATAAGTATGTTCCTGTGTAGTGTTGTATCGTTAGACCATAAATCTTTTGTATGATATAATTATTAGAACCATATTGGAATTTCTACAATTTCTACAAGATGGGCTTTGGTGTGTGGTGCTTCATATTTTAGAGGGTATGGATCACTCTTGATAGGTTTGAAGTTGTGACATTGGAAAGCTTCCAATAACCGCATCTAAAGTTCATTGACCCTCTATGATTGACTAGGTTATCATTCAAAGAATTTTCATATGCCATTTTGCATACCATGGCTGTGTTCAAAAGAGGTGTGAGTATTCCGCATGGGAGACCATCAGCCATTTAGATATTTAGTGGTATAAGTTAGAATTCAAGGAATCCACAAGGTAGGCTTGTCGGGTTTGAATGTAGGATGTGTAGGGGTGTTCATGGTTTCGAGGTGGTTAGGACTTGGTTCGACCAGGGGTGTAAGATCTATAGTTTTCAAGTTCACACCTTCAGAGCGAGGTCAATTACATGTTACATGGGAATTGATCTAAGCGCAAATAAGTGGTTAAATGGATTGGGTACTTGTTGTATGTTGAGATATTGTTCCTCATCAATCGATCAGTTTCCAAGGAATTGTAGTAGATATAGCAAGATGTGCCTTAGGATCTTGAAATTCATTGAGGTATTCAGAATGATCATCCGGTCTTGGAATGTAGAATTTCTAGGTTTGGCTGGTCAAGGAAAGCTAGTCGTTATAATGCTCAGGTTGTCGACTACCACCATCAGTAGGGATTGAAGAGTTGTAACATATTACTTTTAACTATTGTAAAAATGTTGTTCACATGGTTATTTTAGTCATTTGGACTATCAATAGAAATCGAATGGTATCTTTTGACGAACTTTGAGTACATTGATTATTTGGGAAATGAGTTGATGAATTGATGATCTGTCCATTCCGATTAAGGGTTATATTTGTATACCATGAGCTGAGGTGGATTAACGATTTGGAGTTTTATCACGGGATGTTCTTGGGATTATTAAGCTCACTGAGAATTTAGGAAGTGTTCATCTGGTTTTGTAATGTGTATGGTCATTAAGGATGGCTAGTAACGGAAATGGTAGTTCTTGTATGCCATGGTTGTTAACAGTTGGAATTGTTAGGTTATGGGACAGATTAGGAATCCATCAAATTCTTTTTGGATTGGAAGAACACAGTCAAATCCAATTGGGGGAGAATCATTTGGTCTAAGGGAGCAGAAGAATGGATATTCAGGCTTATTTGCCCATCATTAGTGACACATGGTGGGTATGTGGATGGACCCAGGTTGAGGGTTATGTTAGAGCCTCTCTCCATGTTCACGTCATATTAAGGCTTCGGGATTCAAAGTATAATCTGAACACCTAATTGGGTTATAATCGGATGCAGGTTCGACTTGCGATGGTCATGGTCGGTATGGTAGATGGATTGTAAAACCCTAGGTTGGGTCCATATAGTATGGAAGTGTTCTAAAACTACGGGAAAACCGTAGCATTCACAAGTTTGGTAGGATGATGTGGGAATGTTGTAACACTACGGGGTAGCCGTAGCATACCTGAGAATGATATACTGCCAGGGAATTTTTGTAATTTGGTGATGGGAACGTAGAATTCACTAGAATGAGGTAGGCCAATATGGGAGTGGTCGTGGAACTGAGGAATGATCAGTGCATGTTCGGGCCTAGGCGGACAATATGATTGGAAGATTACCTTTAACTAGTATGAGGATCGTGGGAACCAAGGCGAGGTTACACCTATACAACACTCAATTGGGTGAGACCCTTGGGCTAGGCCCATTCAATTGTGCAATCATGGTGAGACCCGTGGGCGAGAACCGTATGGTTATGATAGTACGGGTGAGACTTTATGGGGATTGGTTAGGGCAAGGTATTGGATTGCGTTTGGAGTGGGAAGACTCTGTGGTCAATGTTTGGTATTTGTATGTGACAACCCAAATTCTATTCCGCTATATATGTTCCGTTTCCGCTAACGGAATACGTCATTTTATAAAAGTTCCGTAATTTGGAGTCATCAAATAAATAAATATTTATTTATTTATTTATATTTCATGTGATTATTATCTTAGTAAAATAGATATAACTCGTTAATGTTATTTCCAATTAACGAAATAAAGTTATATTCTTTTTCAACCATTTAACCCGGGTAAAAAGTTTAAACCCCGTTGAACTTTAGCATCGGGTAGTCATATACCGGGAGCACACCCAAGACCTATATAAAGGAAGTGTAACACCACTTAGAAGCTTTTTACCACTCAAACTCCTCTATCTCACCACTTTCTCTCTCTAGCTCGTATTCTACTCCAAAACTGCAATTTCCAGCTCCTAAACGTAAGATCTTTAACACTAACTTATTCTAAACATTCATTATTGTTACAATAGCTCAAAAATCACATGAAAAGGACATGAAAAAGGAGTTTACGGCCTAAGAATCTCCTTAGGCCGTAAACACCTAAAAAGGTGCCAAAAGTCCCGACTTTCCTTACTTTGAGCTTAGATACTAGTTGGGGAATTTTTCTAGGAGTGTTTAAGCATTAAAACCATAATTTTGAGGGCATAAAAGAGGGTTTACAGCCCAAGCACATGCTTAGGCCGTAAACACCCCTTATCCATGCAAAAATGCCCCCAAAACCCTTCCAAAGCATGTTTAGACTTGAGATACGATTTAGGGAAATTCCATTTCGAGTTTGGGACAATTAAACATCATGTTTTGAGGGGTAAATTAGAGTTTACGACCCAATCATAAGCTTAGACCATAAACTTCCCCAAACCTTGCCAAAATGAGGGTTTATGCCCCTAAATTGCCTTATACCTTCACTAGAAATTAATGGGATTGAAATAAGGACCTTAACATCAAAGTTTGGAGAGTAAACAAGAGTTCACGGCCAAGCCATGAGGCTTACGGCCGTAAACTCCCAAGGAGTGGCCTTTGGGCTGTAAACTCCAAGGGAGTAAGCTCTTGGACCCCTTAGTTACCCCCTTTGGGTCTTGTACAACCCCCGAGAACCACTTCAAATCCGTAAGACCTCGAATCAATTTAGGATATTTAATGTTTTTAATAAAATAATAAGTGACTAATTACTTGTAAAACATATATCTCGTATGTTATTAGGAACTTAAAAGGTGTACAAGTCCTTAATTGACACCAAACGCTCAACCGAGACTTTCACCCGATTTACCCTATTTACTCGATTTCAGGTGAGTTCATACCCCTTAATGAACCTTTTTCATTGTTTTTACATGTTTTAGGGGGGAGGGGGGTACAAGTCAAATGTACATTTTATGGAAATCAATTACATGTGATTCGCTATCCGTAGTTCAAATCACATGTGATTTATCACTATGCTTTTTAAAAGGATTTTACGTTTTTAAAACTACTTTGGAAAAATAAACTATTTCTAAATGCATTCTTTGTTAAGATTCTTATTAAATTGCTTTGCTTATAAAATGTATCTATACTAATATATTTATATAAGTAAGACTTGAAGGACTTCGGACCGATAACTCGCCTTACTTCCTGTTCTTGTTTGATGTGGACTTAGGGTATTTGTTATCTGTCCGACTGTCATTGATTTCTTAGTTATATATCATGTATATTGGTGTTAGATACGAACATTTTTCATCTCATTCGATACCTCTGCTATATAATCGCTAAGAACCATACACATTAAGTTAACTATTATAGGTATAGTTAAGGTTGCTACTACTCGTTACTGCTACTACTATACACTCTATAGTCCTTACTATTACAGGATGCCACACTAATAAGAGAACACTCTATGAACTATACAAAAGACTACTACACTATAATACAAGAGAAAGCACTAATCCAGATTATAATACACTAATCCTTTACAAGACACTCTACGCGCTATATACTGTGACCAGGGCTTTCCGGAAGGAAGGTGACGCTACATGTATAGATCTATACGGGGCAGACACTATTATATCCCGACTGTTAACCTCAGTCCGAGCTGAGTAGGCCCAGGGATGGCACTATTTCACTACGCTACGTATGACCGGGATGGTCATCGGAACCTCTACTTCTCACACTATTGGTCACATAAAAAAGGAATACACTTATACCCTCACTAAATCGCTAAGACTAAAGTCTAAGTTAACATCCCAAAGTAACTAAGTATCTATTACGAAAGGAAGTTCGTACCACTACTACTGACAGTAGGCGTAACTTCTTTTTTATTTACACTACATACTGGATTGTAACTTCTTTTTTATCCACCACACTAAATTCTTATGAACTCACCAGCTTTATGCTGATACTCGTTTTCAAAATAACTTGTATCCTCAGGTCAAAGATAGACAGGTACAGGTGCAGCCTTTTGGAGAAGATGGAGCATACAAGATCCATCTCTTATTTTTGTTATATTTTTGGTGTATTGAAACTTTACAGAACACGCATGTGTTTAAACTCACTATGTAAATGAAATGGTTGTATGTTTCTTGTTTTTACAATTATGAAATTGTGATGATACTGTACATGACGTCCTCCACCCCGAAACGTATTCCGCCGTTATCGGTTTTGGGGTGTGACATTGTATGATGTGTGGGCTAGGGTAGCCTTTATCGATTAGACTCTCAGTAGGAGCCTGGTGATTTGACCAGGTGTAAGGCTATCAGTTTCAACAATAGATTTGGGAAATTTATATTTCAGTTTAGTGAAAGGTCGTCGTGGAATAAGAATATGTTGGATGAAATGCAAGTGTAAATCTTTGGATTTCGGAATATAGGTCATGTATCGAGTTTTCAAGTGGGTGGAACTCGCATTGAGAGTCGAAAGATCATTTTATCATCAATTTATGGTTAAATAATTTGTCTGCCACAGGTACCCGTTGGATAGTATAGGACTAAAAGGATTATTTCCACTCAGATTTCAGTGTGGGGATCTAGTGGTTATGTTTCGGGATGGTCCTACCTGTATGGATGTCAATCAATGTTTTGGGGATTTCAGAAATATAACAGTAAGGTGTGGGTTCGATAGTTAAAGAATCAATGATTTGTTCCTCATTAGGTGTATGAGTTCTGACATGGTTGGGGTTCGATGGTAGCCTTAGAGGGTTGCTAAGGGTAAGATACAACCTTCATCTGATTCGGGGAAATCAAGAGGTACTGGTCAGAGTATTTTGGGTTCCAGGAGGATGGTAATGATGTGATTTTAAGGACGGAATCTAATTTAAGTAGGGGAGAGTTGTACCACTCTGTTTCGAATCGTTTCCTAATTTGGGGTTGTGACCCGAGGGTCAATTATCATAAGGCTATAGGATTTGGGGAAGGAGGGATTCAAACCCCTTGGATTAGGTGATCTGAGAGTTCAGTTTGTGTTTTGGAGCCTATGGGTACAACTGTAAAGTGATAATTTGGGCATTTCATGAAGTTTAGGTTTAGCCTCAGGAAGTTTCAAGGAAAAGGAGATTTTATAGAATTATAGAGCTTATCACTACCTTTCCATGGATATAAAGAACGTCAAAATCAGACTTTGAACGAAGAAGTTATGGCTTTCGGAAGATTGGTAGTTTTAGCCCCTACCCAAGTACATTGGGCATACTCGAGGAGTACGCTGCACATACTGTATCGATGCATAATCGTGAAGGCACCTACGTATCCTGGACGTACATAGGAGTACATGGGGAGTACGGTCAGCTGGGACAAACCCTAATTTTTAGGGTTTTTTCCCTATTTAAACACCTTAAGTTGCCTTTAGGGTTTCTTATAACCAACCTCCATCTCTCAAAACCCTAAGAACGAACCCCTTGCTTTTATTTGAGTGTTTATGAGCCATTGGTGTAACCATGAGGCGTTTTTGGATCCTTTGAAGGAGGTAAAGCTTAGTGTTGAAGCCTTGATGAACTTGGAGCTTGAAGATCTAAAATCTTCATCAGGTATAAAGCTTTTAACTTGATGAATCATTTGGTTAGACCTAGTTACGGCTTGTTTTTATGCTCTTTATGGTCCTTTAAGCAATGCTTGAGAGTATGAGCTACTCTAAAAGCTAGGGATGGTAGATCTTCACATTTTTGAGGCCCTTTTTTCATAAAAGTGCAATCTTAATATGTCATGTTGACCCATGCATGCGTTAGAGTTACCCTTATGGTTCTTTTTGTGTTTTGGGCCCCATTAATTCATGAAAAAGTGTAAAGTTATCAACTTTATGTGTTAAGTCACCATTTGTGATCAGATCTGAGGGTTTGGCTTAGTGGCTAAACCAATTAAGTGCTTAATTGAAGGGTTGGTTGTCTGTAGAGTACGTTAGACGTACCCAACTCATACCTTGCGCGTACTAGCCCCGGATGGAGAATGTTGGGCATAAGTCTGAGTACGCCGGGCATACTCAACAACTTGAATTTTGTTGACTTTCGTGTTTTAGGCCATATTTGGACTTTTAAGGTTTTGGGCCTTGTTGGGCTAATAGTGTTTTGACATTGTGACATTATTAGGCTTTGGGACTTATTAGATTAGTCCCATAATGAGTTTTGGGCCTCATATAGGAAATTTGGGCCATCTTTGGCTTTTAGGGCCATTGGGTTGGGATTTGGTTGTTGGGACAAGTGAGGAAAGGGTAAAATGATCTTTTACACTAGGAGTTGGACAATGAATAATATTCATAAGTTGTAGTTTAAGACACAATTGTTAACTGGAGTTTTATTGATTATTTACTGTGAGGACTTTCTGGATCAGTAGTCCGAGCAGTTATCTGATTTCCAGCAGTTTGAGGTCAGTCTCCTCCCAATATTTAGTAGTTCAAAGACGCCAATGTCGACCCATGATTTAATATGGTTAGGATTCTAGTTGTCTATATGACTCTTGCATGAGACATATGTGATATGTATACCGGGTAGGGCCCGATGCCACACGGGGCCTGATAAGTGTATTATATGCTATTTGTCTTAGTGATTATTGCATTTATTTATGTGTCCATATGTATATCAGGCGGAGCCTAATGAATGTGCCGAGACGCGGCCCATCTCATGTCATTGAAATATCTGTTCCGAGTGGGGCTCGATGTCGGGTAGCGCCCGATGCCCCCCCCCCCCCCCCCCCCCCCCCGCCGCCGGGGGGGTCAATCTTTGTTGAGCATGGCCCTTTGTATGTTTGATATGTACGATCTGAGGTATTTTGGGGAAATTACTAAGCTTCGTGCCTACAATTTCAATTTATGTTTCAGGTACTTACGGATCGAAGGGGAAGAGCTCGGGATGATCACATCGCACACACCATATTGTTTCGCATTTTATTTGACTCTGATGTAACTGGATTATTATTGACATACTCTAATTTCATTATGGTTTTTATGAAAATGTTTTCGATGATGGATTTTAATGGATTAGGTGTCTAAGCCCGTACATATAATTGGTATTAACTTGAATTGATAGTAGCATAGTCATTTTGGGTTACCCTTAAAGCTGTCAATTGAACATGATTATATTGGAGAGATGGTTGATTTATTATTTGATTAATAAATTGGAATAAATGATTTGTTAATTTATTATGAGAATAATATATTAAATAGAAATCATGATATTTAATTAATAACTGATCAAATATTAGTCAGAGTTAATTTTAGGATTAATTAGATTAATTAAACAGTGCAGGGGCTATTTGGCAATTTGTTGATAGTTGAGGAAAAGGCTCTAGACCCTCTTTAAGAGAGGTTGGACTTAATATTCTAGGGAAGGCCTAGAAATTTCGTCCAAAGGCTCTTGGATGGAAGCCTGTGGGCTACTTGGTCACCAAGCAAAGGGATTAGGGTTTCCACCCTTAAACCCTAGCTTTGGCTCTAAGCTATCTCACCTATATAAAGAGCCTTGGCCTTCACATTTTCGGTACTCCTAACCCTAAGAAAGATATGGCCGAAATTCTATTCTCCTCTCTCCATAATCCTAAGTTGTTTTCCTTGGGTGTGAACCATTAAACGTGCGACAATTGTGGTGCTTACTACCAAAAGTTTGGAAGAAGAAATCATGGTTGTTCATTACATCAATCTTGAAGGATATTATTTCTTGCTCTTATGAGTTTATTAGTTCATAGGAAAAATTTTGTAGTCTAGGGTTCATAGTATGCTGATTTACTTAAAATACATAGATGAAACTAGGTTGCATGCGCCCTAATTCATTGAAATTGTTTTTGATTATTTTTTGCTTATCGCATTAAACTTGTAACTCCAAAAACCCATTTGTGGTATTGGATCCTAGGGTTGTCTTTCATGTATTTTAACATTGGTGAATCATCAAAGAAACCTGTTTATGATTTATCGTAGCTCACGTCGTGATCTTGCATTCTTATGTCGTGAACCCATGCCAGATCCAAAAATCTAGTGCCAATTTACCTTAACAGCGTTTATGTGATATCTACTTGCCATATGTTATCCCCGAATCCGTTTTTGGTATATCTAGCATGATAAATTAAAAGTCTTATTGATTATCATAAACATGGTATTTTGAAAAGTTTAAAATACATCCTTATGCATCTTATTATTAATTTAGTTAAGTAATTAATTAAAAGATAATTAATAAATCCATAAAAGGAATAAATTTAATTAAAGTAGAAGTTTAATTTATTAAAAGATTAAACCCTTGCAATTTTAAAATGTTTTAAAAAACACCTTACACTATGTATATATAATTAAAAGTTTAATATATATTAAATGTATAAGAATAGTTAGTTAAACTGCTAATACGCCTCATTCATGAAGTTAGTCTATTAGAGGGGTATAATGAAACTGTCTATAAGATGGTAGGTGAATGGGTGTTCACTCTCACCTACCGTTTCCTTGATTAGGTTGAGGGTCGTTAGCCAAACGGGTTTGATAGGACAAATTAATTCTCATTAATAAGTATAATGAATTATAAAGTAACTAAACATTTTATTAAAATTCCCACTCTTAGTTACTTTAGCAAAATGTGAATTTGTATGTTAATCCATGAAATTGCACATTACACTTTATAAGTCGTTAGTGGAGTGTGTGTGATTAACCGGCACACTAATCGGGTACTAATAAAGAAACGTCCCAAAAATACAACCCAAAATTTTCGTTTTTAAAACATCATTAAAACCATCATTTCATCACCAAAGTATAAAATCATAAACTATGTGTTTCAAAATCTCACAATATTTATCACATATCAAATCTCATGTCAAATGTCATATCTAAATATCAGAGTAAAACTCTCAGGCTGAAGACTATGGTGTGTGCCATGTGATCATCCCGAGCCCTTCCCCTTGCAAGTGGAAGTACTTAAAACCAAAACTGAAAACTGTAAGCACGAAGCTTAGTAAGCTCCCCCAAACTACCACATACCATACTATAATATATAAAGCAAATACTGGGCCTTTCCCACTGCATCGGACCGAAGTCTGGACTAACTAGGGCCTCGGCCACTACATCGGACCGATGTCCGGAATAACTGGGGCCTTTCCCGGTGCAGCAGGCCGAAGTCCGGACTAACTAGGGCCTCGCCCACTGCATCGGACTGAATTCTGAAATAACTAGGGCATTGGCCGCTGCATCAGACCGAAGTTCAGACTAATTAGGGCCTTGCCCCCTGCATTGGACCGAAGTCCAGAATAACTAGGGCCTTTCCCGCTGCATCGGACCGAAGTCCAGAATAAACTGAACATAACATAAACATGATCGTAACATATAACATAATCACATATACATGCATGACTCACAAAGACATCAAGCATACAAACTATTTCTCAGCACTACCTCAACATTGGACCCAAGTTCGGAACTACTATCATCTAAACGGGTCGGCATTCTGGCCGTAGACCCGCTCCTACTGGAAGGAAACTCACTTCTAACAACTGTAGACTGACTGAGGCCTCTGGCTGCTATTCGATAATTCCTCGAACTGCTACTCTCCTAGGTTCACGAGCTACCAATAAAAACATAATACTTAGACCCAAAATGCCCTCCAGGAGTCAAACTAAGACAATTCTGGTTAAAGTCAAAGTCAACGGTCCATGGTCAAAGTCAACACTTCCAGGTTGACCTGACTCGCCGAGCAGCTCCATCAACTCGCCGAGTTCAAAATCTCAGAATCCTACAATCGCGAACCAACTCGTCGAGTCAGACCCTAACTCGCCGAATTCCCTAGCTAACCAGACTCGTGACAAACCGAGTCAACCCGCCGAGTCATCCCCCTGACTCGCCGAGTTCACCCATAACCGGAAAACGAGACAACTCACTTAAACTCGTCAAGTCCCTCCCTGGACTCGTCGAGTTCCTCTCCCTGTTGGACAATCTTAAATGATTACGCCCTTGTACTCCAGATTTGAACTCCAATCTTCATAAACACTCTAAAAATGACTTATCAAGGATAAAGTTTCCACTTTACCTATCCTAAGTCCTTCTTAATGGGTTTAGACAAAACCCTAGCTCATTAAGACATAACTCCATGATCCAAAACCCTTATTACTCCAAACAAAAATAGTGGAAATCAAGATATAGGCTCAAGACATCCAATAATGACGTAAAGTCTTGGACTTTACTTCCTTACATGGCCTTTTGGGCTCCAAAAGGCCATGATACTCTCTTTACGCTTGCATCGGACATCCTAATGGCATAAAGCTAGCACCTTTATCCCTTAATCACAACTAGGGGCTCCAGATCTGAATGGTTCTAAGCTTGGGAGGTCCTTGTCCCAATAGATCAAGCTTTTGAACCAAAACTCAAACAAAAGCCATATGAGGACATTCTAAGAGGTTGATGAGCACGGTTAGGACTTGATTACTAGAAAGTGATGAGATTGAGAATCTACTTCTGGATCTACAATCCCCTTCTTGATTCCTCTAAGCTTTTCTCCTTCTTCAAGCTTCCATGTAAACCACACACACCCCAAAAATGGCTCATAATCACAAAAAAGGTACTAGGGTTTCATGGGTGAGGGTTTGGGGTGTAAAGGCTTAAGATGAGGCTAAAGGGATGAGAATATGAGGTTTAAATTGGGCACTAAGTTCCAAACTTAGGGTTTCCTAACCCAGACCAGACTCGCCGAGTCAGTCCCCCTACTCGCCGAGTCGGCCACTTAATCCGCGACACGGAAGTCGCTCCTACTCGCCGAGTTCTTCCTTGGACTCGATGAGATGACTCCTTGACTTAGGGTTTTCCTTTCCTTTCTTGGTTTTCTGGATTGGGGGTGTTACAACTCTCCCCCACTTAAACTAGACTTCGTCCTCGAAGTTCGCTAAGGACAACTATCCTGTAATCTACTCATAATATTTCTTCCCGTTGAATACATCTCTTACTGTGTCAGATCATTGAAGGATCACTTCCATTGACCTTCAGCCCGGTCATTCAGCCAAAACAAACCCTTGAAGATAAAAACCTCGAGAGTACTTTGATCACCAGCAATCTTGAGAACATGGATCTCATCCAACCGACATCCCCTCCAATACTCCCCGAGTACTTTCACTTGGCATCCAAGGGGATCACCCCTTTACTCTTTGCCGCTACAGCCTTCCTAAGGCAATGATACCCATTCAACTCTTTTTCCTATCTCTATGAAGGACATACTCTTCACTGTATGTATATTTCCAACCACTCCCAGTCCTGGTCACTTTATTGATACCCAGTCAATGCTTCCTCCTACTATATCTCATTGATGAGTACCCAACCCAACGAATGGATCTGATAATCCTTTGAGTAAAAGATTCATCCCTGCAACGTTAGACTCATAATAGAGCTGCGAAACAGGGTCAAACCCTTCCCTCTGAGATTATTCAACCCTGCTGAGAGTGGCGTACCACCTCTCGGTCAACTAGTTGTTCCACCTGGAATTCTCTTATCGCTGACCCCGACCGAAGGTCCTGCTATCTCCTGTCCACATTCCAGATGAACCGGGACCACCCTCATCCTAACTAATGTGCCATAATCTGGGTTACCGGACTCCCATTGGTTATTGATGTTGGATAAGGTGTCTAAGTCCATAACTATTTCTGGTATATACTTGACCCGACCCGACATGGTCCATTTGGGTTGCATGGCACCATGTAATTGGATAGACTAAATGAGAGAAATAACACTTGTGGTTTATTAATATATTATAAGTTCTAATATATTAATAGTATTATTTGATTAGTATTGATCAAGAATTAAGTTGGAATTAATTAAGTGATCAAAAGATAACTAATTAAATATATGGGTTGATTATGTAAATCATCCATAACTTGTATAGTGGGCTAAGAGGCTCTATGGATTATCAAGTTGGGTTAAACCCATAGGATGCTCCACGGGAGTTACAAACCCATGGGTCATGGAAATGAAGAGCCATGACACATTAGGGTTTACATGGTGTAATCGTAGATGTGTCAACACTATATAAAGAACATGTTCTCCACCAAAATCGGCTACACAAAGGAAAGTGAGGGATAGGCCGATTTTAGAAGTGTGTGTATCTCCTATCCGCATTCCAGAAGAACCGGGACCACCCTGATCCCAACTAATCTACCATAATCTGGGTTACCGGACTCCCACCGGTTACTACACCCAAGCTCAATCATTGAGTCGCTCTCAGCGACTTACGAAGGAAACTTCGGCTAACTAAAACTGCTCTATATACCTTACCACTCTGGCTCCATAAGTCCTGGGGATCCTTGATCCCCTATCATGACTCTAAGGTCTCTAGCAGGTCCAGCCTGCGTTGCTAATATCTCACAGGCCTCGCCCACGGGTCTCACCCAAACCGTAATACTGAGTGAACCTTCCCCCGGCCTTTCCTATCTAGGGCTACGCGGGTCCTAAACCATCACAAATCCTCAATGAACTATCCTTTCTCGATCTCCATCGGGCTGACTAGGAGATACGGGCCTCGCCCACACTCCTCTATCGAAGAGATACTGTAACACCGTGAATTTCAAAATAATTTTTCACAAATATAAAAAAACATTTCTCATTTAATTTTCATAAAACATCAAGTTTAAAATCCCAATTCACATCATACAAAATCCCAAGATCATATATATATCAAAAATCCCATGCGTGTGTACAGATCAAGCCGACGCCTTCCCACGGTCATCGCTAGTACCTGAAACAACAACACTAACACTGTAAGCACAAAGCTTAGTGAGTTCCCCAAAATACCACGCGTAACACATATTAGCCACTCGAGGCTATAACTCTATGGGTCCGTGCACCCAAACTCTGTGAACCCTTAGGTTCTAACTCTGTGAACCTTCCGGTTCCAACTCTATAAACATGCACAACATAAATCACATAGAAATAATGCAGTACAACACATCACATACATATAGCATACAAATACTCTATCACATAACTCTGGTTACCTACTCAAGGTAAAGTAGAGTGAGAAGACTCACCTCGTGTATCTCGATAACTCGCGAATCCTGGAAATCACTCGTGCTCGATCCTCCGAGCTATAATCCTCCAATAACATCATATGTCTCCAATTAACACTTTTACCACTAAGGTTGAATACCCCTATCAAGTCAACACTGGTCAACTCTGGTCAACGATCAACGGTCAACGGTGAAATTTGACCGGACTCGGTGAGTGCACTAGGGCAACTCGGCGAGTCTAAGTGTTTTCACCAACTCTCTAGGATTCCCTTTTTGACACGTCGAGTATTCCCCTGACTCGACGAGTTCCACCTGGTATGAATCGCGGGGCCACCCCGACTCAACTCGCCGAGTCTCAAGAACAACTCGGCGAGTTCCAGTTCGACTCAGTCCACCTGTCAACCCTCTCTAACTCTCCCTGACTCACTGAGTCAACCCATAACTCGGTAGGACCACTCACTGAGTGGTTAAGGACAATCTTCATGCTACTCGCCGAGTCTGTTCTTCAGACTCGGCGATTCCATGCCATGCATCAACTCAAACTTGCTTCTGAGGTCAGATCCGCTCCAACAACTCATAGATCTGGCCCTCCTAAGCTTATTCATCACGTAAAGTCCACGTCTTGGTGCTCATAACACACCCCATGACTCATAAATGGTGTTTTGACCTCAAGCACAAAGACCCCAATCCAAAACCCCCATGGATTCATAAAAAGCTTGGGCAAAGGGACACTCTGGACCTCCAAGGGTCCAGATCTAGAACCTAACTCGCTTAAGGGACCAAGGAAGCACTAGATCTAGCCACAAAAGGGCTCAATAAGCCCTAAATCAACATAAACGTCAACATAACAGAGAATGGCTTGAAGGTAGTACCTCAAATGTGATGTTTTTGACCTCAAATCTTCAGGAAGTTGCTCCTCTTGTTTCCCCTTGGCTGTTGCTTCCTTTCCCTTGCTAGATAACACCTCCAAGGTCAATAATGGCTCCATGATTTACTCCAAACGCTCAAGCTCGCTAGGGTTTCACTCAGGGGACTGGTGAGCACAAATGACGGCCTTAAGGCCCTTTAAATAGGTCCCAAACCCGAGAAATTAGGGTTTCATTAAACAGCGCAGACTCGCCGAGTCCATCCCTTGGACTCACCGAGTCTAGGCGCGAACCCGCGTCCAGAACCGCGATCCTAGTCGGCGAGTTTGAGCTCCAACTCGCCGAGTCCCCTCACAAAACACGAAAAATATAAGCATAAAAGATAGCTGGAAATCCGGGCTGTTACAACTCTCCCCCACTAGAAGTAGACTTCACCCTCAAAGTCTCGCTCTGAAAATAGCTCCGGATGCCGCTCACGGATCTCACGCTCCGGCTCCCAGGTCATCTCTGATCCCTTCCGATGTTGCCACTGAACCAACACCAGGGGTACTTCCTTGTTCCTCAGAACCTTGATTTTCCGATCTCTGATGGCCACTGGTCTCTCGGCATAATTCAGGCTCGCATCCACCTGGATATCCTCTAATGGAACCACTGCCAACTCATCGGCTATACACTTCCTCAGCTGCGACATGTGAAAAGTGTCGTGAATCTGCCCCAACTCTGCTGGCAAATCCAAACGATAGGCTACCCGGCCTACCCTCGCGTTCACACGGAAAGGACCAATATATCGATGCCCCAACTTGCCCCTCTTCCTGAATCGAATCACTCCTTTCCAAGGAGAGACCTTCAGGAGAACAAAGTCGCCGACCTGAAACTCAAGCTCGGACCGGTGTCTGTCTGCATAACTCTTCTGTCGGCTCTGAGCGGTCAACAACCTCTGTCTGACCTGCTGAATCTGCTCGGTCGTCTGAAGTACGATCTCTGTATTGCCCATCACTCTCTGCCCAACCTCTCCCCAGAAAATGGGGGTCCGACACCTCCTCCCATACAACAACTCAAAGGGTGGCATACCAATGCTCGAATGATGGTTGTTGTTGTAGGAAAACTCTGCCAAGGGTAAATACGCATCCCAGCTACCCCCAAAATACAACACACATGCTCGGAGCATTTCCTCAAGCATCTGAATCGTCCGCTCACTCTGACCTTCTGTCTGGGGATGATATGCGGTACTAAAATGCAGTCTAGTACCCAACTCCTCATGAAACTTCTTCCAGAATCTGGAAGTCAAACGCACATCACGGTCTGAGACAATCGAGATCGGCACCCCGTGCCGAGATACCACTTCCCTCACATACACCTCCGCCAATTTCTCTGCTGAAGTACTCTCACTGATGGCAAGGAAGTGAGCGCTCTTCGTCAACCTGTCCACAATCACCCAAATTGCATCAACTCCTCTGGCAGTCCTCGGAAATTTGGTGATAAAAATCCATAGTGATCTGTTCCCACTTCCAATCGGGAACCTCCAATGGCTGCAACTTGCCATGCGGCCTCTGGTGCTCGGCCTTAACCCTACGGTAGGTCAAGCACCTCTCAACAAACCACGCAACATCCCTCTTCATACAGGGCCACCAATACTCCTTTCTCAAATCCAAATACATCTTCGTGGCCCCCGGATGGATCGAAAATTTCGACCGATGAGCCTCCTCCATCAAAATGGTACGCGTTCCTCCCACAAACGGCACCCAGATACGCCCCTGAAATGTCATAAGCCCCCGACCATCGGTAACAAACTCTAAAACCAAACCAACAACCCGTTCCCTCTTCTGCATCTCAGGTTGCAGAGCCTTGGCTTGTGCCTCACGAATGGCGTCCAATACCGGAGCTATCACGGTCAATCTCAAACATACATCCCACAGTGGAGTGCTCTCCGCCCTGCGGCTCAACGCATCGGCTACCACATTAGCCTTGGCTGGGTGGTACATGATCTCACAATCATAATCCTTGACCACATCCAACCACCTTCTCTGTCGCATATTTAGGTTGGGCTGTCCATCAAGTACCTCAAACTCTTATGGTCCGTGTATATCGTACACCGAACCCCATACAAGTAGTGACGCCAAATCTTGAGGGCGAACACCACTGCCCCCAACTCTAGATCATGGGTGGGATATCTCGTCTCATGAGGCTTCAGCTGCCTCGATGCATATGCTATCACATGCCTTCTCTGCATCAGCACCGCTCCCAACCCCAAAATCGATGCATCACAATATACCACAAAGTCCTCCATCGCTTCTGGGAGCGCTAATATCGGGACTTCGCACAACCTTTGGCGAAGTGTCTCAAAGGAGGCCTGCTGCTCGAGGCCCCATGAAAAAGCAACACCCTTTCGGGTCAATCTGGTGAGTGGCACTGCGATCTTGGAGAAATCCTTGATAAATCTCCGATAATACCCTACCAACCCTAGGAAACTCCTGATCTCAGAGGGTGACTTCGGCACCTCCCAACTCATCACCGCCTCAACCTTGGCCGGATCGACCAATATCCCTTCCTGGTTAACAAGATGTCCTAAGAACTGGACCTCCCGCAACCAGAAATCACACTTGGAGAATTTAGCATAAAGCTTCTCCGATCTCAGAACCCCAAGGACCTCTCTCAAATGCTCCTCATGCTGCTCTCTAGATCTCGAATATACCAGAATGTCATCGATAAATACAATCACCGACCGATCCAACATCGGCCTACATACTCAGTTCATGAGATCCATGAACACCGCCGGGGCATTGGTGAGCCCAAAAGGCATCACCACAAACTCATAATGCCCATAACGCGTCCTAAACGCTGTCTTTTGGACGTCCTCATCCCGCACTCTCACCTGATGATATCCAGATCTCAAATCGATCTTGGAGAACCAAGATGCTTCCTGCAACTGATCGAACAAATCGTCGATCCTCGGTAACGGGTAACGGTTCTTGACTGTCAGCTTGTTCAACTCCCGGTAATCAATGCATATCCGGTGTGAACCATCCTTCTTCTTGACGAATAGGATAGGCGCTCCCCACGGCGAGCTGCTCGGCCAAATAAATCCCTTCCCCAGCAGCTCCTGAAGCTGCGAGGATAACTCTTGCATCTCTGGAGGTGCAAGGCGATAAGGCACCTTAGCGATAGGCGCGGCCCCCGGAACCAAATCGATACTGAACTCCACTTGCCTCACAGGAGGCACACCCGGCAACTCCTCGGGAAAAACATCTGAGAACTCACGCACCACCGGAACCTCCTCAACTGAACTCGGCCTCTCGGAATCCACCCGCGTATCCATCACATACGCCACAAAACCCTTACAGCCCTACTGTAGACACTGCCTCGCCCTAGCGGCCGAACAAAACGCTGATCCCGAACGTGTACCCTCGCCGAACACCGAAAGAACTCCCAACTATGGTCTCGTACGGTCACCAGCTAACGCCCGCAGTCGATAACTGCACCGAATCTGCTCAACCGGTCCATGCTAACAATGACACAGACATCTCCCATCGCAATAGGAACCAGATCAATCGGAAACTCAACACCGAAAATCTCTAACACGCATCCCCGGAGAACCTCCGTGGCATAAATCACTCTCTCGTCAGCTATGGAAACTCTCAGAGGCCAACTCAACGCCGCACGACTAACACTGATATGCTGACTAAAGGCCAAAGACACAAAAGACCGACTCGCACCCGAGTCAAATAACACTAAAGCAGGTACAGAGTTCACAAGGAAAGTACCTACCCATAACATAATATAAGCATAATATCTCAGCATCAAAATAAATACACGAAAGAAAACATACCAGCCACAACATCGGGCGCAGCGCGGACCTCCTCCGCGGTCAGCTGAAAGGCTCTCCCTAGAGCTCTCGGCGCCTCGGCCTTCACTGGCCAACTCTCTGTAGCTCTGATGGCGGCAGGGGCAGATCCCTGAGATGCTCCTCGCAACTGCGGACACTCCGCCTTCCGGTGTCCGGTCTCGTTGCAGTGAAAACACACTGCAAACCCCTTGGGGCAGTCCTTGTCCATATGCCCCTCCTTGCCACATTTGTAGCAAGATCCCGCTCGACAGACTCCATCATGACCCTTGCCACACTTCCCATAAGTGCGACACTTTTGGCTCCCTGGTTTGGGATCAGCGGGCTTCGCCCGCTTGGCTGCCGGCTGAGACTGTGCCGGTCGCCGATCCCTCCCCTGAGACTCTGTCTCCTCCCTGGCCTGAGTCTCAAGCTCGATCTCCCTCTTTCGGGCATTTGCCTGAAACTCGGCAAATGTACGGTACGAGGAGTTTGCCACGAACTCCCAAATGTCCCGCCTCAAGATACTCAGATAGCGGCTCATACGTGCATGCTCCGTAGACACGTGCTCAGGGCAGAACATCGCCCTCTCATGGAACATCCTGATAATCACCGTAACCGACTCAGTACCCTACTTGAGGGTCAGAAACTCCTGGGCCAGACGCTCCCTCTCCACCTGGGGAACGTACTCATCTCGGAACATGGCAGTGAACCTCTCCTAGGTCACTGCCGCAATCTCAGCAGGCATGAAATGCGCCATCACAAACTTCCACCAGTCCTTCGCTCCTAAGCGAAGCTGGTTCAGCGTGAACCGGACCTTCAAATGCTCAGGAGATGAGCAAGTGAAGAAACACCCCTCTATATCAGAAATCCACCTCATAGCTGCCACCGGGTCCTGGGTCCCATCAAACTCTGGTGGTTTTGTGTTGCTGAACTCCCGGAACAGCAACGCATCACCACCTTGCTGCCTCGCGGCAGCAATAGCTGCGGTGGCCGCTGCAACAGCAGCCTCAGAAAGAGCGACATAACGCTCGTCAAAGGTCTCAATCAGCGTGGTCTTAATAGACCCAAACATCTCCGGTATCTCTGCCTTGATGCCCACAGCCACCTCCTCATGGATGATCCGACGGATCTCCTCATCACTGGTACCACTGCTCTCAGGCATCAAACGTGTCCTCACCATTATCTACCTCTGAAATACAACATACGATAAATTAGAACCCATTCGAGCATACTCACACTCGACAACTGTTTCCTCCTTGATCCTTGGTATTCCAAAGATTGTTACATGGGCCGTACACCGCTCCGGTGCTTTCAGTAGTAGGGGCCCAATACTACTGTCTGCACCATATCAGAATACACCCCAAGTCCTCCTCTTCGGATCCCAAATTCCAAGTACTCTATCATGCATAGACCACTCTCTAATAGATCTCTCATAAGCCCCTCGCTGCTACCTACTCACTCTCAAGCATCTCATAGCAGCTCACCTCTTCCTAGGCTAACGCATCACAAATCAGGCCACTCTAGTCCTAATAGCAATACCTAGCCTACTCTAGCATGCGAATACATCATATCAATATCAATATCACATAACATAAAGGTATTTTGGGAAATCACCGTTCGGGCGCGGACTGATCGTACACACAACTCTGCTCTACGTTTTTCAAAAATCTTTTACTCTTTTTGAAAATAATTCTCAAATCCTCAGTTTGAGTTCAAATACGCCCGAAGGTGTACTCGAATCCCTCAAACCAAGGCTCTGATACCAACTTGTAACACCGTGAATTTCAAAATAATTTTTCACAAATATAAAAAAAACATTTCTCATTTAATTTTCATAAAACATCACGTTTAAAATCCCAATTCATATCATACAAAATCCCAAGATCATATATATATCAAAAATCCCATGCGTGTGTACAGATCAAGCCGGCGCCTTCCTACAGTCATCGCTAGTACCTGAAACAACAACACTAACACTGTAAGCACAAAGCTTAGTGAGTTCCCCAAAATACCACACCTAACACATATTAGCCACTCGAGGCTATAACTCAATGGGTCCGTGCACCCAAACTCTGTGAACCCTCAGGTTCTAACTCTATGAACCTTCCGGTTCCAACTCTATAAACATGCACAGCATAAATCACATAAAAATAATGCAGTACAACACATCACATACATATAGCATACAAATACTCTGTCACATAACTCTGGTTACCTACTCAAGGTAAATTATAGTGAGAAGACTCACCTCGTGTATCTCGATAACTCGCGAATCCTGGAAATCACTCGTGCTCGATCCTCCGAGCTATAATACTCCTATAACATCATATGTCTTTAATTAACACTTTTACCACTAAGGTTGACTACCCCTATCAAGTCAACACTGGTCAACTCTGGTCAACGGTCAACGGTTAACGGTGAACTTTGACCGGACTCGGCGAGTGCACTAGGGCGACTCGGCGAGTCTAAGCGCTTTCACCAACTCTCTAGGATTCCCTTTTTGACACGTCGAGTATTCCCCTGACTCGACGAGTTCCACCTGGTATGAATCGCGGGGCCACCCCGACTCAACTCGCCGAGTCTCAAGAACAACTCGGCGAGTTCCAGTTCGACTCAGTCCACCTGTCAACCCTCTCTAACTCTCCCTGACTCACTGAGTCAACCCATAACTCGGCAGGACCACTCACTGAGTGGTTAAGGACAATCTTCATGCTACTCGCCGAGTCTGTTCTTCAGACTCGGCGATTCCATGCCATGCATCAACTCAAACTTGCTTCTGAGGTCAGATCCGCTCCAACAACTCATAGATCTGGCCCTCCTAAGCTTATTCATCACGTAAAGTCCATGTCTTGGTGCTCATAACACACCCCATGACTCATAAATGGTGTTTTGACCTCAAGCACAAAGACCCCAATCCAAAACCCCCATGGATTCATAAAAAGCTTGGGCAAAGGGACACTCTGGATCTCCAAGGGTCCAGATCTAGAACCTAACTCGCTTAAGGGACCAAGGAAGCACTAGATCTAGCCACAAAAGGGCTCAATAAGCCCTAAATCAACATAAACGTCAACATAACAGATAATGGCTCGAAGGTAGTACCTCAAATGTGATGTTCTGGACCTCAAATCTTCAGGAAGTTGCTCCTCTTGTTTCCCCTTGGCTATTGCTTCCTTTCCCTTGCTAGATAACACCTCCAAGGTCAATAATGGCTCCTTGATTTACTCCAAACGCTCAAGCTCGCTAGGGTTTCACTCAGGGGACTGGTGAGCACAAATGACGGCCTTAAGGCCCTTTAAATAGGTCCCAAACCCGAGAAATTAGGGTTTCATTAAACAGCGTGGACTCGCCGAGTCCATCCCTTGGACTCACCGAGTGCAAGCGCGAACCCGCGTCCAGAACCGCGATCCTACTCGGCGAGTTTGAGCTCCAACTCGCCGAGTCCCCACACAAAACACCAAAAATATAATCATAAAAGATACCTGGAAATCCGAGCTGTTACAGATACGGGCCCCCGCCCATACTCCTCTAACTAGCTACTAAAAAATGTTGCACATATCCCGCAGTCTTACCACACTCCCCATGCTGTCTCTACACTGACTACTAATCCGAAAACATCCCAACTGGACATTCCCTCAATCTGCATCCTGACTAACTCGAGTCCTACTGGAGATCCTCTAACCTGGTTTTCCCAAACAAGCCATCAACTAACATGAATACTACGGTCATCCCATCGCCTCACTACACTTCCCACACTTTTTACCTATTGGTGAATGCTATGGCTACATCTGTAGACTTACAACATTCTAACACTATTGGGCTGTTAGTGAATGCTACGGCTACATCCGCAGACTTACAACACTCTAGGCCTAACACTCAACTGCACTTTAGTCTTAACTGGGACTCTAACCTGGTTCTTGAAACCTACTTTCCAAAGCCTAGGAGAAGCATAAACCGATTGTTGGAATGTTTTCTGAACTCTCCACTCATCCAATCCTTAATCAAGACTACCACTTGACTGTCTCTCGTTCTGACGGAAAAATCTCTAGCGTGGTTTCCTAACCAGTCATCAGCTAATCGTGCATATATGAACTCAACTTTGGGAAGTTTTCCCCAACTCCCCGCTCACGTGCTCCTCCATCTAAACAGCAAGTTTGGGCTGCTTTTCTCCTTAACAATGATGCGAACCCAATCCAATCTCACACTTACTTCTGCTTCTGACCACTCGGGTGGTCTCCTTCACGTTGATTCCACTAGCTCCTTACAACTTACAGCTTGATAAGGATTATCAATCCTTTTCTCCATCTAATGGTCGATCTGCTGACAACCAATACTTACTATTGCTAGTGCTCCAAAACTGACTAATACCGAATCTGAACCACTCTGAAAGACTAACATAATACCTCCTGATCCCTTCTCACACTTGCTACAGTGACTGCATCCTGAGAACCTGCTCAAAAGGAAACACCTTCGAACTACTAATCTAACATCCAAGGTATGCAGATGGCATATGACTTAATCACAAGCAGGAAACATAACACTCCGAAATACACTTACTAATATTGATGTAGTACCATAACAATAAAATCATAAACAAAAGCTGAATTTGAAATACATACCAGCGGTCTATTGCGGTTCAATCTTGACTTCCTGCGAAACCATGGGCATTGAGACCTGAACTCCCTCCCTTCGCTGTAGTATCTGTGAAGGAAACTTAGCTGCCTTAACCACTACACAGGGGCAACCTGCCTTGATATGTCTGGGCTGATGACAACGATGACACAACTATACCTCTATTGTGCATTCCTGACGATTGTGACCCTTCCATCCACACCTACCACACTTAGATCTGATATGAATTTTCTCATGTGTCCCTTTACCCCTTTTGCATTCACTACGACCATTCGGGTCTCTGACATCAGCTATTGCAGTGTCCCTGCTCAACTTGTTGAGCCTGACTAGGGGGTCCGCTTCCTCTTCCCTAACTGCCCATCTAACCCAATATCTTATTCCCAAGCTACTCCGACTACCCTATCAATCGTCTGAACAGACGCTGTCTAACCCTGGAACCTAGCGGTTACTCTATCTGTAACTCGCTCGATAATGTCGGGTAACTCCTCATGTACATCTAGCGAAACCTCCGCATCGATACAATCATTTAGTGGACTCTTCTGAAGACAAGGTGTGTAACCCACCTCCAATCCCTGATGACAAGAGCTAATAACGGGACCCTCCCTTCCGAGGGATCCCAGAGATCCATAGACATTGGGCCCCAGAGGAGCTACTAACATGGCCACCATCTCAGTGTGGAAGGCTCCCAGCCTTTCATCCAAAATCTCTTGAATACCTTCCTTGACCATACCAAAGATCACAGAAGTCTGGTCTAGAATACTGCGTGTAATCTCTGATGATACTAAGTCTCTCATCTGCTCCCTGAGTTGTTTGGCTCCTGAACTCGAGCCTGACTCCACACTAGCACCTGAACTGCCCACTGGCCTACCCCGTAGCGTCACCATACCGCATGAGTCATAACATAACTATCATCAAAATACTCAATACTACTGAGGTATCACACACTCACTACAAGTTTCACGGTTTTATCTTAGCCCTTCTCGAATCGATTACGGATCCTATGCTTTCAGTAATACGGGCCCATACTACCATCCACATCTATTCATACTTTCCTTAAGAACTACCTCGACTCCACCGAGTCCCTTTCACTACTACTATTGCTCCCTGCTACTCTCATCCTAGGCTTACCCTATGGTAATCACCATCCCACTCTCCACCGTCAGATGCATAAGAATTTCCTGCTTTCTTCCCCTAACGAACTTACGAATACTATTACATATTACTCAAACCAGATAATTCTTCAAATGAAAGATCCTACCCTACAACGGTTGGAATCAGACGAGAGCTGCGAAATAGAGCTAAGCCTAACCTTATGGAATTATTTAGTCCTTGCAATATATAACCTAACATATTCATTTACTAGTTAGTGAAAGAAAACTAGAACTCCTAAAAGCACCAAGCAAGCAGCATTCAGACATCGAGCACACATAATCAAGCATATACTACGCATGCTATCATCCTGACTAATCGGTACTAGCATGTAGTTCTCATAAAGCTGAAACACATATAGCAGGCACATAAGGCATCCTCCCTAGATCCTTAGTCCTAATCTAGCATTTTGTTCTAATAAAGCTGATAATTATAACATAACTTGTATGGGTAATTTAGGAGTACTTACTTGAGCTTGGTTGATTGCATGCACTACACTCTTTTCTTTTTTCAAAGTTCTTTTTCAAAATCCTTTTTGTAAAAATGATTTTCTTTTGAAAATTTCTAAACCAATTCCTTAGTTTGAGTTCAGACACACCCGAAAGTGTGCCCGAATCCCTCAAACCAAGGCTCTGATACCAACTTGAAATGTCTCAAAAATACAACCCAAAAATTTCGTTTTTAAAACATCATTAAAACCATCATTTGATCACCAAACTATAAAATCATAAAACATGTGTTTCAAAATCTCACAATATCTATCACATATCAAATCTCATGTCAAATGTCATATCAAAATATTAGAGTAAAACTCCCAGGCTGAAGACTGCGGTGTGTTCCATGCGATCATCCCGAGCCCTTCCCTTTGTTAGTGGAAGAACCTGAAACCAAAACTGAAAACTATAAGCAAAAAGCTTAGTGAGTTGCCCCAAACTACCACATACCATACAATAATATATAAAGAAAATACTGAGCGTTGCCCACTGTATCGGACCGAAGTCCAGAATAACTAGGGCCTTGCCCGCTACATCGGACCGAAGTCCGGACTAACTAGGGCTTCCCCTCTGCATCAGAGTGAAGTCTGGAATAACTAGGACCTTGCCCGCTACATTGGACTGAAGTCCGAAATAAACTGGACATAGCATAAACATGATCGTAACATATAACATAATCATGTATACATGCATGAATTACAAAGACATCAAGCATACAAACTACTTCGCGGGACTACCCAAGCATCGAACCCATGTCCGGAACTACTATCATCTAAACAAGCCGACATTGTGGCCATAGACCTGCTCTTACTGGAAGGAAACTCACCTCGCACAACTAAAGACTGGCTGAAGCCTCTGGCTGCTATTTGACAATTCCCTGAACTGCTGCTCTCCTAGCTCCTCGAGCTACCAATACCAACATAATACTTAGTCCTAAAATATCCTCCAATAGTCAAACTAAGTCAATTCTAGTTAAAGTAAAAGTTAACGGTCCATGGTCAAAGTCAACACTTCTAGGTTGACCTGACTCGCTGAGTTGCTCCATCAGCTCGCCGAGTTTAATATCTCAGAATTTTGCAATCGCGAACCAACTCATTGAGTCAGCCCCTGACTTTCCGAGTTCCTTGGCTAACTAAACTCATGAAAAACCGAGTCAACCCGTCGAGTCATCCCCCTGACTTGCCGAGTTCACCCATAATCGGAAAATGAGGCAACTCGCTTAAACTCAACGAGTCCCTCCCTGGACTCATCGAGTTCCTCGGCTTGTTGGAAAATCTTAAAGGATTAAGCCCTTGTACTCTAGATCTGAACTCCAATCTTCATAAACACTCTAAAAATGACTTATCAAGGATAAAGTTTCCAACTTTACCTATCCTAAGTCCTTCTTAATGGGTTTAGACAAAACCCTAGCTCATTAATACATTACTCCATGAAACAAAACCCTTATTACACCAAACCAAAATAGGGGAAATCAAGATCTAGGCTCTTGACATCCAATAATCGCGTAAAGTCCTAGACTTTACTTCCTTGCATGGCTTTTAGGGCTCCAAAAGGCCATGATACTCTCTTTAAGCTTGCATGGGACATCCTAATGGCATAAATCTTGCAGCTTTATGCCTTATCCACACCTTGGGGCTCCCGATCTGAATGGATCTAAGCTTAGGACGTCCTTGTCCCCATAGATCTAGCTTTTGAACTAAAACACAAACAAAAGCAACGTGAGGAGTTTCTAAGAGGTTGATGAGCAAGGTTAAGACTTGATTACCAGAAAGTGATGAGATCGAGAAGCTACTTCTGGATCTACAATCCCCTTTTTTATTCCTCCATGCTTAATTTTCTCCTTCTTCAAGCTTCCAAGTAGACTAGACACACTCAAAAAATGGCTCACAATTACAAAAAAGGCACTAGGGTTTCGTGGGTGAGGTTTTGAGGTCTAGCGGCTTAAGATGAGGCTGAGGGGATGAGAATGTGAGGCTTAAATAGGGCACCAAGTTCCGAAATTAGGGTTTCCCAACCCAGTCCAGACTCACCGAGTCAGTCCCTCGACTTGCCGAGTCAGCCACTTAATCCGCGACACGGAAGTTGCTCCTACTTCCCGAGTTCTTCCTTGGACTCGACGAGTTGACTCCTTGACTTAGGGTTTTACTTTCCTTTCTTGGTCTGCTGGATTGGGGCTGGTACAAATAAAGGGATGTAATGGGTGTCTTGAAAATTATCATTGACTAATGGAGCATGTGTGGCTAACCGTCACATTAAAACGAGAGGGTCAATGACATCAAGAGTACCAAGCTAAATTATATGGTTATTCACATCTCGTTTGTGATCCTTGGCATCCCAGTGACAAAACTGAGAGCATAATAGACATTAAACGTGCCATTGATTAGATTCAATGAATCTCAAAAGATCTAGGAATTTCATATGATTAAAATTGGTAAAATCATTACTTACCTAAAGTAGATTCGAATTTGATTACGACGTCCTTCTTTAGAGTTCGAATCGAAAATATTGATCCTAGCCTTATTTTAAATTTATAGGTTAATAATTAAGGATTTAAAATCAACTAACTTGAATTCTCTTTTCTCCTATTATAGATGTCAAGTCAAGACAACAGTGGTCTTCCTAATTCTTTTGGAAATGGTTTTCCTCTGCCATCTAAGGATGATCTTCCACATTCTGATCAAGGTGAAAGTATGTTCCATTCCTCGAGAAATGGTGGAAATGGACATGATGCTTCTCCAACTCTTCCTCCTCCTCCTCTAATAACTTTCCCCATGTCACGAGTTGAAAGATATGAAACTACTCAATCCCTATTGGCATGCAAACATAAAGATGGAAATTTTGTGTGTATGCATGTTCTGAAAATGAAATTGTACATTGACAAATTGGAAAGATCGGGTGTCGTTTTATATAGGGAGCAACCCATTGATTGGGTTCTCCTTTTACTTCCTAAGTCATATAGTCAGTTCATCGAGAACTTTTATATGAGTAACATCGACGTGACCCTAATTGATCTGACACATATGTTGGTTTTTGTTGAAGCCAGAATGCTTAAGAGCACAAGATAAGCAAAAGTGTTTGAAGGATCACATTCGAAAGTTTCTATGGACATGGAAAAACGCGGCAATGGTGATCTGGAAAAAAATTTCTCTTCCTAATGGAAAGGGATCGGCCAAGGTCAAACTGTTTGATCGTATAGTAAAGAGAAAAGCTAGTTTTAAGATAGTTTCATGTGCTAACCCTAAAGATTCCATATATTTCTATTGTCAATTGAAGGGACATTGGTTTCGAAGTTGCCCATACTACTTGAAAGATCCTTGAGATGGTAAAGTCAAGTCGTTTGACTCTACTTTTGGTAAATCCATTATCTAAGTCCATTATTTTTTTAACAAGTATCTATTCATAGATTCTTAGTACATGATATGATGATTACATTTTGATGTTATTGTAGGATCTAAGAAAAAGAAGGATGCTTAAGAAGAATGAGTTGATTCTGATTGTGAGAGATGGATTTTGGTCACATGGTTTGATGATCACAACATGGAGCTGCTACTTGGAAGTTAGGATAATTTAATGGATTACTTAGGAAATGTCTAGAAACATTGTTTTCATTTGGAGTGTACCTTGAATTTGAAACTTCATTACCATGGAATTGTTTTTAGTAAAAAAAGTTCCAGTGGAATGTTTTGTAATATCGTTAGCTAAGTCTCTATGAACCTGAAGCCTCGACATCATAGTAGGACATTACATGTAAAGCTTGAATTCTGACACGTTTTAGTAGTAACAAGAATTTGGAATTGTGAAATGAGCATCATTGGAATAGTATCCAGTCGATATGTTCAAGTGGATAGTTGATTACTTGAAACATTATACAATGGATAAAGTCATAATTAATATTGTGATTAAATAATATGAGTTGTATTTATATTCAATAGTTTTGAGACAATAGCTAATTAGGTTATAGTTTCACATTGCATGTTTTACTTCCTGAATAATTGGATTATTTAAACATCCACAGTTGCTCGTACTTTTGGAAGTAAGTAGTGAATTAAGACTATCATGAATAGGATTGTAGGTTGTCTATGGGGATTAGACATAGAATAGCTTTGTTGCAATGTTCACGAGTAATTAGAAAATTGGGATTTTGAGTATTGGATAAACCCACGCTTAGAGAATTACTTCATGGATTTTATCACGAGTAATTTTGAGACAATAATATCTTATATTCATGAAATGGAGATACATGCGTTGTTGTTTACAAGTCAGTTATGCGTTGATAATGCGTAAAATCATCAGTAGCTTGATGTTTTAGGAGAGATGTTTGATTTATTATTTGATTAATAAATTAGAATAAATGATTTGTTAATATATTATGAGAATAGTATATTAAATACAAATCATAATATTTAATTGATAATTGATAAGAAATTAATCAGAATTAATTAAATAGTGTAGGGGTTGTTTGGAAATTTGTTGATAGTTGAGGAAAAGGCTATAGAACCACCTTAAGAGAGGTTGGACGAAATCTTTTGCAGAAAGCTTAGAAATTTCGTCCAAAGGCTCTAGGATGGAGGCATGTGGGCTGCTTTGTCACCAAGCAAAGGGATTAGGGTTTCAACCCTTAAACCCTAGCTTTGGCTCTAAGCTACCTCACCAATATAAGGAGCCTGGGCCTTCACATGTTCGGTACTCCTAACCCTAAGAAAGATGTGGCTGAAATTCCATTATCCTCTCTCCATAATCCTAAGTTGTTTGCCTTGGGTGTGAACCATTAGAGGCGCGACACATGTAGCGCATGCTACCAAAAGTTTGGAAGAAGAAATGAAGGTTATTCATTACAATAATCTTCAATGTTAGTATTTATTGCTCATATGAGTTTGTTAGTTCATAGGAAAAGTTTTGTAGTCTAGGGTTCATAGTATGTTGCTTTACCTGAAAGATATAAATCAAACTAGGTTTCATGTGCCCTAATTAATTGAAATTGTTTTTTATTATTTTCCGCTTATGACATTGACCTTGTAACCCCAAAAACTCATCAGTTTTATTGCTATAAAAATGAAATTTTTGGTCTTAAATTTTGGGACGTTACAAACGCGTATGAAGAACATTTACTCTATTCAATGATTTTAATTGGTCAATACAATGTATAATAATAATTATTATTATACCTTAAATATCTAGCGTAGATTTGCAGACGTTACATGTACAGCCTCCGATCTAATGATCAAGCAAAAGTATACTCTATTATAGTGTTACATACCAAAATTCAAAGTTCTGATTTCTTCTCAGTCCCATCTCTCCTTTTTTTTCTTCATTGTAGCCCAACCTAACCATTAAGACTTAAGATTATATACTAAAACTCATTAAAATTATTTAACATGACAAGGTTAAAAGATTATTTCATTTCATAAGGCGTTTGATAGTTGTTAAAAAATAAGCTGAAAGTTTATAGTGGTTAAAAAAGTAAGTTGAAAATTTGTGATGCTAATATTTTCATTAAATAGTGTCATTTTAATATCATGGTTTTATATTTTATCAATATCTAACATCATAAAAGGTAGCAAATATGACAAGTTTACAAAAAAAAATCTTTCTTGGTCGACCGCATGGTCGTTGGAATGTTGCAATTGATGTCTAAACCGGTCAACAACAAAAACATAAGAGAACATACGTAACATCCGTGTTCTAAGTAAATATTCAATTTCGGCATAAATTTTTAAAAAGTTGCATTTTGATCCTTACGTAGGACGTACCCCATAGGTACGCCATGCGTAACTCATGAATTGGATGACGAGGCTCTATTGAGTACGTTGGGGCATACTCCATTGGTATCCAGGGCGTGCTCACAAAAGTCACAAAACCTAATTTTTAGGGTTTGAACCCTATTTAAACAACATTAAGCCTTGAAACCCTCCTTACCCTCACCCTCCACTCCCTCGTTCCCTCATTTCGAAACTCTAACCCTTGAAAGTTTGTTTTGGACCTGTAGAGTGATTTTTGGTGCATTGTAGAAGAACAAGAGAAAAAATGAATTTGTCAATTAATAGTTCTATTTCATAGATTAAATTTTTTGTAAAAATAGTTATAAATATAGTCTTTTTAAATGAGATATAAAATGTTTGTTTTATTAAACTGTGAATATGATCAAAAGATGTCATTAAATTCGGTGTTAATCTGGTTACGATATGGCGACCTTCCGGAGGCGATCCAACGTTGTTCCGGTGGCGGCCGGTTAAAACAGAAGGAATGAAGAGTTTGATTTATTAAATATTAATGTTTGATTTGTCTAAAATACATTTAACGAAACATTTAAAAAATGGTTTTTATGGTTTTTAACATATTTAAGTTCTCATTTGATCATCACCCTATATATATATATATATATATATATATATATATATATATATATATATATATATATATATATATATATATATATATATATATAACCTAAGCTTATATATTGAACCCTCCAGACTATGTAGTTTTGATCCATATATATCCAAACTAATCATGATATCTCTTTTACTATTCTTCCTCAATCAAGTGACTTACCAAACAGATTAAATTTATGTTCATTTTATTCATTGTCTACGAACTTAAAGCATTAAAAATCATGACCATTTGATCAGCTCTACTAAATTCTAATGAAACTAACAGAATAAAAGATAAATGAAGAACATGCAATAACTCAATCAGGATTTTCATAAATCATTTGATGTATTTTTTCAGTTGAATGACAAAATGTTTGAGTTCTATTCGTTAAAAAATATTGGTATTTTACTTTCTCTAAAAAACTTCAATGGTTTTTTTTTCATTAACAAGATTTATAATTGATCTTTTCCATTCAATAATTTAACTTGTTTCAATAGTATTCTGTTAAAATTGAATTTGTTTCGTTTAAAACTACGTCGTTTAAAATGTTCTATGCGTAATCTTAGGTACATAACAACCACATATTCATTTTTCATATATATATATATATATATATATATATATATATATATATATATATATATATATATATATATATATATATATATATATATATATATATATATATATATATATATATATATATATATATATATATATATAGGGGATAGGGAATATACATTATAGCCCTACCTAAGCTTAGGTACAAAACCCTCTAAAATGACGTCGTTTTAAAACGTAAATACCAATACCATGTTTTGGAACGAAATTCACGAGCTTCTCAATTGAACTAAAAGATTTTCCCTAATTCTGTTATAATCGCAATCTCATAATCATTTTTTTTCCTTCATCGCTTTTTTTTCTTAATCGCAAGGTACTCATCTTCCTCACTTATTTAGTGTAATTTGTTTATGAAACCAAAGTCATATGCACGCATTCAATTATGAACTCCTTTTTAATAATTGGTTTCGACTTCCAAAGATCATTATAGTTCACAATTTGATCTATTGATAATTTGACGTACACTTTATGTAATTAAGAAGCAAATTGGCACTTTTGTCGTCAGGTTAATCAACGATGAAATAAAATTATGCTCATTTAGGTCCAACTAACAAACCATCAAAATTAAGAGATTACACTTAATTATTTTCATGTCATTATAAAAAAATATTAACTTGCTTTTTCACTTTTAAGATATTGGGAGTTCATATAAACATTTTTTTTTGCATATGTGTGATTGATTTGTGTTATCAAATAATTAGCTTGTAATTTCAATTTTTTTTTTAATTTGACAGGATTTCTATTAGTTCCAATTAAGATTGGTTTCTTAGAAGTTGTCTTCTCCTTGAAAAAACATTACAGGTATTCAATGACTTTCTATTCATCACTTGGTTCCAATTAAGATTGGCTACTATCACTGAGTTATTGAGAGATTACTTTTGAGAGTTTAGTTAAATTATCTTTTACCATGGTAATCAAAATACATGCTTAATTAAGGAAGTTATTTATCTTCATTTTATGATCATCAACTCGATTTTCTGTTTTTGATTTTGTTGTGGTTTGTGAGCAAGTTTGATTATGTAAGTGTCGAATTCCATTATGTGATTATCCTCAATTCAAACTCAAACTGACTTAATCAACGATAGTATTGAATGACAAGCAAATAATTATAGGAAACAAGAGAAAATAAACATACAAGCTCACAAAATCACAGTAAAATTCTGAGCAGAGATCAGGAACTCATCTGGTTTGTTATTATAATTGTTGGAGTTACTCGGGTGATCGATTTTTCTTGATTTGTTGTCCATATTAAAGTTGTTCCTTATTTTTTGTTTGATTGTACTTGATTATTTCAATGATACCCTATACTCTATTGGATTTTTCTAGATTGTCAATTTGATTGATTGCCTACCGTCAAATCAAACATTGGTATAATCTTGATCATGATAATTTTAATGCTAAATCATACATTGTTTCCTTTTGTGCAGTACATAATGAATGAAAGTGAAGCTGATGTGCACCCTATAAATACACAAATAACTGAAGAAGTTGACGCAGAGGATTTGTCAATAGCCACATATGAATCTGAAAAAATAAATTGCGTTGATGCAAATGTCGAAAGTGATAAAGATGAAGTTAATGGTGAAAACATTTTGGGAAAGGTTTTCGATACAACCGATGATGCGTATGCCTTTTATAATGATTATGCATTTGTACATGGATTTGGTATACGTATTCATACTACATGCAAAAATAAGGGAACAAATGAACCTTATCGAAAGACACTTGTATGCGACAAAGAAGGTTTTAAACGGGAGGATGGTAATACTTCAAGTGGACATGAAAAAAAACGTCGTAGAGAAGTTAGAATCGGATGCAAAGGAATGCTCCGAATTTCAAAAAGGAAGGATGGGAAATGGTTTGTGGACTTGTTTGATGACACATATAATCACGAATTGAGCATCACACCAACGAAGGTGATGAAGCATCGTTCTCATGCGAAGTTTCATCGTACAATGGAATGCAAATCTCTCATGGTGCAACTTAATCAATTAGGGTTGAAACCTTCTCAGATTAAAAAGACTATTAATGCAATGAAAACCTCAAATGAACCTGATGTAACTTCAAAACAATGCGTTGATGTATTATCTGAGCAACGAAAACACAATAGAGGAAGAGAGTTCTATGGACTAATTAAACATTTACAGGATAAAGCATTGGTGGATAATGATCAGTATTATGTTGTGGATTTGTGTAGTGATGGGTGTCCTAGAAATATTTTTTGGGCTGATGGAAGATCAAGAGACGATTTTACTAAATTTGGAGATGTTGTTGTGTTTTATGTCACGTATATGACAAACAAATTCAAGATGCCTTTTGCTCCATTTACCGGGGTGAACCATCATGGACAATCTATACTATTTGGTGGAGCGTTGTTAGAAAATGAAAAGGAAGAAACTTTTGTATGGTTGTTTGAGCATTTCCTAAAATGTATGTTTAGCAAGTATCCAAATGCTATTATTACTGATCAAGACAAGGCTATGGGTAATGCAATAAAAAAAGTGTTTCCGGACGCTCGACATCGCTTTTGTGCATGGCATATAAAAAAGCATGAATTGGAGCACCTTCGACCATACATTTCCCGTTATAGTGATTTTCAAGAATCATATAAAGAATGGGTAATGAGTGATACAATTGAAGAATTTGAAACTATGTGGGAAGTTATACGTGATAAGTATAAACTTGAAAATAATTGTTGGATAACTGATATGTATAACCAACGAATACATTGGGCTAAAGCTTTCTTAAAAGATATTTTCTTGGCCGGTATGACAACAAGTGGACGAAGTGAGAGTATTAATTCTTTTTTTGATGATTTTGTTAACTCGAGTACCATGTTGAATGATTTTTTAGTACAATATGATAAAGCAGTTGCGTCACGAAGGGCTGCCGAAGAAGATGAAGATTTCAAGACTATGAACTCGAGGCCGGTTCTTTCCTCAATACATCCAATTGAAGCAAAAGCAGGTGAGTGTTATACTAGAAAGGTTTTTGAGATTTTCAAAAAAGAATGGATAGAAGCTACCAACAATTTAACGCATGAGACTCTAAGCAAAAGTACAAAAGAAATCAAGTATCGAGTTGGACAATTGAATGTTGACAAAAAATATTGGCGGATTGTTAGCTTTTGTTTGTTAAAAAAGATGCATGTGACATGTTCTTGTGCTAAGTATGAGACATGTGGGATTTTATGCAAACATATCTTGTATGTAATGAAGAAGAGGCATGTTGACACACTTCCGAGTCACTACATTTTACCTCGATGGACCCTTAATGCTAGGTACAAGGTGGGTAAGCGTAGCATCGGACTCGAAGAAATGAATAACAAAAATGGCGTCAGTGCTTACACTTTATGGTGTGTTCGTTCAAATTTTAACAAAGTTATTGAACAAGCAAAAGACTCTCCTTCAGAAATAGAAAACGTCAATAACATATTGATAAAGCTCTTACAAGAACAAGAAATTCGGAAAAAACCTATACCAGTTGAGAATGTATCTCAAGGTTCTTGTGTGAGAATTTCACAATTCGATATGACGCCTCAGATATCTGTTCGGGATCCTGTTGGTCCAACTAACGCGAAAGGGCGTCCTAAAATTGCTAGTAGAATCAAGTCTTCTGTTGAAGGGCCAAAAAAACGAACATGCTCTTACTGTCAAGGATTAGGTCATTATGCTACTAGTTGTTCTAAAAGAAAGGTACTTATAGTATTAACTTACTATGTCATCATTTTAGAGTTCTTATATTTATATGATAATCTATTTATATTTTCATGTAACAGGTAGATGAATCGTTGCAAGAGAGACAATAATCAAATATGTAGTTGATGTGAGAAAGTGAAAAATCCATATGGTTGATGACATTTTTGTTTTAGTTAATTGTCCTTTTTTTCAAGTTTTGGTTAATTTTCCTTTTTTCTAGTTTAGTTTAATTGTCTTTTTTCCAGTTTTGTACATAAATCATCTAAGTTGCTGTTTTGAAATGCAAAATTTGAATGGTTAATGCTATGTCTAAAAAATGAAAATATGGGGGTGATGTGTGTAAAAAATAAAAGTAAGATGCTATTATATGTTAAAAATGTAAGTACGGGGGTATTATGTGTAAAAAATGAAAGCACGATGTTGTTATTTGTAAAAATGAAAGTACAATGCTATTATATGTTAAAAATGTAAGTAAGGGGGTATTATGTGTAAAAATTGAAAGTACAATGCTTTTATGTGTTAAAAATGAAAGTACGATGCTATTATAGATTGAAAATAAAGTAGAGAACTTCTAGTAAACAACAATCATTTTGATATTTCAAAATAAGAATTTTATTATAACAAAAACCCAACTAATGGTTGGGAATGTACATATTACAAACTGAAACAAAGATGTCAAAAATATGACAGCACCATAGATAAAGTTAACGAATTGTTTCAACTAATTACAGATAATGACAATGAGGTTTTAAATATACTAAACACGAGTGATGAGTATACAAAGAGGCTTGTAGAGTAGTCCATCTTGTTGCTATTTGTGATCCTGCCTCAACTTTCACAGTAGTCCCCAAATTACCCCTACTGTCCCTCTTGCTCATGAGTGTTAGGTTGGTGTGTAAAATGTAAAGTAGTGCACCTAGCTCCAGATGAAGAATATACAATGTGTCAAACATGAGTAAATATAGGCAGGAAGGCCTTCACAAAATGTATTAGCATTATAAAAAAAGGGTAAAAGAAATTAAATGCCGAAAGACTACCTCCAACAAAAATGTTGATATTGGAACATCATAAGCCACCGGTTCTTCCCAAACATTCCTTACTGAATTTATACCACCTTGCATTCTCACAACTGCACCAGATATTATCCAGTCAAAATGTTATTGATTTGGTATCTACATAATGCAAGTGAAAAATGTAGGATCAGTAGCTCAAATGAATAGATACCCAAAATTAGCTTATACCGGAGAATTGCTACATTGTGAGAATATGAACAGCAAAACAAATACCTAAAAAAACAAACTTACAGAGTCATTTGAAAATTTGTATATATGTTATTATTGAGGGGTAAAAAAGTAATTATTACATGTCTGATTTGCGGCCTAGTTGTTTTTGGGGTAGGATGACTTGAGTTGAATGGGCATCATTAGTGTGTGGGATGGGGTGACTCATGATGCAAATAGCACGTGCTACTTTGCCAACTGCTTTTACCTGTTTCAAGAAATGAGATTTTTTTTCTTTTAATTTATATTGAAAAAGGTAATATTAAAAGTTTATTAAAATTAAATTTTCTACCTTATCGGGTAAATATGAGGGATCACATACTACTTTTTTGCATTTTGCAGTTTCTCCTTCTGATGTCACACCAATTGCTTTCCCATCTTCAAACTCTACCTGTTTATTGAAAGCAATGGAATCTGTCAATGGAATTGGAATATGACAAAGGGTATTTTGGTCTTTTTGAAGAAAAAGGAAGAATGGAATGGAATGGTAAATGAAATTGAATTCCCTTCACTCATGAAACATGGGATTTGAAGGAATATAACAAAATTGAATTCCATCCATGGAAAGGAATGGAATCTGGAATTCCAGTTCTGTGGATTACCTTGCATTCTGGTTTGTTGAGCATGTAGGTGCCACCATAGACTGCACTCAAACGAGCAAATGCCTGAAAATATTTATCAGATAAAGTTAAATAGATACAAATAGCAAATTAAATAATTAAATAAACAAATCATTTTTTATTGATTATACCTGAGGTAATTCTCCTAGTCCATAGAGAGGGTAGATATATGGAGAACCTCCTGCAAACCTAGCTAATGACTCTGCATATAGCTATTTGTGAAATATAAAATACTATTAGACAATTAGAAAATAAAAACAATCTTATTCATAGTACATTAAAACAACATAATTTAAATTATGAAAGATAATAAAGTTATCTTTTAGTTCTGTGAAAAAACAAAAAAAGTTTCACCTTAACTCTCTTGATAAAATCTATAGCTGATTGATCCAAATAAGAGTCATCCCTATAAAGTGCCAATGCATGTCCAATAAAATCAACTGTATTATCATCTAGTCCATATTTTTTCCTACATAAAACAATAAGTCAAACATCATAAAACAGTAGCAATGAAGTTAGATAATTGAATAAATGAAAAAAGGGTGAGGTTAAGATCATACGAAATAACATCTTTTGCTGGAACTTTATTAAGAGCCAACCCTTCTTTTGATTTTGGATCATTATCATCGTAGTCTCGAACATAAATGAAGAACTTTCTAGCACGATGTTTTTCAAATAATCCCATGAGAGGGGATTTAAGTGCTTCAACATCAGTTGCTGGAACTTTGTGAACCTGAAAGAAAAGAATTCTCAGTTTTGAAAAGATTACAAGTTAGAATGATTTACAATTTGTAGAGGCTAAAGGGGTTTTCATATACCTTTCCTTTGTTGTACACATAGCTTCCATCAACAGCCTTGAAATTAAGGTATTTTGTGACATTAGTGTGAATTAGAACACGAACTAAGGCACCATTAGCCATCATAAACTGCAAAAAAGACCAATTTGACATAAGTTTAAGATGGTTGCTCATAATAAGTATTCATTATTTTTCAAAAAATTACACATGCCTTGGGGACCATATCAACATTTTAAACTTGCTTTGGCCTAATTCTGCAGGAGGTGAATCACCACCCTTGAATCGCTTCCAGGGCTATAGAGTATACATATTAATCTATTAACGTCAAACGAATAACAAAAACAATAGTAAAAGTTTTGAATGAATTATTTAGTTATAAACTTATAATATTAATAATACCTGGTTTAGGTTAAGTGAAGTTGATTCGCCTCCATAATAATCATTTCTATCCATGTGAAGTAGTTGTACAAATAGACAAGCAATGATCATACAAGACCAACTTTTAGCTATTTGTTAGGTCACACCTCAAAACAGGATCCAATGGGAGTCTAATTACTGGTTAGCACGACTTTCAACATGAAGAGCTTGAGGAACAAGTAGGCTCGTATATTATGAGCTTTTAGTTTTGCCATTAGATTTCGTTGTGTCTAATTTTGTTACCATCGTTATTATGTTAAGACGAACTTCCAGAAAAGACGTGTTCATGAACAGGAACGTAATCAAAATAGGCTGAATCTCGATATACATACTAATTGCAGCTGAAAGCAATTACAGAATAAAATTTATCGGAGCAAAAAATGAATTCATACCATGGACTGGAGCACCAGAACACAACATCAATTTGCAGCAGTAAAAAGTACGATCTAAATAATCGGAATCAAAATTTCAAACAACGAATAGCAGGATCGAGATTAATGAAATTGATTTGATCATTTCAATCACAAAATGCATCTCAGTATGAGAAATTGAACACATATACATACATACATACATTCCAAGATATATACACACAACAAATGATTTGGAGAAAGACGTACTTTGAGGCCATCGACGGAGAGGAGACCACTGAGGATGCATTCCTTGAGACCGGTGCCGAGTACTATCACATCGTATTCTTCATCCATGGTGGTGCAATTAGGTTAACGAACACCAAATGAAATGAAAAAATTGAGTGATTTGATTTTAATCAACTAAAACTATCAGTCAATGAAGAGAAAGAGGGAAGATGTTTGATTGGTAAAGATGACGATATGGGAATTCTCGATTAACGGTTTAAGCTGGGGATTCACGATTAATGTTGTAATCTTGATATGAAAGAAGGAAGGGCTGATTGTGTTCTTGATGTTGGGAACAGATGAAATAATGGTTATTACTATTCAGAGGAAGAAAATGCGACGGGATGGTATTTAAGTTTTAAAACGACGTCATTTTAGAGGGTTTTGTACCTAAGCTTAGGTGGGGCTATAATGTATATTCCCTTTTCCCATATATATATATATATATATATATATATATATATATATATATATATATATATATATATATATATATATGATGTCATCCAATTCATTCGGTTTTCAGGATTGATTTAATTAGTAGAACCATTTGAACCATCAAACCAATAAGACGGTTGATTGGATACATGGTCTGTCAAAACATTGGTTGTGAGGAACATTGAAAGACGAAAGGTATTTTTTGGATTCTATTTTACTAATAGGTACGGGCAATGGCGGAACCAGAAATTTTGCTATAGGATACAAACATTGTCAATATATTATATGTAGTTATCTAATATCGGACATTAAAAACCATGTTATAATCTGTTTATTTAGGGCTACAATAACATGAAACATGTTTACAAATAATATTATATATATATATATATATATATATATATATATATATATATATATAACAATTTTTTGGGGGTATTGTAGTACCCCGAACACCCCATATAGCTCCGCCACTAGGTACGGGTTGCTTATGGTAGTACCATGTTATATAACGGGGTTTTATTAGACATTCACATATGACTCATCTGCATTGCATAAGACGTGGGGGCACGTTGGGGACCGCTAGGGCCCATTCCATCTAGAGACCCAGTTTTAATTATGTCAATTGATAGTGACCAATTCGAGGAGGTCAATCTCCAAAAGAATAAAATGAGAATACAAACGTGAAGCAATTTTCTGTTTTCATATCCTACTAATGCATATTACAACTCATATAAATATGCACTACTTAGCTAAAAACTAGGAAACAATTGGTCATGGACCTTAGGCATGCAAGACTACGTGGACTACTATCATGCAACTACCACTAAGAATAAGGAATGACTAAATCAACTAATTAATAAACTAGCTAGGCACAACCAAGTCAGTGTGTGTTCGTATCAATACTTCCTCCCTGAAAAGGGCCTTGTCCTGAAGGCCAAAATCATTTTGTGTCATGTATGGCCATGGTGGTTCGTTCGCTGATTGAAGAAGAAGGAATTTTGGTGGGTTGCATTGGTGGCCCGGTTGATATTTGGCGGGACATTTGTAACAAAGGCCTTCAGCTCGACGCTTTTGCATTTCAGTGGGGCTCAACCTCTTGATCGGAAGTGGTGGAGTAGTAGGAGGAGGGGCAGCCAGCAAAGGTGTGTTCGTTGGTGGAGAGTTGGGGATAAGATTAGAAGACTGAAATTGGTGATGAAGCTTGTCTTCAACTAGTTTGACAAGATCGTATACTTGATGGAGAGGCGTGGGGTGGTGCAATGTGATCTCATTTTGGATGTCTGCACAGAGACCAGATAGGAAGTAATTCAACAAAGCTTCGGGTCCAAGATCCGTCACCCGATTACTAAGCTTCCACTAGTACAAAAAAGACCTACGGTCACAGTTTTCGAAAAAACAGCATGTGACACTTTTTTTAAAAAGCTTGGCCAAAGGTCACTAAAAAAATTTAGAGACTGTTTTTGGATACATTTAAATTAGTTTGTGTGGCCATTATATAGATAATCAAAACTTTAATCACACTTAATAATACCAAATGTGACAAATATTAGTCACACTTGAACACTGAGGCTATAGCTCACAATCAGCCACGGGTATCGATTAAGATTGTCATACATTTTTATGAGAGACAGTAGATAAACGTATTGTGATATGAGTCGGTTGTATGTGTGTATATAACCTGGTGCCTTTTTAGCCACATAACAGACAAAGTAGCTACAAGGTGATACATATGGTCACACTAAATATTTGTGTGTCCATAGGGCAGTTTTGTACTAGTTGTACTTAGTTAACGCAAGAAAAGAAAACAAGTTAGTATTGGTTATTTATGGTCATGTACCTTTTATTATGTGTGTCAAAATATGATGAAATTGCTTTGAGAAGAAACAAATATTTTGCATGTAGGTAGCATTTAGTTATGATTACAGCTATTATATGTGTCTATATGTAAATATAGTTATAAAAGAATAATAATGTCTTATCGTCATAATTAGAGGTCGTTCATTGAACATATCACTATAATTATGTAATGTTCATTCTAGTTGTACTATTGTATTTGTAATTTATAGAATATTCTTTATAAAATGAAAATGTGTTGCTGTAAAACTGAAATTGTTTCCTGGTTAAGTTATTATACAAAAAAATGACAATTTTAGACTTTTTGGAAGACTCATAAATTTGATCATTTTTATCTTTGATATCATTTGGCAGAATAAAAAATTAACAAAAAGTTTAATCATGGCATTTTACAAAAGTACATTGCTTTTTGCAATTAAAGGGTTGTATAAATTAATGAAAAAATTGAATGCAGTTTTGTAAAGTTATAAACAATTTATGAAAAAACCAAAAAAAAAAACTAAAAATAATAAAAACAAAAACAAATAACAATATAGTTGTATTAAATTAGAACTATAAGAAAGGACCAAATTGCCCTTTTTTTCATTTATTCTTTTAATTGCACCAGATAATACATCATTAAAAATGAAAAGAATACAATTTACTTTAACAGAATAGTATGATAAATAAATGAAAATTGAAAAAAATAACTTTGTGTTATAACAATATTACACCAAAATAGTTTGATGGTTTCAAATTTTGATTTATTTAATTAATTTACCTTTATTGTTATTGTAGCTTTTGCTGATCAGCAAATGGTTTACCAAGAGAGGTACACAAAGAAACATATTTTGTTGTAGAGTATGACATGGAGTGGTTTGTTTTGTGTTAAGTGTGTCTGCTTGTTATAATACTTGAAAAACTACATATGCTAATGGTATAATATGGTCTTTTTTGTAGAGCCTAGGACACAAGTACCAAAGTATTTATTATGGACAATTAGAATATGTACTTTTCCAAGTAGTATAACTAGCACACACATTTAACACAAAACAAACCACTCCATGTCATACTCTATAACAAAATATGTTTCTTTGTGTACCTCTCTTGGTTAACCATTTGCTAATCCGCAATAGCTACAATAACAATAAAGGCAAATTAATTAAATAAATCAAAACTTGAAACCTTTCCATGAAATTCCTTGAGAAAAACAAATGTAGACTTTCAGCAAATCAGACCAGATTTTAAGCATACTAATTCAGCATCAGATTTTCAATCATATGATTTTAACATTAGATTTTCAAACACATCAGATTTCATATCAAGTTTCCAGAATATTAGATCAGATTTTAAGCATATAATTTCTACATCAGGTTATAGGCTAAGAAACTGAAATTGATGATTCACCCACAACGAACATTTTAAGAGAGAAGATTACCAGATAAGTACATATTAATTTCTTATTGTTCTTGTTTCATGATTTCATACAAGCATTTTATCAAACACATAGGGTGCATGTGAAGCTACAAATAAAAAGTTTGTTCAACTCAGGTTATAGGCAAAGAAACTGAAAATGGTGCTCCTAATAACAAGTTTTATCAAAATTTATACATATTTCAAAAATTAAAACCCAATCCAAATATGAAATTTGTTAGGGTTCAAAAGGTTACATTCATAATGATCAATCACATACACGAAATTGATTTGGAGGTTGCCCCTCTTCAATTTGGACAAACAAACAATCATCACACCATACGTCGAGTGTTCATAACAAAACAAAGAAAATTGATGTTTAAAGTGATAAGCAAAAAATCGAAATTGCGGTGGTGGCAGATAGGTGTGTGCGACGTCGGGTCATGCTCGTGCCGATGGCGAGCAAAGTCCAAGAGGACTGACATTTGGAGATGTCGAAGAGGTTAGAGGCAAGAAGACAGAGGAGTTGTTTTGTTGTCGATGACTGCTTATTCATATGTAGTTGAATGAAAGGTCAAAATTGGAAAATATGTAGTTTGAGTAGAGGGAGATCAAATTATTTTGTTTATCGGAGGGAAATTTAAATAAAAAATAATTATAGTAAGAGGGAAACTAAGATTAATTAAGAAAATATTTTAGGGGGAAACAAAAATTTCATTTAGGGTAAATATACATTTTTTTTTAATTTTTATTTATTGAATTGTGAGATATACTGTAATGACCATCTTGTGGTTTCAGTAGGGTGACAAGTCGGGGGAAATTTGAAATCTAAATTTATTGAATTGTGAGGTATACTGTAATGACCAACAAAATTAAAAACAAATGTCAAATTTTTCATTTTTAAAATTCTTGTTATTATTATAATTAACATCATTTCTATTATTATTATTATTATTATTATTATTATTATTATTATTGTTATATATATATATATATATATATATATATATATATATGTGTGTGTGTGTGTGTGTATGTATGTGTATGTGTATATGAATGTGAATTTATATTTGTATCTATGTCTCTCTCTATGTAAGCACTAAGCCTTAAGCACTAAACTATAAGACATAATACATAAGCCTTAAACCAGAAGCCATTAGACATAAGCAATAAGCCTTAAACCATAATCCATAAGCCTTATTTCTCATGGTATAAGGCTTACATCAATGTTTTAAGACCTAAGCAGGAATCCCCAAACCCTAAGTCTTAAGATCTAAGCCTTGAGGCATATGACATAAGTTATAATCCCTAAACCCTAAGCCTTAAGCTTTAAGCCATAAGCTCTAATCCTTAATCCCAAATCCCTAAGCGATTATCCATAAGCTATAAGGGTTAAACCTTTAGCCTTAATCCCTAAGCCATAGGTTATGTGCCATAATCCATAAGCTATATGCCTTAAGCCCTAATCTATAAACCCTAAGCCCTAATGTAAAAGCCTTAAGTTTTAAAGCTTATGGTTAATGCCTTATGGCTTATGTCTTAAGGATTATAACTCAGGGCTCATGACATAAGGCATATGGCCTGGGCTTCGGGTTTATTTATTCGAATTTAGGGCTTAGACTTAGGTTTTATGGCTTATGGGTTATAGTTTAGATACTAGGTCTTATGGATTAAAGCATTAGGCCCATGATTTAAAGAGTAGGGTTTACATGTTATAGTTTAGGGCTTAAGGCTTAGGGGTTATTGCTAACGACTTAGAGCTTAAGTCATACATATTATGATTTAAGGCCTAACACTTAGGGTATATAACTTATAACTTATGGCTTAATGTTTAATGCTTAAATCCCATTCCCACAAACCCATGTTGATACTTACCCTACCCTACACCCCATACCCACCAAGACTTATACCACCCCCTTGCCCTACATCTATAACCATACTCCTATGCCTACTCACTCTCACTCCATATAACCTATATGACCTACACATAGACACACCTACCCCACACCAACATGATCACCCTAGCCCACCCTATATTTACCCAACCCTATACCTACACCTATCCGCCCATTACCATAAGTCGACACCATCACTTACTCTACCCCACCTTTACAACATAAACCGTGCCCCCAAACAACCTTCCTCATACCTATACCTACCTCACCCTACATCCACACCCTATACCCCCACATAGATCCAACTGTAAATATTTGTATTAGTATGATTGGTGTTGTTCTCTTAGATATTTTAATTATATTGTGTAATCTTCTAGCATTGCTTTTATAAAATTTCACAGTTAAAAAAAAACATAATTACAAATAGATAGATATATCAATATATTTACTTGAAATTATATTTTTCTATACATTTTTACAAAATCATTTTCCCTCCATGTTTATTTTTCCCAAAATTTGAACTTGTATAAAATTTCATTTCCCCCCTTTAAACATTTAAGTATTTAGCCCTAATTACCTAAAGCCCAACAGACTTTTATTGTCTCAATCTTATATTCACGAACACACCTCTCATCGTACCGCCATTCATTTTCTCGTTCCATGCTTGTTGTCGTCGCCATCATCGGCCATCTACTGCCGCCATCTCCGGCATTAAACTGCACTATAATGGACTATAAATCCTAATGTCTCCTCTTCCCGTCATCCTTCTCGTTGTCGCCATGTTCATCGCCATCTTCAGACGCCTACGAATGAGATGGACCGAGGAAACAAAAATCATGGGCGCTAACGCCTTGAGAAACCAATCGTCGACTAGCGAGATCGAGGAAACTGGAGACGCCGATGCCTCTCTAATCGATCACTTCTGATTGTCTGAAGTATTGGGTAAATTAATCATTCTCGATCTCTCATTATAATTTCTATACTTTTCTGTAACTCTTCTAAACCTAGTTGTTAATTCCAGCTGATTTCTTTACTTTGCATACTAATATGGGATTTCTCTACTATAAACTTCCTGGTAATGTGATTTCTGAAGAATAAAGTGATAGGATCACCAAAAATCTGAAGAATTTTGGTGTTTCTGAGTTCCAGTTTGGTTTTGGGTAAGTTATGAGTTCTAAATTTTCATTCTTTACTTCATAATTTATGATCTTGTCGATTTCTTAGCTTCATAGTTTCAATAATTCTGTTTTCTTTTCTCATTTTCTGTACTTCTCATTCTATTTTCTGAGTTCTGAGTTCTGAATTTTGATATTGAGTTTGTTTTTTTATCTAATTTCTGAATAACAGGTAACTTGTAGACCAAAGTCAAAGAAGTTGATATTTTTTGATTTCTGAATAGTGAATAACAAGCTACTGGTCATCGAATTCAGGTTGTATCTCTTTTCTGTTTTTTTATCTGATTTTTGGTCCCTTTTTTGTCTTTTTTTTTTCTCATTCCAATTTCTAATTTTTGTTTAGTTTATTTGTTTGTGTGTTTTAGGAGTTAGACTCTTCGATTTTCTTATATGTTGTTTTAGGTTTTATTCTGAGGTTTTAGAGGCATCAAAAGGTATAGTTTTCTTTCATTGTCTTATATGCTTTTTTTTCTTATGCTATCATTGAGCTTGAATCATTTGTGTTGGTGATTTCATTAAAGTTTCTTCTCAGGACCTATATCTGATATGGTAATTACTAATTACAATTACTCTAATTTAATCATTCTTCCTTAAACTAATGATTCAAAACCAACTTATCCATCTTTCTTGAACAGACGAATGAACTATCATGACCATCTTTTTCATAGGTTGGTCTATGTTTATAGTTTATAAATTAATCCACTATTTTTTTGGGTTTTTGTAAGTGTATGCTAACGGAGCATCATTTGATAGGGTTAGAAAACAAATTACATCATTTTTGTGCATTTGTTTGCTGTGATAAAGATCAAACTAGGTTGAAAGATTGTATATGAAAACTGGAGAATTCACAACAATTGAGGAGGCATATAAATTTTTGTTCCATGAATAAAATACCCTGTGCAAGCCGATTCAAAGGTATGTTTATGTTAACTTCTTTGTACATTAAACTTTTTTTTTCTTCATAAACTAGTATGCTAAGTTTTTAATGAACTCGTTTTTTTGTTTCAATGTTGTTGGTATAGGTACTAGATATTATATCACATCAAGACCATCAACTTCAAAACTCAAAGAAAAGGAAACCAACTTACATATCATCTGGTACCCTTCTCAAGAAGACAATGAGCAATACCAAAAAGACGGATGCCTAGTTATGTCTAGGTTTTGTTTTATGATGTGTTTGCTTTTTTTTTTTTTACCATAATTTAAATACTTGCAATTAGTACAATTTTCTTTTTTTGGTATTTTAGTTAGTAATTTAATGTACGAATTTCGATTTCAATTATTATTAATATCAAAATATGAATTTTGATATGGTTTCATATTGTTGGGTTTGGTTACTTTAATTAAAATAGTTTGATGTGTCTACAATGTAGAAAAAGTAATAATAAAAATTGAATGATTGTGGCTTTAATATAAATTTGGTCAAGTTTTATAGGTTTTCAATGTCTCTAAAATTATACAATGGTTACTTAACATCACTTTTTAACGTGTGGCTAAATGGTTAACAATAGTCATAATATAAAAGAATTATGAGTCTACAGCTATTTTAAAATGATGTTTATTCTATAGTTTTTGTGACTAAGTTAAACAATAACAACATGAAAAACAATTTATGTGGCAAATAAATATCATAATTGATTGTTGTTGAGACTAAATACTAGCAAATCGTCACTTACATCATTAATTATATGTGTCCATTTACCGAACATGGACATGTTCACCGTAATTATATGTGTTTAAAATATACCCAATAGTCTTAATACGAAACCGACTAGTCCTTAATTTTAACAAAATGTGTCTTTATAATACTTATGATAGTATTTCACTTAATTGTGTGTCTCTATACGATAGGCTATAGTCATAAAAATTGATTGTTTTTTGTGACTAATTATTAGCAATTCGCCACTTATGGAATTAATTACATGTGGCCATTTAGCAAACATGGTCATGATCACCGTGATTACATGTTTACAAAAGATTCACAATAGTCTTAATAAAATTTAAACTGTGTGACAATATAAAAGAAAACAACTACACTAAAACAATATAAAAGAAAACAACTACACTAAAACATCATGAATGTCGCACGTTGGTGATATACAGTCACCACAGTTACTAAATAAATGTGTCTATTGAAGGTTTAACGCTACAATATTGGATATTTAAGGAACAAAATTTCGTATACATTTGCCACACTTTTATATACGGCCACATGTTTTCATATCATACGAACACTATATTTTAAGGTAACCATAAGACCCATACAATGGCGTCACCTTCCGTCACACTTTCAGTGAAAAAATAAAATGTCACTATACACATATGGTCATACTTTTTTGGTGACTGTAAGTCATTTTTCTTGTAGTGTTCTCAAATTCCGATTGGTACACCGAGACAGTTGTGGTTTATTGGAGTTTAAACAATGTAGCCTGGTGATTCTCATATGTGGAGGGGCCGAAACGGAGCTCAAGAGCTCGGGAAAACTCCTACCACGTTCCAAGTAAGTGATTGTTGGCGAGATATTTATACCAACTCAAGGCATCACTGGTGAAATAGAAAACAGACAAAGAAAGCCGTTGAGGAGGAGGAATGACGTAGTATGTGAAGTAATTCTCAGCTTGGAAAATCCAATCGAGTGGGTTGGAGCCATCAAAGTTGGGAAGTTGTATCTTGGGTGGTCGTGGTTGGTGATTGGGTGGAGGTGGCGGTGGCGGAGGCGGTGCCCGATTATTGTTGTTGACGGTGAGGAGTTTGACAATGTTCTTCATGGTGTCGGATTGTGCAACAAGATGAGTTGTGATGGTGTTTAGGCGGTTGTTGGTGGCGGTGGTGAGGTGGATTAAAACCTGTAGTTGATCATTGAGGGCGACATTGGGTTTGTCGGGGTTCATCTTGGGATTGTCAGAGGTGGAGCCGGACTCGATTTTTAAAGGCATTGAGACGATGATGAAAGCACCAATTGATAGTGACCAATTCGAGGAGGTCAATCTCCAAAAGAATAAAACAACAATACAAACGTGAAGCAATTTTCTGTTTTCATATCCTGGTAATGCAGATTACAACTCATATAAATATGCACTACTTAGCTAAAAACTAGGAAACAAATGGTCATGGACCTTAGGCATGCAAGTCTATGTGGACTACTATCATGCAACTACCACTAAAAATAAGGAATGACTAAATCAACAAATTAATAAACTAGCTAGGCACGACCAAGTCAATGTGTGTTCGTATCATCGACGTTTCCCTTTTCTAATAAAATAATAGGTTTAATCTCATATTGACAAGTGTCATGCAATTAGAACCCCTCATTAATGTTATATATCATATATCATGCCACTTTAATTATATTAAATTAATAATTGATTCTTCATTTTAAATTTCAAATTTTAAAATTTCTCCCTTTAATTATATTAAATTAATAACGTTAGATTAAAAAATAAAATAAAATAAATATAATTTATAAAATGATATAACTCCACGTATTTATTTAAATCAACGATTATAATTTTATATAACTAAAAAAATATCTCTTAAGTAATAAATTATTTAAAATAATTTATTATTGATTTTGATTTTTTAATACGAAAGTTTAATTAATTTTATAATTGTGGTTATCATGGGTTATAAACTAGTTTAATAATAAAGTCATTTGTTGTTATTAATGAAAAGGGTCTCAACTGCTTGCTAAGAAGTCCTCGTAACTAGTTTACCTGGGTTTGATCGAAGTAGTTTTTTTTGTTTTGTTTTTTTTTTTGTATTTTTTTGTTTTTTGTTTTTTGCTATTTTTTTGTTTGTTTTTTTTAATCTTTTTCCCCATTATTGTTTTCCTTAATAAAAACGAGAGAGAGAGAGAAACAATTTGTATCTTTTTAATATATCCTTTGGCAAACATACAGTGATATATATATAAAGAAAGGAGTAACAAGAAAAGCTAAACAGTAGGGCACGTGCAACTATGCTAAGGGATAAGTCAAAGTACAACAAACAACTATGAATTGAGTCAGAATAATAAACATTAATTTATCACCCCCCCTGCAAGCTGAAGGGCAGGTTTGACTTGAAGCTTGAAACGAAGATTGCTGAATATTTCTTTATTCAGGGGCTTTGTAAATATATCAGCTAGCTGATCAGAAGAAGAAACATGACAGATTTTTAGAGCTCCTGTTTCTACTTGCTCTCTGACAAAGTGAAATTCCAGATTGATATGCTTTGACCTTGAACTAATTATTGGATTTATGCACATGAAAGTTGCACCAATGTTGTCACATAGAATTATAGGAGGCTGTTGAAGACTGACTTATAAATCGCGCATCAGTTGATTTATCCATAATATTTCAGCGGAAGTATACGCAAGTGCACGATATTCTGCTTTTGTGCTGGACCGAGCAACCACTCTCTGTTTTCTGGAAGTCCAGCTAATCAAATTGTTGCCATGAAACACTGCAAATCCGTATTGGGATCTACTATCATCCTTGTCGGAGATCCAGCCGACATCCGAATAGGCCAAGAGAGAAGAAGCTTTGGTTGGTTCAAAGTGAAGGCAATGATCTAAAGTGTCATTCAAATACCTCAAGATGCACTTTACAGCTTGCCAATGTTGAGTTTTAGGGGAATGCATATACTGACAAACACGATTAACTACATATGCGATGTCAGGTCGGGTTATGGTTGCATATTGCAGAGAGCCAACAACCTGTCGATAAAGTTTGGAATCAAAGAAGGGTTCACCGTCTTTTTGTAGTGGAGTAGAAGTATCTGTAGGAGTCGAGATGGGCTTCGAGTTTGTCATTTTACTACGAGTAAGAACATCTTCAATGTATCCCTTTTGAGACATAATGAGACCAGTATGGTTTCGGATAATTTTCACTCCAAGGAAATAGTGCAGATTTCCAAGGTCTTTGAGAGCAAAGGTTTTATGCAAGTCACTGATAAAGCATTCCATAAAATTGATGTTGTCACCTGTGATAATGAGGTCATCCACATAAACAAGGATATAAACAGTGGCTAGGTGAGAGGAGTATACGAAGAGTGAGTTGTCGGAGTGACAAGCTCGAAATCCCTTAGTGGTAAGATGGTCTTTTAGCTTAATAAACCAAGCTCGAGGTGCCTGTTTCAATCCATAAATAGCCTTATGTAGATGACACACATGATGTGGTCGGGATGGATCTTCAAACCCCTTAGGTTGTTCCATATAAACCTCCTCCGATAAATCACCATTCAAGAAAGCGTTATTTATGTCTAGCGGCCGAATTTCCCAACCACGAGAAAGAGCCACTGAAAGAACTAGACGGATGGTAGTTGGCTTAATCACCGGACTAAAAGTATCAAAGAAATTTACTCCATCCTCTTGGTTGAATCCACGTGCTATAAGAGGAGCTTTATAACGCTCGATTAATCCATCCGAGTTTCGCTTGATCCTGAAAATCCACTTACAAGTAACAAGATTGGCATTAGTGGGACGAGGGACAAGAGACCAAGTCTTATTTCGCATCAAGGCATCATATTCTAACTTCATTGCATTTAACCAACAAGTATGTTTAAAGCTTGAAAAGTATGACGAGGTTCAATTGAAGTATAATCAATAGTAGAAGTATGGATTGATTTAGGCTTGAGAGAGTTTGTACAAGCTCTTGTAACCATAGTGTGCTGATTTTGTTTAGCTGGACGGTAGTGACTGGGAATAGACTGTTTAGCTTGGGAACTGATGGTAGAACGTTGGTGTGAAGGAGGTGATGAAGTATGTGAAGGAGGTGATGAAGTATGAAAGGACACGGTAGAGTAGGAGAAGTAGATTGTGATGGGGCTGGAGAACATTGTGATACGGGTTTGTGGTTGTTTGATAAAGACTATAGTGTGGAAGCATGATCGAGAAGAGTGGAAGCGACCGGCTGTAAGGAGGTAGTAGAAGTAGATTGATTTTGCAAGTTTGCGGAAGGATAAACTTCTTCATTGAAAGCAACATGTCGTGAGATATAGATTCTAGATGTGGGTTGATGGAAACATAAGTACCCTTTATGGGATGCACTATACCCAATAAATATACAAGGAAGAGAGAGGAAATCCATTTTGTGAGCATTGTAGGGACGTAAGAAGGGATATCACAAGCAACCAAAGGTTCGAAGAAAAACGTAGTCAGGAGTTTTGTTGTAAAGTTTGGAATAAGGCGATTGATAGTTGAGCTTGGGAGTGATGGTGCGGTTATGGATATAGGTAGCTGTTTTAAAAGCATGTTCCCAGAATTCTTGAGAAAGGGAAGACTGAGCTAGGAGGGACAAGCCTTTTTCAACGATCACCCTATTCCGACGTTCAACAGCACCATTTTGTGCTGAAGTGTAGGGACATGAAACACGATGATTGATGCCATAGGTTTGGAGATACGAGGAGACAGAACGAAATTCCCCACCCCAATCTGTTTGAAGGTTTTTGATGTCAGACCCGAATTGTGTTTTAATCATGTTCCGAAAGTTAATAAAAACTGAAAGAACCTGCGATTTTTGAGATACAAAATAAATCCAAACAAATTTTATGAAGTCATCAACAAAGAGAATAAAATAGCGATTTCAATTAATTGAAAATAGAGGAGAAGGCCCCCATACATCAGAGTACAATAACTCAAAAGGTTTAGTAGAAGAAATATGAGAATGCAATAAAGGCAGTCGATGACTTTTGCCTAACTGACACGGTTCACACACATGTGATAATTTATTTGATGTAGTAGGAAGTTGAAAGCAGGACACGAGACATTTGAGAATAGTTTCATGTGGATGTGCAAGTCTGTTGTGCCAGCCATTCATGGAAGTACGAACACCAGAAAGAGCCATATAAGAATGATTTATGTTGGTTGGTGGAGTAAGACGATAGATCCCATTAGCAACATGGTCGTGAAGTACCGGTTTTCCCTGAAAGGTCTTAACAGTACAATGATTAGGCCAAAATTCCATGAAAACTTGATTATCATTTGTGAGTTTTGAAACACTGAGCAGATTTTTGGTTAATTTTGGAACAATAAACACACTTGGTAAATGTAAATTAGAGAGAGAAGATGAGCCATAATGTGAAATTGAGAGTTGGTTACCATTCCCGACTTGAAGTTTTTCCTCGCCTGTGTAAGGATCAGAAACCTGGAGCTTGTTGAGGTCAGGTGACACATGGTCCGTTGCACCTGTATCAAAGTACCAGTTTGGGTCTATTACAGCAGAAGGACTGCTATAATTTGCTGTGTAAGCTTGCTTGGTTGGGTCTTTAGGATTCAGACGTCTGGATGGATAATCGGCTTGATTGCCCCGCTGCCAACAATCGATAGCTTCATGACCTTGCTTGTTACAAATCTGACACTGAACCCGTCTGCGGCGTTGATCGGATTGTTGAGTAGGAACTTTGTAGTTGGTAGATGAATTTCCAGAGGAGCGAGAATATGGAATGGACCGGTGGTGGGATCGAGAAGCAACATTTGCTTGTAAAGAAGGCATGGAGACAGGAGGAACTTGTAGTGACGCCTGGCGAGCAGTTTCAAGTTCCAATTGAGCCTCTTCCTGAAGTAGATGTCCCACCAGATCATCAACAGTAGCATTATCAGACTTCATCAGAAAGGCAGAGGTGAAGGCACCATAAGAAGCATCAAGTCCGTTGAGAATATAATTTATGAGATCTTCGTCAGACACAGGGGTGAGATCTTCTGCCAGAGAATCAGCAATAGGACGCTTGCGCTCTATATACTCTAGCATGGAGAGAGCACCCTTCGAGATAGTCTGCAGTTGAGTCTTCATTGCCATACGCCGAGCACGAGTTTGGGTCTGGAAGGTACGTTCTAAGGCTTGCCAAGCATGTTGTGAAGAGGAGGATCGGGCAACTGTGGCAAGACAACGCTCCGATAAAGTGGATTTGATCCAAAGGAGAACAAAGTTGTCCCTCTTCTTCCAGGTAGTGAACTCCGGATTCGAAGTGGTAGTGCTTGTACCAGATGCCTCGGTGGTGGAAAGTGTTGCCGGAGGCGGCATAGGATTGAGGATAAATGATTCTAAATCAAAGGTTTCAAGGGGAGAAATGATAGTGGTGCGCCATAGAGAGTAATTTTCCCTATCAAGCTTGATGCTAATGGAAGGAATCTGGAAATTAAGATTTGTAGAGGCGATGTTGGCTGCAGCAAGAAGTTGTTGACTGGTAGGTGGAGTAGCCATGATAGTTTGTAAGTAACAGCTAGAAGAAAAGGGGAATAAAAAATTAGGGCTCTGATACCATAAAAACGAGAGAGAGAAACAATTTGTATGTTTTTATTATATCCTTTGGCAAACATACAATGATATATATACAAAGAAAGGAGTAACAAGAAAAGCTAAACAGTAGGGCACGTGCAACTATGCTAAGGGATAAGTCAAAGTACAACAAATAACTATGGACTGAGACAGAATAATAAACATTAATTTATCACTTAATAATCTATATTATGTCGTTTTACGTCGTTTACTAGAACGTTTAGCTTGTTTGTTAAGATGCCCTTACTCTTTTACCTGGGTTTAATCTTCTTGATCATTGTGTTTTAATTTTTTTTTTCTGCATAATGGTATCTTACCTGCTTAGTTTGAAACATTTATATGATTTGATTCATAGATAACAACTTTTTTTCATATATAATAATTTGTGTTTTAAAACGTTGTATTGTATATTTTTATAAAACATAAATTATTATGTATGGAGAAAAATTATTGTGTATAATAAATTAATATTAATATTTTCAATGCGTAAATATTGTTTTATAGTTAATTGGGAATTGTAATTTAAATAAAACCTAAACATTTATAAAAAAAATATAATAAATAATCACGACCATAGATCATATTCCGTCAACAATTGTGATCGGGTGGTGCAAAGCGTCTTGTAACCATCCGAAATTCTCTTTTTAATCAATGATCATTTGATTTTTCTCATCCAAAATCTGATAATGCTCAAGGCATTTGTCACTATTTTTTATTTTATTGATTTATCTTTTTAAACGGTCTTACTTTATTTATATTTCTTATGTCATTCATGTTCAATGAGTAGGTGTCACTGTAACCATGAAGCCACACAGCAACCTTAACTTAGTCGTATGGGTAGATGTCATTGTAGTGATGAAGCCACGTGGTAACTTTGAGTAGATGCTTAATTGCTTGCACACTATAGAAATCGTTGTTTGTTTGTTTGTTTTTTATGAACACCTGTGCAATCACTTTTGTCTGTATCGTGTAGAAAATGTGCAACCAGACAACGCGCAGACATATCGCATAGTCTTTGTTTTTTTGAAATGCGCTGATCAAAAAATATCTGCACAAGGTCTTCTTAGCACATACATAGACCACTGTATTCAAAGGTCTTCAAACCCTATTATAACCTAAACAAAAAAAACATGGGCCACATTATAGTTTTTATTTATTTATTTATTTATTTATTTATTTTGCTGAAAGTATATTTTTAATGTTTATAATATGAAATTAAGTTTGAAAAATCAATTTATTTCAAAAGCTGCAGACGTTAAAAACAAACATTTTTCTTATTGCAGACTGCAGACATTTGGTCCGTCTCTTTTACCGTAAAGGCTTGCAGATGTGGTCCGCAAACTGCAAACATTTTAGCTTCAAAAAACAAACAGTACCTTGGAGGCGTAGATAAAACGGTAAGATAATAACAACGAAAAATCACCGTTATTAGTTACAGAATAATAATTAATATAATTTTCCGTTGCTAATAATTTGGTCGCCACTATACTACTTTTCGACCCTGGTACATACGTTCCCTCTAAAGTGTCACTAATACATACATTCCCTATAAAAGTGTCGCCGCTAATATGTTATTTTAAAACAGGTCCTTTTACATATAGAAAAACAAATACGAGATATCAAAAACTGATACGAAACATTAATTGTAGAAAAACTAATCCAAACATCAAAAAATTAATAATACAACATGCATTACAAATAAAATATAAAAGTCTTATAAAGTTATATGTCATACAAAGTCTAACGTAAAATTACATAAAACATAATCTAATTTCAGAATCATTTGTTTCATTTTTAAAATAGAATAAACACTCAATTTTATAAGGTTACATTAAAGTCAAACCATTTGGTTATAAACCATAATTCAAAATCAAAGCTATAAGGAGAATAATGGAATCTCGAATCATAAAACTGTTGATGTGCGAGTGTATAGTCTTGCCTTTGCAATCTGATAAGTACCTGAAAAACTTTTGAATCCACAACTGTAAGTCAAAGCTTAGTTAGTTCCCCAAAATACTCATAAAACAATACACATACAATGCATGCACATTGGGCCCACAACATAAGACTCGATTGCCCCCGAGCCCACAACATAAGATAGGATTGGCCCTTCTCGGGACCTCAGCTCATTACTGGCTGGCTCCCAAACCCACAACATAAGACTAGATTGCCCCTCCCGGTCCTTCAGCTTATGACTGAATTGCGCCTAATTTTTTTTGGCTTACAACATAAAGCAGTACCACCTCAACTCAAACATATTATGTCTAGATATACATAAAAAAAACAAACAAACACATGTAATGATAGAAGATCAACCAGTCTAATAGAACACTATAGTATAACAACATCCTACACACAAGGACACATACTGCAATACAAAGTATAGTGAGAAAACTCACCTGAAGCAGAAAAACACAAAATATGCTACTGAAGTGGTTAAGATGGATTCTCAGCTCTGTGAACACCTAAAACCACATTAATAGTCTTTAATTAGTTCACACTTCAAATATTACTTATTAATATTTCATAATATACTATTTTCAACGACCCAAAAATTCATAGTAACATTTCCATTTTTAAAACAATAACCCATACAAATGAGTTGTTCAAAAACCAATCAGAGTGATTATAACATTTAAAAATCAGAGAAAAAAGCATAAGTAGCCAATGCAGAAACTTTGGGGATGCTGTGCAATCATGTTGGGCCCTTCCTTTTAAAACCTAAAGTACCTGAAACCATAAACATGAAACCGTAAGCACAAAGCTTAGTGAGTTCCCCAAAATACCCCATATAGTACATATAATAGAGATTGTTATGTGTCAACCATAGTCATACAGTTACTTTCATGCCATGAGCCATATCATGGTCTTTCCTTGCTAATCCGGGGCCAAAACCTAGGTCAAGTGCCAAGAGCCACCGTGTTCTTCCATGTAAGTATCACACAGACAACTAGCATCCTACATATAAGTGCGAGGGTCTAGACCTTGGTCTTGCATATAATTTGACAAGTGCCACCTCTAGGTCTTACATGCATTTTCCAAGGGACACCACTTGGTCTTCCCATATATGTAATCCAGTGGGCTAGCATTGATGTCTTCGACCCACAAGTATAGTGAGTAGACTCACCTGAATCACAGGACCGACTAAAACCCAGCTCAAATTTGCACCAACCACAACAAATATCTCTCAACACTAAAAGATGGGTGCTAAACACCTCCTAACAATCCAAGCAAGGCAAACCTTATGCCTATCTTCTAAAAGTAGAAATTTGACCAAAAGTCAACCCATGCCAAAAGTCAACGGTCAACATCGACTTCAGTCAACCACCACGTGGTGGCCCTCCTTGGCCATGTCGTGGCCATTATACGATCGAACAAAAGGTAACTTCCCAATCGTCACACCGTGGCGATTTATGGCCATGTTGTGGGTGCTGGGATTCTAGCAGCTCAATGGATTAAACTGCTTTCTTCGATTCCAAGAGCTCCAAAGCTCAGATCTGGTCCATTCTATGGTCTAAGAGGATAAAGTTTCCATCATTATTTATTAAGACACACAAAAAGATCAAGATCTCCAACCCTAGGTCCAAATGAAGCCACATACCATAATGTAGGGATGAGCAAAAGAACCGAACCGGACCGGGGAACCGGCTTCGGCCAAAATGAAGAACCGAACCGGCCCGGCGGTTCTACCGGTTCCGGTTCCGGGTCCGGTTTTTGCCGGTTTTCGATTTTGGACCCGGCTAAATTTTGATGTATCCAATGACTAAATTACTTTGCGATTTATTGGTTGTTTGTGAAGAAATGGATATTTAAATACTAGTAAATAATCAACATTTTAATAATCAAACATTTAACTTCAACATAAATAAAGGTTTTAGTGACTTTTCAAATCACTATTACGGTATAATAATGGTACCACTACCACTCATCCCTGGACTAGTTTTTAACTTTATATCCATGTCATATCAATTCGTTTTCATTTTTATAGAAGTATCACTTAACAACTATTACTAGAAGTATATTACATGTCTTTCATATACAAAGTTTACAACGTTTAGTTCATATTCTATTTATTATATAAACTATTTACGGCTACTTTCGATTCTAAATAATTTATAACACTTCTTATTTTCAAATGTCTAAAACTGAGATATATCTTCTTTTGAAACGATATTTTGAGAGAACCCAAATAATTTGGGCCAAATTTGTTGATCAGCAGTAGTTATACGATATCTGTGAGAGTAATGGTATAACCTGCGTATTTTTCTATTAATTTTAACTTTGTCTTTCTCGAATGCTTATTTGAAAACCCAAATAATAGACTTAATAGTTAACAGTGATAGTCATCATTAAATGAACCTGTTGCTGCTTTCGGTAGATTCGAGTAGGAGTAAATGATGCCCAAAGTGTAAGGCAGAAGTTCTTATCTTCGTGACTTTGGGAGTTGGGATCGACGATCGTTTTTTTGGTCGATTGTGTTTTTTTTTTGTTACGTCCGAAGTGTAAGGCAGAAGTTCAAGCGACAAAGCCAAATGCATGGGGTTTTTTTATCCGGTCCGGTTCTCGGTTTTGGGCCGGTTCCAACGGCCGGTTCTTACCGGGTCCCGGTTCCAAAAAATCACGAAATTATAGTATACGTCCCGGCCCGACCGGTTCCATCGGGTGCCGGTTCCAGTACCGGTTCCGGTTTCGGTTCCGGTTCCGGCCGGTTCCCCAGTCCTTTTGCTCATCCCTACCATAATGTCTTAACCATTAAGCCCTTAATCTGAAAAGTCCTCAACCCAACCACTCCACAAGCATTTCCATTACCAGATCTAACATAAAGATGAAGGATTTATGGACATGTATGTCCAACATATTTATAGAATCCATTTTAGGTCAAAATGAGCTAAAAAGACCAAAACTCAAGCAAATAATAAGAAGTCCAACCGAAGTCTAGATCTACAACATATATTGCTCATGGAACGCACGAGACTCATAAAGTTGCCAACTTTATGTGTTCATTCCTTTCAAACTTGCTTAAACATGAACAAAATGGGACAATATCTTAAATCTAACCACTCCAAGCCATAAATTTTGAGCCTTTGACACTTACAAAGGTCCAGAAGCAATATGAGATGTTAATGATGTTGGTTTCTTGCAAGCTCCACCAATGGAGTACCTTCTTCTCCTTCTTCTCTTCTTCTCCAAGCCAACAATGCTACAAAAAGGCGACAAGACCAAGGGAAGGAGAACTAGAGTTTCTCTGAAGTATAAGGGTGTTGGAGACGGGAAATAAACTCTAGAAATGACTTAGAGGGGTTTAAATATGAATCAAACCCCAAAAAATCATGGGATTGGGCCAGAATAGTTGCCACACCGTGAAACCCTTTGTCATGTCATGGCGATCCACATAAAACATGCGTTCCTTATAATCAATGCCACGTCATGGGCATCCCAACACCACATCGTGGCACAATGTTTCCTACAAAACTTCATCTTTGTTCCTTGATAAAAGTAAGTTTAACCAATTCGGGACTCAGGTGTTACAACTCTCCTCCACTTAAATTAGATTGCATCCTCGAAATCATTCCTTACAACATAATATGCCATACACGACAACCCTACTAGAACTTCCTGGATAACAATTAGGGTTGTCCAGTCTTCCTCATCAATCGACTTTATTATATTACTGTTATCAAATCCTCATTCTTAGAAGAGATCACATTCCCTAACGAAGAATGAATCCATGACCTACTATCTTTAACAAATGAAGAGTAACCATCACTACTCTGTCCGAAATTTGGAAATCAAATACCTTTTCTGACTTCCCGACAAACAAAACCATTCCGAAACACTGTCAATATGACTCCACTTCATAAACCGAATTGAATGAAACCTTTCCAACTCTGTGACATCCCTATTTTCATGGCCAGAAAAGACCGATTTGTTTATGCTTTATTTTGAAAATCGGGTATCTTTTAAAGAAATATGTTGCGGAAATTGTTCCTAGAAAACATGATAAATATGTTATCAAACAATTTCCGAATAAATGTATTTTTTATTCATTTGAAAACATTCGGATGTCATCGTCAATACAGAAACATAAGCATAAACATACCTTACATTCAATTACACTAGTGATTTGAATCGTCTCTAATCTCTCAGTGTAAAACGACTTTGTATCGAAACCTGTGATACAAATAAACTGAGTGGGTCAGGTTGGGAAACCTGGTGAGCACATAGGGTTTTCAACCCATAATAATATAATTATTATGTTTAATCATCAACAATCAACCCAGTTACCCATCCCCATTATCTTCTTTAATTTTAAGGATCTACCTAAGAATCAGTTATCCTTCATTCATTCATTCCTAAGGTTTATCTTAGGGAATACGCGTGAAGTCCATTACTGCTAATGTCATCTATTAGGCACAACTGCCAAAATTATCCTTTAAGCGCAGCTATCAGGATTGTGTTGTTCACAACTAGGCGTAACTGCCAATATCATCTATTAGGCGCAACTGCCAGGATTATGATGTTCTCTATTAGGCGCAACTGTCGATATTATCCTATAGGCACAACTGCTAGGATATTTAGAGTACATCGTATTTCAAAAAAACATCTATAGGTTGTGACATAGCTGCCAATATTGTCTATATCATCTTTCAATCCTCATCACTTATCTACCCATGTTCTACCCAACATATTCGTAGATAAAAAAATACAGTTTAGATCTGAAATAATGTCCAAATATTTCATCCAGGATAGATCTAAATATATATATATATATACATATACAACTTGGATATGAAAAACAAAGTTTAAATCTTTCGTCCATGTAGATATTAAGGCATAAAATACATATATAGTTTAGATCTGAAGAAAAAGTTCAGATATGAAAAGAAAGAAGTTTAGATCTTTCATCCAACATAGATCTCAATGTATAAAATACATATAAAGCTTGGATTTGAAAATCCAAGTTTAAATCTTTCATCCAGCGTAGATATCAAGGTTTAAAATACATACATACAGTTTAGATCTGAAGTAAAAGTTCATATTTGAAAAGAAAGAAGTTTAGATCTTTCATCCAACAAAAATCTCAAAGTATAAAATACATATACAGCTTAGATCTGAAAAAACCAAGTTTAAATCTTTCATCTACCACAGATCTTAAGTAAATAGATAATATGCACACATAGCACGTAAATTGTATAAAATACTTCATATCTATGTGTAAGATGAAAGTAACTATGCACTCACTTGATAAGGTGGTGATTCTGACTTGGACAGTGCTTCGCTTCGACGAAACCGGGAGGCTTGCTGGAAAACCGGGCTCTGCGGGGGCAGAGTTTCAGAAGTGAAAAACTCTTTTTCTCGGAGCCTTCTGGCACTCTTGGGCTTTCTTCAATTTCTAGGGAATTTTCCTAGGCTTTTGGGGGTGTTTTGGGAGGTTTAGAGAATGAGTAGAGAGAAGAAGAAGTGGATTTTGGTATGAAGAATGAAGGAACTCTTGAGTAATATTTATTGGCCTAAAAAGGGGTGAACTCGTCGAATTTCTGGCCCAACTCGTCGATTTTCTGACCCGCAACTCGTCGAGTTGCTGGTCAAACTCATCGCGTTGGTGCCATGTTTTGTAATCTGGTGATGAGAAAACAATGGCTCAGATTGTGCCACGTCACCCATTTCGCTGTAGCACCCTGCCGATTTCTACACCCCGTAACTTTCGTATAGGAGCTCCATTTTTGACGTTTTTTATATCCACACGTAGGTGGAAACATACGCTACAACGTATGTTTAGACATCATTGGCTAATTATCGACCGATTTTAAATTTAACAGTATGAGAAGATTACACTGCTAAACGGCCGTGTAGAATTCCTAACTTCTACATACGGACTCCGTTTTCGACTGTCTCTTTATCGTTGAACTCCTATTAATGAGATCTTCAATTCTCATTTAGGTTGTCTCGGGTAAAAATGACTCGGTCTAAAATTCGAACCCCGGGCTACACATTTTTATGCCAAATCTTAGAAAATTCATAACTTCCTCATACGAAGTCAGATTTGGACGTTCTTTTTATGCACGCTCTCGGTTTAACGTATAGTATGACTTTCATTTATATAACTAAGGCTAAAAATAACTTTATCGTAAACTCAATGTTTATGTCACACAGCGTCGTGTCGGTTTTTTCGCGAAGCTTCGACATGTCATAACTTCTTTGTTCTAACTCGGATTTCGGCGTTCGTTATATGTACGGAACGATTGGGACATATACAATAACTTGGTTAAGATTATCTAATCTAAATAAACTTCTATCAAAACTTCATTTTAATGCTCATTGTCTTTAAATTGACTAGCCTGAATCTGCGGGTGTTACAATTATCTCCCCCTTAGGATAATTATGTCCTAGAATCATCAATGAGAAAGGGCTTGTATAACGACTCCTTATGTTATCTCTTCATCCTGGTTAATAATCAAAACTTATTTGTTCCTTCGAACGAGTATCTAACTCTTGGACTTCTCGACCGCAGGCGGTGCTCAATCCTGCGGATGCTCCGTGTATTATGTCGGACTTTCAGTTGTAACCTTTGAGTCACAATCTTGGTTCTCATTGAAAACTCCTTTTTCTTCTTACATGATTAAGATAAGTTCTTTCCTGCGATTACTATAATGGACTGACGGGTCATGTTCTAATGACCTCTCAGCGTATGATGTAATGCTCAAACTCAGGTTTATTTGAGTCAGATTCCACAATGGAAGTTTCCTTCATTCATGTTCTAATGCAATATAATCACATTCTAGCATGTATAACTTGTATTGATCACTTTGATTATCATTTACTTTAATCGCCTAGCTTATGTCAGATGCTACATCGATCTTGGTTCTCTGAGCCACGTAACATACTCATCTTAGATGGACTCGATTTGATATGACCACTAGGGGAATATTAACAATCATCTACTTAGTTATTACCAGAGCGATGGTAACAACATATATGAACAAAACAGAATCAATTACTAGTGCCTTGGTAACCTTGTGACTATCCCGGATCCAAGTGTGAGTCATGTGCTTCCGGTAGTATAGGCCTCTACTACCATTCACACCTTCTCATACTTTCCCCAAGTATTGTCTTGCAGTTTTCAAAGTCACCATACAAGAAAATCACATAACAACTAACACACCAGATAACAATACAAAGTTTTATATGACTTCTTGAAACGATTACACATATGTTCAAGTTTAACCTACGTTATGCCCCTAATAGGCTACACTACAAGATACTTTCTGCATGGCTGCTTCATATCCTGATATTTGGATATATGGATCCTCACTCTTGATCCCTTGCATCCTTGCCTGCTTCATTAAGAATCATCTGGAATGCCCTTGCCTTTGGATTTGGTGGTACATTTGGCCTTGCAGCTCCTTCCCTTTTTGGGCGGTCTTGCTTGTAGTTCCCTTCTTCATTAAATTCGTAACACACCCTTTTATTGAATGTACACTCATTGGTTTAATGCCTGGACTTTCCACATTTGAAACATGTCACCTCCGCGCCACATTTTCCTACGTGTTTCTTCTTGCACTTATCGCACCATCTTGCCTCACCTCTTCCTCCTTCGGACCTTGAACCATAATTGATCTTCTTTTTGGATTTTTACGATCCATCGAACTTCCTTTTCTCACTAGCTCGGCTCTCTCCAGACCCCTTTCCCTTAACTGGGTGTCAACATTTTTTGCTGCTCTAACGATTGCCTTCAACGTGCTTGCGATTTTGACAGTTGGGCCTGACGGCAACCCGTTAGCAAACTTCTCTATCTAGGCGAGTTCAATCGACACCAAGTTTGGAAACTGCTTCATCTTTTAGGTTAATGCAGTAGCATAGTCATCAATGCTCATTCTCGCCTTCTTCAAGTTCTGGAACTCATTGTTTAGATCTATCACATCGATTTCCGAGCAGTACTGCACTTTTAACTACTTCATGAATGCTTCCGGAGACATCTTCAAGGCTTCTCCTCGTGGCATCATATTTTCCAATAATTTCCACCAGCTTAATACTTTGGTTTGTAGTTGTCTGACCACAAAGACGGTTTTCTGCTTGTCGCTACAGTTGCAGCTTTCAAATACCATTTCCATTTCGGAGATCCAATCCATAATCTCTACTGGTTTCAGGCTTCCAGAAATACTTGGTGGCTTGGCACCGAAAAAGTTCTTATACATACACCCATCACTATTGATTCCCCATCTCTGGGTCATTACTCCTTGCTCCTTAGGGTCCAGCTTGATGCACAATGTGACTGTAATTTCCTTCCTCTAACTGTTCAACGATCATCTCGGGTTGTTCAACATGCATCGAAGGTTCATCCCAGCTATTCAGTAATAGTTGCCTCATTTCTTCCCTCTGTTTGGCCATCATAGTTCGAATCATGGCTTGTACTCCAGCCATTGTGACTGGCTCAGGTGTAGCTTCTACTATTGGCGCCTGCTCAATCCTTTAGGGTTGAGGATGCTGATTCATGTTCCCATCTATGTTTCTGACTCCACTTCGGGTTCTTTCCATGTCGATCTATACACAAAAGTAGGTGTATTTAGATCTTTATTTATGATAGACATTTAAATTCTCCTTATCACTCTGAAAACTTACATGCTAGATCTAATATTGTAATTAAACATTTAAAAATTTAAACACATAAAATTTCCAGATCCGGTCGGCAACAAACCATAGATCCGATCAAATGATAGCATATAAGGCATCTCTATAGCTATAACATAAAGCATTTAGCACATAAAAGCATTTTAGACATCTTTCCGAAAATAAACTAGAGATCATGTCTAAATTTTAGAAGATACTCATCTCACAATCATCGCTTAGCATTCTAAGTTTAAGTTTAGAAAGCCTACCAATTCCTAGTTCGCTTAAACTAATGCTTTGATACCAGCTGTGACATCCCGATTTTCATGGCCAGAAAAGACCGTTTATGCTTTATTTTGAAAATTAGGGTATCTTTTAAAGAAATATGTTGCGGAAATTGTTCCTAAGAAACATGATAAATATGTTATCAAACCATTTCCGAAAAAATGTATTTTTTATTCATTTTAAAACATTGGGATATCATCGTTAATACAGACACATAAGCATAAACAGACTTTACATTCATTTACACTAGTGATTTGAATCTTCTCTAATCTGTCAGTGTAATTCGACTTCGTATCGAAACCTGTGACACAAATAAAATGAGTGGGTCAGGTTAGGAAACCTAGTGAGCACATCTGTTTTTCAACTCATAATAATATAATTATTATGTTTAATCATCAACAATCAACCCAATTACCCATCCTCACTATCTTCTTTATTCTTAAGGATCTACCTAAGAATCAGTTATCCTTCATTCATTCATTCCTAAGGTTTATCCTAGGGAATACACATGAAGTCCATTACTGCTAATGTCATCTATTAGGCACAACTGCCAATATTATCCTTTAGGCGCACCTGCCAGGATTGTGTTGTTCTCAACTAGGCGTAGCTGCCAATAACATCTATTGGGCGCAGCTGCCAGGATTATGATGTTTTCTATTAGGCACAAATGTCGCTATTATCCTATAGGCACAACAGCTAAGATGTTTAGAGTATATCGTATTTCAAAAAAACATCTACAGGTTGTGGCGCAGCTGCCAATATTCATCTATACCATCTTTCATCCCGCATCACTTATCTTCCCATGTTCTACCTTACATATTCATAGATAAAAAAATACAGTTCAGATCTGATATAAAGTCTAAATCTTTCATCCAGGATAGATCTGAAGATATACATATACAACTTAGATTTGAAAATCAAAGTTTAAATGTTTCATCAAGCATAGATATCAAGGTATAAAATACGTATATACAGTTTAGATATGGAAAAAAATTCAGATCTGAAAAGAAAGAAGTTTAGATATTTCATCTAACATAGATCTCAAAGTATAAAATACATATACAGCTTAGATTTGAAAAACAAAGTTTAAATCTTTCATCCAACATAGATATCAAGGTTTAAAATACATATACAGTTTAGTTCTGAAGAAAAAGTTTAGATCTGAAAAGAAAGAAGTTTAGATCTTTCATCAAACATAGATCTCAAAGTATAAAATACATATACAACTTAGATCTGAAAAACCAAGTTTCAATCTTTCATCCAACGTAGATATCAAGGTTTAAAATACATATACGGTTTAGATCTAAAGAGAAAGTTCAGATCTGAAAAGAAAAAAGTTTAGATCTTTCATCCAACATAGATCTCAAAGTATAAATACATATACAACTTAGATCTTAAAAACCAAGTTTAAATATTTCAGCTAGCATATATCTCAAATAAACAGATAATATGCACACATAGCATGTAAATTATAAAAAATACTTCATATCTATGTGTATGATAAAACTAACTATTCACTCACTTTATAAGGTGGTGATTCCAACTTGGACAACGCTTCGCTTCGACGAAACCGGGAGGTTTGCTGGAAAACCGGGCTCTACGGGGGCAGAGTTTCTACACCGAAAAACACTTTTTCTCGGAGCCTTCTAGGGCTCCGGGGCTTACTTCAAGTGGTATTTATAGGCTAAAAAAGGGGTGAACTCGTTGAGTTTCTGGCCCAAATCGTCAAGTTTTTAACCCCTAACTCATCGAGTTGGTGCCATGTTTCGTAATCTGGTATTGAGAAAGCAATGGCTCAGATTGCACTACGTCATCCATTTCGCTGCATCACCCTGCTAACTTCTACACCCCGTAACTTTCACATACGAACTCCATTTTTGACGTTCTTTATATCCACGTGTAGGTGGGAACATGATCTACAACTTTTGTTTAGATATCATCGGCTAATTCACGACCGATTTTAAATTTAACAGTATGAGAAGATTACACTGCTAAACGACCGTGTAGAATTCATAACTTCTACATTCGGACTTCGTTTTTGACTGTCTTTTTATCGTTGAAATCCAATTAATGAGATCTTCAATTCTCATTTAGGTTGTGTCGGCGAAAATTCGCTCGATCTAAAATTCGTACTCCGGGCTGCACACTACTATCCAAAATCTTAGAAAATTCATAACTTTCTCATACGAAGTCAGATTTGGACGTTCTTTTTATGCACGCTCTCGATTTAATGTATGCTATGAATATCGTTTAGATCTATAAGGCTAAAAAGAAATTTATCGTCAAATCACATTTCACGTCACACAGCGTCGTGCCGACTTTGTCGCGAAACTTCCACATGTCATAACTTCTTCGTTGTAACTCGGATTTTGGTTTTCTTTATATGTATGGAGCCCTTGAGACATATACTATAACTTGGTTAAGATCGTTTACTCTAGATAACCTTTTATCAAAAATTCATTTTTAATGCTCATTGTCTTTAAGTTGACTAGCCCGAATCTATGGGCGTTACAGACTCTACGTTATCTTGCTTACAACTAGAAAACAAAATTCCTGACCATCCATTTCTACTGAACCCTTCACTTGAAAACAAAGGTGGCTCCCACCACAAGTCTCGATCATTAGTGTCATACAAACATCTAATTCTAATCATAATGATGTACATTCATATTTTTTATTTGAGCTGATTTCTCCCTGGTCTCGTACTGACCCACCATTTTTACAGAAGTACAGGATTTCCAACCAGTTGTTGAAGCTGATAGCCACTCACCCGACCGTACAATGAGACTCCATCCTAGAGTCTATTTGATAAAAGCTATCCTATCCTTCTCACCATCATGGTTCCAATAGTCCTCATGGGGTGATATAACTGACCAACACATGAACGTAAGATAATCCATTCCGCTCTAGGTGAATGCTACCAGACCAACCATAGTCTTACATTACAACTGGTCCCAAATCGGGCTGCAACCTTCGTCAATCCCATGAATGTGGTGGCCCATGTAACATCCAAAAATTTCATAAAATTAAAAATTTTCAAAACAACCCTTTTTCTATAGAAGTGTTCGCAAAACCCATTGTTTCCAAAACATTATTTAAAACTAGAATCGTTCTCAACATAGCTTTCAAAACTTGACATTATCAAAGTATCCCAGAAATCATAAATCCAAAAACACAAGGATGTGTACGGTCACACCTTCACCCTGACAAGATCTAATTAAGTGCCTGAAACCATAAACCAAAACTCTAAGCACGAAGCTTAGTGAGTTCCTCCAAAGTACCAACATCCAAACAGATACCGTATACAAATAACAACATGCTCAAATACTCATGCCTAGTCCAATCAGCGTCGGGCTGGAATACCAGGCATGTCTACAATGGGCCTAGTCATCCCCAGGATGGAATACCCTCGTATCATAAGTGGTTTGGTCCAATCAACCCTCAGGTTGGAATACCAAATGTGTTGGGTCCATTCAATCATTGGGTTGGAATACCCTAAGCCTATTAATTGGCATACAAAGCAGTCCAGTCTCACCACAATCCATACTATCAGATCGGGTCCAATCAACCATCGGATTCGAATACCCCAGGCCCAATCAACCCTCAGGTTGGAATGCAAATACACAACGGGTCTAGTTATCCTCGGGATGGAATACCCTCAAGCCCTCAGTATGAGTCTGGCTTACCACCCGGTCCTCAAATCGTATCTGGAATGCTCCTGGGTTTGTTGGCTACAACACGGAGCAATACAACCTCAACCCAACACAACATGTTGACATATATGAGATAAACGTATAAACAGTCTACATGCAAATCGGCAGATCTATAGATCACTACTTATAACATCATCTTATTAACCAGGATACCTATCTAACAAATCAATACTGAAAAAAGAGCATACATACTAGGATATCGAATCCAAAGGGTCGGCCTTGGTGCCTTCGACCCATAAGTATAGTGAGGAAAACTCACCTCGAATAATGAAGCTCACTGCAAGAATCATTAGTTGCTGACTCGACGACACCTCCGATCTATCAGATCAAAATAACACCCAATTAGCAATTTGGTTTCATTCATAGGCCCACCATCCATACATGGGGTAAAATGACCATTTTACCCCTGACCCAACATGAACTAAAACTGAAGCCCAATTCCATTAACCAAAAGGTCGAAAACCAAAAGATCCACAAAGGCCCACTAATGGCTCGATTTTCGAAATTGGGCCCGACCCGTTATGGGTCTTATCTTAAGCCCATAATTTTCTTCATTACACTTCTGATTACCTCAAGTACCCCTTAGGACAACTTGGTCAAAGACAAAAGTCAAAATGTCAAAAGGCCAACAGCCCAAGTTGACCCAACTCGCCGAGTTGTTCCTTCAACACGTCGTGTTTTACCATTTAACTGCAAAGTCGGGGAAAAATGAGCCAACTCGCTGAGTTTATCTATAAACTGGTTGAGTTCTCCAAAAACCCACATCTTAATACATTCAGCTGACATTATTGACTCTAAGAGCTTCACAACTCAAATCACGACCAATTATGAGATTTAGAATTGTGATGTTTCCAACTTTATAGCTAGGAACCACCGAAATGGGTCCAAGCCGAAACCCTAAACTTAAAAGAATGAGGGATTAACCATTAACCACTTAATACTCAAAGATAAAGCCCCAAATTGCAGATCTGATACCCTGGGGCTGTAAGACCATGTAAAGTTTCCAACTTTATGCTCATGCATGACTAGGAGAGGCTCAAATGCTCAAAAAGGGCTTAATAAGGGACTTAAAGAATGCATGAAGCCCTTGAATCCATAAAGTTGGCACCTTTATGCCAAAAGTTTCCATGAAAACCCCAGATCTAAAAGAGTATGGCTTTGGGATGTCCTAATCCCAACATCCATCAACCTCATAACTTAAACGTAACAATTAACCCAAAAAGAAATATCTAAACATCTATCCATCAGTATAAGAACTTGATACCTCAAAATCATTGAAAAATGGATAATGATTTTGGATTCAAGGCCTCTCGTCCAAGCTTAGAAACTTGAAGATCTTCTAACTCCTTTGTAATGCACAAAATGGACACCAAACTTCCTTCCAAGGCTGAAATGCTTGAAAATGGAGGCTACAACTCGTTTTAGGGTTTTGATAACAATGAGGTTGATAAGGAGGACAACCAAGGGATTTAAGGCATTTAAATAGGATGCAACACCCTAAAAATTAGGTTTTCCTTCCTAGTTGTCAACTCGCCGAGTTGAGGCTCCTCAACTCGTCGAGTTGCTGCATTAAATCCTGCAGCCAAAACATTCCTCAACTCACCGGGTTGAGCTACCCAAAACAATCAAACCCAAACAGAAACTGCCAACCTGAAGGAGAACAACCCATAATCCCATGTAAAGACCCAAACTTATATATTCGAACTTGGGTATCGAATTGGTCTGACTCCATGACAGACCTCCCAAACTGAATTGATTGCTAAAACCATGACACTTATCCGTCGCACATTCCATTCAAACTTTGATGATAACAATTCCATAAACACACAAGAGATACAAAATACAGATTTCCTCAACTGTTGAGCCGATACGCTACTGCTAAGAGCCCGAAACCTCATCACTTGCTTGTTATTATGAAGATGGAGCCATCCCGGAGCGTAGAAACATAAGCTAAATTCTGAAACCTCCTACTAATGCCTTTAACATACAGATTTCTTAACCCTCTGCACTATGGATACGGACCTTGCATGGACCAACTTGCAATTCCCAACACGAGTTTCCACCAAAAGCATATTCAAATATCGCTACCCATGATGCTTCCTCACGGAACCTTCCCTAAAACTTATGAATATCCATTTAAATCTACCCCCAGTCCATAACTAGGGCACTACCAGAACCATGAAGCATGATCCTCAAAACACAACGACTGCGAACTTAACCTAAAACCAAACCATATGATGAACCAAAATATTAACATCCCTTGAATATTTGCTATGCCATTACCAACCACTTCTTCGACGAGCAACGACAATAAAACCATGAACTTTTTTGATACATCCAACCCTTAACGACTCCAGTGCACCCCCACCTGGGCATCCACTCAATACAATCATCAAGAACTTTATGATATATGAATGCATAAGCAATTTCCAACTTGAGAATCACAAATCTAACAACAACTTGCAAATAACTTGAATTGTAATGCATACAACCCACCGAGACTTTCTGATACCCGACTGATGCTTCCCTCAATCCTTAATGTTTCCCTTATCTATCCAAAAGATTTATGACTCGCCCGACCCCTGTTAATGTGTTCATACTGAAAGCACTACAAGCAGTAGAAATGAACCATCATGATCATTAGGCCCACAGCCTATGACTTGAATAACACTACAAGGTCCTCAACATAGGTACAGATTGCCTCTGAGTTCACAGCATGAGTCTGGTATGCCCTCCTTCACCCTTAGCCCATGACTGGAATCCTCCCAATAACCTATCGACACTGTCGTCATCGTATCATTCACCTAACACTCCGGGCCTGAAGATACCCACTTTAATCCATTTCCTAGAAGGGACCTAATCAACTCCTTTACAATGCCAACTGACCACCACAAAATGGCTACCAAGCAAAACATTACGAAAACAAAGTCGCACACGATCCGCAGATTGGATAACGGTCACACTCTTGGTCCAATTTGAAAACTATAACCTAAAAAGGACCATTCACATAATTTGAGCCATGTGCTCCAACGCTCTCTTACCCAGCTCCTACGTAGAACCCCCATACACATACTTAAGAAATCCATACTCTTATCCGAAGAGAAAAATAAACACCAGAGATAATCAAAAGGCCACCTTAAACAATACAAAAAACATCCTCATGATTGGTCAAACATGACCCTATACTTGTTTGAGACATAACGGATTCCTTCACTACACCACTAGCTCGAGAAGACCTCCAAGATGACCCTATAAGTTACCAAAACCTGAGTCTACTACGAATCAGAATTCCACTTCATCATTGTAGGTAAACATACCCAAGGACTAATGGAACATAAAATACTACACTGGAGGGTAGGATACATATTCCTTGATCTTTAACTGTCACCACTTGAATCCTTTGGAGAATTCCTGCTGATTAATGAATGCAACGACCAATGGTCTAGAATACCTTGACACCTAAATCAGAGGACCAAAAACCCACCTGGAGGTAAACATACCCGCTTCTGGAAAGGGTTCACCGGTCAACATCTGCCTAACAAATCTGATAGCAGTAATCCGAACTGCGAACTGACAATTTTCCTCAATGACTGACACTTAATTTGGGAATTCCTAATTCTCCCTCACTTAGAACATACACCACCAATCACTGGTGGTGAAACCAAAACATAACCCAAATGGCCCAACCAGGTACCACCATACTTGACCAAGGAATGAATAACATACACAAGATATTGCGGGCCCAATACTACCTTCTACACATATCCATGCTTTCCGCAAGAATTATCTCGGGTCCTATAAGACCTACTCAAAAAATACCCCCTAGAACCTGCCCACATCAGAATAACTACACTAAAATACTCCTTAGGCTATCCTAAGGTTGCATACTTATCTACCATCAGCTTTTAAAGAATTCTTCACAACTTCAAGTAGCCATTACATGAATACAATCACATGTAACAAAGCACAAATAATCCTTCGAGTAACAGACTCATCCCTACAATGGTTGGACTTAGACAAGAGTTGCACAGTAGGGCCAAATCCGTGACTCCGAGACTATTCAACCTTTTTCACATGCGACTTGACATAATCACTTAATGGCTAACCCATATCACGCATGAGTTCTACAAAGCACAAAGCAAGCAACATTCGTGCAGAGGAGCCAACTGGCACTAAAATGTAACAAAATTTGACGAATCTGTTGGATATAGTGTCTAAGTCCATAACTATATTTGGTATGTACTTGACCCGACCCGGCATGGTCCATTTGGGTTGCACTTCACCCGAACAATTTATGGATAATATTTGAGAATAGTACAAGTTATGATTTATTAATATATTATAAGTTCTAATATATTAATATAAGATCATGTTATTGAATTAGTAGTGATCTATAATTAATCTAGGATTAATTTAGTGATCAAAGATATTACTAATTAAATATGGGCTTCTATATTTATATAGTGTGGGCTTATGCTTATTTGGAATGGGCTAGGCTTCGATGGAGAAGTCCATGGACACTCCATGGAGCTTTAACCCATGGATCTCATGGAAATGAAGAGACATGGGTATTAGGGTTTACATGGGTGTAACCCTAATCCACCACACTATATAAAGGAGGCTTTGGCTCTTGAAATCACTACTAGTTGACACATGTTGAGGTGAGGGCCGATTTCAAGAGAAGTGTGACTATTCTCTCAAAGTTCCAAGTTTGTGGTGATTTGTGACTTTCATTTGAGGCATCCACACTATTGGTGCTAGGCTCTAAAACTCCAAGCAATCAACTACAACTACAAGGTAAGTGTTTCTACTAGCTTTATTTGATTCAAGTTCCCCATGCCATGCTAGTTAGGATATAAGCCTTGGAAAAATAATTATTTGCATGTATCTTAGACAAACATAGATCCAAGGTTTATTAGGGTTGCATGTACACTTAGGAAGTGTTAGAATGCTCAAAACCCATCAGTGGTATCAGAGCCTAGGCTTGTTTGTTTGATACTTGTTGCAATATGCTTGAAAAAGTCGAAATCTTGCTGTCTGACTGCTGGACTCGCCGAGTCCATGGGGGGACTCGCCGAGTCCACTTGTATCTTCAACCTACTCGCCGAGTAGGTTCATGCACTCGGCGAGTAGGGTCGACAGAGTGCAGTTTTTCGACTTTAGTTGCTGGAAATGGATTAGAAACATTACCCTAAACTGTTTTGGTACTTGAAAACTTGTTTTAGAAGGTGTAATGTCTTTTCTAACTCATTTACAACAACTAGTTATCAAAATTACAAAGATTAAGTGTGATTTTGATATATGAAAGTCTTCATGTTCATGATCCTGTTCTTATGATGTTTAGATGATCATAGGAATTATTTGTAACCTATGTGGTAGATTAATTCTTGATCATAATGTGATTTCATGGAGTCCATAACTTGTCCTCAAGTTATGGAAAACCAAAAGTCTCTTGGATTGAAAAACCATTAAAAGAACACAAGAGTTAGAAAAGTGAAGAGTCTTCATTTTATTACTCTATTAAACTCATAAGTTACAAGATATGAAAAGTTTTGAAAGTTTACAAAACTTGCCCTCAAGTTTTGGAACAAGTAAAGTCAAGTTAAAACTTTAGTTCCAACCCATAGAATTTTAAAAGTTAAAATTCAACCCTTATACTTATATTATTATAATTTAATAATTATATATATATATATATATATGTATGTATAAGAACAAAGTCGTCTTACCGCTAGTACGCCTCATTCACAAAGTCGGTCTATAAGGTGGGTATAAGGTTGTTGCCTATAAAATGGCAACTTAATGGGTGTCCACTCTCACCCACCGCTTGCTTCACTGGTGGAGGGTCGTTAGCCGAACGGGTAAGACAAGGACTTATAAATTCTCATTCAAAGTATGATGAATATTATAATGTAACTAAATGTTTTAATTAAATTTCCAATCTTAGTTACTTTAGGAAAAATGTGAATAAGGTGCTAATCCATGAAATTACACTTTACACTTTGTTTAAGTCGTTGGTGGAGCGTGTGTGGTTAACCGGCACACTAACTTGGACTTAACAAGGTATGTAAAGGGTGACTTAAGGTTTATTATAGTATCGATGGAGTGCGTGTGGTTTACCGGCACATCGATTGAGTGATAAACTTTAACGGTACCAAGTGATTTGCATGGTTACTTCACACCTCGTTTTGTGATCCTCGGCGTCCCAGTCACAAAACTTGGAGGGCACACTCGAGATTGAAACATGTGTTCATTGAATCTCAAAGAATCTAGTAATTTCTAAGAACCAATCAAAAACCTAATACTTAAATATTTCGGTTTTCGTGGTGGAAGTTGGTGAATCGTCATTCACCTACCTTTCAAATATGGTATAGCTTAGATTACGACATACCTCTTCTAAGTTATATTATATTGTGATTGGATCCTAGCCTTAATATTACATTTGGGTGTTTTATTAAGGACTCTCTTATATCTAAACTAATCTTGTTCTCTTCTTTTCAGATGTCTTCAAACAATGCTGCTTCTGGCTCTAATCCTAATGGCTCCTTTACCCTTATGAACTTGTGTGGGAAAGTCACCTTTGATGGATCCAACTTCAATGAGTGGATCAGAAACATCAGGATGATTACCCGCTACGAGGACAAAGAATATGTCCTTGACAAGGAGCTTAAGGAGATTGATGAGACCACTGCAACTCCTTAGGAGATCGCTGACTTTCGGGCACATGAAAGGGATGCTACGAAAGTGGCTTGCATCATGATGGCCACGATGATAGCGGAACTCCAAAAATCTTATGAGGATTTCTACCCTTATGAAATGCACCAAGATTTGATGGAAAGATACCATCAAAGTGCAAGACAAGAGAGGTATGAAATCATCTGCTCCATGATAACAACCATGATGAAGGACGGGGAATCTGTCACGAGCCACATGCAGAAAATGCAAAGGTATGTGGATCGTTTGCTGAAGCTTAATGTGAACTTCCCTAAGGATCTTGCAATAGATATCATTTTGCACTCCTTACCATCGTTCTATGATCAATTCCGCATGACATATCACATGAATAAGGAAGAGGTCACACTCAGCAAACTTCAGGGACTTCTCAAGACCGTAGAATTAGGTCTTAAGGGGAAGTCGGTTGCTATCACTCCTACTCCAAACTCAACTCCGGTTTTGGCAATTGGAAAAAGTCGATGGAGGAAGAGAAAGAGATCCTCGAAGGGTACCAAGGCTCGGACCCTTGATGGCTCTTCTTCAAGTGGAACCAAGAAAGGTTTCATCACTCCTTCTTCTGACCCAAAAGAGGCTGAATGCTTCTATTGCCATGAAAAATCTCATTGGAAGCGGAACTGCCCAAAGTACCAGCAGGATGTGAAGGATGGGAAAGTCAAACCCAACCATGAAGTTATTTACACTATCATTTCTAATAATTCACCCCATTCTAAATCTTGGGTCCTTGATACCGGTTGTGGTATTCATATTTGTTGTGACTTGCAGGGACTAAGAAGAAGTGAGGATGTGGAGCAAGCAAGAATACACTTGATCATGGGGAATAGGAAAGCTTCACCTGTCACCAAGATTGGAGTTTATACTTTATCGCTAAGTAGTGGGTTTAATTTAGATTTGAATAAATGTTGTTATTCGCTAGGAATGGCAAGAAATAATATTTCTTTTCATGCTTTGTACAAACAAGGGTTTACCTTTTGATTTAATAATGAAGTTGGTTCTATTGATGTTTTCTATAATAATGTTTTTTTATTTTAAAGCATTACCTTGTGATGGTGTGTATGAAGCTGTATCTGTTGTAGATAACTTAGGAAATAATGTTTTGTGTATTGATTCTACTAATCATAATAACTTGGATAAAGCATCATTATGGCATTGTCGTCTTGGACATATAAGCAAGAAACGCATAGGCCAACTCCAAAAGGATGGAGTCTTGGAGTCGTTTGACCTAAAGTCAGATGATAGTTGCGAATCATGCTTACTTGGAAAAATGACAAAGTCACCCTTCACAGGCTCGTGTGAGAGGGGTGAAGGTTTGTTGGACCTTGTACACACGGATGTGTGTGGACCATTCAAACATGCCACAAGGGATGCTAATCGTTATTATTTGACTTTTACTGATGATTACAGTAGATATGGATATGTCTACTTAATCAAGCATAAGTCAGAGACTTTCGAGAGGTTTAAGGAATTTAAACAGGAAGTCGAGAATCAATTGGGCAGGAACATTAAGATGCTTCGATCCGATCGAGGAGGTGAGTATCTTAGTTCAGATTTCCTCGACTATCTTAGGGAATGTGGGATTGTCTCACAATTGACACCTCCCAGGACACCACAGTTGAATGGTGTGGCTGAGAGGCGTAATCGAACCTTGTTGGATATGGTTCGTTCCATGATGAGTCGAGCTACGCTACCAATCTCATTCTGGGGGTATGCCTTAGAGACTGCCGCCCATATTCTTAATCTTGTCCCTACAAAGAAAGTTGCCAAAACTCCTCATGAGATGTGGAATGGTAAAGTACCTAAGTTAGACCACATCAAGATTTGGGGTTGTGAGGCTTTTGTGAGACGCGAGACTCATGATAAGCTCGAACCCCGAAGCGAGAGGTGTATTTTCATCGGCTACCCACAACAATCCTTTGGTTACCTCTTCTACAGACCTAGTGATAATGTGGTCTTTGTAGCAAGAAGAGGAGTTTTTCGAGAAAGAGAATTTATAAGCCAAGGAGACAGTGGGAGGCAAATTGATCTTGAAGAAATTCAAGAGTCAAGCGGTGAAGGAACTTCGAACCCTAGCCCTCAACTTGAGGAGGAAACTCCTGTTGAGCCAGTTGATGTGCCTGTACCTCTGAGGTGTTCCACGAGAGTTAGGAATGCACCTGAGCATTATTATGGCTTCCATATTACTGCGGAAGGTGAGACACTTATTAGTGATGGGACACTAGTAGGTCTGGATGAAGCTAACAGTTACGCGGAAGCCATGGCAGGCCCTGAGGCTGCTAAATGGAAAGAGGCCATGGATAGCAAGATACAATCCATGTATGACAATCAAGTTTGGAACTTGGTTGAGAATGTACCTGGTCGTAAGACTGTAGGGTGCAAATGGATCTTCAAGAAGAAGACCGACATGGATGGTAATGTACACACTTATAAGGCACGACTGGTTGCAAAAGGTTATTCTCAAACTCCAGGAGTTGATTATGATGAAACCTTTTCACCAGTGGCCAAGATAAAGTCTATTAGGGTTTTGTTAGCCATAGCTGCATTTCATGACTATGAAATATGGAAAATGGATGTCAAAACCGCTTTCCTTAATGGAAAGTTGGCTGAGGATGTTTACATGGTTCAGCCAGAGGGTTTTGTCAGTACAGAGTACCCCAATAGAGTGTGTAAACTCGAGAAATCCATTTATGGATTGAAACAGGCACCTCGCAGGTGGAATCTTTGCTTTGATGAGAAAGTCAAGGAATTTCGCTTTTCGAGGAGTGAAGATGAATCTTGCGTCTATATCAAGGCTAGTGGGAGCATAGTCAGTTTTTTGGTACTGTATGTGGATGACATACTACTCATAGGAAATGACATCCCAACCCTGCAGGAAGTAAAGTCCTGGCTTGGGAAGTGTATCGTTATGAAGGACCTTGGTGAAGCTGCCTATATCCTAGGGATAAAGATTTTGAGAAACAGGAGTAAAAGGCTAATTGGACTTAGTCAAAGTACCTACTTGGACAAAGTGTTGAAAAGATTCAACATGCATAACTCCAAGAAAGGTGAGTTACCCATTCAGTGTAATGCCAGATTGAGTAAGACACAAAGCCCTAGTAGTGAGGCTGAGATAGCTGAAATGAGTCGACTTCCTTATGCTTCAGCGGTAGGATCGATCATGTATGCCATGACGTGTACTCGACCTGATGTAGCTTTTGCTTTGAGCATGGTTAGCAGGTATCAGGCGAACCCTGGCAAGGAACACTGGACTGCGGTAAAGAATATCCTCAAGTACCTGCGAAGGACTAAGGACTGGGTCCTTACGTTCGGTGGGAGTGATGACTTGAGAGTTGTAGGGTATAGTGATGCTAGCTTTTAGACTGATAGGGATAATTTCCGCTCTCAGTCGGGCTGAGTCTTTACCCTAAACGGAGGAGCAATTTCTTGGAAGAGTTCCAAGCAGGAGACAGTGGCTGATTCCACTTGTGAATCAGAGTATATAGTAGCAAGCGAGGCAGCAAAGGAGGCGATATGGCTAAAGAACTTCATCGGAGACCTTGGAGTTGTACCAGCTATAAAAGAGCCAATGGAGATTTTTTGTGACAGCAATAGTGCGGTTGCCTTAGCCAAGGAACCAAGGGATCACGGGAGATCCAGACACTTCGACAGAAAATACCATTTTATCAGACATCGAATCGAAGAAGGACTCCTCATGGCGAAGAAGGTATCATCGGATGAGAACCCAGCAGATCCCCTCACGAAGGGACTGAGTAGGTTTAAGCATCTCCAGCATGCTCGGAGCATAGGGCTAAAGGATGATATAAGTTTTAGTAGTTAGATAAATTATGAAATTTGTAAAGTGTAATTGACATTTGATGATGAATAAAAGGTGTTTTATTTATGAGTAAAGTGTTGCTATCTCTTGTCGATCTTTTACTATATTTCTTTTGCATGTTTTGACTTCCAGAATAATTATGTTTGGTATATCATATTATTCAAACCTCCACAGTCGGTCATATGTCGGAAGCAGGTATGAATCAAGACTGTCATGATTGGTTGCAGAGGTCTAAGGTGTTGGATATGGCTACAACAATCATGAGTGCTCATAAGTTCTGAGCATTGGACTCAACCCACGCTCACTGGAATCACTTCATGGAATTTTATCTCGAGTGATCGTGAGACGGTAATATCATATAAGTCTTCAAAACTAGAGATATGATTTGTTACTTACGAGTTGGTTATGCATTGATTGTACGTAAATGCATTGGTAACTCGATGTTATAAAACGTGCTTTTGTGTGTAATTCAATGAGTGGTAGAAAAAACATACGAGTCGAAGTTTATCTGTTCCTTCTTGGATTAGAAGCTAATATTTGGGCCCCTCGATGATTTTGTTTTGACCTATGTACCGGGCCCAGTCATAACTAAATTGATGTGTTCAATTGAGTTCTATGTCAAACAAATCAGAAATCGGGAAACAAATGTTGGACAATAAGCAAGACAATGTTCCATGTATTTGTCCGGCTGATATCTAGAACAGAGGATTATATGATCACTTATCTAAATGGCGCGTTCTAGTTCAACAGAGTTTAAAGAGCTACGATTGCAGATCGGTTCCTGAAGTTATACTTGCAAATATAGTTACTAGACTTATCCAAGTGGGAGACTGTTGGATATAGTGTCTAACTCCATAACTATATTTGGTATGTACTTGACCCGACCCGGCATGGTCCATTTGGGTTGCACTTCACCCGAACAATTTATGGATAATATTTGAGAATAGTACAAGTTATGATTTATTAATATATTATAAGTTCTAATATATTAATATAAGATCATATTATTTAATTAGTAGTGATCTATAATTAATCTAAGATTAATTTAGTGATCAAAGATATTACTAATTAAATATAGGCTTCTATATTTATATAGTGTGGGCTTATGCTTATTTGGAATGGGCTAGGCTTCGATGGAGAAGTCCATGGACACTCCATGGAGGTTTAAGCCATGGATCTCATGGAAATGAAGAGACATGGGTATTAGGGTTTACATGGGTGTAACCCTAATCCACCACAGTATATAAAGGAGGCTTTGGCTCTTGAAATCACTACCAGTTGACACATGTTGAGGTGAGGGCCGATTTCAAGAGAAGTGTGACAATTCTCTCAAAGTTCCAAGTTTGTGGTGATTTGTGACTTTCATTTGAGGCATCCACACTATTGGTGCTAGGCTCTAAAACTCCAAGCAATCAACTACAACTACAAGGTAAGTGTTTATACTAGCTTTATTTGATTCAAGTTCCCCATGCCATGCTAGTTAGGATATAAGCCTTGGAAAAATAATTATTTGCATGTATCTTAGACAAACATAGATCCAAGGTTTATTAGGGTTGCATGTACACTTAGGAAGTGTTAGAATGCTCAAAACCCATCAGAATCCTCCTATGAAATCCACGATCTCAAACTCCCAGCATTTCGAGCGCACCTTCGTCCTACCCTCACTCTCTTAAGAGTGGCTAATCCTTCCTCACACCGACTTTCTATGTACCGCATCCATTCTAGGGAAACCACCGCTTCCTTATCCAATTACGCAATTGGTGGGCTGACCCCACACGACTAACCATACGACTAGCTGCCACACGACTCTCCATTTGTGCTAGATGACTATTACATGAATACAATCACATACTCCATAGTTTAAACAATATTACGCTAATAGATTCAATCCCACAACGGGGTGGACACAAACAAGAGCTGCACAGTAGGACCAAACCCCTTACCCTAAGACCATTTAAACCATGCAACATGTGACTTAGCATGTTCACTCAATAGCCACTTCACACGCGAAAGAGTCATACCATAAAAAATCAAGGATTCAATAAGAGACAAGGCGTCATATAATTATGCAATTCTATCATGCAATTCCTGAAGATCCCTAGCCTATCACTAGCAAGCTATTCTAACATATCACAATATCAAGAACAGTGTGCTAATTTGGGTCAACTTACTGGATCCGACTGATCGTACCCATCGAATCCTCTTTTTGTTATTTTGAAAACCATTTGAAATTCATTTATAAAATATTTTTCCTTAGTTTGAGACTGGATTCATATGAGTGTTCCTCCATATCACTCAAACCAAGGCTTTGATAACAGCTTGTAACATCCATAAAATTTCATAAAATTTAAACTGTTTCAAAACAACCATTTTTATATTGAAGTGTTTACAAAACCTATTATTTCCAAAACATTATTTAAAACCACAATCGTTCTCAACATAATTTTCAAAACATGTCATTATCAGAGTATCCAAGAAATCATAAATCCAAAAACGCGAGGATGTGTATGGTCACACGATCACACTGACAAGATCTGATGAAGTACCTAAAACCATTAAGCAAAACTGTATGCACGAAGCTTAGTGACTTCCTACAAAGTACCAACACCCAAACATATAACATATGCAAATAACAACATGCTCAAATACTTATGCCTAGTCCAATCAGCCCTAGGCTGGAATAACATGCATGTGTACAATGGGCCCAGTCATCCCCGGGATGGAATACCCTCGTATCATAAGTGGTTTGCTCCAATCAACCCTCAGGTTGGAATACCAAAAGTGTAGGGTCCATTCAACGATTGGGTTGGAATACCCCAAGCCTATTGACTGATAGACAAAGTAGTCCAGTCTCACCACAATCCATACTATCAGATCGGGTCCAATCAACCATTAGATTGGAATACCCCAGGCCAATTCAATCCCGGGTTGGAATACCAATACTCAATGGGTCGAGTCATCCTCGGGATGGAATACCTTCAAGCCCTTAGTATGAGTCCGGCTTACCACCCAGTGCTCAGATCGTATCTGGAATGCTCCTGGGTTTGTTGGATACAACACAGAGCAATGAAACCTCAACCAAACACAACATGTAGACATATAACAGATAACCTTATAAGTAGTCTACATGCAGATAGGCAGATCTACAGATCACAACTTATAGCGTCATCTTATAAACCATGATACCGATCTAACAGATAACTACTGAAAAATAGCATACCTAATAGGATATTGAATCCAAAGGGTCAACCTTGGTGCCTTCTACCCGTAATTATAGTGAGGAAAACTCACCTCGAATACTGAAGCTCATTGCAAGATTCCTTAGCTGCTGACGCGACGACACCTCCGATATATCAGATTAAAATAACACTTAGATAGCAATTGGGTTTCATTCTTAGGCCCGCCATCCATACTTGGGGTAAAATGACCATTTTACCCCTAACCCAACATGACCAAAAACTGAGGCCCAAGTCCATTAACCAAAAGGTCTAAAACCAAAAGATCCACTAAGGCCCACTAATGGCTCAATTTTCTAAATAGGGCCCAATCCTATATGGGTCTTATCCTAAGCCCATAAGTTTCTTAATTAAACTTATGATTACCTCAAGTACCCCCTTAGGACAACTTGGTCAAAGAAAAAAAGTAAAAAAGTCAAGGTCCACGGCCCGAGTTGACCCAACTCACCGAGTTGTTCCATCAAATCGTCGTGTTTTTCCATTTAACTGTAAAGTCGAGGAAAAAAAACCGATGGCTCGAGTTAATCCATAAGCTCATCGACTTTTCCAAAAAGCCACATCTTAATAGTTTCACAAATCAGATCTCCACCAATTATGATATCTAGAAGGGTAAAGATCAAGTAGTCAACAAAAAAGGTATTCTTATAACCCTAATATGATTAGATTTTGATTTTATATCTTAGAATTAGGTTTATTGATTTGGAAAATTAATTTTCATGTATAACTTGAGAAAAACCTAATTCCAAAGAAATAAGGGTTGCATGTGAACCATAGAAATGTTGTAATGCTCAAAACCCATAAGCGGTATTAGAGATTAGGGTGTTTTTCTGTTATATTTGATTCTATTGTGTTTTGCCAAAGCTGAAGCAAAATCGTTTTTTGTTCACTGCCTGATAAACTCGACGAGTCCAAAGATGGACTCGACAAGTTGGACCAACTCGGAGAGTCCACTCCTTAAATTGTTTTAATTGTTTAAATTCGAATTTGATGTTATGGTAATGAATATCCTCATCTAATTGATAGATAATGTCCAAATTTTAAGATAATGTCCAAAATTATGTGATTATTCAATTATTTAAAATTTCATCTAGAAGTTTTGAAAAGTCTCAAAAATTGCCCTCAAGTTTTGGAATTTAAAATTTGATTCAAAGTTTTAATTTTGAAATATTTAATTCTAAAACTCTAGTGTTTTAAAAGATTAAAATACAACCATTATACTATTATAATATTCAAAGATTAACATGTATATATATGTATAAGACGAGTCAGTCTTATCGTCAGAAGGTCTCATTCACAAAGATGGTCTATAAGGGATGTTTAAGGAAGCGGCCTGTAAAATGACCGCCATTTGGTATCCACTCTTACCCACAATAGTCTTGACTAGTGGAGGGTCGTTAGACGAACGAGTAGTATAGGACATTAATTCCTCGTTAATATGTATAATGAATAATATAAAGTAACTAAATGTTTTTATAAATTCCCAACCTTAGTTACTTTATGAAAAATATGAAAATGATGCTAGTCCATGAAATTACACTTTGCACCTTTTCAAGTCGTTAGTGGAGCGTATGTGGTTAACCAACATAGTGACTTAGACTAACAAGGGTGGAAAAGGGTATATCAAAAATTACCATAGATCAATGGAGCATGTGTGGTTAATCGACACATTGATTAGGTGGTAAATAACATCGAGAGTGTGAAGCTAATTTGCATGGTTATTCACACTTTGTTTGTGATCCTCAGTAACCTAGTCACAAAGTTAGAGGGCATAATCGAGATTAAACATGTTATTGAAAAGTTCAATGAATCTCAAAAGAATCTAGGAATTTCATTTCTTTTAAAACCTAATTCATCATTTCATTTTTCGTGGTGGAATTGGTAAATCGTCATTTACCTACCTTCAAATAATTTGCAATTAGATTACGACATCCCTCCTCTGAATTGTGTATTATTGTGTTGGGTCCTAGCCTTAATATTTCATTTGGGTGTTATCTTAAGGATTCTTTATCTAATCAAAACTTTCTTCCTTTTCTTTTTTAGATATTTGGCTCAAACAACGCTTTTGGCTCAAACTTCAACTTCTCAAGCTCCTTTTCTCTTTTAAACATTTGTGGGATGGTCACCTTCGGTGGATCCAATTTCAATGTTTGGATTCAAAACATTCGAATGGCCTTACGATACAAAGAGATAGAATACGTCCTTGACAAAGAACTCAAAGAGATAGATTAAACCAAAGCTTCTGCTGAACAAATAGTTGAGTATAAGGCTCACGAAAAAGACACGACAAAGGTATCGTGTATAATGGTAGTCACTATGAGTCCTGAGCTACAACGATTCTATGAGGACTACTGACCTTATGACATGTGCAAAGATTTGATGGAAAAGTACCATCAAAGCATGCGTTAGGAAAGGTACGAGATTGTCGCATTGCTGATAAAAACCAAGATGAAAGATGGAGACTCCATCACAGGCCACTTGCAAAAGATGAAAATGTATGTGGATCGGTTGCTTTAGTTGAATGTTAACTTTGATGAAGAGTTGGCGACTGATATTATTCTCCAGTCTTTAGCTCCTTGTTATGATCAGTTGAAGATGACTTATCATATGAACATGGAGGAAGTCACCTTCAGGAAACTTCAAGGTTTGTTGAGAACTGCTGAAAGTAGACTTTAAGGCAAAGCTGTCAAGGCCACCCCGATTGTTGCTGCCCCCGTCCTCACTATAGTACATCGAAAAGGAAAGAATATGAAAGCTCCCTCTAAGAGCCACCAGGGAAAGTCCCATGTTGGATCCTCTTCAAATGGATCCAAAGGTAAAAATGATTCTGCCACTCCCTCATCTGATCCTAAGGAGGTAACGTGCTTCTACTATAACAATAAGGGGAATTGGAATCGAAGCTTCCCAAAATACTTGTAGGACATCAAGGATGGGAAGATAAAGTCCTCCTTCATAGGTATTTATACTATTCAATCTAATAACTCATCACATGCTAGTTCTTGGGTCCTTGATATAGGATGTGGTTTTCACATTTGTTCTGATTTGAAGGGGCTAAGAAGAAGTAGGAATGTGGAGCATTAGAAGATGAACCTGATAATGGGGAATAGGAAATCGTCGCCTATCACCAAGATCGGAATTTACTCTTTAGTGCTTAGTAGTGGGTTAGGATTAGACTTGAATGATTGTTGCTAGTCGTCATAGATGACGAGGAATAATATTTCTTTTCATGGTTTGTACTGATAAGGTTTTATATTTTCATTTAGTAATGAAGTTGGTTCTATTAACGCTTTCTATAATGGTGCTTTATATTTTAAAGCATTGCCTTGTAATGGTGTATATAAAACTATGATGGTTGTAGACAACTTAGGAAATAATGTGTTGCATATCGATTCATCTAATGGTTTAGACAAGGAGTGCTTGTGGTATTGTCTCTTGGACATGTCGATAAGAAGCTCATAGCCCAACTCCAAAAGAATGGAGTCTTGGAGTCATTTCACCTAAATTCAGATGACATATGTGAATCTTATTTACTTGGAAAGATGACTAAATCACCTTTCACTGGTACTTATGAAAGAGGTGAGGGATTGTTGGATCTCATACACACAGATGTATGTGGGCCCTTCAGATCCAACATAAGGGATGTTAACCGCTTCTATGTGACTTTTACCGACGATTATAGCAGATATGGGTATATCTACTTAATCAAGCACAAGTCGGAAACCTTTGAAAAGTCCAAAGAGTTTAAGAAATAAGTGGAGAATCAGTTGGGTAGGAAGATAAAGATGCTCAGATTTGATAGGGATGGTGAGTATCTTAGTATCGAGTTCCATGACTATCTTAAGGAATGTGGAATTGTTTCACAATTGACGCCTTCTAGGACACCGCAACTCAATGGTGTGGCTGAGACGCACAATAGAACCTTGTTGGACATGGTTCGTTCCATGATGAGTCGAGCTTCGTTACCTATCTCATTTTGGGGGTATGCCTTAGAGACTTCCCCCCATATCCTTAATCTAGTCCCAACTAAGAAGGTTGCCAAAACACCTCACGAGATGTGGACAGGGAAGGTTCCCTCATTGGTAAATATCAAGGTTTGGGGTTGTGTGGCTTTCATAAGACGAGAGACTCACAACAAGTTAGAACCTCGTAGCGAGCAATGTATTTTTATCGACTACCCACATAAAACTTTTGGATATCTTTTCTACAGACCTAGTGACAACGTGGTCTTCACAACAAGGAGAAGGGTTTTCCACGAAAGAGAACCCATATGCCAAGAGCACAGTGGGAGGATAATTGATCTTGAAGAGTTTCAAGAGTCAAGCGGTAAAGGAACCTCTAACACTAGCACTCAACTTGAGGAAGAGATTTGTGTTGAACTAGTTGACGAGTCCTTACGTTTAAGATGTTCCAGTAGAGTTAGTGTTCAACTTTATTATATGATTTCCATATAACTATTGAAGGTGATATTTTAATTGTGATAGTTCACTAATAAATTTGGATGAACCTAACAACTACAAGGAAGCCATGGTGGGCCCCAAGTCTGCAAAATAGAAAGAGGCAATGGACAGCGAGATTCAATCCATGTATGACAATCAAGTTTGGAACTTGGTTGACAATGTACTGGGTCATAAGATGGTCGTGTGTAAGTGGATCTTCATGAAAAAGACCGGCATGGATGGGAAAGTACACACGTTCAAGGCACGATTGGTTTCGAAGGGCTTTACCGAAATTCTAGGGGTTGAATATGATGATACCTTCTCACCGGTAGCCTAGATCAAGTCTATTAGGGTTATTTTAGCTTTCACTGTGTTTTATAATTATGAAATTTGGTAGATGGATGTCAAAACCGCTATCCTTAATGGGAAGCAGGTTGAACATGTTTACATGTGTTAGCCAGAGGGTCTTGTGGATGCTAAATATCCTAATAGAGTGTGCAAGATTGAGAAATCCATCTATGGATTAAAGCAAGTGTCTCGTAGATGGAATCTTTGTTTCAATGAGAAAGTCAAAGACTTTGGATTTTCGAGAAGCGAGGATGAGTCCTGTGTGTATGTCAAGGGTAATGGGAGTATAGTTAGCTTTCTAGTTTTGTATGTTGATCACATACTGCTCATAGGAAATATCATCCCGACCTTGCAGGAGGTTAAGTCCTGGCTTGGGAAGTGTTTCTCTATGAAGGATCGAGGAGAAGCTACTTACATTCCTGGGATAATGATTTTGAGAAATAGAAGTAGGAGACTAATAGGACTTAGTCAAAGTACTTACTTGGACAAGGACTTGAAATGTTTTATCATCGAGAATTCCAAAAAGGAGCATTGCCAATCCAAAGCAATACCAAGTTGAGTAAGAATTAGAGTCCGAGTACCGATGCCGAGATAGCAGAAATGAGTCGAGTGCCATATGCTTCTGCCATTGGCTTTATTATGTATGCTATGACATGTACTCGCCCTGATGTGGCTTTTGCGTTGATCATGGTTAGCCGATATCAATGGAACCCAGTAGAGCTCATTGGACTACAGTTAAGAACATTCTTAAGTACCTGCAAAGGACTAAAGAATAGGTCCTTACACTTGGTGTGAGTGATGACTTGATCTAAAGGACCCTATTAGTTTTAGTATTTAGATTGATTTTTAGAAACTTGTAATAAATAAACGTAATTGGCGTTTGATGATTAAGTAATGGAGATTTATTTATGAGTAAATTTTACTATCTTGTGTCGATTGTTTACTATTGTTTCATTCCTGCATGTTTTACTTCTGGAATAATTAGATTGTTCAAATTATCCACAATCAATCATACTTTGGGAGAAAGTTATGAGGTTAGACTGTCACAAATTGGTATGTAGATTGTCTAAGTTCTTAGACATAACAAAGGTTTGCTGCAACGTTTATGACTAGTTCTGAAATAAGATTAGAGTATTGGATTTAACCCAGACTCATTGAATCAATTCATGGAATCTATCACGAGTGATTGTGAGACTATAATATCGTATAATCTTTAAACCGAGATATATGAGTTGTTGTTTACATGTTGTTATGCATTGATAATGTGTAAATGCATCAGTAACTTGATGTTATAAAACGTGTTATTGTGTACGATTTTATGAGTAAATAGTACAAGAATATAAGTCAAAGTTTATCTATTCCTTTTATCCTAGGAGGGTAAAAGTGATATCTTGGGCCCCTCGATGACTTTTTGTCGACTTATGTTGCGGGCCCGATCAGGAGTGAATTGATGTGTTTAATTAAGTTCTATGTCAAACAAATTAGAAGTCGGGAAACAAACTGTTGAACATTGAGAATGATTATGTTCCATGTCTTTGTCCACACGATATCTTCTAGAACAGAGGATTATATGATCCCTTATCTAAAGGACACATCATTCACTAGGTCAGAGTTCGACAACGACTTTTAAGAGCTACGATTGCTAATCGGATTTTGAAGTCGTACTTGCAGTTAGAGTTATTAGACTTATCCAAGTAGGAGACTGTTGGATTAGGTGTCTAAGCCCATAACTATAATTGGTATGTACTTGACCTGATAGTAGCATAATCCTTTTGGGTTGCCTTCGCCATAGCAATTTGATAGGATGAGTTTTGGAGAAAGAGGTTATATAATGATTTATTAATGTATTATAAGAATAATATATTAATTGAGAAATCATATTAGTTAACTAGTATTGATCAGAAATGAATTTAGTGATCACAAGAGACTGATTAAAAGAACGTGGACTGATTATGTAAATCACTAATAGTTGTAGTTTGGGCTAATGGATCCTATTGATATGGGGTGGATGAAAATCTATGGGAAGCCCATAGAGTTTTCGTCCATGGCCTGTCATCTAGGGTCTGTGGATTGCTTACGGCCTAAGCAAGGGAATTAGGGTTTCCAGTTGAAAACCCTAGTAGCCACAACTATAAAAAGAACCCCAAGGCTCTTGAAGTCAACACTTAATTCTATAGAAGAAACCCTGTCCAAAAATTTGTAGCTTCCACCTCTCTCTCTCTCTCTCTCTCTCTCTCTCTCTCTCTCTCTCTCTCTTTCTTGTTCATCCATTGCTAAGTGGTGTTTGTGACTATATTAGAGGTGTAGAACTTGAGGCACTAAGCTCTTAAAGGTCAAGATCAAGTAGTCAACAAGAAATTTATTCTTCTAACCCTCATATTTTTAGATGTCGATTTTATATCTTAGAAATAGGGTTCTTACTTTGGAAACATAATTTGATGTATAACTTGAGAAAAACTTAGATCCAAAGCAATTAGGTTTGCATGTGCACCATAGAAATGTTGTAATGCTTAAAACCCATCAGATTCCAGATCTAATGCCTCTCCTCCAAGCTTAGAAACTTCAAGATCTTCTAACTCCTTCACAATGCACAAAATGGACACCAAACTTCCTTCCAAGGCTCAAATACTTGACAATGGAGGCTACAACTCGATTTAGAGTTTTGATAACGATGGAGGCTGATAAGGAGGCCAACCAAGGGACATAAGGACTTTAAATAGGGTGCAACACCATAAAAATTAGGTTCTCCTTCCCAGCTATGAACTCGCCGAGTTGAGGCTCCTCAACTTACCGAGTTGCTTAATTAAATCTCATGGCTAAAACATTCCTTAACTCGCTGAGTTGAGGCTACCCAAATCGTTGAGTTAGATTGGAAGATCATACAAAAGACAACTCGTATACCTAGAAGTCAGGATGTTACAACCCTCCCACAGTCACAAGCCTTCATGTCGGGGTCTAACGCTACCTAGAGAAGGCTACGGGAAAAACCGTAGATTCACAACACTCTTGAAACTACTTAACGATCTACTGAATGCTACAGGTCACACTGCAATCTCAAAACATTTCCATACTTCCTACCTACCTAGTAAAGGATATAGGTCACCCTGCAATCTTACAACACTTCCATACTGCTTACCATCCTAGTGAATGCTACAGGCCACCCTGTAGTCTTACAACACTTATATCACTGCCAATATATTGAATGCTACGGGCCACTCCGTATTCTTGCAACAAACATACTACTACCATGGCCCCATCCTATGGTCTTGATAGGTTTTATAGGTTACCACTAAAAACGTGGCAGAAAAACGTAACACTGAGGTTCACATGCAACCTATTTGGATCTAGGTTTTCTCTATTGATAGCTATAATATATGTACATGAAAGAACCCTAAAGAAGCCCTATTATGATTAGAATTCACAATGAGATTAGGGTTTACATACATTTTGATTATTGATGTAAATAATCAATCAAATCCTTCTTCAACAAGCTATAGAAAGCAAGCACCAAAAATCTAATGCCTCTGATGGTTTCTACCCAAAGCATAGCAATTAGAACACTTGAGGAGAGAGGATAGGGATAAGAAATTTGACTATTCCTTTGGTATGAATGGTGGCCAAAAATTATAAAGCTAAGGTCCCTATTTATAGCTGATAGGAAATCCCTAGATAACCCTAATTTGAAATTAAATAATATTATTTCAAATCTTGACTTTATCTAGTTTCCTTATTATCCATTTTTTATGTATGGAATAATCAAAAACCCTAACGAGGCTCCAAATTTTTGACTTACATTAAAATATTCCAAAATCCTTCTCTTGTTTAACTATTGAATAATTACAACTTAGGTCCTTGCACTTTTAATTAATCCAATTAATCCCAAAATTAAATTCAATTAATTTCTGACTATTTTAAATTAAATAATAGTATTTATAACTAATGTAGTAATCTCATAATATAATATAGATTTTTTTATATTTATTTATTAATCATATAATAAACCAATAATTCAGCCTCTCTCTCTCTCTCTCTCTCTCTCCAGAAGTCATTCTAGTCAATTACTAATTTTGAGGTCAACCCAAAGGACTTTGCTTTTAATTCAAGTATATATACCAATTTAGTTATTGGCTTAGACACCAAATCCAAAAATCTCCCACTTGGATAAGTTTACAACTACAATCGCAAGGATAACTTGTAAATCAAACAGCAAAGTGTGTTTTCCAAAGCAACTGCCAAACTTTAATCTTATAAGACATCGATCCTACGATAAGTGATCAAGTATTCCTTCAATCTTCAAGATATTGTATGGACATGAAATAGGGATTTCAATCAATCTATATTCAAAAATTATGTTTCCCGATTTCTTTATTTGTGATGACCACATAAGACTACTAATTAAACACATCAATTTAGTCGTAGCTGGGTCCAATGCTATAGTGTCAACATTAAATCACTGAGGGGCCCAAATATATCATTTTTCTTGTTAGGGAAAAAATAACGAATAAACTTCGTCTTATATGCTTTTATCTTTTACTCACCAAATCATGCATGACATTGCATTTTATAACATCAAGTTCCTGATGTGTTTTCATAACACCAATGCACCACCAACTTCTAAAGTACAACTCATATATCTCCATTTCAAGAATATAAGATATTATCGTCTTTGAATTACTGATGATATAATCCATGAAATAATTCTTTGATCATGGATTTATCTAATACTCAAAATCTTCATTTTATAAGTTCTCATGAATATTGTAGCAACCATTGCAATGTCTAATATCCATAGACAATCTACAATATATTCATGACAGTCTTAATTCACTACTTACTTCTAAAAGTATGAGCGACTGTGGAATTTTGAATAATCAAATCATTCAGGAAGCAAAACATCCAAAGAGAAACAAAAAATAAACAATTGAAAAGGGAAGTAACCATACTCATAAATAATCTCTATTATTTAATCACCGAATCCAAGTAAATTTATTTTGTTACAAAGTTTCAAACTATCAACTACCTACTAAAATAAATATCATCTCTCAAGCCTATGCTCTTAGCATGTTGGTTGTGCTTCACCCTACTCAGAGCCTACGTGAAAGGATCAACATGATTATCTTCTGAGGATACTCTCTTCACCAGGAGATAAACTTCAACCCTATATGTGACGTGAGGGTACTTTCTATTGATATGCTTGATCTGCCATGATCATTGGGTTCTATGGTCAAAGAAACCACACCTTCATTATCATAGAAAATTTCCACTGGCTCTTGAATGGTCGATACTACTCCAAGATCGCGAGATGAAGTTCTTCAACCAAGCTTCCTACTTTGATTCCTCACTCGATGCGATGCATTTTGATTCAAAAGTAGAATCGGCCAACGTATCATGCTTGAATTGTTCCATGTCACTACTCCACCATTTAACACAAACACCCAGTTGAACTGAGAAAAAAAGTTGTTTCGATCTGTCTAAAAGTTGGAATAACTATATCCAGTAACTCTTAACGTATCACTACCACCAAGGATTAGAATCATATCCTTTGTCCGTTGCAGATACTTAAGAATGTTCTTTAATACACTACAATGAGCTCTGACAGGATTGCCCTGAAACCGGCTAACCATGCTCAAAGCCTAAGACACTTCAGGGCGAGTACATGTCATAGCATACATGATCGAACCTACATCCGAAGCATATGGGACTCGACTCATGTTAGCTATCTCTTCATTTGTACAAGGTCTTTGAGTCTTACTCAACTTGGCATTACTCTAAATAGGTAGTTTCCTTTTCTTGGAATTTTCCGTACTAAACTCTTTAGTATTTTATCCAAGTATGTAGTTTCCTTTTCTTTCTATCCCTTAGAATCCTTATCCCAAGAATATACGTTGCTACCCTAGATCCTTCGTGGAGAAATACTTCTGAAGCCATGAGTTCACTTCTTGCAAGGTCGGAATTTCGTTCCCATAAGGAGTATGTCATCAACAAAAAATACTAGGAAAGTTACTATACTCCCACTAGCTTTTACATATACAAAAGTCTTGTCCTCTCTCCTAGAGAAATAAAACTCTTTGACTTTCTCATGGAAACAAAGATTCCAGTTGTAGGATGCTTGTTTCAATCCATTAATGGATTTCCCAAGCTTACACACTCTATTAGGATACTTTGCATGTACAAGAACCTCTGGTTGGCTCATGTATACATCCTCAGATAACTTCCCATTAAGGAAAGTAATTTTGATATCCATTTGCAATATTTCCTAATCATTAAAGGCAGATATAGTAATCGTTATCCTGATAGGTTTAATCTTGGCCATTGTTGAGAAGGTCTCTTCATAATCAATCCCTTGGGTTTGAGTAAAGCCCTTCGCAACCAGTCGTTCCTTGAAAGTGTGTTGAGGCCATTCGTAATTCATAATCAAGGAAAGTAGGAGTGTTACTGATCTGGATGAAATCCGAAAATAATATTCAAAACCTTTTTTGAACAATGTATAAAAAGAAAAAATATTTCGCGTTATTTCTGACGAATAGCAACAATCAATCAAATCTATCGTAACATCACCACTGAGCACAAGACCATAAGTTCCAGTCTTGGTAACAAGAGAATATCACCTATTCCCCATGATCAGATTTATTCTTCCACGCTCCACCTCCTTACTTTCTATTAGCCACTGTCAACGATGGCTTGACGTTTCCATCCTAAATGTCTAGCAAGTATTTCAGGCAACTTCATTTTTAATCACCCTTTTAATTACAATAGTAGCGTGTGGCCTCTTTGGGGTCACTAACAGCAAGGGCTCTACATTGACGATCCAGCTTGGGTCTTGCCCTTCCAGTTCAATTTGGGATTAGCCTCCCTCTTCTTTCTTCTGTTTTTCCTAATGGCTAGGACGGTATCACTTGTAACAAAAGGCACTTGATTCTCTTTCATCCCTGATTCAGTTGTCCGCAACAAGTTGTGGAGTTGAGCCAATGTGGTATCTACGTTGAGCAAATGATAAGCCAATATGAACTCATCATAACAAGGTAGAAAGGAGTTAAGGACCATGTCAATGGCTAACTCCTCATCAGTAGTCACATTGAGCCTTTCAAGATGCTGCAGGTATCTCCGCATTCTCTACACATGATTTCAGATAAATTCTCCTTCCTTCAACTTGCAGGCCATTAACGCTTTGATGACCTCATACTTTTCTTGACATGATCTCTCGTGGAACTTTTCTTTAATATCCAAGCCTATCTCATACTGCCAAATTGTCCTCATAGAACTTTCGCAACTCAGGTACCATGGTTGCAACCATGATACAAGCAACCTTTGTTTCATCGTCATAGCGTTTCTTATAGGTGGCAAGCTCTTATGGAGTAGTAGTTGAATCATCGACTTCGACTAGAGGTTTTTCGAGGACATATTCTTTGCCCTCGTATCGATAAGTCATTTTGAGATTTGGCATCCAGTCCATGTAGTTTGGACAAGCTAATGTCCATTTTAAAAGGATCGATAGTATAGAAAAGTTGGTGTTGGTGGAAGATTGAGTAACAGTAGTATCTCCTGGAGAAGAAATCTATATAAGAGAGATAGTTTTAGTTAGTTAATATAAATCATTAATACTATAACCCAAAATAAATATTCAAGGCTATGATCCAATATAACAATTCACAACTAAGAAGAGCGATGTCGTAATCTTATTGCAAATTTATGAGTAGGAAAAATTCACCAATTTTAGTCTATGAAATTCCTAGATCTTTTGAGATTTATTAAATCTTATCAATGGCATGTTGAATCTCATATTATGATCTTATATTTGTGACTGGGATGTTGAGGCTCACAAACATGATGTGAATAACTATGCAAACACGCTTGGAAACATCGATGTTGTAACATCCCAAAATTTACGAAAAAAATTTCAATATAAATTAAACAATTATAAAACATATTACTGAAAATGCCATCAATGTTATGTCATATCATGAAAAAACAAAAGTCAATTATCTCAAAAACATATCATAGGAAAATAATGTCATAGTACAAATCCCAAGAATCTCATGTGTGGAAATCGTGTGTGTGATACGCTGCTATCATGTCGGCTCCTTTCCCTTCAAAGAAGGACTTGAAGCAAAAATTGAAAACTGTAAGCAGAAAGCATAGTGAGTTCCCCCATCATACCACATAACATACAATAAACATACTATCAGGCTTATCTAGGTGCCTGACCTACACTGTTGAGCATACCAGGATGCTCAACCTACCCATATTAGACATACCAGGGTGCAAACCAACCCCTGTCAGACATATTGGGGTGTCATACCAACCCCTGTCAGGCACATCTGGGTGCCCAACCTACCCCTGTTTTATTTCAACCGGTTACGAGGACTATTTCACCCCTACGACTACCACATAATAACATATCATAACATGCTGCTAGGCATATATAGGTACTGTCTACCCTTTCGGTCTCTTTCAACTGGTAACCTGCGACTATTTCACCCCTCTTACCGCTATCACATAATAGCATATCATCCTAGCACATAAAACATGATAGATAGTGGCATGCCAGGCAATTATCACAAAGACAAGCGTCTCAACCAAAAGCAACTACTAGTGGGCTGATATTGGTTCCTTCGACCCACTTCTACTGGAAACTAACTCACCTTGTAAAGCTGATTGTCGCATATCACATAAAGGAATCTTTAACAATTGCTCCGATGGCTCCCTGACTATCATTATCATAATAACACTTAGTCAAAATCCATAATACTTCTTAGGGTAAAATGACCATTTTACCCCTTGGTCTAATTTGGACCATACCCCAGCTCATTATATCTCACTAAAGGCCTACTAATGGCCCAATTTTCTAAATTAGGCCCAACTCCTCAAATGGGCCTTATCACAAGCCAAATAAATCCTTAGACCAAAATAAATAATTTCGAGTGGCTCAATATGGCCCAAAAGGCCCAATACCCTAAGTCTCAGTTCTAGGCCCAGAAACTCTACTCCACAGTGGGCCATGAGGTCCAACTATCCAGGCCCAAACTTCTCAGGCCCAAAAGCCCAAGTTTGCTACACTGTATGCGTACACGCGGCGTACCTGTCATGAACGCCCAGCGTACGCTCACCTTGACCAAAAGCGGGAATTTGACCCAGTACGTGCAGCGTACCAGGGTGTATGCCCAACGTACGGGCTAGCTACCTTGGGGCTCTATTTGTAACTTAATCCGTTAAGTCCTCATGTCCAAAATGTAGATCCAGGTCCTTTAAGACCTCCTAGTCCATAAAGTCACAAACTTTATGTGCTTGCATGCATGGTTGGGGGTCAAAACATGATTTTGTTCCTTAACCAAATTTTGTGACCATCAAACACTTGCATGGTTGTGGCTTAAGCATCAAGGTATGCTTTTTATGACTCTAAGTGCTTCTATGAGTTTAAAAGGACAACTCTTCTTGTCTAAAACTATCAAGATTCACGCAACCTCAACAACGCAGTCCGAAAGTGACATAAAACACCCCAAAATGAAATCTAAGCATGAAATGATCATGTTTGAAGCTTGATACCTCAAATGAGTCAGAAATGTTGCTAATCTTCTGGATCTACAAGTTCCCTTTGAATCCTTGCTCCTTCTTCAAACTTCTTTCACTTCCAAACACCAAAACAACACTAAAATTCTCTCAAGTGGCTACCAAGTCACAAGAACAAACAAGTATGGGTTAGGGTTTTCGTGGTGACTATCTAAGGGTGAGAGGGAGGCTGGACCAAAGGCCTAAGGTCCTTAATATAGGGATCACACCCTAAAATTTAGGGTTTTAGAACCTGCATGCGTACGTTGCACGTAACCTTTGATATGTTGGGCGTACATGCATGGCCTGCGCATTCCAATCTCTTGAGTATGATGACCGTACATGGCAAGGTATGCTCCGTGTATGGTGCTTCCACATCCCAATTACAGGGTACCAAAGGTATAAGCCCAAGCCTTTTTAAAACTATTAACCTTATATAAACAAGAATAGTACGTTATAAATCCCGGATGTTACGAATCTCCCCCAGTTGAATTAGACTTCGTCCTCGAAGTCTGCTGCTGTTGTTGGGAATAACTCGGGGTAATGCTCCCTCATATCGTTTTCTAGCTCCCACTTCCACTCCGAGCCCTTACGGTGCTGCCACTACACCTTCACCAGGTCTACTTCCTTGTTTATCAGCACCTTCGTCTTCCTGTCATGAATGGATACCAGTCGCTTGATGTAGTTTAGGCTGTTGTCCACCTGAATATCCTCTACATGCACCACTGTGGAGTCATCTACCAAGCACTTCCGCAGGTGGGAGACATGGAAGGTATTGTGGATCTAACTATGCTCAGCTGGTAGATCTAGTCGATACGCAACCCGGACCACCCGACATAATACCCATAACGGTCTAATGTATTTGGGGCCCAACTTACCCCGCTTCCTGAACTGGATGCCACCTTTCCATGGTGACACCTTCAGGAGGACCATATCTCCTACCTGAAACTGCAGGTCTGATCGTCATCTGTCAGCGTAGCTCTTCTGCTAACTCTGGGCCTTCTGGAGTCTACTCCAGACCTGTTGGATCCTCTCTGTCATCTTGAGTTCCACTTCGTTACTCCCCATGACCCTCTCTCCAACCTCACCCCAGTATATTAGGGTTCTTTACTTCCTACCATATAACATCTCGAAGGAAGGACGATCGATGCTCGATTGGTAGCTATTATTGTAGGAAAACTCTACCAAGGGAAGGTAGGTATCAAAGCTACCACCAAAGTCTAATTCACACACTCGCATCATGTCCTCTAAGGCTGAATTGTCTGCTCACCCTGACCATCCGTCTGGGGGTGAAAAGTCGTGCTAAAATGCAGACAAGTACCTAACTCGTCATGAAATTTCTTCCAGAACCTGAAAGTAAACCGTACATCTCAGTCAGAAATCGCAGAAATTGGTACTCCGTGATGAGCTACTACCTCTCGGATGTAGATATCGGCCAACTTCTCAGCCGGAATGTTCTCTTGAAGTGGTATGAAATGAACACTCTTGGTCAACCGATCCACAATGACCTAAATGGAATCCACTCCCTGTACGGTCTTGGGAAGTTTTGTGATGAAATCCATAGTAATATCCTCCCATTTCCAGACAGGGATATCCAATGGTTGTGTCTTGCCATGAGGCCTCTATTGTTCAACCTTGACCTTCCTGTAGGTCAAACACCTCTCAACCTACCGGGCTACATCCCGCTTCATGCAGGGCCATCAATAATCAGGCTGAAGATCTTTATACATCTTTGTCGCCCCAGGATGGATGGAAAATCTAGACTTGTACGCTTCTTCCATTAGGATCTGGTGCGCATCGCCTACGTACGGAACCCACACTCTCTGGTGAAGTGTCAACAACCCTTGACTATCATAGTCGAAGGAGGAAATACGTACCACTATATGCTCACTCTTTCGATGTTCCTCCTTTATAGCCTCCTGCTGGGCCTCTCGGATCTTCTCCAGAAGCGGAGTCACTACTCTCATCCTCAGACAAATGTCTCTGATTGGGGCCACAAATGCCTTGCGACTAAGTGCATTGGCCACAACATTGCCCATCCCTGGCCAGTAAAGGATCTCACAGTCGTAATCCTTCACCACATCTAACCACCGGTGCTGCCTCATTTTCAGATTCGGTTGATCGGTGAGGGACCTCAAGCTCTTATGGTCTGTGTAAATGGTAAAATGGACCCCTTGAAGATAGTGTCGTTTATTCTTGAGGGTGAAAACGACCGCCCCAAACTCCAGAACGTGCATCAGCTCTTTTGCCTCGTGAGGCTTCAGCCTCCTCGAGGCATAGGCAATGACGTGCCCCCTCTGCATCAACACTGAGCCCAAAACCGAGATGGACGCATCGCAATATACAACAAAATCATTAATGCCCTCTTGTAAGGCTAAAAGTAGTGCCTCGCACAACCTCTACCTTAATATCTTAAACGTTGCCTGCTGCTCAGGCCCCTAGCGAAATACAACAGCTTTCTTCGTCAGTCGGGTCAAGGGTACTGCTGTCTTGGAGAAGTTCTATATGAATCTTTGATAATAGGTTGCTATCTCGAGGAAACTCCGCATCTCAGATTCAGACTTGGGAACCTACCATCTCATCACGGCCTCCACTTTGTCCGGGTCGACCAAAATACTATTCTGGTTGACAATGTCCCCCAGAAACTGCACCTCGCGCAACCAAAACTCACACTTGGAGAACTTGGCGTACAAGCTCTCCCTCCTCAGGGTATCCAACACCTCATACAAGTTCTCATCATGCTGATCCTGCGTCTTGGAGTAAACCAAGATTTCATCATTAAAGACTATCATAGAACGATCCAAAATCGGTATGCATACACGGTTCAGGAGGTCCATGAACACGACAGGGGCATTGAAGAGCCCAAAGGGCATCACCATGAACTCATAGTGGCAATAACGAGTCCGGAAAGCATTCTTCTATACATACTTATCTCTAACTCACATCTGGTGGTAGCCCAAACGCAAATCTATCTTGCAAAACCAAGATGCTCCCTGTAGTTGGTCGATGAGATCATCAATCCTCGGGAGTGGGTAACGGTTCTTCACCGTTACCATATTCAGCTCCCTGCAATCTATACACATCCGATCTGACCCGTCCTTCTTCTTCACAAACAAGATCAGGGCTCCCCAGGGCGAACTGCTCGACCTAATGAATCCCTTGTCTTGCAGCTCCAACAGATGTCTTGACAACTCCTGCATCTCGGGAGGAGCCAAATGATATGGTAACTTAGCTATCGAAGCCGCACCAGGGACTAGGTCAATCCTGAACTACACCTGTCTCTTCGGAGGTATCCCATGAAACTCCTCTGATATACATATGAGTACTCTCGCACTACTGGCACATCACTCACGATCACCTTGCCCACCTCCTGGGTATCCATCACGTAGGCAAGATACCCTGCGCAACCTTGCTGAATGTAGCGCCTAGCTCTCGTTGCTGAGCACACAGTTTTTCCATGCTGCGGCCTCTCACCCTGAATCACAAACTCTCCCCCACTTGGGGTCCTAACATGTACCATCTGATGCGCACAGTCGATCACCGCCCCAGTAAGGCTCAACCAATCCATACCGACGATGACCTTGTTCCAATGCAATGGAATGGGAACCAAATCCACGAGGTAATGCTCATCATACATCCTCAAAACACAATCCATGTAGATCTCTGATGCCCATATAGAGCGGTCATCATCAATCTCGACCTCTAAAGGACAATCCAACATGTCAAAGTCTCAAAAAACCTCTTGCTAAGTTCAAGAGATACAAATGATCGGGTAGCCCCCGAGTTGAATAACACCTGTACTGGGATACCGTTCACACGGAATGATCCTAAACAAAACACATCAAACATAGAATATAAATATCATATTTGACATGTAGTAAGAGTTAGGTAGAAGAAAACATACCTGTCACCACATTCGTTGCGGAACTTGCCTCTTTAGTGGTCAGCTGGAAGGCTCGGGTCCTCACCACTAGAGCATTTGTCTTTCCCTGTCGGCCATCCATGATCCGCAGGGTCGCTGGAGCTGGTGCCGCCACTAGCATTCTTGACGTCAGTCTCAGGCAGTTGGCCTATTTATGGCCATTCTGATTGCAATGAAAGCAAATCAGGTCTGATGTTTGAAAGGTGGGGGTAGGCACAGTCCAATCCTTACCTAATGTGTCCCATTCTTGCCGCACTTATAAAAAACTGATCCCCGAGCTCTACAAAACCCCCTCGTATGGCTTACTGCACTTCCCGCAGTGGCTCCGGCCCTGATGGCCCTTCGACCTCAACTCGAATCCCTTAGGTTTCTTCCCAAAACCCTAGTCGCCTGCCCATTCTCCGGCTTCCTTTTCCTGATGTGCTCTATATCTATCTCCCTCTCCGTCGCTCTCACAATCATGTCATCCATAGTCGAGCATGCCGAGTAGCTGAAGCTCCCTTGCCAGCTGCATCGTATCCAGAAACTCCCTTGCCAGCTGCATTGTATCCAGAAACCCTAGTCGCACTATTGGCACATCACTCACGATCACCTTGCCCGCCTCCCGGGTATCCATCACGTAGGCAAGATACCCTGCGCAACCTTGCTGAATGTAGCGCCTAGCTCTCGTTGCTGAGCACAAAGTTGTTCCATGCTGCGGCCTCTCACCCTGAATCACAAACTCTCCCCCACTTGGGGTCCTAACATGTACCATCTGATGCGCACAGTCGATCACCGCCCCAGTAAGGCTCAACCAATCCATACCGACAATGACCTTGTTCCAATGCAACGGAATGGGAACCAAATCCAGGAGGTAATGCTCATCATACATCCTCAAAACATAATCCATGTAGATCTCTGATGCCCATACAGAGCGGTCATCATCAATCTCGACCTCTAAAGGACAATCCAACATGTCAAAGTCTCAGAAAACCTCTTGCTAAGTTCAAGAGATACAAATGATCGGGTAGCCCCCGAGTTGAATAACACCTGTACTGGGATACCGTTCACACGGAATGATCCTAAACAAAACACATCAAACATAGAATATAAATATCATATCTGACATGTAGTAAGAGTTAGGTAGAAGAAAACATACCCGTCACCACATTCGTTGCGGAACGCGCCTCTTCGGCGGTCAGTTGGAAGGCTCGGGTCCTCACCACTAGAGCATTTGTCTTTCCCTGTCGGCCATCCATGATCCACAGGGTCGCTGGAGCTGGTGCCGCCACTAGCACTCTTGACGTCAGTCTCAGGCAGTTGGCCTATTTATGGCCATTCTGATTGCAATGAAAGCAAATCAGGTCTGATGTTTGAAAGGTGGGGTAGGGACAGTCCAATCCCTACCTAATGTGTCCCATTCTTGCCACACTTATAAAAAACTGATCCCCGAGCTCTACAAAACCCCCTCGTATGGCTTACCGCACTTCCCGCAGTGGCTCCGACCCTGATGGCCCTTCGAACTCAACTCGAATCCCTTAGGTTTCTTCCCAAAACCCTAGTCGCCTGCCCATTCTCCGGCTTCCTTTTCCTGATGTGCTCTATATCTATCTCCCACTCCCTCGCTCTCACAATCATGTCATCCATAGTCGAGCATGCCGAGTAGCTGAAGCTCCCTTGCCAGCTGCATCGTATCCAGAAACTCCCTTGCCAGCTGCTGAAGCTCCATAGTCGGTGCAAACGCAGCCCTATACCTGGTCACAAAGTTTGACCAGGTCATTAATTCAATGCTTGGGGCTCCCAACGAATCACTAACTGCCTCCCACCAGTCTCTAGCTCTGTCTCTCACACATCTCGCAGCATACCTGACCTTCGATCCCTCAGGGTAGAAGCTCGTCAACTGTGCAGACTCGATGTCTGCAATCCACCTCCTGGCCACAATGGTGTCTTTCACCCCATGAAATTCTGGCGCACCACATCCCATGAAGTCCTTGAAGGAGAGTATGCATGTCCCTGACTGGCTAGATGGCATGTCACTCCGGAATGCATTGAGGCGATCCTCCATCAACTCAGGAATGCCTCTTGTAATCTCAGACGCGATGAAGTCGTGCAATCCATCATCAACCGGCTCGGAACCCGAACCCGAACCTAAACCTGATCCTGAACCGGACCCTAAGCCTCCTGGTCCTTGATGTGTCACCACCATTCTGAAATAAAACATATAATCGTCAGGGTTATACATAATCTCGAGAGGTCTCACACACTCTACAAGTTCCCTGGTTCTATCTCATCCCTCCTTGACTCGAGTATGGATCCTCTACTTTCAGTAGTATGGGCCCATACTACCTTCCACATCTATTCGTACTTTCCTCAAGGATTTGCGTGACTTCACCAAGTCCCTTTCACTACTACTGCTTGCTGCCCTAATCTCATCCTAGGCTTTCCCTAGGGTAACCTCTAACCCACTCTCTGACATCAGTTATATTAGAAGTCCCTGTTATCTCTCCCTAACTAGCTCGAGAATACCGTTACATATTACTAAGACTAGATAATTCTTCGAATGTGGGGTCCTACCCTACAACAGTTGGACTCAGACAAGAGCTGCGAAATAGGGCTAGACGTAAACCTCTGAAATTATTTAGTCCTTGTAATATGTAACTTAACATATTTGCTTACTAGTTAGTTAAAGATAACTGGAGATCCTAAAATCACAAAGCAAGCAGCATTCAGGCATTGAGTAACCCAAACCAAGCATATCCTAATCAGGGTATCATATCACTGACTATTCAGTTCTAGCATGTAATTTAATAAGCACATATAGCAGGCACATAAGGCATCTTCGTAGATCATGATCCCTAATCTAGCATGCAAATCTCATACACATACAATAGGCATATAAGGCATCCTTCCTAGATCCTTAGCCCTAATCTAACATGTAGTTCTCATAATCATATCATATATCATAGCAAACATGTATGGGTATATTGGGGAAAACTTACTTGAACTCAGCCGATTGCATGCATCACACACCTTGTTCTTTCTCAAAACTCTTAACTTTAATTTTTGAAAAGTTATTTTTCTTGTAAAAATCTTTCAAACCCTCGATTTGAGTCCAAACACCCCCGAAGGTGTGTTCGAATCCCTCAAACCAAGGCTCTGATACCAACTTGTCTCATCCCAAAATTTACGACCAAAAATTACATTTTAAATTAAACAATTATAAAACAGATGACTGAAAATGCCATCAATGTTATCTCATATCATGAAAAAACATAAGTCAAGTATCTCAAAAAATATCATAGGAAAATAATGTCAGATTACAAATCCCAAGAAGCTCATGTGCGGAAATCGTGTGTGTGATGTGCTGCTATCATACCAACTCCTTTCCCTTTGAAGAAGAAGGACCTAAAACAAAAGTTGAAAACAGTAAGCACAAATCTTAGTAAGTTCATTCATCATACCTCATACCATACAACAAACATATTCTCAGACATATCTAAGTGGCCAACCTACCCTGCTGAGCATACCGGGGGTACGCAACCTACCGTTCCTAGGCATACCGGGGTACCTAACCTACCCATGTTAGACATAACGGGGTATCCAACCTACCCCTGTTAGCTATATATAGGTTCCCTACCTACCCTCTAGTTTATTTCAACCGGTTATGGGGACTGTTTCACCCATACCACTACCACAAAATAACATATCATAACATACTATCAAGCATATATGGGTACTGTCTACCCTTTCGGTCTCTTTCAACCGGTAACGGGGGACTATTTCACCACTCCTACCACTATCACATAATATCATAGCATCCTAGCACTTAAAGTATACCAGATAGTGGTATGCCAAACAATTAATACAAAGACAAGCGTCTCAACCATAAGCAACTACTAGTGGGCCGACATTGGTGCCTTCGACCCACTTCTACTGGAAACTAACTCACCTTGTAAAGCTGAGTATTGCATATCACATAAAGGAATCTTTAATGGCTGCTCCGATGACTCCCCGGCTATCATTATCATAACAACACTTAGTCAAAATCCATAATACTTGTTAGGGTAAAATGACCATTTTACCCCTTGGTCTAATTTTAACCACCCAAGGCCTAATTATATCTTATCTTTCCCAGCCCATTAATAGCCCACTAATGGCCTAGTTTTCTAAATTGGGCCCAACTCCTCAAACGGGCCTTATCACAATCCTAATAAATCCTAAGCCCAAAATAAATAATTTTGAGTGGCCCAATATGGCCCAAAAGGCCCAATACTCTAAGTCTCGGTTCTAGGCCCAGAAATTATGCTCCACAGTGGGCCATGGGGCCCAACTATCTAGGCCGAAGCTTCTAAGGCCCAAAAGCCCAAGTTCACTACTTTACATGTGTACACGTGACGTACTTGGCATGTATACCCAGCTTATGCTGCCCTTGACCAAAAGCGGGAACTTGACCCAGTATGTGTAGCGTACTAGGATGTACAACCAACATACCGACCAGCTTCCTTGGGGCTCCATTTGTGACTTAATCCATCAAGTCCCTACGTCGGGAATGTAGATCCAGGTCCTTTAAGACCTCCTAGTCCATAAAGTCACAAACTTTATGTGCTTGCATGCATGGTTGTGGCTTAACCATCAAGGTCTAATTTTTATGAATATAAGTGCTTCTAAGAGTTCAAAAGGACAACTATTATGGTCTAAAACTATCAAGATTGAAGCAACCTCAATAACGGAGTCCAAAAGTGACATAAAACACCGAAAATCAAATCTAAGTATGCAATGATAAAGTTTGAAGCTTGATACCTCAAATGTGTAAAAAATGTTGCTAATCTCCCGAATCTACTAGCTCCCTTTGAATCCTTGCTCCTTCTTCAAACTTCCTTCTCATCAAAGCACCAAAAAAACACTAAAATGCTCTCAAGTGGCTACCAAATCAAAAGACCACACAAATATGGGTTCAGGTTTTTTGGTGGCGGTCCAAGGGTAAGAGGGAGGCTGGACCAAAGGCATAAGGTCCTTTATATAGGGATCAACTCCTAAAATTTAGGGACTTACAATCTGCATGCGTATGTTGCACATACCATTTGGTACGCTGGGTGTACGTGCATAGCCTCCGCGTTCCAATCTCTTAAGTACGCTGAGTGTACATGGCAAGGTACGCTCCGCGTATGATGCTTCCTCAGCCTAATTACAAGGGCTCAAAGGTCTAAGCCCAAACCTTTTTAAAACTATTAATCTTATCTAAACAAGAATAGTACCTTATAAATCCCGAATGTTACATATGTAATTTATTATCTCTAATTAATGCGTCGGTTAACCACACGCTCTCCATTAACAATGATAATTTTTGAGAGGCCCATCATTTCTCTTTAAAGTCCATATTAGTGTGCCGATTAACCACACACATTCTACTAATGAAATATTTAAAATATGATGTGTGTTTTAATGGATTAGCATACTTTTCACATTTTTCCTAATGTAAGTAGAGTCATATTTTTTTAGAAGAAGTTCTAGTACTTTTATATAATTATACTTTTAATGAGATGATGTCCTATCAAATTTGTTCGGCTAACAACCATCCACCATGCAAACACTACAAGAAAAAAGCCTTTTAATGACACACAAACAATGAAACTCATTGATTTACGATACACATTTTCTATTCGTTCTAAAAATAATGTCAGTTTTTAAAAATTTGTAGGTTCCCAATCTACTTGTGTATCAATCGATCCGTTTGATAGTGTGGAATCCCAATCAAATGGATAGCGTAAGATCAAAAATAAAAGAGAAGGAGAAGAAGAATAATTTGAATCTATGATGTATTCAAAGATATGAGTGATGCTCCATACACTTTAGATTCTCTCACTCACACTAATCTTCTCTCTAGTTTCTCTCTCTACAAAATGCTCTACTTCTCTCTTGCCCCCTTTTTCTCTCAAGCACTCCTCACCCTACATATATGAGACAGATGGTTGTTCAATGGTTTACGGCCGTAAACCTGTGTATGGCCGTAAACACAACTGTAAACACATTTATAGCCGTAAACACTGAGTTCTTTACGGTGCTAGACATAAAAACGATGGGTTTTATGCATAAGAAACAATCCTATGTGCTCATACAAACCCTAATGCTTGGATCTAGGTTTCTCTGTTGTACATGCTTTGAATCCAAGACTAATAAACTTAGATCTAACATAATATAAACTAAATTAGGGTTTATAGAATTACCTTTGATTGTTATATAGCAATAACAATCAATTCCTTGCTTGGATTGGCTTCAAAAGCGTAGTGCCTCAAGTGTTGCACCTCTAATGGAGTCACAAACACCTTATGCAACTTGGATGAAGAGGAGAAGAAGAGAGGCTGCCCAAAAACGACTAGAAACCCTAGAGAATCAGTTGTCCACGTTTTTGGAGCCTAAGGGGTCCTTTATATACTTGTGTGGGCTGCTAGGGTTTCAGTCAAAACCCTAATGGACAGCTTAAACTCTAAGAAGCCCATGGAACCTTCTGGATAAGGCCATGGACGAAAATATGGGCTTCCATCATAATTTCGTTCACCCCTTACTCCTTTAGCATTCCTTAGCCCAATAACTCAATTATCCAATAATTGTAGTCCAGTCCCCTAAATTTAATTAATCTCTTTTAGCCACAAAATTAACTCTTAATTAATTCTTGACTAATATTAATTAAACAATATGATTTCTCCTTTAATATATTATTATCATAATATATTAATAAATCATATTTAAACCTTTCTCTCCTTAAATCATCCTACATATTGCTATGGTGAAGGCAACCCAAAAGGACCTTGCTCATAATCGGGTCAAGTACATACCAAAATAGTTATGGACTTAGACACTAATCCAACAGTCTCCCACTTGGATAAGTCTAATAAATATTTTCCGTATGACTTCAGAACCTGATCAGCAATCGTAGCTTTCAAAAGCCGCTGTCAACTCTGATCTTATCAGATAGTGTGTCCTCTAGATAAGGGATTATATATTCCTCCATTCTCAAGATATTGTATAGACATAAGACATGAATTTCAATCGTTCTTTCTATACTGTTTGTCGACTTCCGATTTATGATGACTGATAACAGACTACAATTGAACACATCAACTTAGTCCCGGCTTGCCCAAGCGCTTAGGTGTCATCACTAAATCATCGAGAGGCCCACAGATATGGCTTTTATCCCACTTTGGGTGAAAGAAATGGATAAACTTCGACTCAAATGCATTTATTGATCGAATCACACACAACAATAAGTTTTATAACACCAAGTTACTGGTGCGTTACTTATGATCAATGTGCAACCAACCAACAAATAACAACTCACATGTCTCGGTTTCATGAATATACAATATTATCGTCTCACTAATCACTCGTGATAAAACCATGAAGTGATCCAATACTCTAATCTTATCAAAGCATTCATGAATTCTGCAGCAAACTTGTGCAATGTCTAAACACTTTAGACAATCTACAGACAGATTCATGACAGTCTTTATTCATACCTACTCCCAACGTATGACTGACTGTGGATGTTTGAATAACCTAGTTATTCTGGAAGTCAAAACATGCAAACTGAAAAATAACAATAATACTTAATCCTATATGGCCCCAAACTTGTGGAAGTAAATAAAACACTTCTATTTATCCACCATATTGATTACTCATTATTTAATGTTTCGGATAATCAACTTATTACTTGAATTACAACAACAATTGTCCCATGCTCTAAACATGCACACTTTGTTTCCTATGGTCCATGCTTTGTGAAATAGATCACCTGAAAACTTTTCCAATGACGCTCATTTCACAATTCCTTAATCCTAATTATTAGTGTAAGAACACAATGTTCTTGCCACTACTAGAATACCAAGACTTAGCTAATGAAATTACAAAGTACTTTCTTAGAAATTGTTACAAGACAATTCCATAGATGTGAAGTCTCACATTCAAAATACATTCCTTTGAACATCCTTCTCGCATAAAATTTTCTAATCAATACATAGACTCTCAATATCCAACTCCCAATATGGGAACATTTCCACATTTACCATATGACAACTCATTCTTAATAGAATCTTATCTATTCTTAATAATGTCGATATGGTCCATCCAATACCATACTCCACCCTACTCACAAGCAACCAATCCTCATCGAACTTTGGATCGTCCTTTGATAGTTGTTTAATTATTTTAGTCAAAACCAATTCTAGTCCTTTTTCCCTCTTAATGTGCTAGACATTTGGAAAATTTTAGAATGGTGAAATATTATAGCATTTGCAATCGAACCTATACCCGAAGCGTATGGGACATGATGCATAATGTCTTACATAAAAGTATAATACTTTACCAATCTTTTGCCATAATATTTTATGTGTCATGTTCTCACAATTCGAACTATGAAGAGGGATGTCGTAATCATAATCGAATTTTAAGAACACACAATGTATCCTTTGACTGAAAATATTAAAATTTCTCAATCTAAGCTTTAGATTTTGAAACGAAGTATAATATTCTCTCCCTTAATTATAGCGAAAACAATGTTTCAACCCACGCAACTTTGGAAATTGAATCTTTTTTTTTATAATTAATATTGCTAACTTGCAATACTCGCCATAATAATCATAACACTTATGCTCCCACTGGCTTTGACATGTATATAGAAAACAAATGAGCTTCCAGAAAAACAATGCCTATTGAATTTCTGAAATTCATATTTTTAATACCAGATGCTTCGATAAGCCTTTATCTAAGCTTCTTAAACTTATACACCTTTGGCTTAGATAGCTCATATGTGTGCTTAAACAATTTAGAACTTATGTTACTAAGTTCCAAATGTTCAAACTAATTGCCAAATCTCATAATTCGAACTACGGAAAGGGATGCCGTAACCATAATCGAATTTGAGAATACAATTTTCATAATTGCTATCTTCTTAAGATCTCTCCTAGTGAAAGCATTTCCTCACAGTCATTTTCATGAAGGAGGGAATCTTATGACACTTAGATTTTATGGTGTATGAGTTCCTATCCATGTGAATTTGCCAAAGCCAAGGTTTGTGACAAATCCAAACTCATATGGACTGAACTTTCTTAATCTTGATTTCTTGCCCTATGGTAACATGAGTGCCCACCATGTCTTCCAAGTAGTTTAGTAACTCGTCCTTACATATCAATGTACTTTCCATCGACTAAGGCTTTAGTATGCATTCAAATGAGTACTCATAGAACTCACATACACAATTAATTCGATTGGAATGACAGTGAAACAAAATAATGTCATTACGATAGGTTGTAAACCTCAAGTCGTGTGCTAGTGAAGATTGATAAGGTTGATTCTTGATTTGTTCTTGAAACCTTTCAAGACCATTTAGACTCCCACTGACTCCTTGACATATAAGATTCTCTTGTTAAGAAACATTTCTTGACAAAGCAAATACCCAAGAGTTAGTGTAGTTCTTATCAAGACAAAACACTTCACATAATTGGTCCTAGTTGGTCTTTGTCTTACCCAAGACAGCACAACTTACCAATTTCAAATGTGTAAGAATAAGAAAACTTTTCCAAGTTCCACATTTGATGAGTGTTATAAACCTACTTAAAACTTTTCACTCAATGTCACAATCTTGACTCTACGACTTGATATTGGAACGAAGTATGGTTGACTTATTGATTTAACCATTTCTACAATACTTGATTCCTCTTCTTAGACATGCAATTGCACTAAGACTCACTTAGAGGATCTATTGAGACATGGTTCTTAATCTTTAAGACTTATCATAAAACACAATAAAAGGTACTCTCCCTTCTTCTTAGAAAGGAGAAACTTTTATCTTTCTGCCTACTTGATTCTTCTTTATTCGTTCTACTATTCATTGAAACTCTTTCAATCAACTCAGAATTACACTTAATCTCATATTTACTAAACTTTAGTAAATCATGACGAATATCTTTGTCACTCTTGTGGTGGACTTGATCAACGCACAACCTAGTGTACTTGATCTCCTTGTCCTTTAATTGACACTTTGTCAAAGAATTAGCCAAAGTTTCCCAAATGTGAAAGTTTTTCATTCATCATACAATACACATTGCATGATTCCAACTTTCTGTCCAATTGAAACTTAGGTGATGAGAAACTCTCCCTATTTGGTAAACTTTTGACATTTCCACAAATAACATAATTAAGAATTAAATCCATTTTGCTAATAATGGAAGTACACAAACATCATTTTTTCATATATTTCATTGCAAGGATAAACAAATAAGATAAAACCAAAATTTATTTTATTCATAAAAACAGCGGAAAACATGTCCTTACAATGCAAAATCCGAATGATAACTATGTAATCATATACTCCTAACAAATCTATCATAACTTCCTAAGTTCAAAATATGATCTTCAAATCCATGCGATCGAAATCCATTTCTTCGTGATCAGACTCATCTTGCTCTTCCATCAAACTTCCTTTCTCTAATCCTGCAAAACATGCAAATGTAATCTTATCACATTATGAATAAGGAATAGGAATTTAAATGGAGTTAGATAGTGGATTTTATACCTGAAGTAGAGCCATACTTATCGACTCTCCCATCTCTTAGACTCTTCAGGTCCTTCGGGCAGCTTCGTATCCATTGCCCCTTCTCTTGGCAGCAGGAACAGGTGGGTTCTCCTAGAGTGTCCACGGAAGCATGGTTGGTTGAATTATCAGACAAATATGCTCCATTACTTCGCCAAATCATTTCCGATTCAGCAGCAATAAGCATGTAAGTCAAGTCAATGAGGGTTGCATCAAGTTTCATCATATAATACTCTCTTATGAACTCATCATATGATTCAGGGAGTGACTGAAGAACCCAGTCCACAGCCAACTTATTGGAGATAGACGCACCCAACATAATCAACCTATCAATGTGTGATTTCATCCCTAGGATGTGAGCACACATGGGTTTACCATCTTGATGTTCCATTGCCAATAGGGATTCGGTGATCTTGAACCTTTCAAATATTCGATCTTGAGGGTTAGGGAGAAGAACGGGAGGAAGAGGAGGAAGTGAAATCAAGCAGGTCCACATTGATCCTTCACTTTGAATCAAGATTCCACTTTCATAAGGAACGCCTTTTCCTTGGGATTCGGGAATACCACGGTTGGAGTCAGACATCTACAAAACGGGAGAAAATTCAAGTTAAGTTGATTGAGTCCTTAATAAAACACCCAAATGAGTTATCAAGGCTAGGATCCAACACAATATTCTACAACCTAGAAAGGGATGCTGTAATCTAGTTGCAAAATATTTGAAGGTAGGTAAATAATGATTTACCAATTTCCACCATGAAAAACGAAAAGGAAGATTAAGTTTTAAATGAATTGAAACTCCTAAATCTGTTGAGATTCATTGGACTTTTCAATGGCACGTTTAATCTCGATTATGCCTTACTATTTGTGACTGGGATGCCGAGGATCACAAATAAGGTGTGAATAACCATACGAATCACGTGGTGCGCCCAATGCTACTATCACCTAATCAGTGTGCCGGTTAGCCACACACGCTCCATTGATCTATGATAAGCATCGAGCCACCCTTCGCCACCAATGTCATCCCCAAATTAGTGTGCCGGTTAACCACACACGCTCCACTAACGTTTGACAAGGGTACGAAGTGTAATTCCGTGGGTTAGCATACAATTTCACATTTTGCCTAAAGTAACTATGATTTGGGAATTTGAAAAAGCATTTAGTTACTTTGAACTTCATTATACTTATAATGGAAGGTTTCTGTCCTATCCTACCCGTTCGGTTAACGACCCTCCACTAGTCAAGAGTGCGGTGGGTAAAAGTGGATACCCATTCAATCGCCATTTTATAGGCAATTTCCTTAAACACCCCTTATAGACCAGCTTCGTGAATGAGACCTACTAACGGTAAGATTGACTATTTACTCATACATATATAATATTAGACTTTTAATGTTATATATAGTATAGGGTGTATTTTACACTTTTAAAATACTAGGTGGTTTAATTTAGTAAAATTATACATTTAATTTAATTAAATGTAAACCAAAACTTTATGGGTTTATTAAATCACTTTTAATTATACACTTTAATTAATTAATAAAACCATTAGGGTGTGATTTGAACTTTTCAAATTACTAGGGTTTTAGAATTTAACATTTCAAAATTAAACTTTTAATCAAATTTTAAATTCCAAAACTTGAGGGCAAGTTTTGAAACATTTCAAAACATTAGGGATCAAACAACAAATAATTCAAATTAAACAATTAATTTCATAATTATCTATATTTGACCTAATCTTATTTTAGTCATTAGATAATTACCAAATAACTTTAAATAATCCATATTTATCACATAAACAACCAACATTTAAAAGATTTGAAATTATCTATTGTTTTGGGAAGGATAAACATATAATTAAGATAAAATTCGGATTTTAACTTCATAAAACAATTTAAGCATCAAATCCAAGTCAAAACAGCAACTAAATCCCAAAATACCCTCTGCCTGACGCACTGACTCGCCGAGTCAGACCTGGACTCGCCGAGTAGGGCCAACTTGTTGAGTCCAGATACTGACTCGCTGAGTTGAGTCGGGCAGAGGCAAAAAACTCGTTTTTTAGCAAACAAAACAGTTAAGCATCACATACAACTGAAACCATTCAAGGCTCTGATACCACAGATGGGTTTTATGTATAAGAAACAATCCTATGTGCTCATACAAACCCTAATGCTTGGATTTAGGTTTCTCTATTGTACATGCTTTGAATCCAAGACTAATAAACTTAGATCTAACATATTATAAACTGAATTAGGGTTTATAGAATTACCTTTGATTTTTATATAGCAATAACAATCAATTCGTTGCTTGGATTGGCTTCAAAAGCTTAGTGCCTCAAGTGCTGTACCTCTAATGGAGTCACAAACACCTTATGCAACTTGGATGAAGAGTAGAAGAAGAGAGGCTGTCCAACAATGACTAGAAACCCTAGAAAATCAGTTGTCCACGTTTTTGGAGCCTAAGGGGTCCTTTATATACTTGTGTGGGCTGCTAGGGTTTTAGTCAAAACCCTAATGGACAGCTTAAACTCTAAGCAGCCCATGGAACCTTCTGGATAAGGCCATGGACGAAAATATGATGGGCTTCCATCATAATTTCGTTCACCCTTACTCCTTTAGCATTCCTTATCCCAATAACTCAATTATCCAATAATTGCAGTCCAGTCCCCTAAATTTAATTAATCTCTTTTTGCCACAAAATTAACTCTTAATTAATTCTTGACTAATATTAATTAAACAATATGATTTCTCCTTTAATATATTATTCTCATAATATATTAATAAATCATATTTAAACCTTTCTCTCCTTAAATCATCCTACATATTGCTATGGTGAAGGCAACCCAAAAGGACCTTGCTCATAATCGGGTCAAGTACATACCAAAATAGTTATGGACTTAGACACTAATCCAACAAAAAATACATTTTCCTAGAAAAGCAAAGTATAAACCATATTTTTGACCCAACAATCTCTCCCTTGGTTTATAGCTTTCTTTTCTAATTGAACCAATAAGCTCCCCTAAAAAGTAGCTGGCTTTTCTTGTTAATCTTCATTGAGAGCTTGGCTTTAGCATTAATCTTCAAATATGTCACGACTTCAAGATGAACTTGATGAATCTTTAATGAATGACTTCATCTTGAGCAGTTGGGAATTTCTTCAAAATTTGACATTAAACGCACATTGGGTGAGGAGGCTTCTTGTACTGATTCTTGAAAGATAGCGCTTTCTGCTTAAGAATCTTCAGAGAGAATAGAGAGAACGAATCTTCCGGATCACTTCAGCAGGTACATAGATCGCAGCAAATTGATTGAGGAGGCTTCAATGCAATCTATCACAAAATCTTCAAGTCAGCTTCACCTTGCTTCTTGGGTTGAAGGATTGAATGTTGAAAGAATATCCTTCATTTCTTGCTCATCCGAATGAGAATTCTTTGATGATCACGGACGAAGCCTTGGCTCCGAAACTCTCGATATAGTCTCCATGAGTCTTATCTACATCTGAATTCACTTTTCAAGACAAAACAAAACTAAAAGAAAACTTAGCACAAAATACTTTTGGATTTTTTATATCTTATGAAAAAGTAAAACAAAAACAAAAATATTTTAGGGTTTTTGATTCTTCTTAACAAGAAATAAAACAGAAATAACACTATTTTTGGATTTTTAATATTTTTCTGATTTTTGTTTGATTTTTGAAAATTTTAATTCTCCCCTTAGAATTTGTGCATAAAGGAAAACTATGAACAAATTTAACAAAAACAAAAATATTTGGGATCAAAGTTGTGAGACAGACTTAACTTCTTTATCAGTACCTTCACCTTCATGAATAGATCTGGTTAATTGTCGGTATTGTGGTCCACTTAAACACGAAGGATATTGACAAACTTTTCCAAAAATACCATTTAGCTGACAACAACCACAGGTACTGTTGTCCACTTAAATTAAGCAGCGAGATCTACAGACAACCTCTAAATATTTCAATTTTAGTTGCACTATAACGTGTTCCCCACTTCCCGATATACCCTGATTATCAAGAACTTCCAAAGAACTCCTTACTTTAGGTGAGTAGATAACTATTAAAGAGGAAGTAGGGTTTAGAGATACATGCATATGTTTTGTCCCAGGTCGGATCTCTTTCAATCATGCAGAGGGGACAACATATGGCTAACTAGGATAGAGGGATGGAGAGGTAGAATATTGCATATGCTGTGTTCCAGGTCGGATAACTTTAACCATGCACAGGAGATAGCATATGACTAATAGATAGAAAAAATTTCATAGAAAAGGAGGTGCATAGAAATAGAGTTGCATATGTTGCATTCCAGGTCAGATCTTTTCCAATCACGCAGAGGGAGCAACATATGACTAACATATAGAAAGCAATAAAATAATTTCTACAGACCTACTTCATTAGAACCCCCGGTCGCCCTATCAGAACCAGAATTAAGGACATAAGTCCATACATCAAGGAAATGTTGAAACACAATTCTAGATGCATATTAATTTAATGTATCCCATGGGTTCCCATGTTTATCTCACTAATCAATCTACCCGAGCGTCGTATGTTCAGTCCAAAGAATCCTATCTAAATCCACACTATCAAATCCTTTGTGCCTACCAGCACATTGAACACAAAGTCTAGACAATTCAGATTCAGTCCCTTACACATGTTTAGACCGTCCGTTATCATTTTCATGATATCACTTCCCAAAACAACCTACTAAAGAAATACATCTAAGGAAATAAAAATGTGTCTTTAAAATGAATCAATTTAAGATAAGCTCAGGAGTATAGAGAAGAAAACTCAAACCGTAAGTCACCGATTGAATTTGCATCTAGAAGGTCTGAGAATAGTACGCATAATCTCATAACAGATCCAAAAATTCTTCACATCGTTAAGCACAAACCCCATGAGTGATCACTTCCTTTCATTCCTTCCCTCAAAGGACACATACTGTCAAACAATGTTTTGAGTGTTGTACAGTTGAGAGATGCCTCATATCATGTGCCTGGAACAACCACTATCAACAAACCGAAGTGTGATGATATGCCTCCATACCTGCTACGAAACAGAGCGGGATCAGTTGGTCTTTGGAACCCAATCCATTTTGAAGCTGGGTTGACCTTTTTCATATTTGCAAGGTACTCTCTCCCATGACATATACTGCTTATCACAAACAGAAGATGTAGAAATATTAGAATCATTAGTAGATTTAGGAGAGTGAACCTTCGGTACCCATCTGTAGTTGGGTTTAACTCATTTCTTGATGGATCGGATGGGTGCCTCAGCACTTGATTTTGAACTTGAAGCCGATCGTTGAGATGACTTTTACCTAGTTGGTCTTGGTTTCATTGGAGCATCTCTTGAATTGGACTTCATGACTGGCATTACCTTCTTGACCTTGGGATTTTGATTCTTGACCTTGTTGGCTTTCCAGTTGTCATTTAGGGATTTTGACCTTGAAGGGCTTCTTTTGGGGTATTTCCCTCTTGGCACATTCTGCCAGCCTTGTGCGTAGTAAGGAATGTATGTGCGATTTGGACAGTTTCGGGCAATGTGTCCAGGTGTTCCGCAGTGAAAACATGTCTTTTTCTTCACTGGGAATTTGTTTCTTCCTAACCCTGGTGGTGTGTCCTTGCCTTGTTCCTGGTTGTTCCCACATGCACACTTACAGCAGGCTGGCTGTTTCACTTGATTTGGTGGTCGGTACTTCTCAACAACAGGTTTGTTAGGAGTAACTGATAGTTAGTTTTGTTTACTTCTTTTTATAATTTATTTTAGCATATTTCATTCCTAATTTAGATAATTTCCATGCATATTTTCCTTTTTGTTATTTTATGACTATTTCGGGTACTTTCGAATCTTGTGAGCATAATTGCAGGTTTTTGGGTCTAGCGGAGCGGGAGTGTTCGGGACGTATGGGAAGCGATGAGATTTGGTAGACAAAAATGATGTTAGGCTTGGTGATTGTGGAGATGATGCATGGAGCGAGCTTGATGGTTATTTGAAGGCTTGGATAGAAATAACTTTTAAATTTGCAAAATGCGGGAGTTTATTCGAGCGTGCGTAGATTATTAACCGGGTGAGTTTGGAGGATTTGGAGAGGCCAAATTGGGCTTAAAATGAAGAAGAACTTGAAAAAAATGGGCTAGGACGTGACTGGATTCGATCTGGGCTAGTGGGATATGCTTTGGAGGCCCAAAATCTCAAAGAAGCCCATGTCAGGCACCACCCGCGCGGCAGCACGCGGGTCGCGCAAGGCTCTGCAGGGGTAATTTCGGAAATCCATTTGGAAGGCTATTTGAGGAAGGTTGGTGCCCATCTTTTGGTGACTCTTGGACATCCGATTTTTGGAGATTCTCTCTGGAGTTCTGAAGACTTTTGAAGGCCAAGAACACTTGAAGAACATCATATTTTTACCTCTTGATCCTTGCTTAATGTTTGGTACAATTTTCTCTAACTTTGTTTCTTTGGGTTTAGCCATGCATGGCTAAACTAATCTTGGTTGACTTCTGGTTAATCCCTTGAACTTTTGTTGAATGTTGAAGAATCCATGAACATGTTCTTAAATCTTTATGGGAATGTTTTGTGTTTTAACATCTTATCATTACTTGTATGTTTTAGTTCATGAGTTTAAATGTGTTTGTGGTGATTAGTTGGCTAATTTCTTGATTAAGTAAAGCATCCTCAAATTAGCAAGCAACAAATGACTTTTGTGTTGTTTTTGCTTCACACAATCATAAAAACATTTCCTCCAACATGGTGGTGAAAACATTTGACCCCTCTTGGATTTGGTGACTTTTTGGTTCTTAATGCTAGTTGACTTTCACTAATTACATGCTATTTGGAATTAGTGACTTTGACTAAGGAGTTTGTTATGAGCTTCTCTAGCCATTTCAACAATTAAGAAAAGTCTACATAATCTCAAGATCCTTGGATTACTATTGCCAAATTAAGGATTTAAATCAAAGTATTGCACCATTGGATTCTAATGATATGTTCATCAAAAGTCAAAGTGAGGAAACTTTAAGTCAACCATCTCTCCCTTATTGATTTTACATCAAACTCTTATTTTTGTTGCATTTGTCTATTTAAATCATAGTTAATTTTTGTTTGTTTCAAGTATTTCAAAACACCAAACCCCCCCCCCCCCCATTTTATTTTTATTGTCATTTTACAAGTGTTTTTACAAAGAGATTTTTCATTGAGTTATAAATTGAACCAATCTCCGTGGATTCGATCCCTTTACCACTATACACTATTTTAGTGTGTAATATTTAGGGTTATTATTTGTGTTGGCCTCGACAACCACCAAATTTTGGCGCCGTTGTTGGGGATTGGTTTTGATTTAATCAGTTTGTTTCTCTATGCCTAGATCTCATTGTGCAGGGACTCTAATTTAAAACCCCAAAATTAAAAAAAAAAGGTATGATTTGGAAATGAACACTCCTTGCACCGAAGACCAACTTTCTGAGCTAGCTCAGTTAGTTATGATGATTGAAAGTGACCAAAGTGTGCAGTCCACACCACTTCTTTGCGATTTTTGTGCCCAAAATGGACATCATTCCGACACGTGTCCATATTTACAAGCAAAATGGGAAGAAGTGCAAGATAAGGGAAGCTACTACCGGTCAAACCAATGGAGTTATGATCAGCCTCAACATGATCAATGGTGGGACAACAACCAAGTTTGGGAAAATAACCATTACCAAAACCCATACCAAACATGGGGAAATAACCAATACCAACCAACTCCACTGTTCCAAGAACCCTATCCTTACCCTCCTCAACAAACTGAAATGCCAAGCATGTCCTTAGAGGAAATTGTTAAAATTATTGCCACTTCTACCCAAATTTTCTAGGAAACAACCCAAGCTAGCCTCAAAAGCTTAGAGTAACAAATAAAACAAATTGCTCAATCAATTAGTATAATGGAAGCTCAAGACAAACTACCTTCCAAAGAGAGCCCATCGCATAGCGCATGTTCCATTCCTTTGAAAGATGAGAAAAGTTTTGATGGCCCAAGAGTGTTATATGAAGAAGAGGAAGAAGAAGTAGAAGTGGAAGAGGTTGTCAAAGAAGAAAAAGAAATTGAGAAAGTTTTTAATGAAACTATAGAGGAAGTGTTGGGGGTTAATGAAAGAGAGGTTGAGCCACCCACTACCATTGAGAAACTAACTCTATTGGTAGACCAACCACAAGAGCCAGAAGCGATAAATTTGTCTTACTCTTCAAAGGATACGTATCCCAAGAAAGAAGACGCCCAACCGGTCACCTACTCAAAAACCATGTCAAAGAGGGAAGAGTTGGTCACCTTACTGAACAAGTACAAGAGAGAACAGGTAGGATGATTGCTATTATCAAAGGTCTAAGTCCGATATGGTTCTCCCGTAAAAAGAAAGTCAAATACAAGAAAAGAGTCCCAATGGAGGTGTGGAAATTAAAAAATGTAGACACAGGGCAAATTTGCAAGGTTAATGGACATCGATTGAAGCCATTCAATGAAGGTTTTGATTCATATGTCCAAGATGTCATCCATTTGGACGCCCCAAAGTGTTAAAGTGAAGTTTGGAGGCGTCTCGCCAAAGACGTTAAAGAAGAGTATTTTTGGAAAGCATTGTGTTTTTGTGTTTTTAATTTGAATAAATGAGTTTTGAAGTTGCTTTTGGGATTCAAAAGAGTTGTTTTTGAAGAAATCAAGAGTTTCTAGGTGTTTGGGGCCTTCCAAAGCAAGAAAGGGTGAAAAACGAAGAAAAATGAAGCAAAAATGAAGATCAAGATCAGCAGGTTGCGCGACCCGCGTGATGTTGCACGGGTGGGTTGCGTGGCCACGTGTGATGAAGCGACATTGGCCCAAGACTTAACCGCAAGGTCTGCGCGACCCGCGTGCTACTTTGCGCGACCCGCGCACTGTACTGGGCAATTTGGGCTATTTTTGGCTATTATTTGACCAGGTGTTGACCAAAGGTTTTAATGAGTTGACCTTTTGACTTTTCGTGACCAACATTGACCAAAATTGACCCTTTTTGACCCATAGATTAAAATGTTCAGCTTCCCTTCTTCTTCATTTATTCATCTTGACCTCCCACTCCATTCCTCTTATATAACCTTCCAGCACCCACCTCGACGGAAAATTTAAGATTGTTGGAGTTCTACCGGTCGTAATTTCACGAAACCACCGCCACAAACATCTCTCGTCATCCAATCCTCCGATTTAGGTCATTTTTTCCCTTACCTTAAGCATTGAGGACAATGTTTGTTCTTAAGCTTAGGGTGGGGCATTCCATTTTCCTTTTATTTTTTCATGCATTTTTAATTAGGTTGCATAACATTTTAGTTTTAAGCTAAATTTCATTCTTTTTTTTATTTATATAAAATTCCAAAAGGATTTTATTTTCTTCTTTTTCAGCTTTTATATTTTTGCATAACATTTAGCTTAGGGCATTAACATTCATGCATTTTTATTGTCTGTTTAATCTCACCTCCTTGGATGCCATAGAACAGGTTCATAGTTATTATATCATTATTGGTCCAGGATCTTGTTGCTATCTCACCCATCGAACCGGGACCATTAGCTGCAGTTTGGGATCTCATACTTGGGATCAGATGCTGGTAGCTTAAAGGGGTAACTGATCATGGACAAGTAGTTTTCATGAAGAATTATGCATACAAAACTAATGACTGTAGGATATACTATAGCAATGGATGTCTTAGCCTTGCGGTCACTACCGCCGAGAGGATCACACTTGATCATGTTTGAACCGTTAGGATGAAGCAGTAGTGCTTGTCCCCGAGTAGAATCCATATCCGGTCTTTTTACATCACCATATCTTTTTGCGATTTTCTTAAGATTTTAGAGAAGTATTTTAGTCCGCATGTGGACATTTTCATTATATATATATATATATATATATATATATATATATATATATATATATATATATATATATATATATATTCACCAGTTTGAACATGAGCTTACATTACATCTTTATGCCCCACACGTGGTCATTTTCTCGCGTAGACCATTCGGATTATATTACTACCCTTTCGGTTCCACTCACACACTTTAGGAACCAAATTTTGAATCAAAGGGTTATCTTGTTTAGAAATTTCGATTGTTATTACATTACCTTCAAGTATGAAAAAAGAAAGAAAAAAAAAAAGAAAAATTCCCAGCTGCAGAAATCTGAGAAGGGTGACCGGTTCAATTATTGAACTAAATTTTCTAACATTTTGGTCACCTGGCGTTTGATATTCATTTATTTAGGTATGTTTTATTGTATATAGATCGAGTTGTTTTTCACAAATTGGTGATGTTAGGGAGAGTGTCGAGTCGGATACTATGGAGGGTTTGGGCCAACACCAAGTGAGTTGATTCCTACAACGGTGCCCGAGCGATTAAACCTAGTTACACATGAGAGAAACCGGAAAACGTAAGATCAGAGTGTACATTTAAATAAGAGCTCCACCCGAGCCCATCCAGCTGCTTTCTCCCTACTAGAGATATTCTTCATTATATGCATGTTCCATTGAGGCTGCGACTGCTCATCCCTCCTTACTCACCTAAAGGAGTTGTCCTGACTGTGGTTTATGGTTTCATTTTCATCGGATGAAATTTTTTTTAGATAATAGCAACATCAATTCTGACCATGTTGACTAACGGTGATCAGGTTTTGCGGCTCTATCCATTCTATTTATTTTCTCTAGGATAGTTCATCCCAAGTTCATTTTAGTCTTGTCTTACTTGAGGACAAGTAAGGTTTAAGCATGGGTTGATTTGATAGTTAGTTTTGTTTACTTCTTTTTATAGTTTATTTTAGCATATTTCATTCCTAATTTAGATAATTTCCATGCATATTTTCCCTTTTGTTATTTTATGACTATTTCGGGTACTTTCGAATCTTGTGAGCATAATTGCAGGTTTTCGGGTCTAGCGGAGCGGGAATGTTCGGGACGTATGGGAAGCGATGAGATTTGGTAGACAAAAATGATGTTAGGCTTGGTGATTGTGGAGATGATGCATGGAGCGAGCTTGATGGTTATTTGAAGGCTTGCAGAGAAATAAACTTTAAATTTGCTACATGCGGGAGTTTATTCGAGCGTGCGTAGATTATTAACCGGGCGAGTTTGGACGATTTGGAGAGGCCAAATTAGGCTTAAAATGAAGAAGAACTTGAAGAAAATGGGCTAGGAGGTGATTGGATTCGATCTGGGCTAGTGGGATATGCTTTGGAAGCCCAAAATCTCAAAGAAGCCCATGTCAGGCACCACCCGTGCGGCAGCACGCGGGTCGCCCAAGGCTCTACAGGGGTAATTCCGAAAATCCATTTGGAAGGCTATTTCAGGAAGGTTGGTGCCCATCTTTTGGAGACTCTTGGACATCCGATTTTTGGAAATTCTCTCTGGAGTTTTGAAGACTTTTGAAGGCCAAGAACACTTGAAGAACATCATATTTTTACCTCTTGATTCTTGCTTAATGTTTGGTACAATTTTCTCTAACTTTGTTTCTTTGGGTTTAGCCATGCTTGGCTAAACTAATCTTGGTTGACTTTTGGTTAATCCTTTGAACTTATGTTGAATGTTGAAGAATCCATGAACATGTTCTTAAATCTTTATGGGAATGTTTTGTGTTTTAACATCTTATCATTACTTGTATGTTTTACTTCATGAGTTTAAATGTATTTGTGGTGATTAGTTGGCTAATTTCTTGATTAAGTAAAGGATCCTCAAATTAGCAAGCAACAAATGATTTTTGTGTTGTTTTTGCTTCACACAATCATAAAAACATTTCCTCCAACATGGTGGTGAAAGCATTTGACCCCTCTTGGATTTGGTGAGTTTTTGGTTCTTAATGCTAGTTGACTTTCACTAATTACATGCTATTTGGAATTAGTGACTTTGACTAAGGAAATTGTTATGAGCTTCTCTAGCCATTTCAACAATTAAGAAAAGTCTAGGTAATCTCAAGCTCCTTGGATTACTATAACCAAATTAAGGATTTAAATCAAAGTATTGCACCATTGGATTCTAATGATATGTTCATCAAAAGTCAAAGTGAGGAAACTTTAAGTCAACCATCTCTCCCTTATTGATTTTACATCAAACTCTTATTTTTGTTGCATTTGTCTATTTAAATCATAGTTAATTCTAGTTTGTTTCAAGTATTTCAAAACACCAAAACCCCCCATTTTATTTTTCTTGTCATTTTACAAGTGTTTTTACAAAGAGATTTTTCATAGAGTTATAAATTAAACCAATCTCTGTGGATTCGATCCCTTTACCACTATACACTATTTTAGTGTGTAATATTTAGGGTTATTATTTGTGTTGGCCTCGACAGCCACCAGTAACTGAGGTTGAAGCAACAAATTCAGAGTTCAAGGAGTCATTGGATTTTTCAATAGTTTTCTCCTTGTTCTCATCTTCTGCTACTTTAACTGCACATGAAGTAGAAGCATTAGAATCGTTTAGCTCAACACTTTCTGGCACAACCACGGCAGAATTATCAAAGATATCATCAAATATATCGAAAAAATTTAAGTCATCAGACTTTGGTACAATTTTATTATCAGACACACTCTCTTCAGTTGCTTTCTTGCAATGACTTAGTGGTTGATCTGCATAAGAAGTAGAAACATTAGTACTTGCAATTTGAGGACCACTTGCCGGCACAAATACAACAGGTTTGCCATATATGAGATGTGCCTCTCTGTCCATTTCTTCGTTGGTCAAAGGGTTATACTCATAGGTGTGATTAAAAGGAGGAGGCACTTTATCATACCCTAGACCCTTTTGTTGGTTATGTTTGAATTTTAAATTGTGTTCCATCATGGACGCAACTACTCCACTTGACACATCAAATTTCCTGAAATTAAAATCCGCATTTTCAAATTTGTTTTTCAATGTGTCAAGCTAAGCAGTTAACTCAACAAGTTGTTCAGTTACAAATCTATAATTAGCACACTTATTGCTATACTCTTCCTGAAGTTTTCTAAAATCATTTGTTTTTGCTTTTAATTGTGCTTTTAGAGGTTTTTGTCCTTTCCTAAGTTGATATCCTTCATATTTTAGGTCCTCGTTCTCTCTACGCATTAAATCTCTGTGCTCAATTAAAATTTTGACATTATCAATACATGTGTAAGAACAAGAAGACCGACTTACCTGTTTCTACTCAGGTTCTGGACTAGAAGATACCATAAAGGCAAACTGCAACTCCATCATCTCTTCTTCAGGATCAATTTCAGCTTTCTCTTCTGGAGCATCATTGATTTGAGCGAAGTGAGCACTCTCAGGTCCTGAAATATTCAGTGCCTGAATCTGGTCCTCCCAGTCAAAAGACCAAGCAACCACTGCCAGATTAGCATTCTCACTGTTGATAGTAGCACTTCCACAACTATTTCCCACTGGAACCATTGTTCTATCATTGCTCACCCTTTTGTCTGGCTTTGGACACTCACGAGCAAAATGACCTGGCTCATGGCAATTGTAACATCGAAGCTTGCCCTTGTTAAATCCAACTTTTTTTGTTAGCATTCATCCCCCAGTTCTTCTTTCCCATCTTCTTTGCAAATTGATTGGCCCTGAACACTGCCATTACTACCTGCCAATTAATATCCATTTCTTCCACATCTTCTGGATGAATTTGATCCAGATCAGCAAATGAGAGTTATGGTGGAAGCTCTCCAGCTACAAGAGCATTGTAGCAATTGACAAGTCCAGTGGCAAGAACTAAGTTTTCATTGCTTTCTTTGGGATTAGGAGTAGAAACCATAACTGGTTCCTCAGAGGAGGAAGCAGCTTGTGGAACAACAAAAGACTGGCTTTATGGATGAGACACAGATGATGAAGCAACAAATGATGTAGTAGATGGAGCAAAAAATGGTGCAGCTGATGGAACAACAAAGTTTTGATTCTGAGGTTGTTGAACGGAAAAAACTTGACTTGGAGAAGATGTAAAAGATGAAAAGGCATTATTTGATGAAATCCCAAGATTTGCAGTCAAGTAGGAATTCACATGATTGATCTCTCTTTGCTTATCATCAAGATCACAGGCTTTGATGATTGTCATAGTTTCAGCACGACTTATACGATTGAGATCTTTCGTCTTCTTGATGACAGCCACATTCATATCCCATGCTTTCGGGAGTGAATTCAATAGCTTTTTGTTTATCTCAGACTTAGTCACAAAAATCCCAGCTGAACTCATTTCATTGGTGAGTGTGGTAAAACGCTGCAACTTGGCTTCTAGAGATTATCCAAGAACATAATTAAACATATTGAATTTCTATCTTAACATGTCTTGGCGACTCTGTTTCATATCTCCATTACCCTGATAGACCTCAATTAAAGCTTCCCACAATGCCTTGGCTGAATCATACTCTCTAAATCCTTGAGCAATATCAGGAGATAAAGCCATAGTTAAAGTAGCCAATGCCCTTTCCTATTCTTCAACCTTTTCAAAATCCTCACCAGTGTAATCAGCATACACTTTGTCAATCATTTGTCCATTCTCAAGAGTAGTAGTGATTCTGACTTGTCTTTTGAGAATGCTATGCCAAATTTTAAAGTCTTTCATCTTGATCTATTTCTCGATCCGATATTTCCATTTCGGGAACCCTTCTGCAGATAACAAGCGTGGAATGCGAGTGGTCGTTCCCATGATTGATTCCAATTCATGATGAATTGCTTGGCTTTGAGAAAATAAACTTAAACACCAAGAACGTAGCTTACGGCCGTAAACATAGTTTACGGTTGAGTTGAGGGTTGAGTTTATGGTCAAGTTTGTGGTTGAGGAGTTTACATTTGAGGAGTTTACGGTCAATGAAGATTGCTTGTTTATGGTTTCTGAAGATACACTGTTTACGGTCATTGAAGATTATCAGTTTACGGCCATGAATAGGAGTTTACAGTCGTGAACTATTGACCGTAAATGCCTAGAATTTGATGAAAACACGAATTGTTTGCAGATCTGATCTCCTTTTGCTACCAAAACACCAAATCAGGCCTCGAACAGTGATGACAGTAAGCTCCTTTTGACCGTGAACATGATTGAAGATTGATTTGACACCGGCTTTGCTCCGATACCAATTATAAGTCCCCAATCTACTTGTGTATCAATCAGATCTGTTTGATGGTGCGGAATCACAATCAAACAGATAATGCCAGATCAAAAATAAAAGTGAAGGAGAAGAAGAATAAATTGAATATATGATTTGTTCAAAGATATGAGTGATGCTCCTGCCCTTGGTTGTTGGCTTTTGGGCAATCTTACTTGAAATAACCAGTTTCTCCACACCCATAAAAAAGTGTAATTGACCCCAACATTATTATTGTTGATATTGTTGTTGTGATTGTTGTTGTTGTTGTTGTTGTTGTTTGACTGTTGGTTCTGTTGAGGCTGAGTTCTACATTATCTTGCGGTATGACTCTTTTGATTGCAACTCATTCAACGCATCTCTCCCTAAATTCTCCATGATGGTGAAAATTGCATTTGCTACACTTGGGTAGGGTCCCTAAGTATTGTTTGGGAGCAGTTGGTGTTGATGAGGCTGGAGCATGTAGTGTTGAGGTGACCTGAGCAGTAGCAGCGTCAATTGTTACTGTTCGTTTCTTCTTAGATGACTTTGAGTTTCGTCACCCTTTTCTCTTGTTGTTCTTGCCTTTCTTGTTATCACCTTCCTTTTTAACTTCATCTTCTCCTGCTTTGGCACCCTTCTTGTTTCCATGGTCATATAACTTCTTGGCTAGCCTTTTAGCACTGTCATACGTTCCAGGGTTTGCTGTGATTACATTTCCTTTAATTAGAGAGGCCAATCCCAAATCAATCTTTCAATCTTTTTCCCTTCATACGTGATCATTCATGGACACAAGAGTGACAACTCACCGAACCTTGAGATGTATGCATCAATGTTAGAGTTTTGGACTATGAGATTCCACACTTCTTGCTCCAACTTCTGGATTTCTCCCCTTGGGTAGTACTCAGCCATCAACATTTCCTTGAGCTCTTCCCATGGCATAAAATTTTCCACAGGGAATATCATGGCCTCCACGTGGCCATTCCACCAAGAGAGAGCTTGATCAAAGAATGTGCAAGCTACAAACTTCACATTGCACTCCTCGGGACATCATCTAATCTTGAACACCGATTCCACTTTTTCTAACCACCTTTTCAGAGTTATTACGCCTCCAATCCCGTTGAAGTTTGAGGCTTGGCGTTAGCGAAGTACTTGTAGGTACAGGTTTTGGTGGGTCCCTGGACCATCCCATGGTTTGAGCTTCCAGTCCCTTTCCCATTAACTCCATCTTTGTTCCTATGGTGAATATGAGGCAGTGCTGCTGTAACTACAGCTAAAACTGTTGCTTTAAATGTCGTTGAGTTACTTTCTATTGGAGGCGGTGGTGGTGGTGTTGTGTTGCGGTTTCTGCGTGTTTGTCTTCGAGGCATCCTTCTGTCATGGAACGGAAAGATGTTGAGCATCTAGTGTATTTTAGTTTCACGATTTCTTGATTATAGAATAGTGTTGGTGATTTGGTTATGAATAAGCAAGTGAGTGCATAAAATCAACATGTAATAATAGTAACAGAACACATAACAGATAACAACATCATGAGAAAATATATAACCATTTTCATTAATGATAATCTTTTGAGTAGATGAAAATTTGCCTACATAAGGGATACAATACATGAAGTGAATTAAAATACGACAGAGTAAAGACTCCATGAGTAGTGTAATCACTTAATCATGTAGTCGATAGTACATCGGGTAGTACATCAAAGAAAATCATAACGGTAGTAGGTAGCAGATGAACGGATACTAGTTGCGATGAGAAGGGTCTGGTGGTGCTGACGAAGAGGTGGATGCACCTAGAGTCTGGCTAGGTGCTGCTCGGCGGCCCAAAGCCGAGCTTACAACGCTGTTGGTCGCGCCTGGTAGTCCCTGACTACCTCATGTGTCATCCTTTTCGTGCGCTCAACTGCGGCTCTTATGGAAACCATTTGTCCGGTGGTTGCCTATGTCTGTTCGTTGATGTTGTGTGTCCTCCTTACCGTTAGCGGCAGCTCTCGGTCTGCAGGTCCACCGTGACTCAAGTCGTAGTAGTCCCGGTTCATCCCAAATGGAGGTTGTACCCCTTGCTAGTAGCTCCACCTCCAGATCGCGTGCGCCCATGGAAGCGTAGGACCATTGGGCCCCATCTTGTATGGGGGCACCCTGGCCATGTAGGGCGGATCGATGACTTCGGACCATGTGTCCGAGTCATCTGTGTCGCTGCCATCAGGCTCCTCCTCATCTGAGTCAGCTACCGGTTCTGCTGCTCCTCCTATAGGCTCTTCCTCTGGCTTATCCTCTGGCTCCATCAATCCACCATTCCCCTCGTTGGGGAAATAGGGATCTCCTGGATGATGGAATCCGGCTATACTGTATGCACGAGGGGCGATAAACGTATAAAGAGAGTATGTATAAATAGGCTTCCAAATTACTCCTATAGCATTTTAATTGTTTAAGTTTAAGTTCCCTAAAGATTTTGGATACGAGGTAGGTTTCTAGATTGATTTCCCAACATGATCACTCCCGAACACATGTTGGTCGTATTTTGAACAAATATAGTTGATCATGCTATATTTATCCCCAATACGACTACATAATTGTCCGAGTTTAATCACAGTATTCAATTTCCTCCAGATACTTTTAGTGTTATAGTTTTAATGTGTGCTTAGGTATTATCTTATTCAGAGTGTTTTAGTCCCATTGTATTTATAGTTGCATACCCTGTATGATTAGATATGCCAGTTCACTATAAACAATGCTCTGATACTAATTTATAACACCCCCGAACCAGACGGAGGAAACGTCCAAGGGCTTGTGCGTAACTTTATCCTTGTAGTATCATCACATAGTATATAATTGAAACATAACATCATCATCACACATGTAATATAACAACATACATTGTTTACATCAAGTATTGTGTTTAAATATTACATACCAAAATAATTAAAGTATGATGAAACAAAATATAACAAAGCATCCTTTAGATTGTTCAGCCCAACCTGCTTCAATGGTTTCCTGAGAATACAAGTTAATTTAAAAAGGTCAACATAATGATGTTGGTGAGTTCATAAGCATGTTTGAGAAAATAATTTGTATAACTTGTAATCACAAGAAAATCCTATATTTTTGTAAAATAGTTTAGTATGTTTGCGTCCAATCTTGTATTCATGTATGTGTGTTATTGTTTAATAGAATTCCAAAAGTGAATGAAGAGAATGTAAAGAGAATGCCACCAGACAACCCTATGTTACCTGTAAAAGAGAATGTTGGTATATCAACCCCTGAGATTGAGTACCAGCGTGAGTATGTTCCCAAGTAATCCAAAGATAATGGTCTCCCGTAAATTTCATAATGTTAATTCCTCTAAGTGAGTCGTTATAACCATACTAAATAATGACAATTTCTCCTGTCTTGGTGTTTATGGATGTCGACGGAAAATAGAATAAGGTTTACGTCACCCTAGACTGGTGTAGTCTAACTGTAGCGAACAGCTCAGGTGTGGGGTGTCATCCCCATATAGATATATACACAAACCCCCAATCTCCCTCCAAGAGACTCTGGTTATAACTACAGGCTACGATCGTACACTCAGTAGGTGTCAACCGACACATCTCACTAGATCCTTAATCGAATTTACACGAATACAAACATATAAAACAAATTCCAAGCCCAATGAACCTTATAAGTGAACAACTGAGGCTCACTAAACATGTAAATCATTTCCAGGCTCGAAAGGAATGAGATTTTATAATATGGGCCCAAAATATATGTAAAAGGACAACTAAGGCCCATTTCACATGTAAGGTATTTATAGGACCAAAGAGCACGCAAAGAGTGTCCAAGGTCCGTCGAGCATGTTAATGGGTCAATGAGACACAATAAACATATAAAGAGTATTAAGGACCTATCAAGCATATAAATGGGCCACTAAGGCCCAATAACATGAGAATGGCAAAATTAGCCATTTTTTGTTACTTTACTAGTGTTAGCTCAATCTTTTACAAAAATGGCATAAAAAGCCACTTTTTGTAAAAATGACATTCTTGGCCCATTAAGCCAAAAATTTACAATTAAGGCCCAATTTTAGTAAAAATAACATTTTAGCCCCCTTTTAGGACAAAAATTGCATTTATGGCTATTTTTATAAAAATAACATTTTTAACTCACTTTTGTCAAAAATATCATTTTTTGCTTGATTTTCATAAATATATATATATATATATATATATATATATATATATATATATATATATATATAATTAGGCCCACTATAGATAATTTCATCTTTTTGTCTCAAATTTTTATACTTTCACAACTTTAACCCTTCTTGTAAAAAAATTACATTTTTGGCACAACTTTCTTGACAATGACATATACACAAAAGATAAAAAAAAAAATACAATTTTTGGGCCCAAACCCGTGAGAAGCCCAAACAAGGCCCATTTATGAAAATTTTTACATTTTTAGTCCTTGTAAGGTCTCAAATGTCGAGATTAGCCATGTTTAGCAAAAATTTCCTTTTGAACCCCTTACTAGCCATGAGTTACATAAATAACCCATACATTAATTATTTTGTTGATTTTAGCCCCTTTCATGAAGTTTTTCTTAGCTTCAAGTAACCTAAATGTATTTTAAACCTTTTTCTTGTAAGATGAGTTGAAATGAGTGTTATGTCAAACCAATATCATCATCTTTTAGTAGATCTTTATGTCCATGAAGTTTATAACACCTAAACACATATATAACTAGAAAACACACAAAATCATGCATACAATCATAGATCTACACAAAACAACTTGTATTCTCCCCCAAAACAAAGTAAAAATCGAAAATAGGGGGTATGAACTCACACTGCTTTGAAGTTTTCGGTTTTTGGTGACGGAAGGAGAAGATCTCGGCCCTAGATGTGTTATTGAAGAGATTTTCGAACTTAGGAAGTTCTAGGTAGCGTGATTCACGAAAAACATGTGTTTAGGAGGAATGATTGATCTTAAAATAAAGTATATCAACTTGAGTTTGTATGATCTGACCACAATGTGAAGATTGAAGTGATCTTCTTGAAAACACACCTAATACTCACGAATTTCTTGAGAGGTTGAGAGTGAAAGAGTGTTGAAGGTTGAGAGAAAAAATGTTGAATTTGAAATGGCGAGTGAGGTTGGATAGGGAGAGAGGTCGAGAGTTAGAGAGAGATAAGAGAGGGTAGGGTTGACTTATGAAGAGTGTGATTACAGGGTTACATGGATACATGCACTCTTACATGGATATCCACTAGATATTGTTGAGGTGTCAACTCTCTTCTTCCCTCCTATTTGTTTTTTTTGTTGTTGGGCCGAGTATAAGGGAAAAGGAAGAGAGAATGAAAGAGTTTGGGCACTTTCTTGATTTAGTTCGAATTTAGGAGGCCCAAGATGAAGATTTTCGGCCCATTGGGCCCTTATGAGGGTTCACGGCCCAATGAAGCCCAAGAATATAGTTTACATCCCATTAGGGCTTTTGAAATCATTTACGGCCTATAATGGCCCATTAGAGATAAGATGAACCATTCTAGGCCCACATGGCCCAAAATACTTTAGTTTCTTGGATGTGGGTCCAATTAGAGCTTAAATAGGGTTCCTGGGCCCAAAATAGCCAAATTGAAAGTTTACTGGTCCCTTAGGCCCAATAAGAGGATCCTAGTCCATAATAAACTTGAACCGAGATTTTTAGGGTTTTTAACCCATAGTTCAATATATGAGATGTATTGTATTAGGTTTTGAACTTCAATAGTTGAATATTCTAATGGTTGATTTCATTTTAGCATATAGCATGATATTCATTTAGAGTACAAGTCTTACAATAGTTGATGTTTACATGAAAATAGAATCTCTTAGCTAATAATGCTAGTTTTGACACACATACTGCTTCCTTGACTGGTGGAGGGTCGTTAGACGAACGGGTAGGATAGGACATTAATTCTCGTTAAAAGTATAATGAAAATTATAAAGTAACTAAATGTATGATTAAATTCCCAATCTTAATTACTTTAGAAAAAATGTGAAATTGATGTTAATCCATGAAATTGCACTTTGCACCTTTTCAAGTCATTAATGGAGCGTGTGTAGTTAACCGGCACATTAAGTTGGACAACTAAGGGTGGCAAAGGGTAGCATGATGTTTTTCATAGATCGATGGAGCATGTGTCGTTAACCGGCACATTGATTAGGTGATAAATGACATCGAGTGTACCAAGCAAATTTGCATGGTTATTCACACCTTGTTTGTTATCCTCATTATCCTAGTCACAAACTTGAAGGGCATAATCGAGATTTAAACACGCCATTGAAAAGTTCAATGGAATCTAGGAATTTCAGTCAAATTAAAACTTAATAATCAATTTTGCTTTTCATGGTGGAAAGATACCATCAGAGTGCTTGTCAAGAAATGTATGAAATCATCACCCCCATGATAACAACTAAGATGAAGGATGGTGAACCCATGACGACCCACTTGTAAAAAATGCAAAAGTTTGTTGACCGCTTGCTGAAGTTGAATGTGAACTTCGATGAGGAGTCGGCCATATATATCATTCTACACTCCTTACCTCCATGTTATGATCAGTTCCACATGACCTATCATATGAACAATGAGGAGGTCACTCTTAGCAAGTTTGAAGGCCTTTTGAGGACAGCTGAAAGTCGTCTTAAAGGTAAATCTGTTTCGACTCCTGCAGCTACTGCCCCTGTGTTGGCAATTGTACATGGGAAAGGGAAGAAGAGGAAGGCTCCCTCTAAGAACCGCAATGGAAAGTCTCTTGATGGATCCTCTTCAAGTGGGTCCTAGGCTGGTTCTGTTGCTCCCTCTACCATTCATATGGAAGGAGAGTGTTTCTATTGTCAAGAGAAAGGGCACTGGAAGCGAAGCTGCCCTAAATACTTGCAAGATGTTAAAAATGGGAAGGTTAAGGCCACCCATGTAGGTATTTATACTATTCTATCTAATAACTCATAACATTCTTGTTCTTGGGTCCTTAATACAGGTTGTGTATTTCACATTTGTTCTTATTTGTAGGGACTAAGAAGATTTCACCTGTCACCAAGATTGGAGTTTATTCTTTATTGCTTAGTAGTGTTAGAATTAGATTTGAATAATTGTTGTTAATTGTCATAAATGGCAAGATATATTATTTCCTTTCATGGTTTGTACAAACAAGGTTTTAGTTTTTCATTTGATAATGAAATTGGCGCTATTTTTCATTTGATAATGAAATTGGTGCTATTAATGCTTTTTATAATGGTTTTTTTTATTTTAAAGCATTACCTTATAATGGTGTATATGAAACTGTGATGGTTGTAGACAACTTATGAAATACTGTGTTGCACATTGATTCTTCCAATGATTTGGATAAGGCATGCTTGTGGCATTGTCGTCTTGTACATGTCAGCAAGAAGTGCATAGGCCAACTCCAAAAGGCTGGAGTTTTGGAGTCATTCGACTTAGGGTCGGATGACACTTGCGGATCTTGTTTTCCTGGAAAGATGAACAAGTCACCCATCACTGGTACTTGTGAAAGGGGTGATGGTTTGCTGAATTTCACACACACACCGATGTGTGTGGACCCTTTAGAACCGCCACAAGGGATGCTAACCGCTTCTATGTGACTTTTTCTGATGATTAGAACAGATATGGCTATATCTACTTAATCAAACGTAAGTCAGAAAACTTTTAGAGATTCAAAGAGTTTAAACAAGAAGTGGAGAATCAGTTGGTCAGGATTATAAAGATGCTACGATCCGATTGGGATGGTGAGTATCTTAGTATCGAGTTTCAAGACTATCTTAAGGAATGGGATTACTTCATAATTGGAGCCACTAGGACACCCTAACTTAATGGTGTGCCTGAGAGGCACAATCGAACCTTGTTGGACATGGTTCTTTCCATGATGAGTCGAGCTTCATTACCTATCTCATTCTAGGGGTATGCCATAGAGACTGCTGCTCATATCCTTAATCTAGTCCCAACTAAGAAGGTTGCCAAAACACCTCACGAGATGTGGACATGGAATGTTCCCTCGTTAGCACACATTAAGGTTTGGGTTGCAAGGCTTTCGTGAGAAGCGAGACTAACTAAAAGCTCGAACCTCATAGTGAGCGATGTATTTTCATCGGCTACCCATAGAAATCCTTTGGAGATCTCTTCTACAGACCGAGTGGTAATGTTGTCTTTTTTGCGAGGAGAGGAGTCTTTCACGAGAGAGAACTCATAGGCCAAGGAGACAGTGGGAGGAAAATCAAACTTGAAGAGCTTCAAGAGTCAAGCGGTGAAGGAACCTTGAACACTAGCAATCAACCTGAGGATGAAACTCATGTTGAGCCGATTGATGAGTCTGTACCTCTGAGGCATTCCAGTAGAGTTAGTGTTCCACCTGTGTTGTATGGTTTTCATATAACATCTGAGGGTGATACATTTACCAGTGATAGCACACTCATAAATTTGGATGAACCTAACAACTACAAGGAAGCCATCGAGCCAACTGCGGAAGCATATGGTACTTGACTCAGTTCTGCTATTTCAGCCTCTGTACTCAGACTCTGAGTCTTACTCAGTTTGGTATTGCTATGGATAGGTAAATCTCCTATCTTGGAATTTTCCATGCTAAAACGTTTCAACACCTTATTCAAGTAGTTGCTTTGACTAAGTCCTATTAGTGTTTTACTCATGTTTCTCAATATCCTTATCCCTAGAATGTAAGTAGCTTCTCTAAGGTCCTTTATAGTGAAACACTTCCCAAGCCAGGACTTAGCCTCCTGCAAGGTTGGGATGTCATTTCCTTTGAGCAGTATGTTATCCACATACAACACGAGAAAGCTAACTATACTCCCAATAGCTTTGACATACACAGAGGACTCATCCTCACTTCTCGAAAATCCAAAATCTTTGACTTTCTTATCGAGAAAAGATTCCATCTGGGAGATGCTTGTTTCAATCCATAAATGGATTTCTCAAGCTTACGCACTCTATTAGGGTACTTTGCATTGACAAAAGCCTCTAGCTGATTCATGTAAAAATCCTCAACCAACTTCCCATTAAGGAAAGTGGTTTTGACATCCATTTTCCAAATTTCATAATCATGAAATGCAACTATAGCTAGCAGAATCCTTATAGATTTAATGTTAGCCACTTGTGAGAAGGTCTCGTCATAGTCAACTCCATCAGTTTGAGTAAAGCCATTCTCAACCAATCGCGCCGTATAAGTGTGTACTTTCCCGTCTATGTCGGTTTTCTTCATGAAGATCCATTTGCACCCGACTATCTTACGGCCTGGTACATTCTTAACCGAGTTCCAAACTTGAATGTCATACATGGACTGAATGTCGCTGTCCATTGCGTCTTTCCATTTAGCAGACTTGGGGCCAACCATGGCTTCCTTGTAGTTGCTAGGTTCATCCAAGTTTACCAGTGCACTATCACTGATAAATGTGTCCCATTTAGTAGTAATATGGAAACCCTAAAACTCAGGTGTAGGGTTGTCAAATCGGGCAGCCGTGTCGTGTTTTTGTTTGACACGACACGACACGACAATGTTTTGCATAACACGAACCCGACACGACACGATGTCGTGTTTTTTTCATTAACACGAAAACGAACCAATTAAAACACAACAATATGACATGAAATGACAAAGATAATATTACATAACTATTAGTGTATTTCATTCATACTTAAAGATATATAACACGATAAAAACGACAAACACGAAAAACCTGACAACCACATGCTTCATCGTGTCAATTTCGTGTCGATTTATGAACATGATCACGACACGAAATGACATCATGTTCTTTAATCTTAACACGAACACGACACAACTTAATGGTGTGGTTGAGAGGCACAATCGTGTTCATAAGTTGTGGTGTCCTAGGTGGCCTCTCAACCACACCATTAAGTTGTGGTGTCCTAGGTGGCGTCAATTGTGAAACAATTCTACATTCCTTAAGATAATCATGGAACTCGATACTAAGATACTCTCATCCTCGATCGGATCGAAGTATCTTTATCTTCCGGCCCAATTGATTCTCTACTTCTTGCTTAATCTCTTTGAACTTTTCAAAGGTTTCTGACTTATGCTTGATTAAGTAGACATACCCATATCTACTATAATCATCGTTAAAAGTCACATAGAAGCGGTTAGCATCCCTTGTGGCAGTTTTGAAGGGTCCACACACATCGGCGTGTATGAGATCCAATAGACCCTCACCCCTTGCATAAGAACCCGCGATGGATGACTTAGTCATCTTTCCAAGCAAATAAGATTCACAAGTGTCATCTGACTTTAAGTCAAATGAATCCAAGACTCCATCCTTTTGGAGTTGGGCTATGCGCTTCTTGTTAGCATGTCCAACATGATAATGCCACAAGCATGCTTTATCCAAACTATTGGACGAATGAATATGCAATACATTATTTCCTAAGTTATCTACAACCATCACAATTTCATATATGTCATTGCAAGATAATGCTTAAAAATAAAATACACAATTAAAATAAGCACTTATTGAACCAATTTCAATATTAAAGGAAAAGGTAAAAGCTTGTTCATACAAACTGTGAAAAGAAATATTATTTCTCGACATATCAGACGAGTAACAACAACTATTCAAATCTAATTTTAAATCATTACTAAGCAATAAAGAATAAACTCCAATCTTGGTGACAGGCGACTTTTATCTATTTCCCATGATTAAGCTCATCTTCCCGCGCTACATATCCCTACTTCTTTTTAGATCCTATAAATCAAAACAGTTGTGTAAACCATATTCTGTATCAAAGACCTAAGAATTAGCATGTGATGAGTTATTAGATAGAATGGTATAAATACCTGCAAAGGAGGGTTTGATTTTCCCATCCATTATGTGCTGCAAGTACTTGGGGCAGCTTCGGTTCCAGTGCCCTTTTTCATGACAATGGAAGCACTCTGCTTCCTTTGGGTTTGAGGAGAGTCCAGCAGGACCACCTTTGGACCCACTAGAATAGGATCCAACATGGGACATTCCCTTGTGGCTCTTTGAGGAAGCTTTCCTCTTCTTTCCCTTCCTATGTCCAATTGCCAAGACAAGGACAGTAGCAATAGGAGTAGAAACAACATATTTTAATTTAAGACAACTTTCAACAGTCCTTAAAAGACATTGAAGCTTGCTTACAGTCACCTCCTCCTTGTTCATATGATAGGTCATACGAAACTGATCATAACAATCAGGTAAAGAATGCAGGATAATATCAATTACCAAATCTTCATCGAAATTGACATTCAACTTTAGCAAGCGGTCCACAGACCTTTGCATATTTTGCAAGTGGGTCGTGATGGACTCTCCATCCTTCATTTTGGTAGTAATCATGGAGGCTATGATTTCATACCTCTCCTGCCGAGCACTTTGATGGTACATTTCCAGCAAATCTTGGTGCATTTCATAAGGTCTAAAGTCCTCATAGGACTTCTGAAGTTTAACAGTCATGGTAGCAATCATAATACACGATACCTTTGTCACTTCCCTCTCATGGGTCTTGAAGTCATCGATCTGTTCGGGAGTAGCGGTAGATTCATCAATATCCTTAAGCTCTTTTTCTACTACATATTCTTTGTCCTTATAGCGAATGGCCATTCTAATGTTTCGGATCTAATCACCGAAGTTCGATCCATCAAATATGACCCTGCCACATAGGTTCATGAGGGAGCAAGAGCCAGAGGCAGTTGAGTTTGAAGCAATGTTGGAAGACATCTGAAAAAGAAAGACCATGTTTAGATTAGATCAGGATCATTAATATAACACCCAAAATGTGAGATATTAAGGCTAGGACCCAACACAATATTTTACAATTCGGAAGAGGGATGCCGTAATCCAATTGAAAAATATTTAAAGGTAGGAAAATGACGATTTACCAATTTCCACTATAAAAAATGAAATTGATTATTAAGTTTTAAATGAATTGAAAATCCTATATTCTTTTGAGATTCATTGAAATTTTTCAATGGCATGTTTAAATCTCGATTGTGCCCTTTAAGTTTGTGATAGGGATGACGAGTATCACAAACAAGGTGTGAATAACCATGCAAATTAGCTTTGTACACTTAATGTTACAAATCACGTAATCAATGTCTCGATTAACTACACATGCGCTATTGATTAATGATTAACATCAAGCTACTATTTTCCACACATTGTTAATCTCAAATTAGTGTGCCAGTTAACTACGCATGCTCCACTAACTACTTAACAAGGTGCAAAGTGCAATTTCATGGAATAGCATTATTTTCACATTTTTGCTAAAGTAACTAAGATTGAGAATTTATAAAAGTTTAGTTACTTTAGTAATTATCATTATCCTTATTAATGATAATTAGTATCCTATCGTCCCCGTTCGGCTAACGACCCTCCACTAACACCCATTAAACCACCATTTTATAGGCAATAACCTTATACCCCCTTATAGACTGACTTCGTGAATGAGGCCTACTAACGGTAAGACTAACTTTTATTTATATATATATATATATATATATATATATATATATATATATATATATATATATATATATATATATATAAAACTTTAATACTATAATAGTATAAGGGTTGAATTTTAAACTTTTAAAATTCTAGGGTTTGGAATTAAAGTTTCATAAATTTAACTTTTCAAGTTCCAAAACTTGAGGACAAGTTTTGTAACTTCTCAAGACTTTTGAAATTCATAACTTATGGACTTTTATGTTCCATGAATGAGACCTTTTCCAATTCCAAACTTGAGGACAAGTTATGAAACCTTTCAAGACTCTTTGAATTCTGTAACTTACATTAGTTAATGGTTTCATAAATAAAAACTTTTCATATTCCATAACTTGAGGACAAGTTATTGAAATTTTCAAGAACACATATGGATCAAATTAACTAGTCCAATTATGATGTGATGATCATTTACCAATTTGACCTACTTTGATTCATATTCAAGATAGTGTCAAATTTTACAAATAACTAGTATTTCACAAAAAATCAAGTAGTTATCTTAGAATTTGAAAAACATCATGTTATTGGATGGGGATTAACATTACCATATCATTAAAATCGAATTTTATGAAACAAAATAGTTTGTGGTAATGTCCCTAATCCAAAAACAGGCCAAAAACTCGAAGGTTCTGCCTACAGATGCATGAACTCGTCGAGTTCCATAATGGACTCGTCGAGTTCAAGGAAAACATCATCCAACTCGTCGAGTTCAATCATGGACTCAGCGAGTTGGCCCTGGCAGTATCCCGAAATGCAGTTTTTTAATCTTTGAAAATTACACGGTTGCATCAATAGAATAGAAAACGTCCTAGACTCTGATACCACTAATGGGTTTTATGTACTCTAACATTCCTATAGTGGACATACAACCCTAATGCTTTGGATCTAAGTTTTCTCTAATTATACATACAACATTGTTTTCCAAAGCATAAAGCCTAAACTAGCATGCAAGGTAACAATTTAAATCATAAAAACAGTTAGAAGAGTACCTTGTGTAGTAGCTTGCTTGTCTTTGACCTTTAGGATCCTAGCACCTCAATTGTGATGCCTCAAATGTCTTATAACAAACCAAGAACAAGAGAATGGACTTAAGAGAGAGAGGCTTGGGAGCTCAAAATCGGTTAGCAACTCTTAGTGTGCATGGGGTAACCGATTTTAGGTGTTAGGAGTTTCTTATATAGTATATGTTTACATCCATGCAAACCCTAACCCACCATGAACCTTTATATTTCATAGGCCCTTTGGGCTAAACCTTTATGGACTTACATATAGGTTTAGTCCAAATCTAATCAACATGGTTCATGAGTCCAACTACAAAAATTACTATCAGTCCCTATAACTTTAATTTGTTTCTTTTGACCACTAAATTAATACCAAAATAATTTGTAACACCGTGAATTTCAAAATAATTTTTCACAAGTATAGAAACATTTCTCATTTAATTTTCATAAAACATTAAGTTTAAAATCCCAATTCACATCATACAAAATCCAAAGATCATATATATATCAAAAATCCCATGCGTGTGTACAGATCAAGCCGGCGCCTTCCCACGGTCATCGCTAGTACCTGAAACAACAACACTAATACTGTAAGCACAAAGCTTAGTGACTTGCCCAAATTACCACACATAACACATCTTAGCCACTCGAGGCTATAACTCTATGGGTCCGTGCACCCAAATTCTATGAACCCTCAGGTTCTAACTATGTGAACCTTCTGGTTCCAACTCTATAAACATGCACAACATAAATCACATAGAAATAATGCAGTACAACACATCACATACATATAGCATACAAATACTCTATCACATAACTCTGATTACCTACTCAAGGTAAAGTATAGTGAGAAGACTCACCTCGTGTATCTCGATAACTCGCGAATCCTGGAAATCACTCGTGCTCGATCCTCCGAGCTATAATCCTCCTATAACATCATATGTCTCTAATTAACACTTTTACCACTAAGGTTGACTACCCCTATCAAGTCAACATTGGTCAACTCTGGTCAACGGTCAACGGTCAACTTTGACCGGACTCGGCGAGTGCACTAGGGTGACTCGGCGAGTCTAAGCGTTTTCACCAACTCTCTAGGATTCCCTTTTTGACACGTCAAGTACTCCCCTGACTCGACGAGTTCCACCTGGCATGAATCGCGGGGCCACCCCGACTTAACTCGCCGAGTCTCAAGAACAAATCGGCGAGTTCCAGTTCGACTCATACCACCTGTCAACCCTCTCTAACTCTCCCTGACTCACTGAGTTAACCCATAACTCGGCAGGACCACTCGCTGAGTGGTTAAGGGCAATCTTCATGCTACTCGCCGAGTCTGTTCTTCGGACTCGGCGAGTCCATGCCATGCATCAACTCAAACTTGCTTCTGAGGTCAGATCTGCTCCAACAACTCATAGATCTGGCCCTCCTAAGCTCATTCATCACGTAAAGTTCATATCTTAGTGCTCATAACACACCCCATGACTCATAAATGGTGTTTTGACCTCAAGCACAAAGACTCCAATCCAAAACCCCCATGGATTCATAAAAAGGTTGGACAAAGGGACACTCTGGACCTCCAAGGGTCCAGATCCAGAACCTAACTTGCCTAAGGGACCAAGGAAGCACTAGATCTAGCCACGAAAGGGCTCAATAAGCCTTAAATCAACATAAACATCAACATAACAGAGAATGTCTCGAAGATAGTACCACAAATGTGATGTTCTGGACCTCAAATCTTCAGGAAGTGGATCCTCTTGGTTCCCCTTGGCTATTGCTTCCTTTCCCTTGCTAGATAACACCTCCAAGGTCAATAATGGCTCCTTGATTTGCTCCAAACGCTCAAGCTCGCTAGGGTTTCACTCAGGGGACTGGTGAGCACAAATGACGGCCTTAAGGCCCTTTAAATAGGTCCCAAACCCGAGAAATTAGGGTTTCATTAAACAGCGCGGATTCGCCGAGTCCAGGCGCGAACCCGCGTCCAGAACCGCGATCCTACTTGGCAAGTTTGAGCTCCAACTCGCCGAGTTCCCTCACAAAACACCAAAAATATATGCATAAAAGATACCTGGGAATCCGGGCTGTTACAACTCTCCCCCACTAGAACTAGACTTCGCCCTCGAAGTCTCGCTCTGAAAATAGCTACGGATGCTACTCACGCATCTGACGCTCCGACTCCCAGGTCATCTCTGATCCCTTCTGATGTTGCCACTGAACCAACACCAGGAGTACCTCCTTGATCCTTAGAACCTTGATTTTCCGATCTCTGATGGCCACTGGTCTCTCGGCATAATTCAGGCTCGCATCCACCTGAATATCCTCTAATGGAACCACTGCCGACTCATCAGCTATACACTTCCTCAGCTGTGACACATGAAAGTGTCGTGAATCTGCCCCAACTCTGCTGGCAAATCCAAACAATAGGCTACCCGGCCTACCCTCGCGATCACACGGAAATGACCAATATATCGGGGCCCCAACTTGACCCTCTTCCTGAATCGAATCACTCCTTTCCAAGGAGAGACCTTCAGGAGAACAAGGTCGCCGACCTGAAACTCAAGCTCGGACCGGCGTCTGTCTGCATAACTATTCTGTCGGCTCTGAGTGGTCAACAACCTCTGTCTGGCCTGCTGAATCTGCTCTATCGTCTGAAGTATGATCTCTGTACTGCCCATCACCCTCTGCCCAACCTCTCCCCAACAAATGGGGGTCCGACACCTCCTCCCATACAACAGCTCAAAGGGTGGCATACCAAGGCTCGAATGATGGCTGTTGTTGTAGGAAAACTCTGCCAAGGGTAAATACGCATCCCAGCTACCCCCGAAATCCAACACACATGCTGGGAGCATGTCCTCAAGCGTCTGAATCGTCCGCTCACTCTGACCGTCTGTCTGGGGATGATATGCGGTACTAAAATGCAGTCTAGTACCCAACTCCTCATGAAACTTCTTCTAGAATCTGGAAGTGAAACACACATCACGGTCTGAAACAATCGAGATCAGCACCCCATGTCGAGATACCACTTCCCTCACATACACCTCCGCCAATTTCTCTTTTGAAGAACTCTCACTGATGGCAAGGAAGTGAGCGCTCTTCGTCAACCTGTCCACAATCACCCAAATTGCATCAACTCCTCTAGCAGTCCTCATAAATTTGGTGATGAAATCCATAGTGATCTGTTCCCACTTCCACTCGGGAACCTCCAATGGCTGCAACTTGCCATGCGGCCTCTGGTGCTCGGCCTTAACCCTACGGCAGGTTAAGCACCTTTCAACAAAACACGCAACATCCCTATTCATACAGGGCCACCAATACTCATTTATCAAATCCAAATACATCTTAGTGACCCCCGGATGGATCAAAAATGTTAACCGATGAGCCTCCTCCATCAAAATGGTACGCGTTCCTCCCACAAATGGCACCCAGATACGCCCCTGAAATGTCATAAGCCCCCGACCATCGGTAACGAACTCTGAAACCAAACCAACAACCCGTTCCCTCTTCTGCATCTCAGGTTGCACAGCCTCGGCCTGTGCCCCACGAATGGCGTCCAATACCGAAGCTATCACAGTCAATCTCAAACATACATGTCGCAGTGGAGTGCTCTCCGCCCTGTGGCTCAACGCATCGGCTACCACATTAGCCTTGCCTGGGTGGTACAGGATCTCACAATCATAATCCTTGACCACATCCAACCACCTTCTCTGTCGCATATTTAGGTTGGGCTGATCCATCAAGTACCTCAAACTCTTATGGTCCGTGTATATCGTACACCGAACCCCATACAAGTAGTGATGCCAAATCTTGAGGGTGAACACCACTGCCCCCAACTCTAGATCATGGGTGGGATATATCGTCTCATGAGGCTTCAGCTGCCTCGATGCATATGCTATCACATGCCCTCTCTACATCAGCACCGCTCCCAGCCCCAAAATTGATGCATCACAATATACCACAAAGTCCTCCATCCCTTCCAGGAGAGCTAATATCGGGGCTTCGCACAACCTTTGGCGAAGTGTCTCAAAGGAGGCCTGCTGCTCGGGGCCCCATGAAAAAGCAACACCCTTCCGGGTCAATCTGGTGAGTGGCACTGCGATCTTGGAGAAATCCTTGATAAATCTCCGATAATACCCTGCCAACCCTAGGAAACTCCTGATCTCAGAGGGTGACTTCGGCACCTCCCAACTCATCACCGCCTCAACCTTGGCCGGATCGACCAATATCCCTTCCTGATTAACAAGATGTCCTAAGAACTGGACCTCCCGCAACCAGAAATCACACTTGGAGAATTTGGCATAAGGCTTCTCCGATCTCAGAACCCCAAGAACCTCTCTCAAATGCTCTTAATGCTGCTCTCTAGATCTCGAATATACCTGAATGTCATCGATAAATACAATCACCGACCGATCCAACATCGGCCTACATACTCGGTTCATGAGATCCATGAACACCGCCAGGGCATTGGTGAGCCCAAAAGCCATCACCAGAAACTCATAATGCCCACAACGCGTCCTGAACGTTGTCTTCTGAACGTCCTCATCCCGCACTCTCACCTGATGATATCCCGAACTCAAATCGATCTTGGAGAACCAAGATGCTCCCTGCAACTGATTGAACAAATCGTCGATCCTCGGTAACGGGTAACGGTTCTTGACCGTCAGCATGTTCAACTCCTGGTAATCAATGCACATCCAGTGTGAACCATCCTTCTTCTTGACGAACAGGATAGGCGCTCCCCATGGCGAGCTGCTCGGCCGAATAAATCCCTTCCCCAGCAGCTCCTGAAGCTGCGAGGATAACTCTTGCATCTCTGGAGGTGCAAGGCGATAAGGTACCTTAGCGATAGGCACGACCCCTGGAACCAAATCGATACTGAACTCCACTTGCCTCACAGGAGGCACACCCGGCAACTCCTCGGGAAAAACATCTGGGAACTCAAGCACCACCGGAACCTCCTCAAATAAACTCGGCCTCTCGGAATCCACCCGCGTATCCATCACATATGCCACAAAACCCTTACAGCCCTGCTGTAGACACTGCCTCGCCCTAGCGGCCGAACAAAAAGCTGATCCCGAATGTGTACCCTCGCCGTACACCGAAAGAACTTCCCCACTAGGGTCTCGTACGGTCACCAGCTGACGCTCGCAATCGATAACTACGCCGAATCTGCTCAACCAGTCCATGCCCACAATGACACAAACATCTCACATCGCAGTAGGAACCAGATCCATCGGAAACTCAACACTGAAAATCTCTAACACGCATCCCCGGAGAACCTCCGTGGCATAAATCACTCTCTTGTCAGCTATGGAAACTCTCAGAGGCCGACTCAACGCCTCACGACTAACACTGATATGCTGACTAAAGGCCAAAGACACAAAAGACCGACTCGCACCCGAGTCAAATAACACTAAAGCAGGTATAGAGTTCACAAGGAAAGTACCTGCGCATAACATAATATAAGCATAATATCTCAGCATCAAAATAAATACACGAAAGAAAATATACCAGCCACAACATCGGGCGCAGCGTGGACCTCCTCCGCGGTCAGCTGAAAGGCTCTCCCTCGAGCTCTCGGCGCCTCGGCCTTCACTGGCCGACTCTCGGTAGCTCTGATGGCGGCAGGGGCAGATCCCTGAGATGCTCCTCGCAACTGTGGACACTCCGCCTTCCGGTGTCTGGTCTGGTTGCAGTGAAAACACACTGCAAACCCCTTGGGGCAGTCCTTGGCCATATGTCCCTCCTTGCCACATTTGTAGCAAGATCCCGCTCGGCAGACTCCATCATGACCCTTGCCACACTTCCCAAAAGTGCGACCCTTCTGGCTCCCTGGTTTGGGATCAGCGGGCTTGGCCCGCTTGGCTGCCGGCTGAGACTGTGCCGGTCGCCGATCCCTCCCCTGAGACTCCGCCTCCTCCCTGGCCTGAGTCTCAAGCTCAATCTCCCTCTTCCGGGCATTTGCTTGAAGCTCGGCAAATATCCGGTACGAGGAGTTCGCCACGAACTCCCGAATGTCCCGCCTCAAGATACTCAGATAGCGGCTCATACGTGCCTGCTCCGTAGACACGTGCTCAGGGCAGAACATCGCCCTCTCATGGAACATCCTGGTAATCACCGTAACCGACTCAGTACCCAGCTTGAGGGTCAGAAACTCCTGGGCCAAACGCTCCCTCTCCACCTGGGGAATGTACTCATCTCGGAACATGGCAGTGAACCTCTCCCAGGTCACTGCCGCAATCTCAGCAGGCGTGAAATGCGCCGTCACAAACTTCCACCAATCCTTCACTCCCAAGCGAAGCTGGTTCAGCGCGAACCGAACCTTCAAATGCTCAGGAGATGAGCATGTGAAGAAACACCCCTCTATATCAGAAATCCACCTCATAGATGCCACCGGATCTTGGGTCCCATCAAACTCTGGTGGATTTGTGTTGCTGAACTCCCGGAACAAAAACGCATCACCACCTTGCGGCCTCGCGGCAGCAATAGCTGCGGTGGCCGCTGCAACAGCAGCCTCAGAAAGAGCGGCATAACGCTCGTCAATGGTCTCAATCAGCGTGGTCTTAATAGACCCAAACATCTCCGGTATCTCTGCCCTGATGGCCGCAGCCACCTCCTCATGGATGATCCGGCGGATCTCCTCATCACTGGTACCACTGCTCTCAGGCATCAAACGTGTCCTCACCATGATCTACCTCTGAAATACAACATACAATAAATTAGAACCCATTCGAGCATACTCACACTCGTCAACTCTTTCCTCTTCGATCCTTGGTATTCCAAAGATTCTTACTTGGGCTGTACACCGCTCTGGTGCTTTTAGTAGTACGGGCCCAATACTACTGTCTGCACCGTATCAGAATACACCCCAAGTTCTCCTCTTCGGATCCTAAATTCCAAGTACTCTATCATGCATAGACCACTCTCTAATAGATCTCTCATAAGCCCCTCGCTGCTACCTACTCACTCTCAAGCATCTCATAGCAGCTTACATCTTCCTAGGCTAAGGCATCACAAATCAGGCCACTCTAGTCCTAATAGGAATACCTAGCCTACTCTAGCATGCGAATACATCATATCAATATCAATATCACATAACATAAAGGTATTTTGGGAAATCACCGTTCGGGCGCGGACTGATCGTACATACAACTCTGCTCTGCGTTTTTCAAAAATCTTTTACTCTTTTTGAAAATAATTCTCAAATCCTCAGTTTGAGTTCAAATACTCCCGAAGGTGTACTCGAATCCCTCAAACCAAGGCTATGATACCAACTTGTAACACCGTGAATTTCAAAATAATTTTTCACAAGTATAAAAACATTTCTCATTTAATTTTCATAAAACATTAAGTTTAAAATCCCAATTCACATCATACAAAATCCCAAGATCATATATATATATATATATATATATATATATATATATATATATATATATATATATATATCAAAAATCCCATGTGTGTGTACAGATCAAGCCGGCGCCTTCCCACGGTCATCGCTAGTACCTAAAACAACAACACTAATATTGTAAGCACAAAGCTTAGTGAGTTCCCCAAAATACCACACATAACACATATTAGCCACTTGAGGCTATAACTCTATGGGTCCGTGCACCCAAACTCTGTGAACCCTCAGGTTCTAACTCTGTGAACCTTCCGGTTCCAACTCTATAAACATGCACAACATAAATCACATAGAAATAATGCAGTACAACACATCACATACATATAGAATACAAATACTCTGTCACATAACTTTGATTACCTACTCAAGGTAAAGTATAGTGAGAAGACTCACCTCGTGTATCTCGATAACTCGCGAATCTTGGAAATCACTCGTGCTCGATCCTCCGAGCTATAATCCTCCTATAACATCATATGTCTCTAATTAACACTTTTACCACTAAGTTTGACTACCCCTATCAAGTCAACACTAGTCAACTCTAGTCAACGGTCAACTTTGACCGGACTCGGCGAGTGCACTAGGGCGACTCAGCGAGTCTAAGCGTTTTCACCAACTCTCTATGATTCCCTTTTTGACACGTCAAGTACTCCCCTGACTCGACGAGTTCCACCTGGCATGAATCGCGGGGCCACCCCGACTCAACTCGCCGAGTCTCAAGAACAACTCGGCAAGTTCCAGTTCGACTCAGACCACCTGTCAACCCTCTCTAACTCTCCCTGACTCACTGAGTTAACCCATAACTCGGCAGGACCACTCACTGAGTGGTTAAGGGCAATCTTCATGCTACTCGCCGAGTCTATTCTTCGGACTCGACGAGTCCATGCCATGCATCAACTTAAACTTGCTTCTGAGGTCAGATTCGCTCCAACAACTCATAGGTCTGGCCCTCCTAAGCTCATTCATCACGTAAAGTTCATATCTTGGTGCTCATAACACACTCCATGACTCATAAATGGTGTTTTGACTTCAAGCACAAAGACTCCAATCCAAAACCCCCATGGATTCATAAAAAGGTTGGACAAAGGGACACTCTGGAACTCCAAGTGTCCAGATCCAGAACCTAACTCGCTTAAGGGACCAAGGAAGCACTAGATCTAGCCACAAAAGGGCTCAATAAGCCCTAAATCAACATAAACATCATCATAACAGAGAATAGCTCGAAGATAGTACCTCAAATGTGATGTTCTGGACCTCAAATCTTCAGGAAGTGGCTCCTCTTGTTTCCCCTTGGCTATTACTTCCTTTCCCTTGCTAGATAACACCTCCAAGGTCAATAATGGCTCCTTGATTTGCTCCAAACGCTCAAGCTCGCTAGGGTTTCACTCAGGGGACTGGTGAGCACAAATGACGGCCTTAAGGCCCTTTAAATAGGTCCCAAACCCGAGAAATTAGGGTTTCATTAAACAACGTAGACTCGCCGAGTCCATTCCTTGGACTCGCCGAGTCCAGGCGCGAACCCGCGTCCAGAACCTCGATTCTACTCGGCGAGTTTGAGCTCCAACTCGCCGAGTCCCCTCACAAAACACCAAAAATATATGCATAATAGATACCTGGAAATTCGGTTTGTTACATAATTGTTCATCAATACTAATTAAATAATGTGATTCCTCAATTAATATATTATTCTTATAATATATTAATAAACCATAATAACCTCTTCTTCTAGTATCCATCCTATCAAATTGTTCTAGAGTGTTAAAACCTAAATGGACAATGCTATTATCGGGTCAAGTACATACCAATTATAGCTATGGTCTTAGATACCTAATCCAACAGTATCATGTGCCTGCAAAGCCTTTTCTTCTATTTTTGTTGGTGAACGTTTAATCCTTGCCTCATGGGACTACAAGGACCCCATCAATTGATTAACAGAGAGAATTGAGAGATCATTTAACTATTCTATTGATGCTACTGCGTGATCAAAATTTTATGCTAGACTCCGCAGCACCTTCTCGATAATGATCTGGTCACTTATCTCTTCACTATATGCTCTCAGTTGACTCACAGTTGACTCACAGTGTCCATAATGCTTAACATGAAATCAGTAACAACTTCATCTTTCAATGCTAGGTTTTCAAATTCTCTCATGATAGACTGACACCTTACAACAACTACATTTGATTCGCCATGAAATTATTCACGTAGCACCTACCATGCCTCTTGTGTGGTTCCTTCTGCTGCGATTTATGAAAACATTGTGTCATGAACTACTCGATGGATTATGGCCAATGCCTTGGCATCCTTTCTCTTGTTTTCTTTCATCAGTGCTTCATCATCTTCAGTGGGACACCAATTTTCTACAAACTCCCACAAGTCTTTTGATTTGAGTAATGTCTTGAGTCGTGTGTTCAAATACTGGTATCTATCTCCCTTGAATACTGGATTCAAAGGTTGTGCCGAACTCATACTGTTTCCCGAGTTTTCCAACATAGAACAGCCTGTTGCTCTGAGACCATAATGATGGAATTAAGAGAGAAAGAGTTGGGAAACTACTGCTTGTTATTGATTTCAAAGACACGTACAAAACAAGGGAAAACAACAAGACTTATTTAAACTAAAAAACATAACAATAAAAGAGAAAACCAACGAGCACTATCCCAGTGATAGCAATAGCATCTTTATCACAAAAGACTCGCGACAATTTCATCCAAGTACACTTGTGCGTATTTCTCCATTGGGGCCGTTTCACACATGGCAAGAAAATGTCCGCTTTTAGTTAGTCGGTTGACAACTACCCAAATACTATCATTCTGTCTAGTAGTCTTTGGCAATTTCGTAATAAAATCCATGGATAGCTCCTCCCACTTCCACACGGGAACACTAAGGCTTTCTGGAATTTCGTAAGGCTTTTGGTGTTCTACTTTGACTTGTAAGCATACTAAACATTCCTGTACGTATCTCTCAATGTCTTTCTTTAATACAGGCCACCAATAATCAACTTTTACATCATAGTACATTTTACTTGTACCAGGTTGTATTGATAGTTTAGAATTATGTGCTTCATCTAAAATCTTCTGTCTTAATCCACCAATCTTTGGAATCCATACTCAATTCTTGAATACTTTCAGTCCACATGGATCATCAAGTAAAACATTAGTATAATGTACCATCCCTTCCTTCTTCACATTTTTTGATGATAAGGAGTCTTTGTAATCGGAGCAGTACCAGGCACAAGGTCAATTCGAATTCTAATTGCCTATCCGGAGGAAGTCTAGGCAATTCTTTGGGAAAAACATCAGGATATTAACTAACAATGGGAACATCATTTACCGTTTTCTTTTCCTGTTTTGATATATCAACTGTATAGGCCAGGAAGATAGAACACCCCTTCGATATGAATTTATGAGCTTTTAGGAAAGAGATTATTTTTACGATTTTAAGTCTTTGTTCACCATAGACATAAATAGGATTCTCCCCTTCAATGGGAATACGTACTATCTTTTCATAGCACAATAGTTCTGCATGGTTCTCTGACAACCAATCCATGCCGAGAATAATATCAAAGTTGGGCAAGGAGAAAGGAATCAGGTTAGCAAGAAAATTATAGCCTTCAATTTCTATCACACAATCTTTATAGACTTTATAATCAAGTAATGATATACTTCTCGCAGTATCTACATGAAATGGTTGGGGGAGTGCATAGCAAGCAATTTGAAAGGAATGCACAAATTCATGAGACACAAAAGAATTTGAGGCACCATAATCAAATAACATATGAGCAGGTCTAGAGTTGACTAGAAATGTACCAATCACAACATTCAGGTCTTCACGTGCCTATTATGTGGTAATCTGAAATGCACGACCTTTAGCTTTTGGCACCTCCTCCTTTTTAGTTGGAGTACTCTTTGGTTGTTGAACAGGAGCTTGACTTCTTTCCGGTTGTTAAATAGAAGTTTGACTTCCTGTCATTTGACTAGTAAGAGTAGGGCAAAAATGCTTTCTGTGGCCAGCAACACCATAAGTAAAGCATGTAACATTCTTCATCAGACAAACAGACTTCATGTGGCCTACTTATCCACATCCATAACAAACCACTAATCCTTTTTATAATCTGCATTCGCTCGAATGATTCTTTCCACAGTTTCGACACGATGGAAATTGAAGAGAAAAAGATTGTGACCTACAGCGGCCAGGCGGGGTATTATGAGTTTGCACTTGTTTACCAGGATCAGTTCGAATAGATTGAGCTGGTGGAATAGAGGAAACACGAACAGTTCGATCAATATGTGGATGCTTCGAAACAAAAAGAGTGGCACCACATACTTCTAAGTCATGCTCATGCTTTCTAGCATACTCAACAGCTTTATCAAATGACAGAACATCCCGATTAGCCACGAAATCGCGGATTTCATACCGTAGTCCATCCATGAATAACTGAATTTTATCGTCTTCAGTTGGAATATACTTTGTAGCAAACCGTAGTTTTTGATTGAACTAAGTTTCATAATCATTCATCGTCATTCCTCCCTGTTTAAGCTCGAGAAATTCTTTCTCCAATCTTCACCTCATGTCTAGAGGACAATACTTTCCTAGTAAACGAGTTTTGAACAATTCCCACGATAAATTATCCTTGTCATAACCGTTGAGAGCTTCAAATGTTGCTTCCCACCAGACCAAGGCTTCTCCGATGAGCATTGTAGAAGCATAATTAGCATTGTCTTCATTAACCACATGAGAAATATGGAATACTTTTTTTGTGTTCTGGATCCATGTAAGAACAACAATAGGATTAAAAAAACCTTAAAATTCTGTAGCACCATTACTCTTGAAAGTTTTGAATGAGGAACGTTTTGCCTCTCCTTCTGGAGATTCTCCAGTGACTTTCTCTTTTCCTTTATCACTATTGTTTTTGTCTTCTTCAGGAGTCTGCCGAATAACACCAATAAGTTTATCCATAAGTCGCACCTCACGAGGGGATACTAGAGTATTTACTTCATCAGGTTGAGGATCTCTACCCACCACTAGTGTATGGCTACTCACCTGTTCAGTCATTGCTCCGCAATATGGAGTAACATTGTATTTTAGAATATTAGGGTTTATCATTACCTAATACTTTACTAAAGTCTTTCCTATGGTTATTATCCATATACTTACAATAAATCCATTCATATAGTAAACTTCTAACAATTTAAGTCTAAATATCAATCCGTGGTATTTAGTTCACTTAAAGTACTGCTCTAATACCATGATTGAGAGAACCTCTTTCATACTTATCATTATTACTTCATGTTACTCCAAAAAATGCTACATAAATATTTATAAACAATATTTTACATTGATAGTTTAATTACAAAAGGTTGGATACAAACCGACTAAGTTTTAGTACATTACATAACTACCCAGAAAATTATAATTTTATACATATGCGATCACTAAATACTAAAGTAATATTATTAACTATTCTAAATTTTCCAACAGTATATGTCTATACTGGATCCTTATTATCTGCAATAGTTAAACAATGAGAGGGATAAGAACTGACGTTTAGTGAGTTCAAAAATAGATGCAATATAACGGTATGTCATATATATACCAATATGACAGAAGCAAGAGGAACAAAGAACAACAAAGGCATATGTGAATCATGTGACAAGCTTTCCATTTCAAGAAATGATCTGGTTCAAAGATTTACAATCAATGCGATACAACAATTTCAATTTGATATACATCAATAAGACTTTAGCCCAAGTGGCACAGAAAATAAACGATTTATGAATTAACATTTTGCTAGAATTTACAGGCTATCAGCCCTATCTATCATTCTACCAGAGCCAAAGTGATGCTTACTCATTCACTTCATGGTTAAAGGCTACATACCAATACCCAAGTGATGCTTAGTCATTCACTTCGTGGTCAAAGGTATAGCTCATTAACATAATAATACGGGAAAACACATAACACATATAACACATAGCACACAATTGTTCCTATAATTTGAACTCACTGTGAAATAATCGGAGGTTAAAATAGTAATTTGGGCAGCACTTTGTTCCTATAAATAACTGTCTTCGATGAAAACTGGGCCTTTGCGAGGGTTGAGCTTCAAACCGAAAAGATAAATTTCTCGGGGTCTTCGGGCACTTCGGGATGTTTTTCGAGTGTTAGGTAGGTTCCTGAGGCTTCGGGGGTTTAAAAGGGGCTTAAAATAAAGTTTAGTGTGAAAGAGTATGGAAAATACCAACCAAAACTGGGAGGGTTCGCATCTCCCTTATATAGGTGCGAGGCTCGGATCCAAAGGGAGGAAGGAAGGACACGCGTCGGATAGCTGGCGAGGAGGGGGAGGGGTGCACGCGTCGGCTTCGGATTGGTCCAGCGCTTCGAAGGACTTACCTGCTTCGGATACAAGGTGGCTCACAAGAGAAGGGCGACATGGATCACTTCGGTTGTGCCACGGACTACACACACGTCTCACATGCGCAGGCGCAGGTGCTACGTGGCCGAACCCGGACCATGCACATGCGAATTTTCTCGGTTTTTGTGCCAAGAACTTCGAAAATTTATAACTTTCACATACGAGCTTCGTTTTCGACGTTCTTTATATGAACGCATAGGTGAGATTATACTCTACAACTTTAGTTTAGACTCTGTCGGCCAATTTTGAATTTATTTTTAATATTATTATTTTTAACAGACCGGGACAGGAAAATCTGTTAAAAATTCATAACTTCTTAATCCGACGTCCGTTTCCGTCTTACCGTTGTACTACTATTAACGAGACATTCGATTCTCGTTTAGGTTGCGTCAGCTAAAATCACTCGATCTTTGTTTCGAGTTTTTAGTTGTATATTGCTATACTGAAGCTTAAAAAAATCATAACTTCCGCATACGAATTCAGATTTTGACGTTCTTTTTATGAAAATTCTCGGTTTAACGAATACTACGACTTTCATTTAGATCATTAAAGCTAAAACGTAGTTTATCGAAAACTCACTTTTTACGCTAAATAGTGTTTTGACAGTTTTGTCACGGATCTTCGATTGGTCATAACTTCTTCGTTATAACTCGGATTTCGATGAGGTTTCCGCCTAAATGTTTCTAGCGAGCTAATCTACAACTTTCAGTAACATTATTTTTATATTTTTGTTAATTTCTATATTTGACTTTTGTTTGGAATATCATAAGACTTCCAATACTTCCCAACTGATTCTATACATAGTTTTACTTCAATTCTTCATAAAACTATCTTGTTAGAACTCAGTACTCAAAATCATATATTATTTAATAATATTCATCTTTAAACAAAACACGATAACTGAACATGTATGTTACACATTCATTGACTTTCGTTAGCTGATTGACTCTAAATGAGAAGTGAACGAAAGTGTAAGTTAGTTTGGCTTTTTGAAACAAACTATTAAGTCCGTTAGATTTTCTTGAACAGACAAAACATAATTAGGTTTTTTGATCAGTTTGAAAACTTTGTTCGGCTTATAAGTCTCTCTTCCTAGTTTCTTTAATCATTTACATAATTTTGTTTATATTTCTCGTTTTTACTAATTTCTTTATTTAAAGGTATGAATTTTTGTGGTGTTGCACCCAACAATATACACTTTCAATCTTATTTTCTTCCGCCTCTTGCTTGATATGACATAATTGTCACATTGTTATATATGAACTATTAATATTTGTAAATTACATTCTAAACACGTTGTAAAAAAGTTACCTTTGATTTTTGTTGATTACAAGCGAGTTCTTTTATTTTTATTAGTTACAAACAAGTTATCCGCCAATGATAACTTAAATACTAGTTAACTATTTTACACATTAATCTAAAATCAAATAATCTAATACGAATAAGATAATACAAGAGGTGGGATGCTTTGTTCATGACCAAAGAAATTGGTTGGATCAACTTCACCTTTCACAATTGCCAACCTCCTGAAATTTCCCATAAAATACTTGCTTCCCCATTCTAATGCATGCTCGTAACTTGAACCACATCCACCCTTACCATTTGTACCAAGATCCAAATCCCTAACGTTCACGTAAGCCTCCCTTGGATTACTGGACACAAATGGTGTCATCTTCTCATATATTTCTCTTATCAAATCAACATGCTTTTTAGATGCCTTGAAATCATCATCGGTCCATCGCATGATGTACTGTATGATGTACAAATTTCCTTCCCGGTGTGCGTACGGGGTTTCAGTCGCATCTATCTCGCTCATCCTTCCACCAAATGGCTCTATCACTAGAAGCAAATTTTCTTGCAAACACCATTTCCAGATGTCTTCAAATGCTTCTTCGGGAATTGGTTTCTTCACATAGTCTGATTTAGCTACGGAATAACTTTTAGGCCACGGTCTCAAACTCCGGTCTCTTAGAGCATCAATGCCTTCTCCACTTAAATAACCGGAAAAGTAAACTACTGATTCTATCCAACTCATCTCAATGCAATCCGTTTTCTGTAATCCCAGTTCTGGAAATCTGTCCTCGACTATTTCTATAAGCTTATCAGCTGTACCCAAGAAAAGTGCGTTGATTGTTAATTGCAAAGTTCTACTTTGTTCTTGTTCAGACACCGGAGCAAGATTTATTACAAGGTGAATGAACAAATCTTCGGTGAGATTGTGCGCAACATACTGCCACTTGTTAACAATCTGAGTACCACTTCGGTCTAGCTTTTTAGAAAGACTGAAAACTGTAACTACCGGTGGAACATAAACAAGACTGATCTTCCAAGATAGTACAACACCAAAACTACCTCCCCCACCTCTAATCGCCCAAAATAGATCTTCACCCATTGAGTTTCTATCCAAGATCCGCCCATTAACATCAACAATATATGCATCTATTACATTATCAGCAGATAATCCATATTTCCTTGCCATGGTACCGAAGCCTCCTCCACTAAGGTGCCCCCCCACGCCTACAGACGGGCACTCTCCAGCTGGGAATCCAAGAAGATTACTCTTCTGAGACACCCAATAATACAGCTCGCCAATAGTTGCACCGGATTCGACCCATGCGGTGTTATCATCTAAATCAACAGTGACTGACCGGAGTTTGCTCATGTCAAGAAGGATGAAAGGGGTGTGATCATGCGAGGTGTAGGAAAGGCCTTCGTCGTCATGACCTCCACTTCTGATTCGAATTTGGAGTCCAGATGCCTTGCTGCAGATGATTGTGGATTGGACATGGTAATATGAAAAGGGTGTGATTATTGCTAATGGTTTTAGGGTTTTGTCGGTGGAATATCTAAGGTTTTGGATGGTGGATTGAAGGATAGTGGAGTACGAAGTGTCGTCTGGGGTGATGACAATGTCTGTTGATGTGAAGTTTGAAGAAAGTTTACTAGTGATGCAATCAAAAAACTCAGCAGAGTTTATTGATGGGAAAAAACCAAGGGAAAGACATAGGAGATATGATAGAAGTTTACATGAAAAGAACTTCAACTCCATTTTTTGCTTGTGGTTTTCTTTTAATTGGAACATCCGTCATCCTTTATATAAAACACTTGTCCCATTTAAGAACTGTCTTTCAAAAATAATAGTGAACAGATTTTACGTTATGCAAACGAGCTATTCTAAATTTGAGACGTTTACTTATTTATATGTCCGTTTGAGTAAATTTTAACATATAAAACGTCAAAATAGTTTATTCAAATAATTTTAGATCAAAAGGAAACTGTATGAAACATACTAGGAGCAATTTCTTAATGTTAATTTCGTCGGTAATCCGTTGGAACCCAGCTCACACTATGAGAGAGAAAAAATAGAGCTTGAAATACAAAAATGGAGCTTGAAATTAATTTTTTGATTACAATAATGGAAATCAAGGCTGAAGCTAATAGACCATAAAACGACAAAAATGAAAATTTTGATGGCACACCAATTAAGAATATGTGCATCACAATCTATACTTATATAAATTAATAAGAACCGGTGGGTGACCCCGTGAACCATGGGTCATCTATGTGACAATAAGATACGTTTTGTTTTATTCACAAAATATGCTGATCAGAAATTGGTGGGTGACCCCGTGAACCATGGGTCATCTATGTGGCAATAAGATACGTTTTGTTTTATTCACAAAATATGCTGATCAGAAATTTTTTTTGATAAAACGAAGACCAAAACATAAGCATAAATCAATATATAGAAAATGGACAAAATGAAGGTAAAAAATGATCAAATAGACTGAAAGTAAGAAATATTAAAACACGTGTGACAAATTCGTAATGAAATATTAGTAGTAAGACGGAAAAAGGGACAAAAAAAAGTTCAAAATGGTTAAAATCTCACTTAAAGTAACAAATATTAATAGACATGTAAAATTATAAAACTATAGAAAATATTGTGGCAAAATGTTGAAAGATACAAAATGATGAGATTTAAAGTGGCAAATATTAAAAGATATGAAGCCATCTCTAATTACAAATGCTATGGACTAAATTGTCAAATTATACAAAAATTATACAAAGTATTGTGACAAAATCTTAAAACATATAAAATTATATATGGATTAAAATTGTCAAAATATAAAAAAAGTATAGAGGCAAAATTTTAAAATATACTATTACAGTAACCATGTCAATAAAGTATAATAATTATCAAATTTTCTAATCAAAACTTACTCTATCTTTTCGTTCAATTATATTTAATTGTTGGGTCCTTTTGTTTTATGTGTATATATTTTTGGTTCGCGATAGATATCTTTTTTGCAGAATGAACACATGTAAATATTTACTTTTCTAAACACAAATTTTCAACTTACTTTCGTATGTACTTTGTAAACTGCATTCCATAAAAACTGATTTGTAATGGTATCCAAAATATAAAAATAAAAGAACATCTAGGAGCTAGCGTATGGAAGTTAAAAAAATTAAATAAATACATAAATAAATAAATAACACTACAAATAATATGATTTTGGTCTACTTGAAGCCAGATTGCTTTTTCTTTTCTCTATATTAAAGCCAAATTGATGAACAATGATATTATAGTGCATCAAATCAGTAGAAAAGATCCATGAAAGCTAAGTTTTCTTTGGCGTTCTTTGATTAACACTGTCTGCTAAGATTTTGAGCCACAAATGCCACCTTATTTAATAATTCCAAAGGCCATCCTCAATGATCACCCGCCAATTGCATTTTCTATTATCAATCATTGAAATTAGCTGTTGATCTAATTAGGTCAAGAGTTGTTTTCTTTTAAAACTTCATTTTGTAACAGGTCAGCTAGGACCAACAAACACCATTATCCAAAAAGAAAAAAACGACAAGTACAACTTCAATAAACACAACAAGAAAACATACCATTAGCAACGACTTGTTCTTTAGCAACGACATTAGACGAGATACGCCTGGGTCGGCACTAAAAGTATGTGTCGTCGCTGAAAGGGTCATCGCTAATGGAATCCACCAGTGATCATCCAACCCATATGACTTTGAATCTTGGCCCTACATTTGTACCATGATCCAACGAATAGGGTTTAGCGACAACAATTGTGACGACTGCATCACCACTATTGATCACAATCCGTGAGACTCGCGTAAGAAGCAATCTTTACCCTAGGTTTTTTTACCTAATCCAACGGCTAATACTTGAGAGAAAAGGCGCGTCCATTTTCCTCCGATTTGTCGTCGCTAATACTCCGACGACACCACTAAAAGGCGTCGCCGCTAAAGGCATACCCCATTTTATTCACCCTTAATCTTAGAACTACTAGTCCCCTGCCTTGCTTTTCTGTTTGGATTTCTCCGACGAGTATACGATATCACCGAAGAAGGACGACTTTTTCACCCACATCTTCCACCTATGCCACTAGCCTCCCACCCCTGCTCGCCTAGACTGTTTCCACCCCGGCTCACGACCTCGATGTCCTTCATTTCTCATTCTCTTTCTCTCCCGACCTTAATTTCTACTTTAATTTGTTGAATTTTTTGATTTCAAGGCACCAAAAAATCCAGCACCGCCACATCAGGGTTGCTCTCCAGTGAACTCCACCACCACAAACACCATATCGATGATGATTATTCACCTTCACCGACGAAGGTGCATTCTCTATACCTTAGTTTCTCTTTCTCTTTCTCTTTTGACCAACATTTCTATTCTAATATAATGATTTTGGTGGTTTTAAGACACCACCGCCACTGCCCTGCTATTCTCCAGAGATTAGCACCACCACCACAACACCGTACCTGTCGTTTTTCCGCTAATTTTCGCAACTACAGGTGCATTTTACTAATAGTTTATGTATGTGTATGTATTAATTTGGTATTTGTATGTGGTATAATGAAGAAAATATGTATCATTGTATGTGTATTTGGTATAAGCAAAAAGTATTTGTGTGTGTATAACGTATATGAATATATGTATCATTGTTTATATATTTGTATGTAATCAATAATATATGTGAGTATAATGTATGTATATATGTGTATAATGTATGTATATGTGTGTAAAATGTATGTGAGAAAATTATAGCCTTAGAGATTTGTTAATTAGACAAGTCCTTAAATGTATGCATATGTGTGTATAATGTGTTATATATATATATATATATATATATATATATATATATATATATATATATTCTAATAAAAGAATATGTTTATTCCCTTTTTGTCATGTGTCACCCCATTAGGTTACCTAATTAATGTTATTAAATTTGCCAACCTGTTGATTCTTCATTGCAAATTTTAAATTTTAAAATTTACAACTCTAATAACATTAAATTAATAATCTTATAATAAAAATTAAAATAACATTAATACAAATTATAAGGTCACATATTTATTTAAATCAACGATTATAATTTTATTTAACTAAAAAATTATCTCTTAATTGACAATTTATTAAAAATAATTAATTAATAATTTTGATTTTTGTATTATGAGAATATAATTAATTTTATAACCATGGTTCCATGGGTTATATATATACATATATATATATATATATGTGTGTGTGTGTGTGTGTGTATTTTGCATATATTATGTGTATAATGTATATTATGATTTAATTAGTCTGACTCTCAAAACTACATAATAGGGATAGTGCAATGCTACAATTGGACAACCAAAAGATAAAGTAGGATGTTATAATTCACAATGCCATTTAAAGTACAATACTATAAAATAAAAACAACACAAGTAAGATGCTATATGTAACATCATATTTTCATCTTAGAGTATCAACAACTAGTTATGTAAATAAACATTTTTGATAAATGGCTATTTAGGATAAATAGTCTTGATGAAAGTCATAGTAATTGTAAAAGAGAGAGCATACATATAAAGAACACCTAAATTTGACTTTGTATGAGAAAGACATGCTTTTTAGAAGTTTCAGCGTAGTAGTGTGCGACACAAAAATCGAAATAGAAATTTGTTAATTGTTAGCCGAAACAATCTAAACGTGAGTTGAAGATCTCGTAGATGCAATTTCATTGATATAAAGACAGTCGAGAACGGATGTCATATAGAAGAGTTATTACTTTTATATAGGTTTTAACAGTCTAATCCCTTTAAAAATATAACTTTAAAAATAAATTGAGAAATATCCAATAGAGTCTAAATGAATGTTGTAGATCTCGTCATTACCTACGCTTTGATATAAAAAAACACCAAAAGTGGAGTCCATATGAAGAAGTTATGGAATTTACAAAATAATTGTTTTGTCCAACATGCAGAACGTGTGGCATGCGCTTCTAGAATGTGGGACGCGGACCACCAGAATTGTGACATAAGGAACAAGGGCAGATGAGAGACGTCTTAGAAGTGCATGATGTGCCTTTAAAAGCACACGACACATGCCCCTAAAATCGGCCTATAAATAACATCTCACCCTTATTCACTTCTCACACCAACCTCTCTCATATATATATATATATATATATATATATATATATATATATATATATTTCTCTCTCTCTCTCTCTCTCTCTCTCTCTCTCTAAAATCCAATTTTCTTGGGTTCTTTTGGGGTTCTGAAGAATCTTGTTTGACAACGCTCTAGGATAACAGACAACTAGGTAGAAAGAAGTGCTCGGTATCGAGGTCCTACCAACACAAATCCTAGTTTTCTCTAGAAACTCCTGTAAGTGAAGCTAAACTTTAATTGTAAGTTATATTCATATTGTTATTCCTTATTATGAATTTGTAAATAAAATTTATTAGTAACTCCATTCATAATATTTATTGATCTACTTATAAGAGTTGTGTCTAGAAAGGTCACGTTAGCTTAGTTGTTGGATTTCAGAAAAGCTATATGCCGAAATGGTCATGCCTCCTAACTATCCTGCTTGGTTGATCATTATTTTATAGAACTCTTGCTATTCATTGGTAATACTAAAATTTCTATCTTTTATTAAAAAAATTTCCATAAATATTAATAAGTTGTAGTATTATAGGTTAATACTTGTTAGGTGCGTTACCTGCCAGTTAGATCGCTAGCAAAATTATCCAGATAGCTGTTAATCTTCTGATTAATTGTCCATGTAAGTTGCCTCACTATACTGTGTATTACAATACATATCCATGTGTGTTAGGTTTTAAGGGCTAGTAGAGTACTAGAGCCGATAATATAGTTCCTCGATGCTTAACGTTTGTATACTCGAAGTTAGTATAATATAAAGTATAGCCTTTATCTATCTGTATTATTAGAGCGTAAAAGTGTAGTCTTCATATGTGCAATATGGTTATGCATGTTGTGTGGGCCCGTTAGGTATATTGGTTGGGGCCTGTCTATATTCTAATTGAGCGAGGCTCATTTATACGCTTATAGGGTGGGGCCCGATATATGTGTTGTGGTATATGGTATTTTTGGGAACTCACTAACCTTCGTGTATACCTAGTTGTTTATAAATGTTTTTAAGGTGCTCATTGATTCGCGAGAAGGGAAAAGTTCGACTGTACACATACATTCACATCACGTTTTCTAGATAATGTAATTATCATTTGATATATTTGAATAAATAAAAATGAAAAACTTGGATTGAAAATAAGCACGTTACAAGTTGGTATCAGAGCCCTGGTTTGAGAGAACTAGATGAACACTTTTGTGATTCAAGACTCATACTCTATGAGTAATTAATGAATTTTTTCATAAAAAAAACAAGAATAATACATAAAGGTAAGAATGTGATGCGTACAGTCAGCATAATTCTCAAAATATTCATATTTGTTATAATTGTTGATATCTAAAATGTTATAACTTCATTCTCGTTTGTAGACTATGGACCTTTTTAGGAATTGACAGTTAGAAATGCCTGATGCTTAAGATGCCTTGTAGCCTATAGAATTGCTTGTTATTTGTTTCATAGGACCGATATCAATATTAATTATTTATTCGTCAGGTACGTTAGGTTGCATGCTCCCAAAATTAAATAGTTTTAAATTGCTCGATTTGGCGCTAGTGCGCAGCTCTCATTTGAGTCTAACCGTCATAGTTTCAGCTCTTTCAGTTGATAAAATTTTAATTTTAGAGGCAGGTAATCATATTCGTCTAATAATTAGTTAACACAGGTAGAAGTTCTTCCTCAATTACTAGTAAATATAAGTGGAAAGGAATCCTAGAAAGGGAGTCTAGGAAGTTTAATATACGCTTAATAAGGCATATATTTTTGAGGTAGGGTGTCGATAGAGATGAAAGATCCTAGTGTAGTATAGGAAAGTAATAATTGGGTGTCGATAGAGATGAAAGATCCTAGTGGAGACACTTCTGGCCAATGTTTTGAGAAGGATTGTGACTAAAAACCTTGGAAACCTTGGAGAAGACCAGGAATTGATCGGAGCTCAAGAGTTGAAGAGATATTGAAAAATTCTACATAGATCTATTCGGTTTGCTAATGACTAATCTTATTTGCATGGATTTTGTGTGTTTTTCTATTATTATGAGAGGCTAAAAACCTTATACTTATGTTTAGTGAAGATAAATCTAATCCTTGTGTGTTGGTTTCGGTTTAGGGATGGTATATGTTGATTTTACTTATGTTTGATAATTAAAATCCTAGCATGTGGAAGTTCTAGTTTATTTTTCCTATTAGTCAAGTTCTGTGTGGTAGATGATCAATCTAGTTGCATGAATTTGTTACCTAATTGTTTATGATCATTAAATAATTAGAGCTAGGGTTAATCACATCATAGATAACGTAATTAAAGCTAGTAACTTTAAATGTGTTAGAGAGGATACTTAATCTTAATTTGTGTTTGGTTGCTTGAGTTGATCATAGGAAAGTAACTACTATAATTATCATTCATGGCCTAATTTGTGTTATATTGATTTTGTGTTTAACTTGTGCTTGTTACTACATGGTAATTCATAAATTGATACATCTAGGTATTTGATCAAAATAACTATTTAATGAATTGGTAATCAATATATTCCATCCACTAGAAATCAACCATAAGAGAAGGTGAAATCGGATCTGAACAAAAGTACTCTTTAAATCTTGAAGTAAAGTCGTTTTTATTGCTTTTGCTAGTGGTTAATTTCGTAGTATTTTGAATTAAATTCTTTTGATCTTGCAAAATTAGTAAAACCCCCAATTTAAGCTTGTTTTCATAGTTCAATTAGAAATAGTTAATTTAACTAATTCAATTATGTTCCCTTTGTTCAACAACAGACTTACCTATACTATTCTATAATTTGACTAGGTACACTGCCTATAAGTGAATAGTTAGTTAAAGTTTTGTTAGGTTATAAATTTAAAACTAGTAGGTACTTTTGTGCACATCACATATCCACATTACACCTTTAGCATAGTGATGATCACTTGAGCTAGCGGTTCGGGTTCAAGATCAGTAGGATCAAGACCAAGCGAGACTAATATACGCGATTGGATAGAGGCAACAATATTAGCAGCTGTAAGAGAGATGCTCCAAGAAATGTTTGGAAATATTAAGACTAAAATGATAGCCTTGTTTGATGAATGGTATGTTGCCTTTGCTAGTACTAATGTTGCTACATCAATTGCTAATGTTGTTGCTGAAACCCTGTTTAGAGAAAAGGAAAGGCCTATCGAGAGTTCAATAACACCAAAACCCATGAGTTTGATGGTGTCAGGGATCCAAATGATTCCATGAGGTGTATCTCAGATGTGGAAGGATGGTTTTATACTTGTTCTTTTCCAAAAAACCTGATGTTCATATATGTTCCTAATGTTCTATGTCTAGAAGTAAAGGACTAGTGGAACTTTATCACTAAGAATTATTCACCTACTGAGAAGAGTGTGGTGACTTGGGAACACTTTGTTGAGAGGTTTAAGGTAGAGTATGGTCCACCAATATAGAGGGAGTGACTCACTAAAGAATATATATTGCTCAAACAGACAACTGAATTGGTGACTTATATCACCAAATTGTTCTCCGAAAGGGCCTTGTTTTACCTTGAGTATTCCTCATCATAACAAGTACAGACGTCTAGATACTTAAGTATGCTCAAGACTTAGATTACAGAGTTTATATCGAACAAGCATTACAAGACCCTAACAAAGATGCAGGAGCATGCAAGAAAAAAACTAATTCATTTGGAAACTCAGCGGAAGGAAAAGAGGGAGATCCTAATTATGTCTTAGCCAATAACCAAGAAATTCAAGCATGATGAATCTAGGTCTAAGGCACAGAGGGGTCCTCTGTGCAACAAGTGTATGAAACCTCATGAAGGATCTCGTCGTGCTTTAATATGCTTTAAGTGCGACAAGAAATGACATTACAGTCGAGACTATAAGCAGGGAGCACATGGAGTGCGTATGTGTTTCCACTACAACCAGAAAGGTCACATCAAGGCCAATTGTCCTTTTTTGAGTCCAAAGGGTGTGACGATTTCAAAAATTGTCACGTAATGAATAACGAATATGACAATCTAAGTAATGGAGCATTAGCCAATCTAGGATGATTTCACAACCCACTATAACCCAAAACATCCATAGTGTAAGTCCCCAAAAAATGCCTGTGTATCAATCAGATCCGTTTGATGGTGCGGAATCCCAATCAAACGGATGATGTCAGATCACAATAAGAAGAGAAGGAGAAGAAAAAGATGATGATGAATCTATGTATGATATGATTAGAATGAAGTTCCAGATACAAAGATTCACACACACAAAACTTCTCTCTAGTTTCTCTCTCTAGAACACCTTCAAGTGCACACACTTAAGCTCCTTTGTGTTCATCACCTTTTTCCTCACTCCCCTCACCCCTATATGTATATACACACGGGAAACATGGGCCGTAAACAGGGTTTACGGCCGTAAACCTGTTTACAGCCGTAAACACCTCCCTAACCGTAAACACATATAAGATATTACATAACAACACAATTTCCTAAAAAAGCAAAGTATAAACCATAATATTGACCCAACAATCTCCCCCTTGGTTTATAGTTTTCTTTTCTTTTCTTAAATGACCCAACAAGCTCCCCCTAAAAAGTAGCTGGCTTTTCTTGTTAGTCTTCATTGGGAACTTGGCTTCAGTATTAATCTTCAAATTCTTCACAGCTTCAAGATGAACTTCATGAATCTTTAATGAATGACTTCATATTGAGCGGTTGGGCTTTTCTTCAGAATTTGGCTTTGAACGCACGTCGGGTGAGGAGGCTTGATGTACTGATTCTTGAAAGATAGCGCTTTCAGCTTGAGAATCTTCAGAGAGAACATCAGAGAGAACAAATCTTCTGGATCACTTCAGCATGTTTAAGATAGCAGCAAACTGATTGAGGAGGCTTCAAAGCAATTTGTCACATATTCTTCAATTTCAGCTTCACCTTGCTTCTGGGGTTGAAAGATTCAATGTCGAAAGAATAATCTTCATTTCTTGCTCCTTCGAATGCAAATTCTTCGATGCTCTCGGATGAAACCTTGGCTCAGAAATCTTCGACACAAACTTCATGAGTCTTATCTATACCTGAAATCAATTTTCAAAACAAAGCAAAACTAAAAGAAAACTTAGCAAACAAATTAAAACAGAAACAAAAATATTTTTGGATTTTTGATTTTTCTGAACAAGAAATAAAACATAAATAACACTATTTTTGGGTTTTTAATTTTTCTGATTTTTCTTTGATTTTTGAATTTTTCTGATTTTTTTTATTTTCATTATTTTTAATTTTTAATTCTCCCCTAATATTTAAATTAGAAGAAACTATGACAAATTTAACAAAAATAAAAATGATATGTAACTTTAAGAGTGATTTGGGATCAAATTTTTAGACAGCCTTTATCCACTTGTCGGTATCTTCTTTCTTCATGTATTTGTCTGGTCGATCGTCGGTATTGTTGTCCACTTAAACACGAAAAATTGTGACTTATTTAGGACATACTATTTGATACAAGACAAGGTGAACTCAAGTTCCTAGATATTATATATGATCCTAAGTTCCTAGATACTATATCTTAAGGACCATTCAGCTGACGACGACCAGTGATATTGTTGTCCACCTAAATTGAGCATCGAGATCTATAGAAAATCTTTGAGTGTTCAATTTTAATTGTACTCGAACATGTTTCCCGCTTCCTGATATGCCCCAGCCATCAAGAACTTCCAGAGTACTCCTTACACCAGGTGAGCAGACAATCATTCAAAGAGAGAACATATTTAGATTGCTATTACTTAATTTTTCAGAGGGGTTGAGAAGTAGAAGGTTGCATATGCTGTGTACCAGGTAGGATTGGAAGTCAAGCAAAGGAGACAACATATGGCTAACAGATAAGAGGAATTTCATATATATAACATCCAGAGAAATAGAGTTGCATATGTTGTGTACCAGGTCAGATTGGAAGTCAAGCAAAGGAGACAACATATGACTAACAGACAGAAAGAAAGAAAACGATTTTCTACAGACCTAATTTATCAGAATTTACCTGTCGCCCCATCCAAACGGAATTAAGGACAGCATCCGCACATCGAGGAAAAGTTAAACCACGGTTCCAAGTATGGGTTCATTTAATATGACGAGTGGATTCCCATATATATCTCCCTGCTCAACCTATCTGAGCATCGTATTGTCAGGCTGAACGTATATAACTAATGGGTTTTATACAAACAATCCTATGTGTGCATGCAACCCTAGATTTGGATCTATGTTATGACTATTAGTTATACAACATTATGAACACTTGAAGAAACCTAAAAGGCTTCTAGGAATTTTGAAATCCACAAGGAAAGATGAAATACATACCTTTTGTTGTTATATTGTAATAACAACTTAAATCTTGAATCTTCTTGTCTTTGAAAGCAAGTACCACAAGTGTAGTACCTCTAATGGCTCACAAACACCAAGAGCAAATGGAGAGACAAGAGAGAGAGGGAGGAGGTATGAAATCGGCCCTAAGAACCTTTAAGGAAGGCATGGACGAATTATTATGGCCTTAGGGGTCTTTATATAGGTGTAGAGATTAGGGTTTCAGTCCTTATCTTTATCTGGTTGCTTGCCCACCAAGTAACCATAAGATAAGCCTTGAAAACCCTTATCCTTATCCTTTGGACAATTTCAAGGATATCTTATCCCTTGAATTCGTCCACCCTATATCTAGGATAACCATTACCATATTTTGTAACTATCACATAATTACAATTCAGCTCTTCCAGTTTAATTAATTACACTTGATCACTAAATTAATTCTTAATTAATTATTGACCAATATTAGTTAAACAAATATGATTTCTCCTTTAATATATTATTCTTATAACATATTAATAAATCATAATAACCTTTTTCTCTATTATTTCTCCAGTCAAGTTGCTCTGGTGAAGGCAACCCAAAAGGACCATTCACAATCGGGTCAAGTACTTGACAAATATGGTTACGGGCTTAGACATTAATCCAAGAGTCTCCCACTTGGATAAGTCTAGTAACTATAATAGTAAGTACTACCCGATTAGCAATCGTAGCTCTCAAAGACGTTGTCGAACTTTGATCTTATCAGTAACCTGTCCTTTAGATAAGGGATCATACATTCCTCCATTCTACATATCCTATAGACGTGAGACATGGATTGAAATCATTCTCTCAGTCTATGTGTTGTTTCCCGATTTCCGATTTATGACGACTGACTAATTGAACAAATCAAATTAGCCCTAGCCCGGCCAAGCATTTACGTTTGTCATCACTAAATCATTGAGGGGCCCACAAATATTACTTTTATCCCACTTTGGGTAAAAGGAACGGATAAACTTCGACTCAATGTTTGCTTGCACTCACTCACCAAATCACACACAACAATAAGTTTTATAACACCAAGTTACTGGTGCGTTTACATATTATCAATGTGTAACCGATTCGCAAGATACAACTCACACATCTCAGTTTCAAGAATACAAGATATTATCATCTCACTAGTCGCTCGTGATAAAATCCATGAAGCGATCCAAGTGAGCGTGGGTTTAATCTAATGCTCAAAATCATATTCATAAGCACTCATGAACGTTGCAGCAAACCTTTGCTATGTCTAATACACTTTAGACAATCTACAAACCAATTCACGACAATCTTCATTCATACCTACTTCCAGCATATGAACGACTGTGGACCATTCGAATAATTTGATTATTCTGAAATAATTAATTATTTAGGAAGTCAAAACATGCAAAGTGAAACACAAGAATAATACTAATCCTATATGGTCCCAAACCTTTGATTATAAATAAACACCTTTTATTTATCACTATATCGATTACTCATTATCCATTGTTTAATGTTTCAACTTTATAACTCGAATCATAACCACAATTGTCCCATGCTCAAAGCATGCACACTTTGGTTTCCTATGGTCCATACTTTGTGAAATAGATCAATTGAAACTTTTCAAATGCTGCTCATTTCACGATCCCCAATCCTTATAATTAGTGTAAGAATACCAAATTCTTGCCACCTTTTAGAATATGTCAAATTCTAATATTTTATGCAATGATCCTCTTGTGAAGTCACGACACAAAAATCACAAAGACTCGGCCATCGAACATCCTTTTTCTTAAAATTTTCTAATCTACACATAAATTCTTAATTTCCAACTCCAAATTATGGAAACATTTCCATATTTACCATATGACAACTCATTCTTAATCGAATCTTATCTATTCATAATAATGTCGATATGGTCCATTCAATACCATACTTCCAACTACTCACAAGCGACCAATCCTCAGCGAACATCGGATCATCCCTTGATAGTTGTTTAATTATCTTAGTCAAAACCGATTCTTGTCCTTTTTCCCTCTTAATGCGCTAGACATTTTGAAAAATTTTAGAATGGTCAAATATTATAGCACTTGCAATCGATCCTTTACCCGAATCGTATGGGACACGATGCATAATGTCTTACATAAAGATACGATACTCTATCAATCTTCTGCCATAATATTTTATGTGTCACGTTCTTACAATTTGAACTATGAAGAGGGATACTGTAATCATAATCGAAATTTAAGAACACACTATGTGTCCTGTGACTAAATTTATTAAAATTTCTCAATCTAAGCTTTTGAACGAAGTACAATATTCTCTCCCTTAATTATAGAAAAACAACTTTTCAACTATTACAACTTTGCAAAGTATAACTCTTGTTTTCTATAATTAATATTGCTAACTTGCAATACTTACCATAATAATCATGCTCCCACTTACATGATGATTATTTCTTTACCAGCATAACACTTATGCTCCCACTAGCTTCGACATGTATTCAGAAATTAGCTGAGCTTCTAGAAAACAATTTCTTAAGTTCATATTTCTAATACTAGATGCTTCAATAAGACTTTATCTACGCTTCTCAACCACATACACTTTTCCTTAGACAGCTCATATGTATATGTCTAAACGATTCTAGGACTCATATCAACAAGTCTGAAATGTTCAGACCCATTTGCCATTTCCCATAATTCGAACTATGAAGAGGTATGCCATAATCATAGTTAAATTTGAGAAACCCAAATTACATAATGCTATCTTCAAAATCTCTCTTAGTGAAAGCGTTTCCTCACAATCATTCTCATGAATGAAAGAAACCTTATGACACTTAGATTTTGTGGTGTATACGTTCCCATCCATGTGAATTCGTCATAACCATAATCACATGATAATGTCAGTGAAAAATCCAAACTCTTATGGATAGATCTTGTTCTTCTAAATTTCTTGCCATCAAGGGTCCCACCATTACTTCCAAGTTATTGAGCAGCCCACCCCTTCATTTCAATGTACTTTCCATTGAACAAGGTGTCTTGCCCCTATACAATCCATTGAGAACTCGTAGAACTCACATATACAGAAAACTCAATTGGAATGGCACAGAAAACAAAACAGTGTCAACACGATAGGTTGTAAACCTCAAGTCGTGTGCTAGTGATGATTGATAAGGTTTATTCTTGATTTGTTCTTGAAACCTTTCAAGACCATTAAGACTCCCACTGACCCCTTGACATATAAGGTTCTCTTGTCAAGAAACATTTCTTGACAAACAAATATTCAAGAGTTAGTGTAGTTTTATCAATACAAAACATTTCACATGATTGGTCCTAGTTGGTCTTTGTCTTATCCAAGACATCACAACTTACCAATTTCAAATGTGAAAGAATAAGAAAACCTTTTCCCAACTTCCACATTTGATGAATGTTATAAACCTTCTTAAGATTTATCACTCAATTCACAATCTTGGAGTATTACTCTAAGACTTGATATTGGAACGAAGTATGATTGACTTCTTGATTTAACCATTTCCACAATCCTCGATTTCTCTTTTTAGACATACAAATTGTACTAAGACTCACTTAGAGGATCAATTGAGACAAGGTTTTTAATCATTAAGACTTATCATAAAACATAATAAAATGTACTCTCCCTTCTTCTTAGAATAGAGAAACTTTTATCTTTCTGCCTACTTGATTCTTCTTATTCGTTTTGCTATTGATTGAAACTCTTTCAATCAACTTAGAATTATAATCAATCTTATCGGTATAACCATATTCACTAAACTTTAGTAAATCATGTTGAATATCTTTGTCACTCTTGTGGTAGACTTGATCAACGTACGACCTAGTGTATTTGATCTCCTAGTCCTTCAATTGACACTTTGTCAAGGAATTAGTCCAAATTTCCCAAATGTGAAAGTTTCCATTCATCATATAATACTTGTTATACGATTCCAAGTTCCCATACACTTGAAACTTGGGCGATGAGAAACTCTCCCTATTTGGTAAACTCTGGACACTTCCATAAATAACCTAATTAAGAATCAAATCCATTTTGCTAATAATAGAAGTACACAAACATCAATTTTTCATATATGCCATTGTAAGGAGAAACAAATAAGATAAAACCAAAATTTATTTTATTCATAAAAACAGCGGAAAACATGTCCTTACAATGCAAAATTCAACTGAAAAACTATGTAATAAGATACTTCTAACAAATCTATCATAACTTCCTAAGCTCAAAATCTGATCTTCGAATCCATGCGATCGTAATCCATTTCTTCGTGATCAGACTCATCTTGCTCTTCCATCAAACTTCCTCTCTTTTGTATAATCCTGCAAAACATGCAAATGTAATCTTATCACATTATGTATAAAGAATAGAAATTTAATGGAGTTAGATAGTTGTTTTTATACCTGAAGTAGAGCCATACTTCTTGACTCTCTCATCGATTAGACTCTTCAGGTCCTTTGGGCAGCTTCGTATCCATTTCCCCTTCTCTTGGCAGCAGAAACCAATGGGTTCTTCTAGAGTGTCCACGGAAGCATGGTTGGTTGAATTATCAGACAAATATGCTCCATTGTTTCGCCAAATCATTTCTGATTCAGCAGCAATAAGCATGTATGTTAAGTCAATGAGGGTCGCGTCAAGATCCATCATATAATACTATCTTATGAACTTATCATATGATTTAGGGAGTGACTGAAGAACCCAGTCCACAGCCAACCTATTGGGAAAGACGCACCCAACATAATCAACCTATCGATGTGTGATTTCATCCTTAGGACGTGAGCACACACAGGTTTACCATCTTCATGCTCCATTGCCAATAGCGCTTCGGTGATCTTGAACCTTTCATATCTTCATTCTTGTGGGTCAGGGAGAACAACGGGAGGAGGAGGAAGAAGTGAAATCAAGCTAGTCTACATTGATCCTTCACTTTGGAACAAGCTTTCACTTTCAACAGGAACACTTTTTCCTTGGGATTCGGGAAGACCACAGTTAGAATCAGACATCTACAAAACGGGAGAAATTTCAAGTTAGTTGATTGAATCCTTAATGAAACACCCAAATGAGACATTAAGGCTAGGATCCAACAACATCATTTACACATTAGAAGAGGGATGCCGTAATCCAACATGCAAATAATTCGGAGGTAAGTGAATGACGATTCACTAATTTTTCACCATGAAAAACATAAAGGCTTAAGTTTTAAATGTATTCAGAATTCCTAGATTTCCTTTGAGATTCATTGAACTTTTCAATGGCATGTTTAAATCTTGATATGCCCCTCTCGTTTGTGACTGGGATGCCGAGGACCACAAAGTGGGTGTGAATAACCATGCAAATCTACATGGTGCCCTCATTGTTACAGTCACCTATTCGATGGGCCGGTAAACCACACACGCTCCATCGAACTATGACAAACATTGAGTCACCCTTTTCCACCTTTGCTTAGAACCCAATTAGTGTGTCGGTTAACCACATGCGCTCCACTAACGTCTTAGAAAGGGTACAAAGTGTAATTTCATGGGATTGCATCAATTTCACTTTTGCCTAAAGTAACTAGGATTGGGAATTTTATAAAACATTTAGCTACTTTATTTTTTATTATACCTTTAATGATGAGAGGGTTTTCCCTATCCTACCCGTTCGGCTAACGACCCTCCACCAATCAAGGAAGCGGTGGGTGAGAGTGGACACCCATTAAACAACCATTTTATAGGTCATAACCTTATACCCCCCTTATAGATCGGCTTCGTGAATGAGGCCTACTAACGGTAAGACTAGAATTTAAGTTATACATATATAATATTATACTTTTAATGTTATATATAGTATAAGGGTGTATTTTACACTTTGAAAATACTAGGTGGTTTAAATTTTATAAATTACACTTAAAATATAAACCTTATCATTATTGATTTATTAACTCTCTTTTAATCATACACTTAATTAATTTAATAAAATCATAAGGGTGTAATTTGAACTTTTCAAATTTAGGGTTTTAGAATTTAACATTTTTCAAAATTAAACTTTTAATCAACCAATTTAAATTCCAAAACTTGAGGGCAGGTTTTAAAACTTTTCAAAACAATGAGGTTTTAATCTCACTTTAAAATTTTCGAAATTTAAGACTATTTAAATTAAAATTTTAAATATTAAAACTCTTGATTTAATAATTATCTTGAATTAAACTATTAATTTAAATTATTAAATCATAAGGGATTATATATATCATAAAGGATAATTACCAATTAAACAATTAATTTATCCTAATCCTTTTAATCCCTCTAAATTTCGAAAATCATGGTATAGGATAATTCAAAATCTTTAATTACCATATATTACCATTAAAGGATAATTACAAGATATAGGATAATCCAAATCCCTAAAATTTAGTATCTTATCTTGGGGAGGAGGCTAATTTCGAAAATCATGGGGTTTTTCAAACCCTAGATTTCGAAATCTTTAGGCTTAAGGAAAGGATTTGAAAACCTTTTCAAAATTTCGCAAATTAGGGTATAGAAACCCTAATCTCGAAATTTCTAGACTCCTAGGGTTTATTGGCTATAAACCCTAGTATGTCAAGTTCATACATATCTATAATACTAATTGAAAACAAGTTAACCAAAAGCTCTGATACCACTGATGGGTTTTATACAAACAATAATACGTGTGCATGCAACCCTAGATTTGGATCTATGTTATCACTATTAGTTATACAACATTATGAACACTTGAAGAACCCTAAAAGGCTTCTAGGAATTTCAAAATCCACAAGGAAAGATGAAATACATACCTCTTGTTGTTATATTGTATTAACAACTTAAATCTTGAATCTTCTTGTCTTTGAAAGAAGTACCATAAGTGTAGTACCTCTAATGGCTCATAAACACCAAGACCAAATGGAGAGACAAGAGAGAGAGAGGGAGGAGGTATGAAATCGGCCCTAAGAACCTTTAAAGAAGGCATGGACGAATTCTTATGGCCTTAGGGGTCTTTATATAGGTGTAGAGATTAGGGTTTCAGTCCTTATCCTTATATGGTTGCTTGCCCACCAAGTAACCATAAGATAAGCCTTGAAAACCCTTATCCTTATCCTTTGGACGATTTCAAGGATATCTTATCCCTTGAATTCGTCCACCCTGTATCTAGGATAACCATTACCATATTTTGTAACTATCACATAATTACAAGTTAGCCCCTCTAGTTTAATTAATTACACTTGATCACTAAATTAATTTTTAATTAATTATTGACCAATATTAATTAAAAAAATATGATTTCTCCTTTAATATATTATTCTTATAACATATTAATAAATCATAATAACCTTTTTCTCTATTATTTCTCCAGTCAAGTTGCTCTGGTGAAGGCAACCCAAAAGGACCATGCACAATCGGGTCAAGTACTTGACAAATATGGTTACGGGCTTAGACACTAATCCAACAGTAACTAGGTCAAGATTTGTCAAGTCTATAAATTTCCTAAGTTCAACTCTGCCTACACAAGTTAATTTAGAATCTTTCGTGCCTACCGACACATCAAACCAGAGCATAGACCCTTCAACTTTGGGTACGTTACGCATACTCAGATTGCTTGTTATCACTTGATAATATCACTTCCCAAAACATCTCACTTAAGCACATTTCATAACCAACAGTTTTTTATTTTCTGATTTTCTAATGTTTTTGGATTTTTTTTAAAATTTTAAAATTTTTGTTTTGTTTTTATTTCTCCCCCTAAATTTGTGCATAGGAGAGAAACGAAAGTAAATGCGCAAATTTAATCTATCCTAAAACAAAAATTAGTCTTTTAAAGCGAATCAGCTTAAGAAAAACTTAGGAGTATAGAGAAGAAAACTGAAACCGTAAGCCACCGATTGAATTTGCATCCAGAAGGTTTGAGAGCAGCACGCGTAAACTCAGAAAAAATCCGAAAATTCTTCATGTCATTAAGCACAAACCCCGTGAGTGATCACTTCTTTTCTTCCCTTCCCGCAAAGGACGCATTCTCCCGAACAATGTTCTGACTATTGTACAGTTGAGAGATGTCTCCTATCAAGTGCCAGGAACAGCCACTACCAACAAACCGAATTTTGATGATATGCCTCCATAGCTGCTCCGACACAGAGCGGGATCAGTTGGTCTTTGGAACCCAATCCATTTTGAAACTGGGTCGACCTTTGTCATCCTTGCATGGTACTTTCTCCCATGACATATCCTGTTTATCACAACAAAATATATAGAAATATTAGAATCGTTAGAAGATTTGGGAGATTGAGCCGTTGAGATGACTTTGATTTTGAATTTACAGGAGCATCTCTTGGATATGGCTTCTTGGCCGACATTCCCTTCTTGCCCTTGGGATTATGATTCTTGTCATTTGGAGTTTGATTCTTGGCCTTGGGAGTTGAATTCTTGGCCTTAGGAGTTGCATCTTGGCCTTCTTGGCATTCCAGTCGTCAATGTCTGATCGTGATCTCGAGGGGTATCTTTTGGAGTGTCTCCCTCTTGGCGCGTTCTGCCAGCCTTATGCGTAATAAGGAACGTATGCGCGATTTGGACAATTTTGGGCAATGTGACCAGGTGTCCACAGTGAAAACATGTCTTTTTCTTCACTGTGAAGTTGTTTCTTCCTGTCCCTGGTGGCGTATCTTTGCCTTGTTTCTTATTGTTCCCGCAAGCACAATTGCAGGAGGCACTCTGTTTCACTGGAATTGGTGGCCTGTATTTCTTAACAACAGGTTGATCAGAAGCAGTTGAGTTCGAAGCAAAAGATTCAGAGCTCAAGGAGATGTTGGTTTGTTCAATGGTTTTCTCCTTGTTCTCATCTTCTGCTACTTTACCTGCACATGAAGCAGAGACATTAGTATTTTCAACTAGAATACCTCCTGACACAAATCCAACTGGTTTGCCATATCGAAGATGTCCCTCCCTGTCAATTTCTTCCTGTGTCATAGGGATAGATGTGTAGTTATCATTGCAAGGTGGAGGAAGACTATCATACCCTATACCCTTGTTTTGATTATCTTTGAATTTTAATTGGGTTTCAAATAAGGAATCGACTGTCTGACTTGACGTAGTATAATTTTTAAAACTAACGTCTGTTTTTCCACACTTGATTTTTAAAGTGTCAAGTTCTTCAGTTGCAGCAGCAAGTTATCTTTTAATATAGTTATAATTTTCACACTTGTTGCTATACTCTTCCTGAAGTTTCCTAAAGTCTTTGGTTTTTGCTTCTAATTCAGCCTTCAGGGGTTTCTGTCCTTTCCTGAGTTGATATCCTTCATATCTCAGGTCCTCAACTTCCCTTTTTAATAAATCAATTTGTTCCCGAAGAAATTTAATCGTTTCTTCACATGATTGAGAACATGAAACTTCATATGAATGAGAACATGACATTTCATTGACTGGAAGGTTTGCGGAACTCATTGTTTTTCGACAATTCAAAGCGTCAACTTCTTCAATTATATCAGCCAGACTAAGATGATTGAGATTTTTTGTCTTCTTGACGTCAACCACGTCCATATCCCACGATTTTAGAAGTGCATTCAACAACTTTTTGTTTATCTCAGATTTGGTCAAGAAGATCCCAGCTATATTCATCTCAGTAGTGAGTGTGGTAAATCGCTGCAACTAAGCTTCCAGGGCTTCTCCAGAGATATAATCGAACATGTTGAAATTTTGTATTAACATCTCCTGACGACTCTCTTTCATGTTTTCAATTCCCTCGTAAACTTCAAAAACTATTAAAAGCACAACTAGAAGTTAAAAGTCGAACTTAAATTTAGAAAAAAGCCCTTTGACTATAAACCTCAAAAGTCAACCTTAAAAGTCAAAAATATATATACATATTTAAAAATATTTAAATGTTGATTTTTTTTTTTGGTTGAAAAAGATATTTAAAAATGAAAGAAATTAATTTTTGGGGTTAAAAGTGTTAAATATGCGAAAGTGGTGCGACAGGGAGAGGTTAAGTTTAAAAGTGTTAAAGTCCTTTGACTATAAACCCCAAAAGTCAACCTTAAAAGTAAAAAAAAAACGTGTTTACGGCCGTAAACTCTGTTTACGGTCGTAAACTCACTTCCTGACCGTAAACACATATACAATATTACATAACAAATCAGTTTCCTAGAAAAGCAAAGTATAAACCATAATATTGACCCAACACATAGAGCTTGATATATCCCATGAAAATAGTCGGACTAACATATATAAGTTTTATGTATTTAGAAAGTACGAGACACACGATTTCGAAAATATAAAATTTATGAAAAACAGACTTGTTATGAATTAGATGTGATTTTTATAAAATATGAAAATCAACCGCACATAAAAAGTTAGAATGTCGAAAACTATGAAGACAATGGTTGATCTTTTCTAGAAGTCTCCAAAAGATGAATCGTAGTACTACTCAAAGCAGCATTTAAGAGACAAAGAACACCTAAAAATAAATCTATACGAGAGAGTTATGATTTAAAAAAATCACAAGGGTTATAAAATATAGGCTTAAAGCGAAAGTTAGTATTTTCCAAAATAACCAAAAAGAATGTTGTAGTATACATCAAGACCTACACGGATATATAAGAGTCATTGAAAATAGAGTTTGTATGCAAGAATTACGAATTTCTAAAGTTTAATAAACATTTTCGCGTGCGCCCGTGCACCCTTATTTGTCAGGATATGGATGACATTCTCGAGTGCACCCTTATTTGTCAGGATATGGATGATGTGGTACCATGAGCAGAGGACATGTGTCAACCTCCAGGTGGCTCATGTGAAAATTGTGCGACACACACCAGAAAATCCCTTATAAATAACACGTCCGGCTAATCATTTCTCAAACCTCAAAACACACCTCAATCTCTCTTAATTTTCGTGCCACTGACTCCCGAGCACCTCTCGAGTTTCGGACTCCCGAATTTTACCCTACATCAATCGTTTCATGCTTCACAGGCAACTTCACTACACTATTTTCTAAACCTTTTTAGGGGGGTGGCATACATGATAATTATGCTCATAACATTAGGATGAAATTATGTCCAGTAGACATTCTTCCCAGCTTTTAAAAGATAATATTATGCCTAGTTGTTATACTAACTCTCCTTTATATAAAACATCATACCTAATTTTTAAAATGGCCAGTTGCCAAGAAACGTCGATACTCTAGTCGTTACTATATCCAACCTTCGGATAAAGCTTAGTATCTAGCGATTACTCTGCCTAAATACTCGGCTATGCGAAATAATCTAACTTTGTTAGATATATATATATATATATATATATATATATATATATATATATATATATATATATATATATATATATATATATAAGGTTAGGATTAAATATGAATTACGTAGTGTGTGATTGTATGACTAGATTTGGACCTTTAGATTATAATTCTTGATGGTTAAGATTATTATGGTCTACCATAGTTATTGTGTGATACATCACACATTACCAATGCATTTTTTTTCAAAAAAAAAATAATTAAGGGCATTGTAGACATTTTTATTCAATACCAAATAAGGAAGTTACTATTATTTAGGGAGTTACAGTTCTTTTCTTTTCAAATCGATTTTAGCTAACTTTTTTTTTGAAACGTTGTTTCAGATCATATAGCCATGAACTTATATACTTCTTTCATTCTTAAAGAATCTAACTACAGTTTAGTGATTGTTTGAGAGTTTAAATTATTAAAGAATAAGCATGTATATATTTTTTAATAATAACAATTTGCATCAAATAACAATAATTCTTATTGTACAATTGAAATATTCTTCCCAAAAAATGTAAAAAGTAACAAAAAAATCATAATTTTACAAATCACAGAGTATTATGTGATAATATGATCATGCTTTGTATTCTATTTTATCATATTTTGTAATAATAAGGAGTAGGAATGAATGTTAAGAATCAGAATAAGTAAACATAAAAAAAGAATGTATACACATCATTTTAAAGAACATATATAACCTCTTATCCTACATTTTCAAGAATTTGACATCATTTCGGAAGAATATACAAAGAAAATGTATGATATATAAGACATTCTGTAAGAATCTGTCATCATTCTTTAAGAATTTGTCGTCATTCTTGAAGAATCTATATGCCCTTGTTTTTTGATGGTTTTCGCATGCCTTCATATTTACCTCTTGATGTTTGAACCTAAACACACAAATGGACATTAGATATCATATGGTGCAAAAGAGGCCAAGAACATTCATGATAAGGATTTCTAGTCACAATGGGAAAAATAAATTCAACTCCATTAGAGTTCAAAACTCATATGAATGCAATTTGATTTTCCATTGGAGAAACTACTCACTTGAGAATCAAAACCCATCACTCTGCTTTATATTGGGTGCAACTCCATAGGCAAACATACTTGTTTAAGCGTAAATTCAAGTCAAATAATAAGAATAAACTACCCGGTTCTAGAAAAAATGATAGATTAATGAAAAATGCATCTAAACATGATAAATCATATAAATTTGTATATTTTGAACACAAAAATTCTATGAACAGATTTTAGAATACAATTAGATTTAGAAGAAAAAAACCTGACATCCAAGTGATAGTGACGAATTGGTGATGGAAGTAAAGAGATGAACAACTTATTTGAAAAAGTAGAGGATACAGGCTCACTAACAGTGAACATCTCATTGCATGAATCCAAAGCCTATCAAAATGCAAGAACATAAACTAAAAAAGAACATAAGCTCAAAAAAGTATAAAATGACAAAATTTCACTAAAAATCATCAAACTAAAATAAAATAATTTACCTGATTAACTATAGCATACATGTTAACAGTTTTACATAGAAGACAACATCAAACACCTGTACCAATAACATACGCTACTGCAGCACAATAAAAATATAAAAAATAAAAAATAAAAAAAAACATCAAATTCCAAGAACATTACACAAAGCCTGTATGCCAAACATCATGTAATTAATCCCATAATCAAGTATCAATATCTAGTTAACAAATATACCAACATATTTATTTGAACAATGTTACATATTCTGATTTATTCTTTAAGAATAGTAATGATGGACAAGCTGAAATTTCCAAGAGAACGTACTAAAACCATAAGTCTTAAATAATGATTTGGAGCGTTGTATTAAGTGAATATTCTGGAAGAATGGTTCTATAAATATTTTGTCAGAATGATTTTGTAAATATTCTGTCAGCATGATTTTGGAAATATTCTTTTAGAGTGATTTTGTAAATAATCAGGCAGAATAATTTTAAATACATGTATTAATGAGTAGTCATTAGTAAGATCATCAAAAGTTTTACATATATAAAATCAAAAACCATTGAGTTGTTAGAAACTTGAAAATCACATGTTAAGCATATCCAATCACTTTTAGAAGCTTGAAAAATCACACATGCTTTCTTAAAATTTGAAAATCAAACATGATATAACTAGCAACTTTTATAGTTGAAAGGTTTTGACATCGAAAGCCAAATACTCTTGGAATCAAATAAGTTTTAGCCAGTTCAATAGAAGATTTCATTTAGGCATATAGTCGAACACTTCATGTTCATATAAAAATACAAATAGATGAAATGAATCAGCAGTTTAATCACTGTAACTCTAATTGTAAATCTGATCGAGAAAAACCTTACTTTGTATCTAAGTATAGATAAAAGAAAATTAAGGATTGATGACCTACCAAAGTGCAACCCAAATCAGAAAATATACACACCCAGATTGTTATCATAATCAATTAGTCAAAGTACTTGATTGATGCAATTCCAGTTCATATGCAAAGAAATGATATGAAAATCAAGATTTTGAGAAGAGAATATAGGCAAATTGAAAGGAGATTCTTGAACCAATAGTGAAGATAAAGGTGACAATTATCTCTAGAAAAATATGGTCGGAGAGTTACCTCTGGTGGGTCTCCTTGAGCAGTCTCTAATCGGGCCACAGGGGACGCATCCGACGTGTTGATGAATCTAGTGATACTGTTTGAATTCCACACAATATGGTGATAGGGTGGCAATCGTAACCTGACTTGGAGAGAAGGTGATGGAGATGGAGATCCTTTTCAATTTCTTTGATTTGCAAATATGTGGGAAAAGAACAAAAAACGGGGCAGGAGATGATAATGTAAGTTTGGTTGTTTTCTTAAGGTGGTGATTTTGTGGAAGCAGGTAATGTTGGTGATGGAGCAGAGGCAGGGGGCGATCAACATACACACGTTTGATACACACCGTTAATATTCAAGGGGTGATTTTTCCTTCTGGTTTCTTCCTGAGATCGAGGTGAACAAGGTGAATGAGTGAATTAAGGGTAAAAAATAACTAATCCTCTATTTAAGGGAAATATCCATAATTTTGGATATTATTTTGGGTTATTAAAATGAATTTAAGTAAAATTATGAAATTACCCTTGAAAGTTGATTGGTCCGGAATCGGTCACACATTCACACAATAATTAGAGTTTATATATGAACCTAACTCTCTCTCTCTCTCTCTCTATATATATATATATATATATATATATATATATATATATATATATATATAATTATCTTGTATAAACTCGACGAAGAATGATAAACTGATGCCTAGCTATTAAGCTATCCAACTAATAGCCACCCTTTGGATAAAGATTAGTACCTAGCGGTTACTTTCCCCAAATACTTGGCTACATGAAATACTCTAACTTCGTCATATATACGTATAATATAATAAATATATATAATAAGTATTTCGTATAAACTCGATGAAGAACCATAAATCGATACCTAACTGCAACACTAGCCAATTTATAGCCACCGTTTGGATAAAACTTGCCACCTAGCGGTTACTCTGCCAAGATGCTTTGCTATGTGAAATACTCTAACTTCAATATACATATATATATATATATATATATATATATATATATATATATATATATATATATATATATACACACACACATAGAAGATAATAAATATATAAAATAAGGATCTTGTGTAAACTTGACGAAGAAAGACAAACCGATACCTAGTGGTTACGCTACCTTGATACTCCAGTTATGCTCGATTCAAACTGAAAAACAGTTATATATTATGCCATAACTAAGCTCCATATAAATGGATAATTGTAGTATATTACACCATCACTAGGACAGATCCAAACAGATAACTATATTATGTTATGCCATCACTCAACTCAAATAATGGTTATATTACCACTCCGCAAACTAGATTTACTAAGAATATCTATTTAAATATAATTATATTAATTATAATTTACAATGAAAAATTGAGATTCCATACCATTATATTGGTTAAGGTTGGTTAACTTTGAGTATGAGAATTCACTCTCGGTCAACCTACTCTAAAGATATGGGTGCCCTTATTTCCATAAGTATACACTTAAGACCTGGATACACTAATAGTATATAGGATGAATCTAGAAACCATAGTACATATAAATAGGACAATACTATTTCCAAATAAGAGGATCAAAATACTTATTAAACTTAACAAAGTTACTTGTAAAAAATATTTTCAAAGTATAATATACAAAGCTATGAACTCACTAACATTATGTTGACCTTTCAAACCACTATTATTCATAGGAAATACTTTCTAATGTAATATTTTTATCTTTAACGGGAGCGATATTTATGTTTATATTGTTTTGTGTTGTTCAATGTCTATGATCCAATATTCTAACGTCGAGCCGCTCGGAGTTTCTGCCACCACCCGGTGATGTGACATATTGGTATCAGATATATTGGCTATAGCAAACTATTACTTTGTTAGAAATTACGACTATAGCCTAAGGACATAGACTCCAATTAGTTTTATCCTCAAACCTACAAATGTATTATTATTAGTTACATTACTAATAGACTATTTATGGAAGAGGTGTCTAGTTTGTATTGTCTCTTGGGTTGCTGGTTATCAAAACGACTATATGCTAAAATGGTCATGCCCTTCGATACTTCTCACCTAGCCGATCCTTACTTGATAGTCTTGAAGTACAAAACAATAATTAATAAAACACACAAACAAAAAGTAGGTATAGAGTTATATGTATAAACTGAGTACCTTGATGAGAAAACACTTGCATATATATATATATATATATATATATATATATATATATGTAGGGAAGGGTTATTTGGTAAACAAAAAAACCGTAAAAAAACCCTAAAAATACGTAAAAAAAAATACTTAGAGATCACAAATCTTTGTTTTTTTGACTTTATATATACAAAAATCACAGTTTTTTAATAAAATCGCTGAAAAAAAATAAAAAATCGATTTCTTTTATTTTTTTGGTTTTTTTTCAAATAAAATTTCAACGAATTTGTTAATAAAGCTGCGATTTTTTATATATAAAGTCAAAAGAAAAAAGATTTGTGATGTCTAAGTATTTTTTATGCATTTTTTTGATTTTCAGAGTTTTTTTTTTTTCCATAGAACCTCAACCTATATATATATATATATATATATATATATATATATATATATATATCCGTATACTAATAAAAGAGTAGTGTTTTTGCCATGTGTCACCATATTAGACCTCTTAATTAATGTGTTGCCACTTGTCAATCTATTAGTTCTCCATTTTAAATTTATTAGGCCTCCTCATTAATGTGATATTATTTGTCAATGTATTTATTATCTATTTTAAATTTTAAAATTTATATTATTGTTTTCATTAATTCACAAATAAAAAATATCTAATATATATTAAAAATCTATTTTACATATTTATTTGAATCAATGATTATAATTTCATATAACTAATAAAAATACTTTTAAATTAATAATTTATTTAAAATAACTGATTAACACTTTGAGTTTTTACTATAAAAGTTTGATTAATTTTATAACCGTGGTTCCCACGGGTTATAAACTAGTATATATATATATATATATATATATATATATATATATATATATATATATATATATATATATATATATATATATATACCATACAATGAAAAATATAGATACCCAAACTCAAAAGTTTAGGTCAAATATGATATCTGAGATTAGCACAATATGTAGACCGAATCACAGCTAGGAATAGCATATACACATATGCTTAATTATGGTTAGACTGATAACAAATCATAGATATACTAGATTACTAGTTGATACACTAAACTCTCAAGAATTCCATAGAACTTCCAACTCTACGATTGAGAATAATGCTTTTTGAATAATAGCACAACGGATCCACAAAATCACCGCATGAGTATGGCAGGAAAGAGGGCACGAAACCATTTATAGGGAAAGATCAATTTGTTCCATACTCTCTTCAAACCAAAATATATCCATATTTCTAAGGTTACCATTTCCTTGGACTTCCAACAAAGAACTACACGAGGAGGTCGATTCCTCAAAAACAATTATAGAGTAAGCAAAATGTTCTCCTTTGAGGAAGATAATTTTGTTGAGGAAAAGATAAATTCCACTAAGTAAAGTGATGATTTCTCAAAGTATGAGAATAGGAAGGGAAAAATTAACAATTAGTAGACTAAAGAAACATATCATGTGTTATTATGAGAAAGAACTAGGAAAAGAATACCCTCTACATAGGAGGAGCGTAAATCACCCCAAACTCACCAACCCAACTCTTTCACAAAAAAAAATAGTGGAGACCATTGTACCATTCTAGTGGAGAGTATTCTTCATCTCGTATCATTAGGTGTGAACATAACGATCTTCAGGAAAACTACTAGATCACTAGTAGATTAAGTTCTAAGCAACAAGTTAGAATGCTCCTTAGATAACCAGACTCTCCACATCTTACACCACCAACTAGAGGATACTCGAAAGGACGCACAATCTCTCATCAAGAATGTTCCAAAACTAATCAAATGAATAAAACTCGTTAGAAATCAAACACTTGTAGGGAACTAAAATAGTGTGTAACGCCCCGATTCTCAGGTATTGCTTAAATAAGATTTATAGGGTTAAGCTCTACTCGACGAGTTGATTGACTTACTAGTCGAGTGGCAACTGGATGAGATTGCATTTTAAGTGACCTACTCGGCGAGTCCATGTTGGGACTCGGCGAGTAGGAGCTGGCAGTGGAAACCCTAAATCCCGGGGTTTGCACCTCTATTTAAAGGAGCCTTAGCCTCCTTTGGCCTCTTTACAGTCTTTGAGAGCCCATTAAAACCCTAATTCGTGTGTATGTGCCTTGGTGTGGTGTTGAAGCTTGGAAAAGGGAATCTTGGAGGAAGAAAGCTAAGAGCGCAAAGGAAATTGAAGCAAGGAAGGAGTGGGAAGCAGGATTTACCTCAGCTAGCATCCTTTGGAGGTATCAAAGTGCCATCCTTACTTCCCCTTTTCCCTTTTGTTGACTTTCTAGGGCTTTTTATGGATTTTCAAGTTGGTATGATGAGCTATGGGCTAGATCTGAAGTTGTAACTTCAAATCTGGACCCTCCTTGGATTCTATAAACATAAAGTCACAGTCTTGGTTGTGATTAAGGTCCCTCTTGAGCATGAAGTTCCATTAAGAACTTAAAGTGGACGTTCAGAGTCTTTATAGCCATGCATGCACGTAAAGTTTGCAACTTTATGTGATAAGCATGCCCTACAAGCTTGGATCTATGAGTTGGAACCGTTGCATGGCTCAAAATATGTCTGTATGGAAAAAAAGGACTGAATGGACTCGGCGAGTCGCAAAGTGACTCGACGAGTCACATGAAGATGGCTGTGAACTCGACAAGTTGGAAGAACAACTCGGTGAGTCCGATGAAGATTTCTATAAACTCGGCGAGTCAGATGAGTTTTCTCTTAGATATGTATGAGTGTGTATCCATCGATGTGGGAGTAGTGATAAGTGGTGAGACTAGATGCGAGATATTTGGTATTCCTCTAGAAATGAGGGTTGAGAACATTTCCTATGTTGATGATATTGTTAGGGCGTTGTGGTGATACTTGAGACAAATATGGGTAGGTGTGGAAGGTAGTATGGGCCCGTACTACTGAAAGCATAGGACCCATACGCGTAGCAAGGAAATCAAAACCCCTAGGGTTTTTGGGTTTTGGTCTCTAGGCATTATGTTATTTATCTGATGACATATATATATATATATATATATATATATATATATATATATATATATATATTTAAGTATGGTGGTGATGATACGTGTTGCTTCGGGATCCAGATCAGGATCTGGGTTGGGAGACGGAGGGTTGGAGGTAGGGGTGTTCAAAACCGGATATCCGAAAATTCGGATAGTTGATTTTTGATATCCGAGTCCGTATCCAAAATTTCGGATATGGATTCGGATATTAAACCGGATATCCGAATTTCATTAATTTTAAATAAATATCCGCATCTGAAAATCCGATCCGTAAAATCACCGCAACTCTTAAAATTAATAATAGCAACTATGTTAAATCTTGCGACATAGATGGATATCGATAGCAACAAATAAATATATGGACCATTTACTTAATAGTTTTTGATTATAAGCCAACGAACCAGGATTATAACAAATAAATATATAACGATTGTAAATGGAAAGGTTTGCAATAAAAGTTTGGAAAGAATTGTCACGAAAAAGTTGAAAATGGTGGGGAACATTAGTCCATTAAGCATGTCAATGTTTCTAATTTCTCTTTTTAAAATATTAAGAAATAAAGAAAAAATATTTTTTTCGGATATCGGATATCCGAAATATCCGAAACTTTATAAATTCACTATCCGTATCCGAATCCAAAAAATCGGATATCCGAAAATCCGGATATCCGAAATTTCGGATAATTTCGGATCGGATTTTCGGATTGGATATTTCAGCTGCGGATATTTTTGAACACCCCTAGTTGGAGGTGCTGGTAACACCTGAGCCCATGGTTCAGATAGAGACCGAGGAGTTGGATGCCAGGATCTAGGAGATCATGCACGACAAGATTGCTGCTGCATTCCGACCGCAGCTGCCAGTGATGTTTGGGTCGATTAAGACCGTGATGGTTGAGTACTTTGATGAGCAATATGCAGCTCTAGTAGAGACAGCTTCTGTTGCAGCCACTTTGGCTGTAACTGTGGTAGGGGTTGGAGGAGGAGCCGGCAGGGCTTTCCAGTTGCTGGACTTCGATAATACAAAGCCCCCGACGTTTGATGGTACATAGGATACGATTAGGGCTATGAGGTGTTTATCTGACGTGGAGGGCTGTTTCTTCACGTGCTCATGTCCTGCTGACCGGAAGGTCAGGGGTGCCCTGAATCTGTTGAGGCTTGGGGCGAAGGACTGGTGGAGGCTGACGAATGGGTCGTATACTGATGATTAGCAAGCTGCTGTTACTTGGGAGCAGTTCAGAGATATGTTCCGCACCTGCTACGTTCTACGTGTTGAGCGGCAGCGGCTTGCGCAGGAGTTTTTGACGTTGAGACAGGATGGGGAGTATGTGATGGAGATTACCCGTATGTTCACGGAGAGGGCTATGTTTTGCGCGGAATTTGCTTCAGAGCAGTCTTAGACGACTCGTTATCTGAGTATGATCAGGACTGATACTCGACAGTTTGTGTCTAAATAGCGATGTGATATCCTCATGGATCTTCAGGAAGCCGTGAGGCGTGAGTTGGAGATAGAGCTGTAGCTAAAGGAGCAACAATAGGCACCAACACAGTCTCAGATGGCGCCTAAGCGGTCTAAGACCGCTGATACATGGTCTGGGGGTCAGCAGAGCTGTACTTTTGGAAAGTGTGGCAGGGTTCATTCTGGTGTTTGTAGAGCTGGAGATGGGTTACATAAATGTGGCAAGGAAGGGCACTATGCCATGGACTGCCGTCAGTCCGCCCCTCCAGCAGATATGAGGATTTGTTACAATTGTCATCAGGTTAGTCATGTGAAGACCAACTGTCCGCAGCTCGCCGCCAAGTCGGCGCAGGGTTCCGCGCCCGTTACTGTGAGGATTGGGGATGGGAGGCCAGTCAAGGTGGAGCCTCCGAAGGCCTCGGGTCGCACCTTCCAGCTCACAGCCGAGGAGGCTGTGACATCCCCAAATTTACGGCCATAAAAGACCGGTTTTGTTTATACATTATTTCATAATCAGAGTAACCTTTTAATAAAAGAGTTGTGGAGTTTGTCCCAAAAGAATAATATGATAAAGATTTATCAAAAGCATTTCCTTAGAAATGTATTTCATTAAAAGACTCGGGATTTCATGTTCGATACAGTACATAAGTATAAAAATACAATATAAGCCTTACTACATTTTTCATATCTACAGGCCTATATCCGTAATCCCTCATCTCAATACATCACAACTATGCTCAAGAGCCACTACCTGTAATAAATAAAACTTAGTGGGTCAGGCTTTGGATCCTGGTGAGCACATAGAGTTTTCAAATCACAATAAATAGTTTATTAATTTCATCAACCAACAATAACCCGATTACCCATTCCCATTATCCTCACATTACGTCCCTAAACACCTATCATAAGGGACCTATCCTAAGGATCATCATCAGGATGGACACTACTGCTAAGGGGGGTTCCTTAGCAATAAATGTCCTAAAGGCAACCGTGTGGGGGATTAGAGTACACCAATGAACATTTAGTTCATCAACACGTACAAGTTTCGAACCTGCTAGTGTACCACTGGACTGTCTGGAAAGGTCCGTGGTCGTCATCTATACTCCGTTAGACGACTTCACCAATAACAAAAACAACAACACTGACACCGAGGCCTCTCATCATTTTAACACCCACCGACTATTTTTTCTACCCATGTTCTACCCAACATATTTGTAGATAAAATACATATACCGTTTAAAACTTGTATAAAACATCAATTCAACAGTCACCTCAAATAAACAATTAACATATTTACACATAACACGTATTTTATGGTAAATACTTCATATCTATGTGTAAATTGAAAGTAACTACACACTCACATGTTTTGATGAAAATCGGGCGACATGGTTTCCTAAAACGATCGTTTCTAATAAAACCAGGATTTTTATTGAGAAACCGGGCTCTGCGAAAGGCTGGGCTTCAAAACCGAAAAGATAAATTTTTCCGGGTCTTCGGGAACTTCGGAACGTGTTTCGGGCTTTAGAAATGATACCGGGACTTCGGGGGAAGTCAAAATGATAAAAAGGATGAAAATTGGGTGAAAAGTGGCAAATTTCGGATTCTACCCGGGAAGCCTTGCAGCCTCCCTTTTATAGGGTCCGAAGGTCGGCCGAGAAGGAAGTGAGTCAGCAGTGAAGCAGCTCGGTGGTAGCAGCAGGAGCGAGGCGCGTGGCAGCAACGAGAGGCTTCGGGTGGCTTCGCATGCGAGGGGCCAGCGAGGCTCGGAAGGACACGGAGACAGCAGCACGTCGGACAAGGATTGGGTCGCTGCTCGGACGAATCAGAAGGCGACATGTGCGCGACACGTGGCTACTGTTCATGCGAGGTGATGTGGCTCTTCCGGATAAGGCTTATCCATGCGAGATTCCTCGGAAAATGAGCCCTAATCTTCTAAAATCCATAACTTTCGCATACGGGCTACGTTTTCGACGTTTTTTATATGTACGCGTAGGTAAAATTACGCTCTACAATTTTCGTTTAGACTTCGTCGTCTAATTTTGAGTTTTATTTTATTATTATTATTTTTAGCAGACTAGGACAGGAAATCCGTTAAAAATTCATAACTTCTTCATCCGATGTCTGTTTTCGTCAGACTTTTTACCGTTGTGCTACTATTTACGAGACCTTCGATTCTCGTTTAGGTCGTGTCGGCTAAAAATCACTCGATCTAAAATTCGAGTTTTTAGCTGTCTACTGCTAAGCTGAAACTTCGAAAAATTATAACTTCCTCATACGAATTCAGATTTGGACGTTCTTTTTATACCTACTCTCGGTTTAACGAACACTATGAGTTTCGTTTAGATCTAAGGCTAAAAAGTAGTTTATAAAAAACTCACTTTTTGCGACATTCAGCACCGAGCCGGTTTTGTCGTGAAACTTCGATAGGTCATAACTTCTTTGTTATAACTCGAATTTCGGCATTCTTTATATCCGTAATCCTTGTCACGACCACTACAACTTTCTAAATAAATATCGGGTTTATCTAAAATTTAATTTTGAAACTCATTTTTATTTTTAATTAATTAACTCCTAGTAATTAAGCATAAAACACATAAAACATAGAATTCACATAATTCCTTTTTCATTTCTTCAAAATGAGTTACAAAGGTTAACTTAGACTATCACCTTAATATTAATGCCTTGGCTAGAAACACGAGTGTAAAAGAGGCCAAGTCAGCACCCATTGTGGTTGCTGGTACGTTTCTATTCTCTGTCTCAGTTATTGTATTTATGTTATGCTTATTGATTGTAGCTGTGATTAGGTACGTTTTTAGTGAATTCTTTGCCCGCTTTGTTATTATTTGACTCGGGGTTGAGTCGGTCGTTTGTGTCTCAGACCTTCTCTAGAGGGTTCAGTGTGCCGATAGATGATCTTGAGTGTCCGTTGCGACTTGCGATCGCCAACGAGCATAGAGTTTCTTCTTTTTCGGTCTACCGGGGATGCGAGTTGCAGATTTTTGGGGTGTCCTTCCCGATAGATTTGATTCCTATCCCCATGGGGGATGTATGCGTGATTGTAGGGATGGATTGGCTTAGTTGTTTTCGCGCCATGATCGACTGTGAGGGACAACGGGTGGTGGTTCGAACCCCAAGTGGGGGAGAACTTGTAGTATATGGTGAGGGAACCAGGTTGGGATCAGGGTTTTGTTCGGCAGCCAGGGCTCGATAGTATATTTAGCACGGGTGTGTCGGTTATTTGGCATACGTTGTAGATACACGGGTTAGAGAGCAGTTCTCAGTTTCTGAAGTCCCGGTAGTGAGGGAGTTGATGGATTTTGAGCATTCTAACACTTCCTAAGTGTACATGCAACCCTAATAACCTTGGATCTATGTTTGTCTAATTATCATGCAAAGTTGAATTCCAAGGTTATATTCCTATCTAGCATATATGGGGAACATTTTTAACTTGAATGAAAGATAGAATAACTTACCTTGTTATTGATTATGATCCTTGAAACCTTATGAGCCTAGCACCGCAATTGTGATGCCTCAAATGCTTCACACAACACCAAATGCAAAGGAGTAAACTTTGAGAGAATCTTACACTTGCAAAATCGGATCTAGCCCTCTTGTTTCTTAGTGTAGCCGATTTTGGGGAGAACACCTTTGCTTATATAGTGTGTTGCATTAGGTAAACCCTAATGTAACATGACTCTTCATTTCTTGATCCATGGGTTAACTCCATGGAGCATCCTATAGGTGGAACCCAACTTGATAATCCTTGGAGCCTCTTAGCCCACTATATAAGATATAGAAGATTTACATAATCTACCCATATATTTAATTAGTTATCTTTTGATCACTTAATTAATTCTTCATCAAACTGATTAAATAATGTTATTAATATATTAGAACTTATAATATATTAATAAACCATAAGGGTTATTTCTCTCATTTTAATTTATCCAATTGCATGGTGCCATGCAACCCAAATGGACCATGCCGGGTCGGGTCAAGTATATACCTGAAATAGTTATGGACTTACACACCTTATCCAACAATTTCCCACTTGGATAAGTCTAATAACTATAATTGCAATACTTCAGGAACCGATCGGCAATCGTAGCTCTTACAAGGTTTCTCGAAACTAAGAAGATGATGATACGGATTTTAAGATAAGTGATCATATAATCCTCTATTCTAGATATTAGCCGGACAAATACATGGGACAATGTCTTACTTATTGTCCAGCAGTTTGTTCCCCATTTCCTATTTGTTTGACAAAGAACTTAATTGAACACATCAACTTAGTTATGACCGGGCCCGATACATAGGTCAAAAAAAAAATCATCGAGGGGCCCAAATATCAGCTTCTAATCCAAGAAGGAACATATAAACTTCAACTCATATATTTTTTCTACCACTCATTGAATTATACACAAGAGCACGTTTTATAACATCGAGTTACCAATGCGTTTTCGTACAATCAATGCATAACCAACTCATAAGTAACAAATCATATCTCTAGGTTTGAAGACTTATTTGATATTACCGTCTCACGATTACTCGAGATAAATTCCATGAAGTGATTTCAGTGAGCATGGGTTGAGTCCAATGCTCAGAACTTATGAGCAGTCATGATTGTTGTAGCCCTGTCCAACAACTTAGACCTCTACAACCAATCATGACAGTCTTGATTCATACCTACTTCCAACATATGACCGACTGTGGAGGTTCGAATAATATGATATACCAAACATAATTATTCTGGAAGTCAAAACATGTAAAAGAAATATAGTAAACGATCGACAAGAGATAGCAACACTTTACACATAAATAAAACACCTTTTATTCATCATCTAATGTCAATTACACTTTACAAATTTCAAGGTTATCTAGATACTAAATATAATATCATCCTTCAGCCCTATGCTCTTAGCATGCTGGAGATGCTTAACCCGAGTCAGTCCCTTCGTGAGGGGATCTGCTGGATTCTCATCCGATGATACCCTCTTTGCCACGAGGAGTCCTTCTTCTATTTGATGTATAATGAAATGGTATTTTCTATCGATGTGTCTAGATCTCCCATGATACCTTGGTTCCTTAGCTAAGGCAACAACACTTTCACTATCACAGAAAAATTCCATTGGCTCTTTAATAGCTGGTACAACTCCAAGGTCTCCAATGAAGTTCTTCAGCCATATCGCCTCCTTTGCTGCCTCGCTCGCTGCTATATACTCTGATTCGCAAGTTGAATCAGCCACTATCTCTTGGTTGGAACTCTTCCAAGAAATTTATCCTCCGTTTAGGGTAAAGACACAGCCTGACTGAGAGCGGAAATTATCCCTATCAGTCTGAAAGCTAGCATCACTATACCCGACAACTCTCAAGTCATCACTCCCACTGAGGGTAAGAACCCAATCCTTAGTCCTCCGTAGGTACTTGAGGATATTCTTTACCGCAGTCCAGTGTGCCTTGCCAGGCTTCCCCTGATACCTGCTAACCATGCTCAAGGCAAAGGCTACATCAGGTCGAGTACACGTCATAGCATACATGATCGATCCTACAGCCGAAGCATAAGGTATTCGACTCATTTCTGCTATCTCAACCTCAGTACTAGGGCTTTGTGTCTTACTCAATCTTGCGTTACTCTGGATAGGTAACTCTCCTTTCTTGGAGTCATGCATGCCGAATCTCTTCATCACCTTATCCAAGTAGGTACTCTGACTAAGTCCAATTAGTCTTTTACTTCGGTCTCTCAAGATCCTTACCCCTAGAATATAGACAGCTTCTCCTAGGTCCTTCATGGAGAAACACCTCCCAAGCCAGGACTTAACTTCCTGCAGAGTTGGGATGTCATTTCCTATGAGTAGTATGTCATCCACATACAATACCAAAAAGCTAACTATACTCCCACTAGCCTTGACATATATACAAGATTCATCTTCACTCCTAGAAAAGCCAAATTCTTTGACTTTCTCAACAAAGCAAAGATTTCATCTGCGAGGTGCTTGCTTTAATCCATAAATTGATTTCTCAAGCTTACACACTCTATTAGGGTACTCTTTATTGACAAAACCCTCGGGCTGACTCATGTAAACATCCTCAGCCAACTTTCCATTAAGGAAAGAGGTTTTGATATCCATTTTCCATATTTCAAAGTCATGAAATGCGGCTACAGCTAACATAACCCTAATAGACTTAATGTTGGCCACTGGAGAAAAAGTCTCATCATAATCAACTCCCGGAGTTTGTGAGAAACCCTTTGCAACCAGTCGTGCCTTATAAGTGTGTACATTACCATCCATGTCGGTCTTCTTCTTGAAGATCCATTTGTACCCTACAGTCTTACGACCTGGTACATTCTCAACCAAGTTCTAAACTTGATTGTCATACATGGACTGTATCTCACTGTCCATTGCCACTTTCCACTTGGCTGACTCAGGGCCTGCCATGGCTTCCACATAACTGTTAGGTTCATCCATACTTATCAGTGTCTCATCACTAATAAGTGTATGTGACAACCCGAAATTTCCATTCTGAACAAACCATATCAAGACAATAGAGCATAGAACAGTTTCAGTGAAATTCCAGACATCGGGTATAAGTTTGACAGTTTTTCAGGATTTACACTTAAGGAGATATCAGGAGAGTGGTTGCACTAGGTTTTTGTGCAACACTGCTATTCCAACACTCGGTTATATTAGAAATCATTTCAGGAATAAAAATATTTTCTGCCAAAAATATCTCAGGACTATAAATAGAATTCTGAACCAAATTCATTCATTATTCGCATTTCCAACTAGAGAAAAGCCATTTTCTCGCTCACGGTTCTTCGGGTTTTTATCCCAAATCGTGAGTACCTCTTTCTAGTAGTGTTGGAAAGCTTTATATGTAGTTATAACATGATTTCGAAGGCTAAATCACTAGATTTAGGAGTTTACTCCCCAAGGTGTTCTTGGGAGTTCACGGCCCAAGAGTTTCTTAGGCCGTAAACTCCAAATTCAAGCACCAAATGGTGCATTTATGACACCTAAAGCCTTGGACCTTTACTAGGAATTGTTCCCACTTAAACCAAGGACCAAAACACATCAAAATCACCTTCCAAAGTGAGTTTACGGCCAAGACATGGTTCTTGGGCCGTAAACATGAAAGAAGGGCACCAAAGTGTGCCTAATGCCTTCATATGCTTTAGGTAAAAGTCTAGAACCTATCCTTCATATGGAAAAGACTTGAAAGCAACAAAAACACCATTCCAAGGGAGTTTACGGCCGCAAACTCCAAATTAAATGGCCTTGGGGCCATAAACTCCTCTAAGGAGTGTTTCTAGGCCTTAAACCCTTCCAAGAATTTAACCACCAAGTTGGAATAATTCTAGGAATCATTTGGAACTTCAAAACACACAATACCCCCATGGTTGGGAGTTTACGGCCGTAAACTCAAGAGTTTACAACCATAAACTCCATGTGTGATGTTATATGGAGAGTAAACTCATATATAGGGTCCTTTGGAACCCTAAACCGAAGTGCCTTGTCCCACAATAGCTTAGATGCAATCCTTAGGGCTTAAAACACTTATATAAAGTGTTTGCTATGTTCTAGGATGTTTTAACATTATCAATTAGTAATTTAAGTCTAATTGAGTGCATATATGTGTGATTATATGTTCATTAGGATTGTAGTGTGTGGACAAGTCCTCACTTGACGCCTAACAAATCCTACACCGTCCAGTTCATCTAAACTACCAACTACAGGTGAGTTCATACCCCTTAATCAATGTTTTAAATGATTTTAAATTCTTAAATGGTGGGGGGGGGGGGGGAATACAAGTAGAAAACAGTATGTTATTAAATCAATCTTATGTATTTTATAACTGTGTTTTCACTCAGTAGATTTCACATATTTCAAAAGGTGACACATGAAATGGTTTTCTATCTTAAAATACCTTGATAATAAAAGTATTAGTTTTGAAATGTTTATTAAAATGACATCAAGTCACTATTAATTATTGTTCAAAACTCTTAGATATCTTACAAAACCATTAATTTTACCTTCTTGAACCTAACTATACTTATACATATATGTTCATATATATGTTAGAGATAGTTTACATCTTTCATTTAGTTTCCCACACCCTTGAGTAGTAAGAGTGTATAAACCTACTTGAACAACCAATTACCTTTCAGTAAATTATCATAGGGATAATTTGTAGATATCAAACATTGTTCCTATTACAAGGAATCACACAAGAGTCAGTTCATTCATGAGTCTATACCAGTACATTACCTGATACTAGAGTACATTTACATATGCTTACATGATACATGAATATGCTTACATGAACACATTACATGAGTACCTTTACATAGAGACATTTACCAGTGTATATTAATATGAATACTTGTATCTCGAATTGCGAGGATGATTTATTAGTACCTTCTGTGTAAATCTTCCTGCATATCCCTAGTACCTCGGGATATCTAGACAGGACCCTATCCCTAGTACCTCGGGATACCTAGACGGGCCCCTATCCCTAGTACCTCAGGATATGTGTAGGGGACTAACCATTCCGGAACCCATCTTTTAGCAACAGTGGGTGATGAACATCTACGGATGCCTACGGTTATTCCTGTTACTAGGAGTACCTTTACGGGACTAACCCTTCCTCCAACCTGCTGCTGCTACAGAGGACAATTGGACCATCTTCGGAGGTTCATTAGGTTATTTATTTCGCTTACCGCAAAGTACTTGTTAGCACCAGTACCTCTGGCTAACACTTACATTATTACATATTTCCTATTACTTTATTTTGTGATATCTTCACATAAACAAGTAGTTAGACTAAGTACTTGTTAGCACCACTACCTCCGGCTAACACTTACATGATTATACTTTTTCCTGTTTACTTTATTTTGTGATACTCTCACCTAAATGAGGAGTTAGAATAAGTACTTTAGTACTAGTCGATAGAAAGGAAAAACTATCATTTTACTTACAAAACGTTTAGGTCTTGGTAGAAGACTATCATATCATTTTCCTATTTTACTTTATTTTGTGATATATTCACATAAACGATGAGTTAGACTAAGTACTCTTAGCACTAGTCAATAGAAGGGAAAACCTATCATTTTAATTTGTCATAACTAAACATTCGGGTCTTGGTAGAAGACCACATTTCATACTTATATCAACTGTTCTATTTAAGGATTTATACGACATTCTAAACAACATTCCAAAACAGGACAATAACACATAAATACTTATGAATTCACCAGCTTTATAGCTGATACTCGCTTTCAAAATAACTTGTATTCTCAGGTCAACAGTAGACAGGTACGATGGCCAGGTTTTGAGAAGAAGGAGCAGACAAGTCTCGTCTTTTATTTTGATTGTATATTTTTGGTGTCTTACTACAATGAAAGAACACACATGTATTAAAACTTTACTTATAATGCAATGGATGATGTTGTTGCTTGTTTATTATATTACACTGTTGTGGTACTGTACATGACGTCCTCCACCCCTGAACGTTTCCGCCGTTTGTGGTTTTGGGGTGTGACAGATTGGTATCAGAGCATTGTTTATAGTGAATTAAGTTTATCAACCCATAAAAGATATACTAACTATAAACACATTGGGATTAAAACACTCTGTCTAAGAGTTTATACCTTTAAATAATAAAATATTTAACAAAGTATACGTGCCTGCATTCATACTAAAATCAGTGTCACAATAAGAAGAACAAAAGTATTACGATTATTGAATATCACATGTAAGCTCGGGGATGTATGGTTAGTCTTGGGAGTGGCATAGCCTGATCAACTATGTTGTTCCAAATAGTGATTAGCACATGCTCAAGAATGGTTGTGATATGGAAACAAGTCTAAAAACTTACCAACAATACCACAACGAGAACATTATAACAGAACCTAAGTCTAAAATACCATAGGGGTGTTTTGTGTTACTATAAGTAATTTATACTTGAGAACTAAAATGGAATCTTCATTCCTAAGTTGATAATTGCTAAGTGGATGCGCTAAATTTATATGTAACTAGGATGTTATAGACTTAGAATAGGTGAAATTTTTGCTTTACCCCTATTCCTTGTGAATTTGGAGTTGAGGTCACTTATTCAAAGGTCTATCCTATGTTGATTACATATAACTGGTATGCACTTTACAAATAGCGATGGAACTAATGAAGATTTCCTAAATAATTATCTAGATAGTTCGTCTAATAATTATTTTCTTACCCCAAATTCTCGCATAGATAACACGGCTGGATTCCATCCCCATGACAACCTGTTCCTTCCAAACACGGTTATTGCTGGATGGTTTGGAGAAGAACCAAATTAATGATCATCCAATCCCTTTGAATGATCACCATGCTGAAGACCTTTCAGACGATGCCATCCCGAACCCGAGGTTGAGAACCTACCCCAGGCAGCTCCCTTTCCGATTCCTAACCCTCGTCCGGCTTTTCATGGCCCGACGCCTGAGTGGGTGGAATGTTTGGAAACATGGAGCCAAGGACAAGATCAGCCCATGCCATTTAATGGTGACCAAAGCTTCTATGACCTGAGCAATGGGGGCTCAAAAGACAGAATCATGCCAATTCTGATCCGAAGAGTTGCCCGAAACGAAATTCAGGGCAGGACAGCTCTACAACGTATCGCAGAAGTCGATACAAATGGGGGAATGCATATGCTTTGCACCAGTCGCCTTGAACATGCTCGTGAGGGGTCTGAGAGACCATCAAACCCTGCTGCAAGCACTGGCTGAATCACGAGCGGAAATCATGGAACTTCGAGTACGCCAGAGAGTGTACGAAAGACACCTACTTGATGTGGAACGCCAACTGGCTGAACTGGGAGTTCACCAGAGGGATGACCGTCGCCAGTAGTAGATGCGTTACGTTATATTCCTTGTTATTAAGGAATCGTGTTCCTGTCTATGCCCGATGAGGCATTTTCTATGAAACTATCTTGTACTGTAAGTACTTTAGTTAGGTCTTTTTACTGTCAGGAACCATCTTCTCTGGTTATGATGTAAGACCTTTTACAAGGTCATTTTCTCGAACTTGTACGTCATGAATATCAAAGATATTGACAGTCGGCTAACTTCTGTGTCATTCTTTATTCGAATACTCTTATCATTCTTTCATTAGAGTCTATTCGAGACATGCTCTAGTCAAGTCATTGGACTATAGCAATTTGACCCCAGAGCCATCTCCGAGTCTCTTTTAGTGGTTGGATCACGTTATTCGCCAACCATTGATACCTCGGCTAGAACGACAAACATCTTCAGACCATTGCATGAACTTACTTCCAATCTTTGCTAGGACTGCATCATAGGGATGTAGGTCAAACCTTCGTGAACATACTTCCATTCCATACTAGGACTACATCATAGGGATGTAGGTCGAACCTTAGAGAACATACTTCTATTGTTTACATGAGCGATCGAACTACGTTTAGATTCGACCATTTTCGCTCACAAATTCGTTTCCTTCCGTGTAACAGAATCATGTCATCCAAGAAAGACAATCAGCCCATCAACCAAACGCCAACTCTTCAGATTGATGCAACTACCTTTCAAGCTGCAGTCTCGGCTGCCGTGTCAGCTATTCTGACCCACCTGAATGCTAACGACGCAAGTGTTAGCAGGATTGTTAACAATAGTTCCAATCCAAGTATCAAGCGAAAGTCTTCGACTAACTCTAAGGACAAGTGGTTTCGAAGGGCGAACAGGAAACAACCACCAGTAACAAGCTTCAGAGCTACGACATCAGTACCTTCTACTACCATCCCTTCGGGCGTCCCACTGGTCCCCAAACCAGCCAAACTTTATGCTGGAAAACTCCCAAAATGCATCAAATGCAATTATCACCACCATGGACCTTGTAGGGAGATGCAGTGCTCACACTGCAACAGGAAGGGGCATACAGCCCGTTACTGCAAGACTCCAACAGCTCAGCCTGATCAAGTGCCAAACACCGGTGTGAACCAAACTTGCTACGGTTGTGGCAAGGTAGGTCATTACAAAAGGGACTGCCCAGAGGCAGCAAATGCTGGCACACATGGTAGTATGCTACCGACCACTGTCGTAGGAGAGTCTACTCCGGACCCACGTTAATGTAATTTAGGCGTTTCGTTGTAACAGACTTATGAACCATCTCAAAACTAGTGCAACCAGAGTCTTACCTTTTGCGAGATCCCGTCCGTTTAGGGATACTCGTGCTGCGTATACTTGTCTTTTGTACTATACCTTGTTCGCAACAATAGTCTTGTAGTAAATCCTAAGTTCAGTAACTCTATAATGGTTGCATTGTTGTGTTTTGTCTGTAATGCCTTATGTTCAAATCTAATGCCTTTAGTTTCCATATGTTTCCGACTTTATCATACGACTCGAGTAAATTTGATCCTTGCAATACCAGCTTCATAAGTACATCTCTTTCTCAGAAATTGTCTTTTAGCAAAGCCGTTATATCAGAACACCGAAGTACTCATACAAGGAGTACCTTATAGTTCTTTTCCTTTCCGAAGGAATCCCCATAGTATTACTCATGCAGTACGTCAAGTTCAATTCCAGGATTCATACGGTTGATCTATCACTGAAGAAGGTATACAAGAGAGTGATATATAATCAATGTTCTATAGGTTTAGAATTGATGATTCCACTTTAACTTCTTTTCCCTCGATGGGATGTGAGATTAAGGAAGAATCAGTTACTCGATACCTTTTCAGTCTTAATTATATACGACTCGTATACACGAAATTGTGATCATTGAATCACGTATGAATTCTAATATGAACTTCAGGACGGAAACTGTCCAGGAGTACGAGTAATTACATCGGCATAGGAGCAAACTAGAACCCAGTATGACTCTTATAACCAGATCACCTTACAGTCTAAACACCTACGGAAGATACAAGAACGGCCCAGACAACACAACGAACTACTCAACAATAGAATTGGAAGACCAGGCTTCTCACCCTTGAGAGCTACAGTCTTATTCTTACCAGAAGTCGATGGAGTGCATTTTATGTACCTCGACGACCGAAGACGATGGAGTGCATTTTATGTACCTCGACGACTGAAGACAATGGAGTGCATTTTATGTACCTCGAAGACCAGAGACTTCATTAAGATTTCCTATAGAAATCGTTGTCTCTGCCTCGCATAGACGAATCGATTGGGCAAACACAGGGAAATAATTTCTTCAGAAATGGACCTGAGATCCGAATATCACCAGTTCGAGTGTTAGGGAAGGATGTCCTAAAGACTACCCTCCGAACTCGATGCGGACACTTCGAGTCCGTAGTGATACCCCTCGGATAGGACCAATACGACCATAGTATTCATGAGCTGAATAAGTAGAGTACGCCTTTCTTACTGGGATCAGTTCGTCATTTCTCCATATGATGACTACTTATCTACCCTTGTAGTAAGAAAGAACCCAAAGAAACAATACCCTCGGAGATACTTTCCGCAAAGTTCTCTGAACAAGAGTTTTGGAATTTAGAGTCAAATTTCCTGAGACACACTTTTAGTGTTGTGGAAATTCTTGAGTACTCTGTCAAATTATCCAAAACCGTTGGGAATTTGTCGGCACCATAGTCACCGACGGAAAATTCGCCAAATTCTAGGTCTTACAGACCTACTATCATAGACCATTCGGAACTCCCCGTAAACTTCAGGAACCCTTTCGACTTTGACCCAACAAGGGATGGCCCTTGACTAGAAGTAAGCGAGGGAAAGAACCTTTGGAATTCCAAGTGAGAGACCAAATTCTTTAGGAAACCTCACTCTGGGAACGGCTTAATACGCTTCGTAAAGCGTGGAAAGCTAAAATCCAATATAGTTAGGACCTCATAGATTCTTACCAGAATCGGTCCTGCATTTCACAAACTAGACCTACTCCGCGAACTCAGTAACGTACATTTTCCCCTTCGCGTCTCGAACTTGAAACAGTATCTTTCCGTTAGGACTTTCGTAATCCCTCTCGACGAGATCGAGATTTACGAGATCCTTGCGTTTGTATTAGGACCGTAGTGACCCTCGACCGAGTGGCCAAGCGGACGAAGCAACGCCGTCGCCCATTAGTGAAGGTTCGTTGGGATACCAACCGAGAACCTGATTTCACTTAGGAGTGCGAGAAACAATCGATTAGGAAGTTCACATAACGACTTGATCATTCGTACATACTTAATTGTCTAAATTCTAATTTCGGGACGAAATTCCCTTTAACAGGGGGATGATGTGACAACCCGGAATTTCCATTATGAATAAACCATATCAAGACAATAGAGCATAGAACAGTTTTAGTGAAATTCCAGACTTCGGGTATATGTTTGACAGTTTTTCAGGATTTACACTTAAGGAGATATCAGGAGAGTGGTTGCACTAGGTTTTTGTGCAACACTGTTATTCCAACACTCGATTATATTATAAATCATTTCAGGAATAAAAATATTTTTTGTCAAAAATATCTCAGGACTATAAATAGAATTCTGAACCAAATTCATTCATTATTCGCACTTCCAACTAGAGAAAAGCCATTTTCTCTCTCACGGATCTTCGGGTTTTTATCCCAAATCGTGAGTACCTCTTTCTAGTAGTGTTGGAAAGCTTTATATGTAGTTATAACATGATTTAGAAGGCTAAATCACTAGATTTAGGAGTTTACTCCCCAAGGTGTTCTTGGGCGGTAAACTCCCGAAACAAAGCCGAGACCGACCCTTGTGTTATGCTACTGCCTTAGACTCATTTACATGTGTGTTAGGGACATGAAATCAAGCAAGAACCACCCAAGTTTGTGAGTTCACGGCCCAAGAGTTTCTTAGGTCGTAAACTCCAAATTCAAGCACCAAATGGTGCTTTTATGACACCTAAAGCCTTGGACATTTACTAGGAATTGTTCCCACTTAAACCAAGGACCAAAACACATCAAAATCACCTTCCAAAGTGAGTTTACGGCCAAGACATGGTTCTTGGGCCGTAAACATGAAAGAAGGGCACCAAAGTGTGCCTAATGCCTTCATATGCTTTAGGTAAAAGTCTAGAACCTATCCTTCACATGGAAAAGAATTGAAAGCAACAAAAACACCATTCCAAGGGAGTTTACGGCCGTAAACTCCAAAGGAAATGGCCTTGGGGCCATAAACTCCTCTAAGGAGTGTTTCTAGGCCTTAAACCCTTCCAAGAATTTAACCACCAAGTTGGAATAATTCTAGGAATCATTTGGAACTTCAAAACACACAATACCCCCATGGTTGGGAGTTTAGGGTCGTAAACTCAAGATTTTACAACCGTAAACTCCATGTGTGATGTTATATGGAGAGTAAACTCATATATAGGGTCCTTTGGAACCCTAAACCCAAGTGCCTTGTCCCACAATAGCTTAGATGCAATCCTTAGGGCTTAAAACACTTATATAAAGTTTTTGCTATGTTCTAGGATGTTTTAACATTATCAATTAGTAATTTAAGTGTAATTGAGTGCATATATGTGTGATTATATGTTCATTAGGATTGTAATGTCTGTACAAGTCCTCACTTGACGCCTAACAAATCCTACACCATCCAGTTCATCTAAACTACCAACTACAGGTGAGTTCATACCCCTTAATCAATGTTTTAAATGATTTTAAATGCTTTAATGGGGGGGGGGATACAAGTAGAAAACAGTATGTTATTAAATCAATCTTATGTATTTTATAACTGCTTTTTCACTCAGTAGATTTCACATATTTCAAAAGGTGACACATGAAATGGTTTTCTATCTTAAAATACCTTGATAATAAAAGTATTAGTTTTGAAATGTTTATTAAAATGACATCAAGTCACTCTTTATTATTGTTCAAAACTCTTAGATATCTTACAAAACCATTAATTTTACCTTCTTGAACCAAACTATACTTATACGTATATGTTCATATATATGTTAGAGATTATAGTTTACATCTTTCATTTAGTTTCCCACACCCTTGAGTAGTAAGAGTGTATAAACCTACTTGAACAACCAATTACCTTTCAGTAAATTATCATAGGGATAATTTGTAGATATCAAACATTATTCCTATTACAAGGAATCACACAAGAGCCAGTTCATTCATGAGTCTATACCAGTACATTACCTGATACAAGAGTACATTTACATATGCTTACATGATACATGAATACGCTTACATGAACACATTACATGAGTACCTTTACGTAGATACATTTACCTGTGTATATTAATATGAATACTTGTATCTCGAATTGCGAGGATGATTTTTTAGTACCTTCTGTGTAAATCTTCCTGCATATCCCTAGTACCTCGGGATATCTAGACAGGACCCTATCTCTAGTACCTCGGGATACCTAGACGGGCCCCTATCCCTAGTACCTCGGGATATATGGACGGGACTAACCATTCTGGAACCCATCTATTAGCAACAGTGGGTGATGAACATCTACGGATGCCTACGGTTATTACTTATACTAGGAGTACCTTTACGGGACTAACCCTTCCTCCAACCTGCTGCTACTACAGAGGACAATTGGACCATCTTCGGAGGTTCATTAGGTTATTTATTTCGCTTACCGCAAAGTACTTGTTAGCAACAGTACCTCCGGCTTACAGTTACATTATTACATATTTCCTATTACTTTATTTTGTTATATCTTCACATAAACAAGTAGTTAGACTAAGTACTTGTTAGCACCAGTACCTCCGGCTAACACTTACATGATTATACTTTTTCCTGTTTTCTTTATTTTGTGATACTTTCACATAAACGAGGAGTTAGACTAAGTACTTTAGTACTAGTCGATAGAAAGGAAAAACTATCATTTTACTTACAAAACGTTTAGGTATTGGTAGAAGACTATCATATCATTTTCCTATTTTACTTTATTTTGTGATATATTCACATAAACGATGAGTTAGACTAAGTACTCTTAGTACTAGTCAATAGAAGGGAAAACCTATCATTTTAATTTGTCATAACAAAACATTCGGGTCTTGGTAGAAGACCACATTTCATACTTATATCAACTGTTCTATTTAAGGATTTATACGACATTCTTAACAACATTCCAAAACAGGACAATAACACATAAATACTTATGAATTCACCAGCTTTATAGCTGATACTCGCTTTCAAAATAACTTGTATTCTCAGGTCAACAGTAGACAGGTACGATGGCCAGGTTTTGAGAAGACGGAGCAGACAAGTCTCGTCTTTTATTTTGATTGTATATTTTTGGTGTCTTATTACAATGAAAGAACACACATGTATTAAAACTTTACTTATAATGCAATGGATGATGTTGTTGCTTGTTTATTATATTACATTGTTGTGATACTGTACATGACGTCCTCCACCCGTGAACGTTTCCGCCGTTCGTGGTTATGGGGTGTGACAGTGTATCACCTTCCGCAGTAATATGGAATCTATAGTAATGCTTAGGTGCATTCCTAACCCATGTGGAACGCCTCAAAGGTACAGACTTGTCAATTGGCTCAACAGGAGTTTCCTCCTCAAGTTGAGTGCTAGGGTTTGAAGTTCTTTCACCAGTTGACTCTTGAATTTCTTCAAGGTCAACTTGCCTCCCACTGTCTCCTTGGCTTATAAACTCTCTCTCTCTCTCTCTCTCTCTCTCTCTTTCTCTCTCTCTCTCTCTCTCTCTCTCTCTCTCTCTCTCTCTCTCTCTCTCTCAAGACAGCCCTCCTTGCTACAAAGACCACATTTTCACTAGGTCTGTAGAAGAGGTAACCAAAGGATTGCTATGAGTAGCTGATGAAAACACACCTCTCGCTTTGAGGTGCGAGCTTATCATGAGTCTCGTGTCTCACGAAAGCCTCGCAACCCCAAATCTTGATGTGGTCTAGTTTGGGTACTTTACCAGTCCACATCTCATGAGGAGTTTTGGCAACTTTCTTTGTAGGGACCAGATTAAGGATATGGGCGGCAGTTTCTATGGCATACTCCTAAAATGAGATTGGTAGCGAAGCTCGACTCATCATGGAACGAACCATGTCCAACAAGGTTCGATTACGCCTCTCAACCACACCATTCAACTGCGGTGTCCTGGGGGGTGTCAATTGTGAGACAATCCCACATTCCCTAAGATAGTCGAGGAACTCTGAACTAAGATACTCACCACCTCGATCAGATCGAAGCATCTTAATGTTCCTGCCCAATTGAATCTCGACTTCCTGTTTAAACTCTTTAAACCTTTCAAAAGTCTTTGAATTATGTTTTATTAAGTAGACATATCCATATCTACTGTAAGCAAAAATAAAAGTAAAATAATAATGATTAGCATCCCTTGTGGCATGTTTGAAGGGTCCACACACATCCATTTGTACAAGATCCAACAAACCTTCACCCCTCTCACAAGAACCTGTGAAGGGTGACTTTGTCATTTTTCCAAGTAAGCATGATTCTCAACTATCATCTGACCTTAGGTCAAATGACTCCAAGACTCCATCTTTTTGGAGTTGGCCTATGCATTTCTTGCTTATATGTCAAAGATGACAATGCTATAGTTACAGTTTCATACACACCATCACAAGGTATTGCTTTAAAATAAAGAACATTATTAAAGAAAGAATTAATTGAACAAACTTCATTATCAAATGAAAAGGTGAAACATTGTTTATACAATGCCTGAAAGGAAATAATATTTCTTGCCATTTCTGGTGAATAACCACATTTATTCAAATCTAAACTAAACCCACTACTTAGTGATAAACAATAAACTCCAATCTTGGTGACAGGTAGAGCTTTCCTATTCCCCATAATTAAGTTTATTCTTCCTTGCTCCACATTCTCACTTCTTCTTAGTCCCTGCAAACCAGAACATATATGAATACCACAACCTGTATCAAGGATCCAAGAGTTTGAATGGGGTGAGTTATTAGATAAGATAGTGTAAATACCTGCATGGTTGGGTTTAACTTTCCCATGCTTTACATCTTGCTGGTATTTTGGGCAGTTCCACTTCCAATGAGACTTTTCATGGCAATAGAAGCATTCAGCCTCTTTTGGGTCAGAAGAAGGACTGACGAAACCTTTCTTGGTTCCACTTGAAGAAGAGCCATCAAGGGTTCTAGCCTTGGTACCCTTTGAAGAGCTCTTTCTCTTCTTCCCTCTACCTTTCCCGATTGCCAAGACAGGGGCGGAATTTGGAGTAGGAGTGTTAACAACTGAATTTCCTTTAAGACCTGTTTCTGCGGTCTTGAGGAGTCCCTGAAGTTTGCTGAGTGTGACCTCTTCCTTATTCATGTGATATGTCATGCGGAATTGATCATAGCACGATGGTAAGGAGTGAAAAATGATATCTATTGCAAGCTCCTCAGGGAAGTTCACATTAAGCTTCAACAATCGATCCACATACCTTTGCATTTTCTACATGTGGCTCGTGACGGATTCCCCGTCCTTCATCATGGTTGTTATCATGGAGCAAATGATTTCATACCTCTTTTTTCGTGCACTTTGATGGTATCTTTCCAACAGATCTTGGTACATTTCAAAAGGGTAGAAGTCCTCATAGGAATTTTGGAGTTCCGTTGTCATGGTGGCCAACATGATGCATGCTACTTTTGTAGCATCCCTTTCACGTGTCTGGAAGTCAGCGATCTCCTAGGGTGTTGCACTGGTCTCATCAATCTTTTTAAGCTCCTTGTCAAGGACATATTCTTTTTCCTCGTAGCCTGTAATCATCCTGATGTTTCTGATCCATTCATTGAAGTTGGATCCATCAAAGGTGACTTTCCCACACAAGTTCATAAGGGTAAATGAGCCATTAGGATTAGAGCCAGAAGCAGCATTGTTTGAAGACATCTGAAAGAAGTGAACAAGATTAGTTTAGATATTAAGAGAGTCCTTAATAAACACCCAAATGTAATATTAAGGCTAGGATCCAATCACAATATATTATAACTTAGAAGAGGTATGCTGTAATCCAAGCTATAACATATCTTAAAGGTAGGTGAATGACGATTCACCAATTTCCACCATGAAAACCGAAATATAATTATTAGGTTTTTAATTGGTTATTAGAAATTCCTAGATTCTTTGAGATTCATTGAACTTTTCAATGACATGTTTCAAGCTCGAGTGTGCCTTCCAAGTTTTGTGACTAGGATACCGAGGATCACAAAACTAGGTGTGAAGTAACCATGCAAATCACTTGGTACCCTTTACATACCTTGTTAAGTCCAAGTTAGTGTGTCGGTTAACCACACACATTCCACCAACGACTTAAACAAAGTGTAAAGTGTAATTTCATGGATTAACACCTTATTCACATTTTTCCTAAAGTAACTAAGATTGGGAATTTAATAAAACATTTAGTTACTTTATAATATTCATCATACTTTATGAGAATTTATAAGTCCTTGTCCTACCCGTTCGGCTAACGACCCTCCACCGATCAAGGAAGCGGTGGGTGAGAGAGGACACCCATTAAGTTGTCATTTTATAGGCAAAAACCTTATACCCCCCCTTATAGACCGGCTTCGTGAATGAGGAGTACTAGCGGCAAGATGACTTGATCTTATATATATATATATATATATATATATATATATATATATATATATATATATATATATATATATATATATATATATGTATATTATTAACTTATAATATTATAAAGTATAAGGGTTGAATTTTAACTTTTAAAATTCTAAGGGTTGGAACTAAAGTTTTAATTAAGACTTTAATTGTTCCAAAACTTGAGGGCAAGTTTTGTAAACTTTCAAAACTTTTCATTTCTTATAACTTGTGAATTAATTGAGTAATAAAAATGAAGACTCTTCATTTTTATAACTCTTGTGTTCTTTTAATGGCTTTAATAAAAGTATGACTTTTGGTTTTCCATAACTTGAGGACAAGTTTTGGACTCCATTAAAACACATTATGATCATGAATTAAACTACCATGAAGGTTACAAGCAATTCCTATGATCATCTAATCTTCATAAGTTCAAGAACATGAATATAAACATTTCAAGAATCAAAAATTACACTTAAAAACTTGTAATTTTGATAATTGCCATTGCAAATGGATTAGCATAAACATTACAACATCTAAAAGAAGTTTTCAAGTACCAAAACAGTTTAGGGTAATGTTTCTAGTCCATTTACAGCAACAAATGACAAAATTCTGAAAGATGCAGCCTATACTCGTCGAGTGCAAGAAAAAAACTCGACGCGTAGCTTGTATTTGTTCATGGACTCGTCAAGTTCCCCCATGGACTTGGCGAGTTCATACGAGCAGAAAACATAAAATCGATTTTTTCAAGCAGTTTGCACAAAAAAATAAACAAACAAGCATAGGCTCTGATACCACTGATGGGTTTTGAGCATTCTAACACTTCCTAAATGTACATGCAACCCTAATAACCTTGGATCTATGTTTGTCTAATTATCATGCAAAGTTGAATTCCAAGGTTATATTCCTATCTAGCATTCATGGGGAACATTTTTAACTTGAATGAAAGATAGAATAACTTACCTTGTTGTTGATTATGATCCTTGAAACCTTGTGAGCCTAGCAGCCCAAGTGTGATGCCTCAAATGCTTCACACAACACCAAATGCAAAGGAGTAGACTTTGAGAGAATCTCACACTTGCAAAATCGGCTCTAGCCCTCTTGTTTCTTAGTGTAGCCGATTTTGGGGAGAACACCTTTGCTTATATAGTGTGTTGCATTAGGTAAACCCTAATGTAACATGACTCTTCATTTCTTGATCCATGGGTTAAATCGATGGAGCATCCATGGAGCATCCTATGGGTGGAACCCAACTTGATAATCCATGGAGCCTCTTAGCCCACTGTATAAGATATGGAAGATTTACATAATCTACCCATATGTTTAATTAGTCATCTTTTGATCACTTAATTAATTCTAAATTAATTCTTAATCAAACTAATTAAATAATATTATTAATATATTAGAACTTATAATATATTAATAAGTCATAAGTGTTATTTCTCTCATTTTAGTTTACCCAATTGCATGGTGCCATGCAACCCAAATGGACCATGTCGGGTCGGGTCAAGTATATACTAGAAATAGTTATGGACTTTGACACCTTATCCAACAGGAGTTTGTTGACATGTTTCTGGAAGAGTTACCCGGAGTGCCTCCGGAGAGGCAGGTTGAGTTCAGGATTGACCTAGTGCCAGGTGCGGCCCCTGTTGCTAAGGCACCGTACCGGCTGGCACCGCCAGAGATGCAGGAGTTTTCATCTTAGTTGCCGGAACTGCTGGGTAAGCAGCTTATTCGTCCGAGTAGATCACCCTCGGGAGCACCGATCCTTTTCGTCAGGAAGAAGGATGGTTCGCACAGGATTGGCATTGACTATAGGGAGCTGAACAAGTTAGCGGTGGAGAACCGTTATCCACTCCCGAGGATAAATGATCTTTTCGATCAGCTGCAAGGTGCATCTTAGTTTTCCAAGAATTATTTAAGATCAGGATATCACCAGGTTAGGGTGAGGGAGGAGGACGTGGAGAAGACCGCGTTTCGGACTCGTTATGGTCATTACGAGTTCGTGGTGATGTCGTTTGGGCTCACCAACGTGCCAGCGGTGTTCCTGGATCTGATGAACTTAGTCTGCAGACTGATGCTCGATCGCTCGGTCATTGTGTTCATAGATGATATCTTGGTGTATTCCAAGACTCGAGAGCACATTAAGGAGCATCTTAGGGAGCTGTTGGAGGTTCTGAGGCGAGAACGGCTATATGCCAAGTTCTCGAAATGCGAGTTTTGGTTACGAGAGGTCCAGTTCCTTGGACATCTCGTTAACCAGGAAGGGATCTTGGTCGATCCGGCTAAGGTGGAGGCAGTTATGCAGTGGGAGACTCTAAAATCTCCCTCAGACATTAGGAGATTCTTGGGTTTAGCAGGGTATTATCGGAGATTCATTCGTGATTTCTCCAAGATTGTCATGCCCCTCACTTGTCTAACGAGGAAAGGGGTGGATTTCTGGTGGGGCCCTATGCAGCAGAGGGCATTTGAGACCCTTTGGCGATGTTTATGCGAGGTGCCGGTGTTGACACTCCCCGAGGGAGTTGAGGATTTTGTGGTATTTTGTGATGCGTCCATCAAAGGCTTGGGGGCAGTCCTCATGTAGAGGGGACGAGTGATAGCCTATGCATCGCGACAGCTGAAGCCATATGAGATGAGATACCCTACGCATGATCTTGAGTTGGGAGCGTTGGTTTTCTCTCTCAAGATTTGGAGGCACTATCTGTACGGGGTCTGTTGTACCATATACACGGATCACAAGATTTTGAGACATATCATGGATCAGCCGAACCTGAACATGAGGCAGAACAGGTGGCTGGATGTGGTCAAGGACTATGATTGTGAGATCCTTTACCATCCTAGTAAATCAAACGTGGTTGTGGATGCTCTGAGCCGCAAGTCAGCTAGGTCCTCGACCCCAACCAGGTGTATGAGGATAGCGGTGGATTCCCTGCTGGTGGGTTTGGTTAGGGATGCTTAGATTGAGGGTATGAGACCGGAGAACTGGAAGTTGGAGAGGATTAAGGGCGAAAGCGCCTAGTTTGTTCAGGATAGCCGCAGGTTGTTGACCCGTCGTGGTCGGGTTTGGGTTTCGTCGTTTGGAGGGGTCCAAGAAACAGTGATGGAGGAGGCTCATAAGTCTCGTTTTTCGATTCACCCGGGAGCCACCAAGATGTACCGTGATTTGAGTTCGAGTTCTTGGTGGCCTGGCATGAAGCAAGATATCACTTGGTTTGTTGAGAGGTGCTTGACCTATAGGATGGTCAAGGCCAAGCATCAGAGGCCGCATGGCAAGCTACAGCCTCTGGAGGTTCCCATGTGGAAATGGGAACGAATCGCGATGGATTTCATCATGAAGTTGCCGAAAACGGCAAGGGGGTTCGATGCTATATGGGTCATCGTGGATCGATTGACCAAGAGTGCCCATTTTCTAGCCATACGGGAGAGTTCGTCGGCAGAGAAGTTTGTCGACCTGTACATTAGAGAGATTGTCTCTCGCCATGGGGTTCCGGTTTCTATCGTTTTCGATCGAGATGTCAGGTTTACTTCCCGTTTTTGGCATAAGTTCCACGAGGAACTAGGTACGAGACTGCATTTTAGCATAACGTTCCATCCACAGACTGATGGTCAGAGTGAGCAGACCATTCAAAACCTCGAGGATATGCTGAGGTCGTGCGTCATTAATTTTGGTGGGAGTTAGGATCCCCACCTACCGCTTGCAAAATTCACCTACAACAACAACTATCATTCCAGTATCGGCGTCCTGCCTTTCGAGCTGTTGTATGGGCGATGGATTTCATCATGAAGTTGTCGAAAACGGCAAGTGGGTTCGATGCTATATGGGTCATCGTGGATCGATTGACCAAGAGTGCCCATTTTCTAGCCATACGGGAGAGTTCGTCGGCAAAGAAGTTTGTCGACCTGTACATTAGAGAGTTTGTCTCTCGCCATGGGGTTCCGGTTTCTATCGTTTTTGATCGAGATGTCAGGTTTACTTCCCGTTTTGGCATAAGTTCCACGAGGAACTGGGTACGAGACTGCATTTTAGCACAACGTTCCATCCACAGACTGATGGGCAGAGTGAGCAGACCATTCAGAATCTCGAGGATATGTTGAGGTCGTGCGTCATTGATTTTGGTGGGAGTTACGATCCCCATCTACCGCTTGCAAAATTCACCTACAACAACAGCTATCATTCCAGTATCGGCGTCCTGCCTTTCGAGCTGTTGTATGGGCGATGGGTTTTATCATGAAGTTTCCGAAAACGGCAAGGGGGTTCGATGCTATATGGGTCATCGTGGATCGATTGACCAAGAGTGCCCATTTTCTGGCCATACGGGAGAGTTCGTCGGTAGAGAAGTTTGTCGACCTGTACATTAGAGAGATTGTCTCTCGCCATGGGGTTCCGGTTTCTATCGTTTTCGATCGAGATGTCAGGTTTACTTCCCGTTTTTAGCATAAGTTCCACAAGGAACTGGGTACGAGACTGCATTTTAGCACAATGTTCCATCCACAGACTGATGGGCAGAGTGAGCAGACCATTTAGAACCTCGAGGATATGCTGAGGTCGTGCGTCATTAATTTTGGTGGGAGTTAGGATCCCCACCTACCGCTTGCAAAATTCAGCTACAACAACAGCTATCATTCCAATATCGGCATCCTACCTTTCGAGCTGTTGTATGGGCGGAAGTGCAGGACCCTAGTCTGCTGGGGTGAGGTTGGGCACAAGGTGATGGGTCGGAATGAGGTAGTTCTACAAAGTACCGAGATGATACAATAGATTAGACAGCGACTGCAGACCGCTCAGAGCCAGAAGAAAAGTTATGCCGACCGACGCCGATCTGAGCTAGAATTTCAGGTGGGTGACACGGTTCTTCTGAAGGCCTCACCCTGGAAGGGTGTGACCCGCTTTAGGAAGAGGGGAAAATTGGGTCCCCGTTACATCGGGCCATTTAGGATTGTTACCAGGGTTGGCAGGGTGGCTTATAGGCTAGAGCTTTCGGAGGAGCTTAGCTGGATCCACAGTACATTTCATGTTTCCCAATTGCGAAAATGCATTATGGACCAGGAGCCAGTGGTATTGTTGGATGACATTCAGGTCGATGAGCGCCTGAACTATGTGGAGAGGCCTGTGGCTATTTTGGAAAGGAAGAAGAAGATTCTGCAGAACAAGGAAATACCTTTAGTAAAGGTACAGTGAGAACGTCGGAAGGGATCCGAGTAGACATGGGAGCCGGAGGCGGAGATGCGCGAGCATCACCCAACATTGTTTATTCCAGCGGACTTCAAGGACAAAGTCTAGTTCAAGTGGGGGAGAGTTGTAACGCCTCGATTCTCAGGTATTGCTTAAATAAGATTTATTGGGTTAAGCTCTACTCGACGAGTTGGTTGACCTACACGTCGAGTAGCAGCTGGATGAGATCCCGTTTTAAGTGACCTACTTGGCGAGTCCATGTTGGGACTCGGCGAGTAGGAGCTGGCAGTGGAAAACCTAAATCTTGGGGTTTGCACCTCTATTTAAAGGAACCTTAGCCTCTTTTGGCCTCTTTGCAGTCTTTAAGAGCCCCTTAAAACCCTAATTCGTGTGTGTGTGTCTTGGTGTGGTGTTGAAGCTTGGAAAAGGGAATCATGGAGGAAGAAAGCTAAGATTGCAAAGGAAATTGAAGCAAGGAAGGAGTGGGAAGCAGGATTTACCTCAACTAGCATCCTTTGGAGGTATCAAAGTGCCATCCTTACTTCCCCTTTTCCCTTTTGTTGAGTTTCTAGGGCGTTTTATGGATTTTCAAGTTGGTACGATGAGTTATGGGCTAGATCTGAAGTTGTAACTTCAGATCTGGACCCTCCTTGGATTCTAGAAGCATAAAGTCATAGTCTTGGTTGTGATTAAGGTCCCTCTTGAGCATGAAGTTCCATTAAGAAGTTAAAATAGACGTTTAGAGCCTTTATAGCCATGCATGCACATGAAGTTTGCAACTTTGCGTGATAAGCATGCCCTAGAAGCTTGGATCTATGAGTTGGAGCCGTTGCATGGCTCAAAATATGTCTGTATGGAAAAAAGGACTGAATGGACTTCTCGAGTCGCAAAGTGACTCGGCGAGTCACATAAAGATGGCCGTGAACTCGACGAGTTGGATGAACAACTTGGCGAGTCCGATGAAGATTGCCATAAACTCGACGAGTTGAAGAACAGCTTGGCGAGTCAGATGAGTTTTCTCTTGGATATGTATGAGTGTATATCCATCGAGTTGCAAGGAGGGAACTCGACGGGTGGCCTTAAAGTTTGATCAAGAATCAAAGGAACTCGACGAGTCGCCCCGATGACTCGGCGAGTTGGATTATACTTCAAGGAACTCGACGAGTAGACGAGGGTACTCGGCGAGTTAGGGTCAACATGGACTGTTGACCTTGACTGAGGAATTTGACTTGGACCAGGGATTGACTAGTGCGTTATGGAGTACCTTATAAGGTTAAGGGCTTATGAGTATGTTGTACTATGACGATAGGTGGTGGAGCTTGTGTCAAGTGATCCGAGAGTTGGAGTTTACCTTTCGTGTCGACATATGCGAGGTGAGTTATCCTCACTATATCGATAGGTTCTACGACACCAAGGCTGGCCTTTTAGTTGTTATTGTTATGGTATGCTACATGTGGTTATGATATGTTAGATCGGAATCGAGGTAGACAGTATGTTATGCTCTTATGATCCATAGGGATTGGTACATTAGTGACCTGCTAGGTCGGTACTCTAGTTACCAGAGTATTCTTTGATTGATTATCAGTGTGACAGATATGTTTGATGTTTGTATATGCCTGTATGTGATAGTATGCATACATGCTTATTTTCTTGTGGTTGGGTTGAGGTGGTCCTGCTTTGTACTGAAGGAAAATATACCCAATGACAGTCCGGGGATACTGTAGGCCCACGTGGCGGACCAGTCATGCCGAAGGCTCGGGACAGATTCAGACAGACTGTAGGCCCGGTAGGGCGGTTCAGTCCGGCCGATGGCCCAGTATGCATGTTGATTGATTGATTATTACTGATATGGTATTGTCAGTGTGGTATTGGTATTTTGGAGGTAGCTCACTAAGCCCTCGGGCTTACAGTTCTCAGTTTACTGTTTCAGGTACTTCAGGAGATCATGGAAAGGCGAAGGCATGACCGTACCGCTCCTCATCCTTATGTTATGATTTGTGGGACACTGATGGAAAATGATTTGAAGACATTTTGTAAACAATTCTATTTGGTTTTTATTTATGATTGAAAAAGTTTAAATTTGGTGTACAATTTATGGATGTTACATAGTGTTGCTACATAGTGTAGACACTCGTATGGAATTCAAATAGTATTCCTAAGTAGCTCAAACACTCGTATGGAATTGAAATAGTATTCCTACGTAGCTCAAACAATCTTATGGAATTGAAATAGTATTCCTACATAGCTCAAACAATCATATGGAAATGGAATAGTATTCCTACATAGCTTAAACACTTGTAGGGAACTGAAATAGTATTCCTACGTAGCTCAATCACTCGTATGGAATTAAAATAGTATTCCTACGTTGCTCAAAAACTTGAAGGGAATCAAAATAGTATTCATATATAACTCAAACAATCGTAGAGAATTGAAATAGTATTCCTACATAGCTCAATAACTTGTATGGAATTGAAATAGTATTCCTACGTAGCTTAAACACTCGTATGAAATTGAAATAATATACAGATATGTAGCTCAAACACTCGTATTGAATTGAAATAGTATTCCTACATAGCTCAAACACTTGTATCAAACTGAAATAGTATTCTTACGTAGCTCAAACACTCGAATGGAATTGAATTAGCGTTCATACATAGCAATAACACTCACTACTATTCTGAGTATCTGTAAAGTACTTGTGACAACCGTCAAATTTTGGTCAAGTCAAAGTCAACTAAAGTCAACAAGTCAAACCGGTCAACTCAACTAACCTTGTGTACGAGGGATTACGTTGTGTATTTACTAGACAACTCGATATTCTAACAAGAGATCATAAATCGAAAAGTGCGTAAATCTAGATCTCCTTAACCTAAAACTGTGGTACGTGGCGAGCCAAACCGATAAAACAATGTTGCATACTCATTGGGAGTATGCAAGATCCTTAAACAAGGCTTAACGAGGTTTACAGACCTTGCATTGCAAAGTCGGACACTCACATTTGTCACCCACGAAACCGCTCTCAATCATTTTCACTCTATCTCTTCTTATCGAGAATCTCTCCCAAATATCTCTTTGTATGAGAAATCTCTCCAAGAATGTCAAATCTCTCCCAAATCTCTCTAAGTATGTGAAATCTCTCCTAAATATCTCTTTGTATGAGAAATCTCTCCAAGAATGTCAAATCTCTCCCAAATCTCTCTAAGTATGTGAAATCTCTCCCATATATCTCTTTGTATGAGAAATCTCTCCAAGAATGTCAAATCTCTCCCAAATCTCTCTAAGTATGTGGAATCTCTCTCAAATCTCTCACAACTTCTCTCTCAACTTTCTATAGTCACTCGGGGCATCCCGACCCTCGAATTTGGCAGAAACAACCCCAAAACGGAAGTCTACGCGAAAAACGGACTTAAGGAGCCGAAACCCCTCTTAGGACCGAAAGTCCTCTTAGGACCCCGAAAGTCCTCTTAGGACCCGAACCCTTCTGAGCCGAAGGCAGCTGAACCGAACCTCACTCAAAGAACCGAACCCGAAGGCTCCTGGAACCGAACGTCGCACATCACCCGAACCTGAACCTTCGACACATTTCGGGTCTAATCACCTTCTCTTCTGAAGACCGAGCCTTCGCTTCTGAGAACACCGAGCCCTCGCCTCTCGCTTCCTCGCCCCCTTCGCTTCGCGCCTAGCAGCATTAGGGACTGAACCCAGCCTCAGGAGGACCGAACCTCGGCCAGGACCGAGAGGTCTCGCTGGGAAGCCTCTTTTCTCCCGGTTTTCGACTAATGTTGCGTTGTAGGCCCGTTTTTAATTGTTTTGACACGGGATTTTCACCAAAAACATTATTTTAACATATAAGGACCCTTAATTATTAATTAATCACGTTTTAAGGATAAAACCTTATCCAAAAGAGTGGGTGAGGTACAAAGGTGGAGTGTTGACTTTCCTTTATTTTATTACACAAGCAACCTCCATTACCCACCCCATGTCACTATTCCCCATCAGCCCTTACCTAGTCACTTCATTGTACTTTTCCCACCTTTTTCCAACCCCACAATTGGTCAAAGGCTAGAAAAGTCCCCTCTCTCCTCATTTCTCTCATTTTCTCTCTTTTCACCAAAAAGATCAAACTCTTTTCTCTCTCATTTTCCTCTCTAGAATTCGAGATTCAAGGGCTGATCTTGGGTTTTTCCTCCACATTTGGTAAGCCAAATCCATTCTCCTTATGATTATTTCACTTCATTCTACTCAAATCATGGATATCTTACACAAACTCCATCACATTCTTGTTAGATCTTCGAACCGTCAAGTGATTCTTCAAGTGTTCTTGGGTTGAACACTTCTTCTCTCCATCATCCATCTTCTGAAATCACTCAAGGTGAGTTCATACCCCTGCATTTTCATGTTTTCTCAAGTTTTTAGGGGGGGAATACAAGTTAAAACACCAAGAACATAACTAAACTTTTCTAACAGCCTTCATCAGAAAAGTTCAACTCCATTCACGGACTGTTTTGGACAACATAAACATTTTAGTTTTCAAAACTGTTTTAGGTGCAAGTAGCTCCACTTCTTAGCTTTAAAATGACTACTTGCACATCTCCACAAGATTTTTCTACAATGTATGGTGATTTTTACAAAACAGCCTGTCTTTTCAAACACAAATCCGGACCAGTCTGTGAATATGAGCATTTTAATACAAGTTAAAGGATTCCAAAAATCATGATAAATATTATGATTAAACTAGACAGAAGTTAGGAACTCTCAGAATTTACGGATCTAGTTTTCGACTTCGTATGATTTTTCTATGATTTTTCTAAAACAGTGCAGAAATGTTAAGAGTTAGTTAACAGCTTCTAACTTTCAAAACACTTTGTAACATGTTGAGCAAAGTGTTAAATCTTTGATGACTTCATATATTACATGTTTTTATTGTAGTGGTATAGTTATATAATTGGAATTACTTACTGAATTTATGAGAATCCTCCATCATAACCATTAGTACAAAACAAAGCACGATAAACATAGCTATATTGTACTACACTTTTGACTTACATAGAAAGGGTTCTTGTACACCACAAATAAACATACTAAACTATAATAAGTATAGTTAGGTTGCATATATATTTCAAACATTTTGATAAACTATAATAGGTATAGTTTATGATCATTTACATTATATAAGGTTTTAACATGAATGGGGTACATTCCAAAGTACCGGGTTTTCATATAAGGGGGTACATTCCAAAGTACCGGGTTTTCATAAAAAAGAGGTACAGATACAAAGTACTGGGTTTCCATACAAAGAGGGGTACAGATACAAAGTACCGGGTTTTTATACAAAAAGGGGTACAGATACAAAGTACCGGGTTTTATACAAAAAGGGGTACAGATACAAAGTACCGGGTTTTTATACAAAAAGGGATACAGATACAAAGTACCGGGTTTTTATACAAAAAGGGGTACAAATACAAAGTACCGGGTTTTATACAAAAAGGGGTACATATACAAAGTACCGGGTTCACATAAAATAGTTATTATGATATTAAAACTATATTTCGTCTAAAACTATTATACTTCAACTATAATCGCTGAGCATATATGCTTGAGTCATATAAGAATTTAGTCTTGATTGGCTTAGAATTGGTGGTGCCCGCCTCATCTCCTGTTCCTCGTTGGGTCGTGGACCTAGGGCAGACCCACTATATTCAACGTTTTATCTAACTTAAATCTTATATAACTTATATACGTTGGACGATTATAGGGGAAATCTACGGGTCATTCTAGGGTTCATTAACACATCATATAGGAATATTATGTTCACAATTAACTAAGAAAATATTGGATTTTCTAGAAATCGGTTGCTACTTCAAGGAAAACAGTTTCTACTTCAAACGAAACTCTTATGAACTCACCAACTTAATTGTTGACACTTTTTCAAAACTACTTGTATTCTCAGGAAATCAGTGAAACAGGAAAAACTTCAGCGCCTTGAGGATGGGACGTTAAACCGTCAACAATTTATTTTTGTCATCATAATGTAATTGATTTTGAAACATGTAAACATATACTTTGGTGTAACTTTTTCAATTATAATTATGATGGTTGTAATTACATTGAGCACTATTATATACGTTGTTGTGATACTGTACATGAAGTCCTCCATCCCCGGACGTTTCCTCCATCCTTGGTTTGGGGGTGTGACAGTACTTGGCTAAATGGAACTATCATTGTCACTATATATCAGGAAGTAGTTGTCTAGTGACACTACCACTACTTCTCTCAGTAAAATTCAAGTCAGTTAAAAAAATCACTTTTGAAGAACCTAGTAAGTTAATTTACACTCTATAAAATTAAATATTATAAGTAAATCTCTAAAAACACTAATTCACTTAAATTTTCCCAATAGTTCCACCACATCAGACACTACAAGCTGAATTCCGAAGATGAAATTCCTTTAAAGGGGCGAGAATGTGACAATTCCAAAAAATTTCACGTAATGAACAACTAATATGATAGTATAAATAATGTAGCATTAGTCAATCTATGATGATTTCACAACCCACTATAAGCGAAAATGTCAATAGAGCTAAAAATATCACACGCAAAAATTCGTAGCAACATATAAAAGTGTTATGTATTTAGAAAGTACACGAAGACACGACCATGGAAATATATAATTTATAAAAAACCGACTTCATATGAATTAGATATGATTTTTATAAGATATGAAAATCAACCGCACATAAAAAGTTACAACGTCGAAGACTACAAATAGAATGGTTGATCTTGTTCACAAGTCAGAAAAAGAAGAAACGTACTGCTACTCAAAGTAGGATTTTTGAGACAGAGATGTCGAAAAAGAAACTCCTATGAGAGAGTTATGATTTTTATAAAATCATAAGGGTTAGAAAATATAGGCTAAAAACGAAAGTCAGTATTAGCCAAAATGACCAGAAGGAAAATTGTAGTATACGTCGAGACCTACACGGATATATAAAAGCTATTAAAAAAGGAGTTTGTATCCAATAAGTATAAGTTTTCAAAGTTTATAAAGCTTCCTCACATGCATCCACTTGCAGTGTGCGGCATGTACTCAGGCACTCTGGTTCATTAGGATACATATGACATGGCACCATAAGAAGAGGACACGTGTCAACCTCCAGGTGGCTCACTCGTAAGTTAAGCGAAGTGCACCCCAAAATCCTATATAAATATCTAGTTCCAGCTGATCATTTCTTACATGTCAAAACACACCTCATTCTCTCTTGATTTTTATACCTACTGACTCTCGGGCGCACCACAAACATAGTACTAGTCTCTCTCAATTTCCATACAGGTGAGCTCACGACCCCATTTTCTAAACCTTTTGTGGTGTGTTTGTGTGTTTGGGGGGGGGGAAATAAAACTTAAAGTACACATATTTCATAGTTATTACTAAGCGTGTAAAATTAGTTACATAATTATGCTCATAACATTAGGATGATATTATGCTCGGTAGGTACTTTGCCCAACTTTTAAAATATAATATTATGCCTAGTTCTTATAGTGACTCACCTTGATAGAAAAAATCATACCTAGTTGATACGATGGCTAGTTGCGAGGAAAATCTAATAATCTAGTTGTTACTATAGCCAACCTTTGGATAGAACTTAGTACCTAGCGGTTACTCCACCTAAATACCTGATTATGCGAAATACTCTAACTTATATATATATATATATATATATATATATATATATATATATATATATATACATACATATAAGATAATAAACATATATAATAAGTATTTCATATAAACTCCATGAAGAATGACAAAACGATACCTCGCTGTTATGCTAGCCAACTTATGGCTACCCTATAGATAAAGCTTTATACCTAGTAGTTAGTCTGCCCAAATACTCGGCTATGCGAAATACTCTAACTTTTTTATGTATACCTATAAGATAAAAAATATGTATAATAAGTATCTCGTATAAACTCGAAGAAGAACGACAAACTGATACCTAGTTGTTATGCTAGCCACCTTATAACTATACGTTGGATAAAGCTTAGTACCTAGGGGTTACTCTGCCTAAATATTTTGCTATGTGAAATACTGTATATTTGTTATATATACATGTATATGATAATAAATATATGTAATAAGTATCTCGTATAAACTTAACGATGAACGAAAAACTGATACCAAGCTGTTACGCTAGCCAACTTATAGCACCCTTTGGATAAAGCTTAGTACCTAGTGGTTACTCTGCCCAAATACTCTGGCTATGCTCGATTCAAACAGATAATAGTAATGTATTAGTCGTCACTACGCTCCATCTAAACAGATAATGGTAGTATATTATGATGCCACTACCACTGATTCAAACAGATAACTATATTATGTTATGTGGTCACTCAACTCGAATAATGGTCATATCACCACTCTGCCAGTTTTCTTTCCTAAGAATATCTATTCTAATATAATCATATTAATTATAATTATATAATAAAACATTAAGATTGCATACCGTTATATAGGTTAAGGTTGGACAGTATCCGATCAACTTAGTCTAAGTTTGAGAGTGTACTCTTAGTCAACCTACTCTATAGATAAGAGTACTCTCATTTCCATAAGTACACACTTAATACTTAGATACACTAACATTACATAGGATGAACGATAATCATGGAAGCCATAGTATCTATAAATAGGAGAATATTATTTTCAAATAAGAGAATCAAAATACTTACACAACTTAACAAAGTTACATATAAAAAGTACTTTTAAAGTATAATATACAAAACGAATGAACCGAACAACATTGTGTTAACCTTTCAAGCCACATGTATTCTTAGGAAACAAAGAGATGGAAGATTGCACTCTCGGAAATAGTGGTTTATCGATGATGATACCGAAGACTTTTTATCATTATTGTTATGTCTACCCTTCGTATTAGAATTTCTAGTGTTCTAGAAATACTTTCTGATATAATATTTTTTTATCCATAATTGAAGTGGTATTTATGTTTTATATTATTCTGTATTGTTCAATGTTTATAATACAACATTCAAACGTCGCGCTGCTTGACATTTCCACTGCCAGTGAGGGGGGGGGGGGGTGGGGGTAACAAAAGAGCGAGCATTTCAACTCATGGCAGAGGAAGTGAGGGCAGAACCAGAGGTTTAGCTAGTTCTTCTTCTAAACAAGGAAAAGTTCCAGCATAAATGTGATCACATCGAAGAAATTAATAAATGCTTTTTAGCTCTATTTAAAACCTTATGTACTAAATGTTCGGTGATGATATTATAATAAAAATGGAATGTTGACTTTATGTTGTGACTAGTATTAAGAGAGTAATATCCCTATTTAGTTATATGTATGCGTTTGTACATTTGAAAAATAACATGTGCTAGTCACGACCTTATCCTGTTTTTGCCATACTAACAAGGGGTTCACTTGTAGTGAATACAAGTAGTAGTACTATGATAAGAATATCGATGGTCATTGGATATGACAAAAATGAGTTTCTTCAAAGTCAAAAGGATCTATACACTGCATAGGTGGTGTGACAACCCGAAATTTCCATTCTGTACAAACCATATCAAGTCAGTAGAAGATTAGAACAGTTGCAGTAAATTTCCAGACTTTTAGTATACGTTTGAGTATTTCAGGTTTACACTTAAGGAGATATCAGGAGAGTGGATGCACTAGGGTTTTGTGCAACTTTGTTATTCCAAAACTCTATGATATTAGAGTTCATTTCGTGAATAAAATATTTTCTGCCAAAAATCCCAGGACTATATATAGAATTCTGAGCCATATTTATTCATTAGTTACATTTCCAACTAGAGAAAAGCCGAATTCTCTCTCAAGGATATTCGGATTTTCATCCGAGAACGTGAGTAATTTTATCTAGTTGTATTATATAGCTTATTAAGTGCTTAATAACCTAGATTACATGTCAAAACAACAAGATTTAGGAGTTTACCGCCCAAGAACATCTTGGACTGTAAACCCTCCTTTAAGGCACAAATGGTGCCTAGTACTTTCCTTAAGCAATGAAACTAGTTTGGACCTGTACCCTAATGTGTTTAGGACTAGAAAACACCCTTAGAACACCAAGAGTAAGCTGTTCACGTCCCAAGAAGTTCCAGGGCCGTGAACTCCAAACAATGGGGCCAAAAGGTACTTCAAACTCTCCTAAAGCCTTGTACACTAGCCTAGTTTAGTTCCTAGTTAAATTAGGTACTTGGAAATCACCAAAAACACCCTTCCAAGGGAGATTACGGCCGTAATCTCCAAGGGGTTGGTCCCAAGGCCGCGAACTCCTCAAAGGAGTTAAATGGAAGCCCTAACACTCTAGTAAGCCTTGATTTTTAGCATATAACATTACACCATGAACCTAAGGACCAATATTCATGAAATGGTACTCCTTACCATGAGTTTACGGCGGTAAACTCATGGGGGAGTGGTCCCAGGGCCGTAAACATTTAACAAGGCCATTTTAGGGCCTTAAACCCACCCAAACACTTGTTTAAGCTTTGAAGCACTTCACCACTTAAGTTGTAATAGCTTTGTGCATCATTTAGAGACCCAAATGAGAGTTTACAGCCAGGAGTTTACTCCCCTGGGCCGTAAACTCAAACACACATGGTCTTTGGACCATAAACCCCCGTATGAGGTCTTGCACTCCTTTGTTGCAACCCGATAGCCCCCCTAGCACTTGACCAAAGTGTTATCCTCGCATTAGGATGTTTATACATGTTTAATTAATGTTTTACTCACTAATTGTTTATATACATATGTCTTCATATGTAATTAGAATCATTGTGTGTGTCTAAATGTCACACCCCGAAAACCATAGGCGGAAACATTTACGGGGTTGCCTCCACGTTGAGTATCAAATCCAATGTACATAGTAATCAAAGTAAACAACCATTACATTACATATATTTGAAAGTTTACATTTGTTTCAAAAGTAAATTATACAAGTGTTATACATATATCATATGAACAAAAGTTGAGACGAGTCTTCTGATCACTCCGTCTTCTCCAAAAGATATCGCCGGGTACCTGTCTAATGTGGACCTGAGAATACAAGCAGTTTGAAAATCAGCATAAAGTTGGTGACTTCATAAGCGGTTTTGTTTTATGAAAATGTATCGGTTTCCTTTAGTTTTCCGAAAAGATTTGTTATCCAAGAAAATCCCATATTTTCTTATGTAAAGTTATTTTGGTTATCTTTCGTTACAGTTCGGTTACGCGTTATATGTTAACCCCAGGAAAATCCCATATTTTCCTAAATGCAAGATTGATTGAATAACACAGAGTATAGTTTAATACACAAAACTATATATTGAGGATCATGGGATTACTATTAGATATGAAATACTTTGATATACACGAATTGTAGATAGAAAGTAGTTTGAAAACCTTGGGATTATCATCCCGAACTAGTTACAAGATATTTTGATATACTTGAAATTATAGATTGAAAACCATGGGACTACTATCCCGAACTAGATATAAGAATGTTTGATAAAACCATGGGATCACTATCCTGAACTAGATATAGTTTCAAACCATGGGATTACCATCCCGTACAAGATATAGATTGAAATTATGGGACTATCACCCCGTACTAGATATAAGATATATACATACTGAAAACCATGGGAATAACATCGCGCACTAGATATAAGTTCAATAGACTGAAAACCATGGGACTACCATCCCGGACTAGATATAAATTCTAAAATCGAAGCTGTGAATAAACTTATATTAATACATATTGTGAGTCGGGTAACCATGCTGATATGACAACGAAACCTCCTTGACATTTGTCAGACGTCGGACGATATCCAGAATTTGTCACCCCAGGCGTGCCCGCCTAACTGTAGCTAGCAGTTAAGGTGTGGGATTGTCAGTCGCGAATAGATCTATTCGCAAATTCCTCGCTCTCCCTCTAGGAGACTCTGGTTACACTTCCGGAGAGGATTTACTGATCATCCATAAAGGGTAGTGACTACTCACAAACTAGTACTAAACTATTCACAGGATTTTCATACGATATCAAACATACAATAGATTATGAAACATAATACAGTGAATATAGATACATACAATGAAACTATCTGGCAATACATTCAAATGATACGGAGATAAACTGAATCAGACATAGTTTATCTAATAACTTTATATAGATATCAGTACATGATAAAACGAACAGTAAAGAATTCCCAAATTATTCCCATAATAATTTGATTAGTTTGGTTATTTTCTTAACTAAAATCCATTTAGTTGTAATTGATAAATCATTCCTTATGCTCAGCATAATACATAACGAGTAAAAGAGTTTATAAGTTTGCCAGATATTATTAGAAACATATCAATGTTATGATTTGAAAACAGTTATAGTTTGCTTGTATTCCCCCCCCCCCCCTAAAAAATATTGAAAAACACGGAAAGCCGTAGGGGTATGAACTCACCGGACGAGAAATGTGACGATTTCGGATGTTAGACGTTGGTCCGGGGCTTGCAAACGCACGAGGTTCCTAAGTATAATGTAAAGATACACATTTGTATCTAATTTGGACTTAGATTGATTATTTGATAGGGACAATTACTTCTAGTCGCGAAAACCCCGATACAAGTGTTTGGAGGGACCCGGGTGACATTTGGGGACACATAAAGCTAGGATATTGAAATGGGACTCCAAAAGTAAACTCCTTAGGAAGTTTACGGCCCTAATGACCCCCTCCCCATGAGTTTACGGCCGTAAACTCATGGTGGGGTGATTTATGGTACAATTTGACTTGAAACACTTAGGGATAAATGTTAGACTTTGTTTTAAGGGCTTTGGAATAATTTTTAAACACCAAAAGGACATATTTAAGGGAGTTTACGGCCTAGCATAGGACTTATGGCCGTAAACTCTCAAATCCCCATGAATAATTGTTCTTAAGGTCTCAAAGTTAATCACATGTGATTCTAAAAATTCCTACAATCCTTATAATGATTTTTGGACACAAAATGACATACTTTTAGGAGTTTACGGCCATGGAGCACCTTCTATGACCGTAAACTCTCAAATGAAGATTTTTGATGTGTTTAAGGTCCTTAAACTATTTTTGGTTGGTCCTATGATTTATTCCAAGGCTTTTGGTGGTGTTGGATGGCTTTCTAACACCTTGAAATTGAGTTTATACCATGTTTTAAGGAGTTTACAGCCCAAGCACATGCCTTGGCCGTAAACTCATATAAATCCCTCAAAATCATGTTTAAAGTGTTCCAAGGCTAAAGCAATTATTCTAGAAGTCATATCCATGTCTTGTTGAGGTTTAGGAAGGGTTTAAGGGCTTAAAAACCCTTTAATTATGATTTTACGGCCTAAACACCATCCTTTGCCGTAAACACATATACAAGTCTCCAAATTATAGTTTAAGGCATTCTAAGTCCATTCCATATAGCCTTCTAGCCATATCTAAGGTCCATTTGTGTTTTGGAAGGGTTTTTGTGCTCCAAAACCCATTTCATATGAGTTCACGGCCTAGGACTATTCCAGGGCCGTAAACTCATGAATGTGGTCCTATTCCATGTTTTGAACTCGAATTTGAAGGCTAGGGAGGTTACATATCAAGTTAGGGAAGGTACCTCAAAGATTTGAAGCCTAAAATTGATGATTTTGACCCTTAAACTTGGATTTCAGGAGAGATGTTAGAGAGAGAGTAGAGAGAGGAAGAAAAAGCTTCAAATGAATGTTGAAACACATTTATATAGGTCCTAAAACTTGGACACGGTGGAATTCTACCCGATACCGGCTTTAAACAGGGCTTTAGGTCGCACCCGATTAAGTTTCCGTAACCCGGCGGGGACGTTTCTAAAACTTATGAAATAAATATTTTTGGGCTAGTTTCATGAGTTCCTAAAAGGTTTGGACACTCATTGGATTTATAATAACATATAAATTTAAATTATTCAACCCAAAACGAAAACGGAACGATTGACAAACGGCGAATCTTTATGGGTAGAACGGGTTATCGGTGATGAACAACTTCGGGTTGTTACATTATTCCCCCGTTAGAGGGAATTTCATCCCGAAATTCAAAGAATAAGATATAGATCATGAATTTGGAATGAGACACGAATGGATTTTTGCCTCGGATCTTCACTTTCTCAAGTGGAATCAGGTTTCTATTGGGTGTTCTAGCGAATTCTCATTATCGGGACGTGTCTTTGTTTTGCACATTGACTCTCTCTCAATCTACGTTATCAGTCGGTTCTCTCATGGATGTTCCAACCCTGGACGACTTCCTTTTCCTCAAAGGAAATCACTAGAGTTTCGATGGGTAGGTACTTCTAAGGATTTGAGACATGATGTACTGGATAGATGTTACCAAGTTCCAGGGGCATCCGAAATCTGAAGATTGCAGAATCGATTTCTACGAAGATCTCGAAAGGTCTGATGTGGGACTAAACTAGACGTTCGAAAGAAATTCCCGGGAATCCTTCGGGAAAGACATTTAGAGGAAAGAGCTGCTAACTTCCCGTTTCTCAATGATCACAGAAACGAGGGATGCGTGGTAATTCATATCGGGAAAAAACTTTTGAGTTTTAAGGCATGGAATGATACGAAGGTTTGATGCCGAAGATCACGAGAACCGGGTCAAGGAAACGATCTAGACGAGTGACCCTTTCGAAACCGAGGATAACAACATGAATGAGACTCGGTCATTTCATGTTAAACATAGCATCAAAGTATTTTCGTGGAAAGTTTCCCCCTTTTAAATTGAATGGAACAGAATAGTCCTCCGGACTGAGGATTCAATCTATAGGTACGAAGTTAGTGTTCTCTATCTCACTGGTTAGTCATCTCGACGATACACATTTCAATTACATACGAAGGATTGAGTTTAGAAAATGTTCGAATAGATAGATATCAAGTTTCCTTTTTGTACTAGAATCGAAAAGAGTTGCAGATATAAGAATTATCAAAGAGAAGTATACCTGCGGCGACAGAAGGATCAGTGGTTGTAGCTGCTTTGGGGCAATTCCTTTTGAAGTGCCCTGCTTCGCCACAATTGTAGCAGGCCGGACTGATTCCCGCTCCAGATGATTGGTTCGTTGATTTGGCTGGTTTTCTGCAGGTTCGAGCAAGGCGGCCCTTATTGCCACAGTTGTCGCAGATCCTTTCGCGACATGGACCAGGAATGCGGTGGTGGTAGTTGCACTTACCACACCAAGGAAGGGTACTAGTGTATCCACTGGCGGGAGTTTGGGCTGTGGAACCGACAGCCGAAACAACAATAAGGGCAGTAGCAGCATGGCCTGCTACTGTTTGCTGTTTCTTAGAGGACCCTTGCATACTCGGGGCCTTCCGCTTGTTCCAAGATTTCTTTTTGCTTCCGCCTCCACTGGTGACTGGCTCGGGGGTGGTAGCCTCCTCATCAGAGTTGTCTTCGTGATCGATCAGAATTTTCGCAAGACATTTAGCGCTGTCATATGTGTCTGGCTTTGCAGCTAAGACGTTACCTTTGGTTGGCTGGGTCAACCCCCAGATGAACCTCTCAATCTTTTTACTCTCCGGGGTAACCATTCCCGGACAGAGTAACACCAGATCATCGAATCTTGAAGTATAAGCAGCTATGTCGGAACCCTTCATCTTAAGGTTCCAGATTTCGTGTTCTAGCTTCTGGAGTTCGCCCCGAGGGCAATATTCTGCGAGTAGAATCTCCTTCATAGCTTCCCAACCCATAGCATTCGCTACAGTTAGAGTTAGGGATTTAACTCGGCCGTTCCACCAAGTCAGGGCCTTATCAAGGAAGGTGCAGGCGACGAACTTAACTTTGTCAGACTCTGAACAGGCGCATATTTCAAAGATTGATTCGATCTTCTCGAACCATCGGGTAAGGGATATGACACCTCCAGTGCCATCAAAGGATGTGGGCTTCGCGTTCATGAAGTCTTTATAAGAACCCCCTTTTTGGTGTCCCTGACTATCTTCTAGGTTTTGGGGTTGGAGACCACCTCCTGAATTACCAGGGTTCATTTGCGACATGGCTGCTACCATTGCAGCAGTCAGAGCTGTCTGAAGTGATGCAAGATCAAGTTGAGGAGGAGGTGGTGGCGGAGGAGGATTGATGTTGTTCATTGAGCTGGGTCTCTTTCTTGGAGGCATCTTGATCTAAAATGATCAGGAAAGAGAGGATCATAAGTCCTCTGAATTGAATCAAGAGATATGGAACAGGGGATATCTCATCAAGACAGATATAACACCGTATTAAGTGATAAAGCAGGAAAGAGTTATCAAGACAGAACATTTTTATCGCTAGAGGAATGATCAAGGAACAATGTGTATACGAGGATTTTCTACAAAGGATTGACTCGAGAAATACTCCCATAGTATTTCATGATTCACTGCGACGACGACTCGTTGTTTGGGGTATTAGGTAAGTTTTAGGTATGCCGCATACCACAGTCACTCCCAAGCACATGTTGGCCGTGTCTCGAATGAATATAGTTGGCCAGGCTATATCGATCCTAGACACAACTACATAACTGCCCAGGTTTAACCGCAGTGTACAACACGCATTTACTTATGTTTTGTTCTATTTGTAGTTACGGATTTCAACGGCTCGACATACTTAAATACTTTTGAAAATACTTATATTCTGTAGGATACTTTTAGCTCAGAGCACTTAGGCCCTTAATGTTTATAGTTTTATACCATGTAAGGTTTGGTATACTTCGTTCACTCTAAACAAGGGCTCTGATACCAATCTGTCCCACCCCGAAAACCATAGGCGGAAACATTTACGGGGTTGACACCACGTTGAGTATCAAATCCAATGTACATAGTAATCAAAGTAAACAACCATTACATTACATATATTTGAAAGTTTACATTTGTTTCAAAAGTAAATTATACAAGTGTTATACATATATCATATGAACAAAAGTTGAGACAAGTCTTCTGATCACTCCGTCTTCTCCAAAAGATATCGTCGGGTACCTGTGTAATGTGGACCTGAGAATACAAGCAGTTTGAAAATCAGCATAAAGTTGGTGACTTCATAAGCGGTTTTGTTTTATGAAAATGTATCGGTTTCCTTTAGTTTTCCGAAAAGATTTGTTATCCAAGAAAATCCCATATTTTCTTATGTAAAGTTAGTTTGGTTATCTTTTGTTACAGTTCAGTTACGCGTTATATGTTAACCCCAGGAAAATCCCATATTTTCCTAAATGCAAGATTGATTGAATAACATAGAGTATAGTTTAATACACAAAACTATATATTGAGGATCATGGGATTACTATCCCGAATTAGATATGAAATACTTTGATATACACGAATTGTAGATAGAAAGTAGTTTGAAAACCTTGGGATTATCATCCCGAACTAGTTACAAGATACTTTGATATACTTGAAATTATAGATTGAAAACCATGGGACTACTATCCCGAACTAGATATAAGAATGTTTGATAAAACCATGGGATCACTATCCTGAACTAGATATAGTTTCAAACCATGGGATTACCATCCCGTACAAGATATAGATTGAAATTATGGGACTATCACCCCGTACTAGATATAAGATATATACATACTGAAAACCATGGGAATAACATCCCGCACTAGATATAAGTTCAATAGACTGAAAACCATGGGACTACCATCCCGGACTAGATATAAATTCTAAAATCGAAGCTGTGAATAAAATTATATTAATACATATTGTGAGTCGGGTAACCATGCTGATATGACAATGAAACCTCCTTGACGTTTGTCAGACGTCGGACGATATCCAGAATTTGTCACCCCAGGCGTGCCCGCCTAACTGTAGCTAGCAGTTAAGGTGTGGGATTGTCAGTCCCGAATAGATCTATTCACAAATTCCTCGCTCTCCCTCCAAGAGACTCTGGTTACACTTCTGGGGAGGATTTACTGATCATCCATAAAGGGTAGTGACTACTCACAAACTAGTACTAAACTATTCATAGGATTTTCATACGATATCAAACATATAATAGATTATGAAACATAATACAGTGAATATAGATACATACAATGAAACTACCTGGCAATACATTCAAATGATACGGAGATAAACTGAATCAGACATAGTTTATCTAATAACTTTATATAGATATCAGTACATGATAAAACGAACACTAAAGAATTCCCAAATTATTCCCATAATAACTTGATTAGTTTGGTTATTTTCTTAACTAAAATCCATTTAGTTGTAAATGATAAATCATTCCTTATGCTCAGCATAATACATAAGGAGTAAAAGAGTTTATAAGTTTGCCAGATATTATTAGAAAAACATATCAATGTTATGATTTGAAAACAGTTATAGTTTGCTTGTATTCCCCCCCTGAAAAACATTGAAAAACACGGAAAAGCGTAGGGGTATGAACTCACCGGACAAGAAATGTGACGATTTTGGATGTTAGACGTTGGTCCAGGGCTTGCAAACGCACGAGGTTCCTAAGTATAATGTAAAGATACACATTTGTATCTAATTAGGACTTACATTGATTATTTGATAGGGACAATTACTTCTAGTCGCGAAAACACCCCGATACAAGTGTTTGGAGGGACCCGGGTGACATTTGGGGACACATAAAGCTAGGATATTGAAATGGGACTCCAAAAGTAAACTCCTTAGGGAGTTTACGGCCCTAATGACCCCCTTCCCATGAGTTTACGGCCGTAAACTCATGGTGGGGTGATTTATGGTACAATTTGACTTGAAACACTTAGGGATAAATGTTAGACTTTGTTTTAAGGGCTTTGGAATAATTTTTAAACACCAAAAGGACATATTTAAGGGAGTTTACGGCCTAGCATAGGACTTATGGCCGTAAACTCTCAAACCCCCATGAATAATTGTTCTTAAGGTCTCAAAGTTAATCACATGTGATTCTAAAAATTCCTACAATCCTTATAATGATTTTTGGACACAAAATGACATACTTTTAGGAGTTTACGGCCATGGAGCACCTTCTATGGCCGTAAACTCTCAAATGAAGATTTTTGATGTGTTTAAGGTCCTTAAACTATTTTTGGTTGGTCCTATGATTTATTCCAAGGCTTTTGGTGGTGTTGGATGGCTTTCTAACACCTTGAAATTGAGTTTATACCATGTTTTAAGGAGTTTACAGCCCAAGCACATGCCTTGGCCATAAACTCATATAAATCCCTCAAAATCATGTTTAAAGTGTTCCAAGGCTAAAGCAATTATTCTAGAAGTCATATCCATGTCTTGTTGAGGTTTAGGAAGGGTTTAAGGGCTTAAAAACCCTTTAATTATGATTTTACGGCCTAAACACCATCCTTTGCCGTAAACACATATACAAGTCTCCAAATTATAGTTTAAGGCATTCTAAGTCCATTCCATAAAGCCTTCTAGCCATATCTAAGGTCCATTTGTGTTTTGGAAGGGTTTTTGTGCTCCAAAACCCATTTCATATGAGTTCACGGCCTAGGACTATTCCAGGGCCGTAAACTCATGAATGTGGTCCTATTCCATGTTTTGAACTCGAATTTGAAGGCTAGGGAGGTTACATATCAAGTTAGGGAAGGTACCTCAAAGATTTGAAGCCTAAAATTGATGATTTTGACCCTTAAACTTGGATTTCAGGAGAGATGTTAGAGAGAGAGTAGAGAGAGGAAGAAAAAGCTTCAAATGAATGTTGAAACACGTTTATATAGGTCCTAAAACTTGGAAATTCTACCCGATACCGGCTTTAAACGGGGCTTTAGGTCGCACCCGATTAAGTTTCCGTCACCCGGCGGGGACGTTTCTAAAACTTATGAAATAAATATTTTTGGGCTAGTTTCATGAGTTCCTAAAAGGTTTGGACACTCATTGGATTTATAATAACATATAAATTTAAATTATTCAACCCAAAACGAAAACGGAACGATTGACAAACGGCGAATCTTTATGGGTAGAACGGGTTATCGGTGATGAACAACTTCGGGTTGTTACACTAAAGTCTTCACTTGACACCAATCACTTACCCGATACTTCCTTCTGATCTGTTCACAACAGGTGAGTTCATATCCCTTAATCAATGTTTTAAATTATTTTAAATGCTTTAATGGGGGGAATACAAGTAGAAAACATAATGTTATTAAATCAATCATAGGTATTTATAACTGTGTTTTCATCCAACTGATTTCACATGCTTCAAAATGTGATGTATGAAATGGTTTTCTATCTTAAAAATACCATGTTATCAAAAGTATTATGTTTGAAATGTTTATTAAAATGACATCAAGTCATTGTTAATTATTGTTCAAAACTCTTAGATGTCTTACAAAACCATTTTTACCTTCTTTAACAAAACTATATCTATACAATTATGTTCTTATATATGTATTGATGTTATAGTTTTCAGCCTTCATTCAGTTTCCCACACTCTTGTGTAGCAAGGGTGTATAAACCTGCTTGGACAATCAATTACCTTCCAGTTAACTATTATTGGGATAGTTAGGAGATACAAAACTTTATTCCTATTACAAGGAATTACACCAGAGTCAGTTCATTTATGAGTCTATACTATACATTACATGTTACATGAATACGTCAACATCGATACGCTTACATGAATACATTTACATATATAGATTTATTTGTACACACTTACATGGATACTTGTACCTAGATTCACTAGGATGATTTACTAGTACATTATGTGTAAATTGTCCTGCCTATCCCAGTTCAACGAGATGTCTAGATGGGACTAACCATTCCGGAACCCACCTGTTAGCAACAGTGGTAGATGAACATCTACGGATGCCTACGATTATTACTTGTATTAGGGGTACCTTTACGGGACTAACCATTCCTTTATCCTACTGTTCGCTACAGAGGTAAATGACCATCTACGGATGCCTTTACGGGACTAACCATTCCTTAAACCTGCTGCACCTACAGAGGAAAATTGAACAATCTACGGATGTTCAAAGGTTATACATTTCACTAGTCGCAATGTCGTGTTAATCCTAATACAAAAGGATAACACTTACATGATTATATTTTTCCTATTACTTTATTTTGTGATACATTCACATAAACGATGAGTTAGATTAAGTACTGTTAGTAATAGTCAAAAGGAAGGAAAAACTATCTTTTTTATGGCAAAACATTCGGGTCTTGGTAGAAGACTACATTTCATACTAGTAGGAAATATGGGATTTTCTAGGGTTTTCATACTTATATCAATTGTTTCATTCAAAGATTTTCATAGCATTCATAACATATTTCCAAAGCAAGACAATAACACTTAAATACTTATGAATTCAGCAGCTTTACGCTGATACTCGCTTTCAAAATAAATTGTATTCTCATGTCACCAGTAGACAGGTACGATGGCCAGGTTTTCAGAAGACGGAGCACAAACAAGAGTCGTCTTTTATTTTGATTACATATTTTGGTGTCTTATTACAATTAAAGAACACACATGTATTAAAATTTACTTTTAATGCAATGGATGATGTTGTTGCTTGTTTACTACTTTACACTGTTATGATACATCACATCACGTCCTCCACCCCTGAACGTTTCCGCCGTTCTTGGTTTTAGGGTGTGACAGGTAGAGCTAGTGAGGACCTTGAACAAAAAAGAGAAGCAACAGAAAATGGGTCGAACCCAAGTGGGGGAGAACCAACCCATGAGACGAAAGTGCAAAGAGAAGTTCAACTTTCTGCCAAATCAAGTGGATATAATTAGTTAGATGTGATTTAGATATTCAGCATTGTAACGCTTGTAGATTCGGGCTAGACGATTAAGATATAATAAGCGATAAAAACCACATTTTATAGAAGGTTATTTAGGATAAATAACCTTGACCAAAGTCATAGTATATGTGACAATGATTTTGTACATATAAAGAACTCTAAAATTCAGCTTTGTATGAAGAAGTTATGCTTCTTGGAAGTTTCACGATTAAATCGACATACTTAATTGTGTCGTAAAACATGAATTTTAGATAGGTTGCTTATTAGCCTGAGAAATCTAAATGAAAGTAATATGCATCATAAAACCAAGAGCATGCATATAAATAATGCCTAAACTTGAGTTCACGTGAGGAAGTTATTATTTTTCGAAGTTTCAGTGTAATTGTGTTAGCATGTAAATCAAATTTTAGATTGGTTGATTGTTAGCTGAAACAATCTAAACGAGAGTTGAAGATCTCGTAAATAGGATTTTGTCGATATAAAGACGGTCGAGAATGGATGTCGTATAAAAATGATATGAAGTTTAACCGGAGATTAGCAGTTTAAGCCTTCTAAAATAATAAATAAAAATAAAGTGATAATTAGGCTGTCTGAGTCTAAACGAAAGTTTTAGATCGCATCGATAGCTACACATGGATATAAAGAATATCAAGAATAGAGTTTGTATGAAGAATTTACGAGTTTTTGAAGTTTCCTGAGAGCGCCTAGCGCAAAAACGCACGACGTGCACCTTCTAAAAGTTGCAACGTAGCACCACCCAAAATTGGACAAATGTTAGCAATAGGGAGGGCCGACCAATGTGCATGTCATGTTTCTACCCTATAAATTCTAGTAACCCCTCATTCGCAATCCACACCAATCCAGTTCTTTCTCTCTCGATTTCTCTCAATTTTGGCTATAAATTTCATTAGTTTTTAAGGTTCTAACAAAACTCTAGGGGTCCTTGATAGCAACACTCATATTACTTTCAATGTATATTCTGTATACCAGTTGGACCTTACCTCCGATATGATCCTACCTGATTATTCCTTACTTGATTTGTGATTAGTGAGGAATCTAGATTATCATTAGTAGCTAGGAATACAAGACTAAGACTTAGTGATATTCGTACCTAGGTCACATCAAAGGAAAAGCTAAGTGCTAAGGCGAAGTTCTGCCTAAATTACGAGGCATTCAATTTTAACAACTAGGTGCATAGTTAATTTCATCTTACATAGAAATATGAAGTATTTAGATAATTAAATGCTATATGTGCTTATGTGAAAAAAAATGATATGTGTCAGTTGAAATAATATAAGATGATTTCTATATGATTTACAACATATGTGATCTCATAGCTATAATATATTAGGTAGTGATGGGTAACGTGGGATGAATAGAGTAATGAGGGAGATGGATGATGAGAGATGAAAATAGAAATAATAAAAGACCTTAACTTACGAGTAATATTGTACTAAGTGATGTAGTTATCTACCAAAGTATAGATGACAACCACATGACTATTGATGACAGTCCCATGGAATGCAGATAGGTTCATAACTTGTAAGCGATAAACTACGTGTTCATTTGATGTACTATTTATCCTACTAACATGTATTGCAGAGAAATCCCTATAATTGTATAGTCAACATTGATGATTTTTATGATCCTTAGGACAAATCCTTAGGAATGAAAATAAATAAAACCTACTAATATGTATTGTGGAGAAATCCTTGAAACATGTAATGCTCGTATTTCTAGGCTAAGCATTATAATGATGCAATACATAGGGTCAACAATTGTAACCTATTTTGAAGTAATAAAGAGGAATTATTTGAGTATTATGTGATTTTGTGTGCATTATACTTATTTATAACGATATAATAAAATAATAACAAAAATTAGCATCAAAAATAAAATAATATATAGACACAATATCTTTAATGAAAGTTGAAGTAGTCGTAACAAGGATTTCGGGATATAAGGAACGCTGAAATGCTACTTATAACGAAGAAGTTATGACATGTCTAACTTTTGCGGCAAAACCGGCACGACACCGGGAATTATAAAAAGTGAGTTTTGCGATAAAATACTTTTTAGCCTTAGTGATCTAAACGAAAGTCATAGTATATGTTAAACCGAAAGCATGCATAAAAAGAACGTCCAAATCTAACTTCGTATGAGGAAGTTATGATTTTTCTAAGATTTAGTATAGAAGTGCAAACCCCGTAATTCGAGTTTCAGATAGACCGATTTTTTGCCAATACAATCTAAATGAGAATCAAAGATCTCATTAATTAGAGCTCAACAATATAAAGACAGACGAAAACGGATGTCGGATGTCAAAGTTATGATTTTTTAACGGACTTTATCTATCTAATTATGTTAAAATAAAACATTAAAAATAATTTCAAAATTAGCCAACGGAGTCTAAATGAAAGTCATAGACTACGTCGCCACCTACGCGTGGATGTAAAGAATGTCAAAAACAGAGCTTGTATGCGAAAGTTATGGAATTTTAGAAGTCGAGAATAGGTTGATGCGAAGGAGGACACATAGCTTAATCTCGGCCATTTCTTTCTCCCCACGGTCTCACATGCGGAGCTGACACTTGCCCCCTCGTCCCTCCAGCATATGCCACATACTCGCAACATACTAAGTATGTGCAACATACTCTGAGGATTACGCCCAACATTGTCTGAAGCCATCCCCTATAAATAGGTGCGAGGAGCACCCCATTTCTTCACACCTCAACCTTTCTTTCTCTCATAATACTCCCAAACTTTCCCTCCCTTTCCCTAGCACTTCCTAAGTGTTTGAGGCGAGTCCCGGAGTACCAAAAGGCTCCGAGAATAAGAGCTTTCGATCAGAAGTTTTGCCCCCGCAGAGCTTGGTTCCTAGCCAAACCCCGTTATAACTAAGTTATGTTTAACTTAATTTAGGTATAGCTTATGTTTAAGTCCATTATCATTAATAAGTACCTATAAACAAAATAAGTGCTAAGGGTTGTTGGATTTCAGAATTGCTTAACTGCCAAAATGGTCCTACCATTCGGTATTTCATGTCTGGCCTCTGTCTGTACATAGTGGTTGAAAAGTATTGTTTAACACTTATAAAAAAATATTGATCATAAATAGTCGCAATAATTATTAGACTATAATCTAGCGTTAATGATACTAGGTTTCGTCGAAGGAAAATATAATTATTTGGAATCATCACTTTAACAAGTGAGTGCATAGTTACTTTCATCTTACACATAGATATAAAGTATTTAAAATAAATTATGTGATATTTGTGGAAATTATCTGTGTTTCCTGATATCTATGCTAGATGAACAAAATATACATTTTTTATTCGATTTGAATTGTATATGTATTTTATACCTATAACTATGATGGTAGAATTGGGTGGATGATATAGATGATGAAATAATTGATGAGAGGCCTTGATGTTTAAGATGATCCATTCATCTAGCGGAGTATAGATGACGATTACAGACTATTCTAGACAGTCTAGTGGAACACTGGCATGCTCGCAACCTGTAGGTGTTTTTGAACTAAGTGTTCACCAAGTGTACTCCATCCCCTCATGGTTTCCTTATTTGACATATATTGCTTAGGAATCCCCTAAGAAGTGTTGTCATCCCGATGAAAATCCTTACCCTAGGTCCCTTGAATTAGATGCTTTAGGGACAGGAAGTGAGGATAACGGGAATGGGTAATTAGGTTGATTGATTGATGTAATTAATAAACTAAATTATTATGGGTTGTAAACCCTATGTGCTCAACAGGCTCCCAAGCCTGACCCACTCAGTTTCTTGTATACAGGTAGTGGCAAGAGGGCACAAGAGTGATGATCTGATGAGAGATCAATGGATTATAAGCCATTAGAATAATATATGTTGTAAGGCATGTATTGTTTCTGTTTATGCTTTTGATCTGTATTGACAATGACATCCCGAGGTTTTTAATGTAATGAAAATACATTTCTTCGGAAATGTTTTGATAATTTACTTATCATATTTTTGGGAATGAATTCCGCATCATATTTATTTAAAAGGATACTTTGATTTTCAAATAAAGCATAAACAAATCGGTCTTTTCTGTCCGTGGAATTGGGATATCACAAAATAGTACTGTTAGCAAAACTGATAATGGTTTAACCTATTAACTATATTATTGACGATTGAAAACCCTATGTACTCACCAACTTTCCCAACTTCACCCACTCCATTTCTTTCTATCCACTACTAGAAAAAAGGCCTTTTACGATGCTCATTGCGCGTCATGGAAGGCCCTGTCATAAAGAGAGACGATGCGCATTTATCACCTGCAATGCGTATCATTTAAGCCGATGTCAAGAAAGGCCATATCATAAAGGAAGATGACACACATTTTTGCGTATCGTAATTTTTTTTTTTTTTTTAAAAAAAATTATTTATAGATTTACTATTTTTCAAATTAAATTTTCATTTCATGTCTCATAATAGAAATAAAATACCATATACAAAAAATACAATTCATTGCATAAAATTTAATGTCATACAATTCTATTTCTTACAATATATAAATTAAATTTACATTGTTATTAAGAGGTTTTCCCTAAGAATATAACCTAATACTACATTGCTATAAAGGGGAACCTTCTTGTTTCAGTAACTCGTCATTAAGCAATCTGAAGAAGCTCTAAAACCCTTCATCATGTCTCGTAGCTTCAATATCAATCTCAACTCTTTATCAAGAACAACACGGAAATCCTACACAATAATCATGTCAGTTGTACAATACCAATTAATTGCAGGAGTCAATTCTCTACTAGTAACAGCGTTTAATTCCGTTATTGCCCTTGCAGCTTCAAAGATAACAGGTGGTAATCATTACTTAAATTAAAGAGTACCTGACTTGTGTAACAAATTAAAAGGCATTGGGCTAAAGGCGAACGAATGGTACCCCTTGTTAAACTGGTAACTAATTTGCTAACATCCAATTGGTCATTTTGTCTTATCTGAAAATATATAAAATTAATTAAATTAATGGGACAAATGTCGACAATTATCACATTAAATGTGCATGGTCATTTTGGTCATTTTTGTGATTAAGCCTTTAGGCTTTAGTTATACCTGGTGGAGCGGAACAAGTGCATGAAAGTGTACAAGTGCAACCCTTGATTGAACAACTACTTGTACCTCATTGTTCCTTCTTTTCAGAATCTCTGGATTTGTCTAAGATACAACAACAAATACAATATAATTAGGAATTCTGTTAAAAGAATATCATTAAAGATAACAATGCTAATGATTGGTTATACCTGGAGCAAATGGATGCCACTGACTAAATTTGCACTAGCAACTACATCAACAATAGAATCAAAAATTTAGTTTTTCGTACCTTAATCATCAAATCAAAGTAACCGTTAGAATTTGGATCTGATATCAGGGTGTATCTGGAAATAAACATTCATCAAAATTAATAAAAAGTAAAAAACTATCTCCAAATACAACATATTGCATGACATTTTAAGATGAAAACGGTTAAGAATGGAAATTATGATATCAAATAATTGAAGGAACTCGTAATACCACACTAGCTACAGAGAGAGAGGGAAAAAAACTATAAATGGGCCAAAACCATAGGGACCAGAACTGTTGCAGGGACAAAAATTGTACAAGGACCAAAAATTTAGGGACCGAAACTATTACCTGTTTTGTTGTTTCCTGTTTCTGAGAACATAAGATGCTGATTCCGATCCGGATTTTCTGTCACATTTGGAGGATTTAGTGATTCTAATGCAACTCATTTGTCCACTACTAACCTCAAGAAGCATTTTAGCTGCTGAAGTGACTTGTCATAAGCAGGATCAGAACAAAACACCTGCAACAATAACTTCTTGTTTTAAATATTCACCAAATGTCTTAAATACCCTTTGATAATGATGCATTTATGCATTAAAAATTATAAATTTCTATCAAAAAGTATCCAAACTTTTATTTAACTCATGTACCTCTTTATCCGTGAAGTCTTGGAGAAGAGTATGCTCCAATTCTTTTGTTGTTTCCTCCCTATCACACCAGAATCGCCTATATTCATTATCATTAAAAAAAAGATGAAATACAAATAATTTTAGCTTTGTTTAAAAAAATTAAAATAAAAACATACCACTTTCACTAGTTTTTTTATGCGATACAACAAATTTATAAGAAATTAAAGAATAAAGGTTTATTATATAAAATAAAGGTTTATTCATACCTATAATTCAACAGTAGAACCTCCACCACGAGCACCAAGTTCTGCTTGCTAGCATTCCAGTTGTTGACGCATTTCTAACATGTCAGTAGACACCGGATCCCTATTCACCTATTAAATTGTTTAAAAAAGTAATGATTTATTTGTGTATTATATATAACATCTCACTGTAATACTTTTTCTATAAATAAGCAAATAAATGAAAGCAGGTTGCTATTTCTAGCATATAACTCAAACTTACCACATGCTTATTCTATATACTTCGAGCCCTGTTTTCATACTTTAAAGTGTTGAGAGTCTCCTCAACATTTATATCAGCATGACTAACACAAGCTGAAATTAGGAAAAAATATATGTTTACTTAGTACCAAAGATTTTAAATAATAAACAAAATTATAATTATAAATAATAAACACTACTATAAATTATATATGTTACCTATCATAACAGTTCTGCTGTTCCCACCAAGTGAGTCCAGTAAGTTTGGTAAAACATATTTAGATTAAACTAAAAGCAATAAACCGATTTGCATTAAAAAAATAGTTAATTAATAATGTCCAACCAGCAAGAGGTAAGTAAGTTTACTATCTCATCACCAAGGGCACTTATGACATTTCCAAGTGCAAGAATCCCCTTATAAATATGAACTCGTGTTCAACAAATCAAGTTATCAGGCAGTTTAGTTCCTTTTTCCAAAAATGAGGATGAGGGCATTTATGTCTTTTGTGTGAGACAAAAGCTGCAACTTTTGTCCACTCAGTCCTGGTTTCGGTCCTGTTCTTTTAGCCCTTTCTGAACCAGCAAGATCAACTAAATGCAATTTGGCACACAAAAATTCATCACACATAGAATCATTCGAGATTGTCTTGTTCATTTGTTCCAATGTGATTGTGAAAACTGCATGTGATCGACTACACAAAAAGTTGAAAATGTCATAAATATTAATTCATTTTATCTTGTGAACCTTGTCCAGATGATTTTGATAGTATTTTTACTGCCACATCCATCCCATTGTCTAGAATGCCCTACAATTATGATGTCATATTGTTTTTTTTTTAGAAAACTGAAATAACCAAGCCAGAAGCTGGCTGGGCACAAAACTACGTATAAAGGAGTTAGAGCTCTACACAGAAGAGCTAATTAACCAAGCATTTCACTCAATTTTATATTTACTACACCTGCTACTAATCTAATTAAAAGCTACCGCATCCTTACGTGATCAAACACAACATCACAAATTCCCTTTTTGCACTTAAAGAAAGCCTTGTTTCTAACTTTCCTAATATCCGGTGGTTTTGAGTACATCAAGAAGCTAATCCGGATAGTCACACATAGTTTAAAGAGTCAACTTTATCTATGATATGAAGCATTGTAGCTAGAGCTAACACCGATGGTTGATAACCCCCAGATCTTGAATCTTGACTTCAAAGAAAATAAACAAAAACATGATGAATGGAATAAATAACTTTGTGATCTGATATGGATTTTGAATGTTATTTGGTCAAACTTAAAGAAATATTTTACTTAGACCAATGAATTACTATAGACCAAGGACTCGATTTCCAGAGGAAAAAGAAAAGACAAAAAAAACTAAATATACACATCTGGAACTCGATTTCAGCCTCAAACAGTTCTAGAAGAACTACATTTATGAATCTAGAACGCGATTTTCAGATGAAAAGGAAATGGAAACCTTACCTGCAGAAGCTGGAGGATGCGGAAACATGAATGGAGAAGTTATCGGAGGTGTAGGGGAAGCCGACGATGGAGGTGATGCAAATTAGAGGGTGGCGACAACGCTGAAGGGAGGGACGTAGAAGTCTCGGCAATAGGAAAGTTGCACCTAATTCCAAAATTAACAAAATTCCAAACGTAAATCAACCCAAAATCAGGAAAAATGAAGAGTTAAATGACACTTCTCGATCAATTGAACCCTAATAGTTATAGAATCCGAAGATCTAGGGTTAAATGTGTGATGAAGGATTGAAGGGGAATTGTGAATTCATACCAACAACCTTGAATCTCGATTCAGTATAGGGAATAAACCATACAAGAGCTATCAAATAACCCTTGGAGTGAAATTAAAGAAACCGTGAAGATTTTAGTGGATAGATGAACAACGATTTTAGTGTAGAGATGAAGAGTTGGGGAAGGGACGAAATCGATTTCTAACTGAAAAGGAAAATCTAATTGAATAGATAAATCTATTAAGGTAGCGGCCAGGGAGGTGAGACGGGACGCAATCACAGGTGTGGTGGAAGAGTCACATTCGTAGTCAACAGTGCGATGGAGGAGTCACACACCCAATTGAGAGTGAAACGATTCTATTATAAGTATTAGCTTATCATTGATCAATTTGTAATGAGGAAGGCCTCACGTCACCGGAGGAGAAGTGACCAAAGGCGAAGCAAGGTGAATCGTCCATTGTTTCAGAGCTAAGAGAGATGCGAGAGTGTTTTCGTTCTTGAAAAAGCCCTAGCTAAAATTGTCACAACGATTTTGTGGAATTTAGTATTTGGTGATGTTTTGGGATTTTCTTGTGCGAGAAAAGAGGAGTGGTTATGATATTAGGGTTTTTTGGGTATTGATCAATGAGGAGAGGGAAGAACGATGGAAATAATGTAGAGGATGAACGAGATGTTTGATGATACTGATAAGAAGGAGATCGAGTAGAGATCTGATGAACGAGATGTTTGATGATACTGAAGATGAAAATGAGGGACCTAGGGCTTTTTCTTGCTAAGTAGAAGAAGCGGGGGGATTAATTTTTGGGATTCAATAGGCGGGGATAATTTTCGTCGATTTCATTTCCCACCTAAAACGCGTATTTCACTTAAAAATTATAAAGCGACACATTCACATGATGCACATTTTATGAAAGGCGCCCTCCGCATTTCTTTTTTTTCTTTTCTGACACTAATTTTAGGGCGCGTACAAATGCGTGCCCTCTATCCTTCAAATTTTGCAAAATTGACATTATCTTTTAGGGCACTTACAAATGCACGCCGTCTATCAGCGAGTGTTATTGTTTGCGCATCATTAAAGGGTTGTTTTCTTGTAGTGATCCCAGGTACCGATACGAAGATATTTGATGATTGGAAATGATGAGACATTAAAGGAATTGTAGGCCATTAGATATTGTAAGGCCATAAATGATTATGTTTATACTTATGTTTCTTGTATCAATTATGACATCTTAAGTTTTAAATGAAATACATTTCTTTAGAAATACTTTTTAGGGGATAATTTCCGCTATATAAAGAATAATTTGTTTTTAAAATAATCATAAATAAAAATGTCTTTTCTGACCGTGAAAATGGGGATGTCACAGTTGGTATCAGAGCATTAGTTTAAATGAACTAGGAATATTTAATGGTTTATAGACCTGAACATAGAATGCAAAGCAATGACTATGAGATGCATGTCTATTAAAATTTAGGTAAAATACTTGAATCGACCCTAGGACTGGCTTGCTTTTAGATAAGATGCCTAAATTGTTATTATGTGCTAAATGATTTGTATTATAGCATGACTTAAGTTTCCAAACTACTATTACTTAACGAAATGAAAGGTATATTGCAGACCATAACTTGGATAAAGAAAATTTATGTTTTCATCCTTCTAAACGCTTAATTATAGTGTTAGAACTATCATATAACTTTTGAAAGTAATATGGAAGATTATGTGTCTAAACATAACTAAAATCTTCTCTATCATAATATACTCTCAATTCTGGTACCTTGAATGATTCTTCCAGTGTACAGAACATCATCGTAAGAATGTAAAATGGATTAGGAAATGATAATGGAAATTGACAGTCTGAGCCTAAGCATGTGATTGGTCATGCATCTGTTGTCGTACCTACACCCGAACCTATAAAATGCTAAGAGTTCATGAAATGATGCAAGTCTTGCTAGACCGACAAATAAAGGAGGCAAGAAAACTACTCATTGCACCAGTTGTACAATTTAAGTTAAATAAGGAATAGTCAGAAGAAGGAAACTATAGTAGAGCCGATAGTCAAGATGAACCATGAAGGAGCGGGAATGACAATATTGAAGAAGAGGTTGATAGAGATGGATGCACGTATGGAGACTTCATAGCATCCTAACCAACATTCCTTTCTGGAAAACCAATGTCATTGCAACAGATAGATTGGATTTATGAAATGGAGATGGCATTTGAGTGTTGTAGCTATAACAAAAGATGGAAGACATTTTTCGATGTCAGAAAACTATAGACTAGTGTTTTAAGTGGGTGGAAATGATTAGTAATGACTATATGTAAGGTAGAATCGTGGATGATGTCATGGGAAGGCTTCCTTGTACATTTAAAAGAGAATACTTCTTTGAAAGAGACATGTCGGAATCAAGCAAGGTATTCTAGAATCTTAAGAAAGGAGACATAAGCATCAGTGAGTACTATATAGTTTTTTCTGACAAAACGAAGTTAGTTTTACATCTCGTTCCTACTGAATCCTCCAAGGTAGAAAGATTTTCTAATGGACTACCAATATATTTAGGTTCAATGGTGAAATTAGCGAACACTCTGGCAACAACCCTCCAAATTGCCAAATCTCTTGAACACATGATCAATGGATGAACCACCACCCAAGTTGTCATACAGAAGAGGAATGATGAATGATCCTCATAATTCAACAAAAAAGTATGTTTTAAAAACCTATCCCTAACAACATGATGATTAGCGATAACAAAGAGTTTAAACATGAAGTCGAAAATCAATTGGGCAGGGAGAGCAAGATGATTAGATCCGATAGGTGTGGTGAGTATCTTAATATCGAGTTCCACACAATTGACATCTCCTAGGACACCACAACTTAATGGTGTGGCTGAGAGGTATAGTTGAACCTTGTTGGACATGGTTCGTTCCATGATGAGTTGAGCTTCACTTCCGATATCATTCTGGAGGTATGCCTAAGAGACTGCCAGCCATATTCTTAATCTAATCCCAATGAATAAGGTTGCCAAAACACCTCACAGGATGTGGATAGGGAAGTTTCCCTCGTTGGCACATATCAAGGTTTGGGGTTGTGAAGCTTTCATTATATAAGAGAATCACGACAAGCTTGAACCTCGAAGTGAGTGATATATTTTCATTGGCTATCCACAAAAGTCCTTTGGATACTTGTTCTATAGACCTAGTGAGAACGTGGGCTTTGTAGCACGAAGGGGAGTCTTTCACGAGAGAGAGATCATATGCAAAGAGGATGGTGGGAGCGCAATTGATCTTGAAAAAATTCAAGAATCAAGCGATGAAGGAACCTCTAACACTAGCGCTCAACCTGAGGAAGAAATTCATGTTGAACCAATTGACGAGTCGTTACCTCTTAGGTGTTCCACTCGAGTTAGAATGACACCGGAGTTTTATGGATTCCATATTACTATAGATGGTGATACATATATCAGTGATAGTACACTGGTAAATTTTGATGAGCCTTCTAACTACAAGGAAGCCCTTGTGAGCCCTGAGTCTGCTACATGGAAAGAGGCAATGGACAGCGAGATGCAATCCATGTATGGCAATCATGTTTTGAACTTGGTTGACAATGTACCAGGTCGTAAGACAGTTGGGTGCAAATGTGTCACACCCCAAAACCAAGAACGGCGGAAACGTTCTGGGGCAGAGGACGTCATGTACAATATCACAACAATGTAAACTAGTAAACAAGCAACAACATCATTCATTGCATTAATAATATAATTATTATACAACTATGTTCTGTCAAATTTTGATAAACACTAAAGCATAAATCAAAATGAAAGATGAGTCTTGAACAAGATCCATCTTCCCTAATCCTTGCATCGGTACCTGTCTAAGATGACCTGAGGATACAAGTAATTTTGAAAGCAAGTATCAGCTTTGAAGCTGGTGAGATCACAAGTATTTTAGTGTCTTAATTTGTATGTAAGAATTTGTAAGTTTATGAACTGTAAGTATGGAAAATGTATATGAATTGTAAGTATTGAAAATGTATATGAACTGTAAATGTAAAAATGTTTGTAAAACAACTGTAAACGTTTGAAAAACCCTAGAAATCCTTATGATTCCTACTATTATATAAAGTGTGTCTTCTACCAAGACCTAACTGTTCTCAATGTAGTCTTCTACCAAGACTTAACTGTTCTAAATGTGCGTTTCTTGTAAAAGTGTGTAATTTTCCCAAGTGTAACTATCATTTACAAAATATAGTTTTTACATTTAATGTTTAAGTGAAATGATCACTAAAATATGAAAAGGGGAAATTAATGTAGTACTGTAGTGTTGTATTATAGGAACTACTACTGTCCTAACTACCTTAAACCGGATTTATATTAAGGTATCATCTGATAAATTGCACCATACTATTGATTGGTAACAACGACATACGAATGGTCGTAAAAACGGAATGACATTTGGCACCTGCACACCTACAGGTCCGGCTGTAGCTAGCAGCAAGGTGTAGGATAGTCAATCCAGTATAGATCTATACACAAACTGACGCTCTCCCTCCAAGAGAATTCTGGCTACAACTCGGGCCATGACATTTAAGGCATGCTCTGATACAGTGGATCACAATTTTGTTAACATATTAATGTAAGTGTAATGTACGGGAAATGTTCTACGTGCGCTAGCTATAATGTGTGTTCTCTCTCTATCTAGCAAATATAGTAATGTAGTGTAATGTTCTAGAAAGTGTTGACTCATGAATGAACTGACTCATTGTATGATATTTTGTTCTAGTAATAGTTCTAGTATCTCCCTAAATTACCCATATGGTACTTTACTAGTAATCTAACTGGTAAGTATGAACGTGGATGTATACCCTGGCTACCCAAGGGCATTGAATGAACTGGAAGGACCTTTTATGACTATATATGTACAAATGATATATAACTAATATTTAAACGGCCTTCGGACGAGTACCCGATATCCTATCAGACCACATCCAAATCGAGGAAAAGGAAACAAGGTGGATAGCCTTCCTAAGTCTTTTAAACATTACTTATATAACAATACATATAGAGGCATGCAATTTATAACATAAAAGCATAAAATAAGTTTTGTAAAAACCTTTGAACATAATTATTATTTAAGAAAAGATCAACTTGATGTCAATCGATAAAACAGTTTGAAGTGAAAATAGTTTGAAGTAAAACGATTTGGTAATAGCTTGGAGTAAAACGGATCGGAGTAAAATGGTTTGAAAAGGATCATACAATGTGTAATGAACAGTTTAATAAGGATTTTTAAACATATAAAACATTAAGAAAATCATTTGAAGAACCTGTTTGGTAAAACGGTTAATGTGTAGTAAATAATTTGAATGCTGCTTATTAATCACATGTGATTGATATAATAACTAGCATATTCTACTTATTAATCACATGTGATTGATATAATAACTAGCATGATCCTAATTGTATCCCCCCCCCCATAAAACATTTAAAAGCAGTTTAAAACACTAATTAAGGGGTATGAACTCACCTGCAGTAAGTGATTGGAATTGAACGAACTGTTATCATAAGGAAGGATCGGACAAGTGCTTGGTGTCAAGTGAAGACTTTAGACACACACAACGATCCTAATTGCATATGAAGACATATGTATATAAATAATTAGTGATTAAAACACTAATTATACAAGTATAAGCATTTTAATGCGAGGAAAACACTTTTGGTCAAGTGCTAGGAGGCAAATGGGTTGCAACAAAGGAGTGCAATGCCTCTAATGGGAGTTTATGGTCAAATGACCATATGTTTTGGAGTTTACGGCCCAGGGGAGTAAACTCCTGGTAGTAAAATCCTGGCAGTAAACTCTCAATAAAGTCCCTAAATGAAGCCTAACAATTATACAACTCATGTGGTGAATTGCTTCATGGCTTAAACAAGTGTTTGGGCTTCCTATTAACTCCTTTGAGGAGTTCACGGCCCTGGGACCATATCCCATGGATATTACGGCCGTAGTCTCCCTTGGGGGAAGGTTTATGGTGTTTTTAAGTCTCTAACACTTCAAGGTTATGATCTATGTTGGGTTCTAAGCATAAGGAAGGAGTTAGGGTGCCATTTGACCCCTTTATAGGGGTTTACGGCCCAAGAACTTTTCTTTTCCATAAACTCCTTAATACTTTTGATTCCTTATGTTTTCTAGGCTTTAAACACTTTAGGGTATATGTCTAAATTCAAGCCTAAGCCTTAGGAAGTGTTTGTGGCATCAAAACACCCCTAACTTGTGTTTTTGGCCCATGTACCATTTGGCCATGTGTTTGTGGCCGTGAACACCCCTAGGTGTTGGTATTTTGATTGTTTTGGGTCTTAGACACATCAAGGTAATGTGCTATGCTAGTCTCTTGGTTAAATGAAGGCATTTAGGGCATTTTGGCACTTAAACATGGAGTTCACGGCCCAACAACTTCCTTAGCCGTGAACTCACTTTCATCCTTGTTTCTAATTGATTTTGGTGTCCTAAACATGTAATGGAGGCTTCTAGTTTGAGTTCCAAGGCTTTGAGGGGCACTGGGACACTTTTGGCCCTTAAAATGGAGTTTACTCCCCAAGTGTTCTTGGGCGGTAAACTCCCAAATCTTGGGGTTTTTGTCCGATTTTGATGTTTCTAAACACAATCTAAGCTATATAACATAACTAGATCGAGGTACTCACAATTTGCGATAAAAACCCGAAGACGCATGAGAGAGAATTTGCTCTTCTCTAATTGGAAATGCAACTAATGAACTATTTGGTTCAGATTTCTATATATAGTCCTGAGATTTTTGGCAGAAAATATTTTTATTCCCGGAATGAACTCTACTATCCTAGAGTATTGGAATAACAGTGTTGCACATAACCCTAGTGCATCCACTCTCCTGATATCTCCTTAAGTGTAAATCCTAAAAAACGGCCAAACTTATACTCGAAGTCTGAATTTTCACTGTAACTGCTCTACTTTTATTGGCTTGATATGATTTGTTCAAATGGAAATTTTGGGTTGTCACATCATCCCACTATTGAAGGGAATTTCGTCCCGAAATTACAATTTAGGCAAGGAAGTATGTACGAATGATCGAGTCGTGAGGAGGAAACTTCATAATCGATTGGTTCTAGCGCACCTAAGTGAAAACGGGTTCTCGGTTGGAATCCCAACGAACCTTCACTAACGGGCGATGGCGTTGCTTCGTCCGCTTGACCTCTCGGTTGAGGGTCACTACGGTTCTAATACGAAGGCGAGGATCTCAACGAGTGGACATACAATAGTCCTAACGGAAAGGTATGGTTTCACGATCGAGACGCGAAGAGTAGAATGTACGCTACTGAGTTCGCGGAGTAGGTCTAGGGTGTGCGAGGGTTTCTGGATGAACTATGACAGTAGGTCTGTCAGACCTAGAATTTGGCGAATTTTTGTCAGTGTCTTTGGTGTCGATAATTTCTCAACGGTTTAGACAAATTGCAAGAGTACTCAAAATTTCCCACATCACTAACAGTGTGTCATAGAAAATTTTGACTCTTCAACTCCAAAACTCGGGTTCAGAGAACTTTGCGAAAATTATCTCCGAAGGAAATGTTTCCATGGGTTTCTTCTTACTACGAGGGTAGATAAGTAAGTCATTATATGGAGAAATGATGAACTGATCCAAATAAGAAAGACGTACCCTACTCATTTAACTCATGAAATCTATGGGCATACGGGTCCTATCCGAAGGGTATCACTACGGACTCAAAGTGTCCGCATCGAGTTCGGAAGATCGTCTTCCGGACATCCTTCCGTAACACTCGAACTGGTGATATTCGGATCTCAGATCCATTTCTGAAAGTAATTCTTCCTTGCATTTGCTCAAACATTTCATCTATGCAAGGCAGAGATAACGATTTCTAATGAAAAATCTTGACGGAGTACTCGATAGCCGAAGTACATATGATGCGATCCGTCGATCTCTGGAAGAATATTATCGGGGTTCTCCAGGGTGAGAAGTCTAGTCTTCTATTTCTATTTATGTGTAGTTCGCTAAGTTGTCGGGGTTGTTCTGGTATCTCCATAGGTGTTTAGACTATGTGGCGGTCTGTTTACCAGAGTCGTACTGGGTTCTAAGTTTGTTCACATGACGATGTGATTTCTCGTAGGCTTAGGCAGTTCTCCGTCCTGAAGTTCACATTAGAATTCATACATGTTTTCATAATCACAATCTCGTGTATACGAGTCGTATATAATTAAGATTGAAAAGGTAGTCGAATAACATATTCTTCTTTAAGCTCACTTCCTTTTGAGGAAAAAGAAGTTAAAGCGGAATCATCAATTCTAAATCTGTAGAACCTTGATTATATATCACTCTTATGTATACATTCCTCAATGATAGATCAATCGCATGAATCCTTGGATTGAACTTGACGTACTGCACGAGTGGTACTTCGGGGGTTTCTTCGAAAAAGAGAAGAACTATGAGGTACTCCTTGCATGAGTACTTCGGTGTTCTGATATGAAGGCTTCGCTGGAAAAAACGATCTAGAAGAAAGAGATGTACGTATGAAGCTGATTCTTTCTTGATGACGACATGGTTCTTATAGCACGAAAGATAAGGATTTTGTGAGCGACTCTGGTTGACCCTAGATGTACTTCGATTGCTCAAGAAAAGAGTAAGAGTATGTTCTCGAAAGGTTGACCTACATCCCTATGATGCAGTCCTAGCACGGAATGGAAGTGTGTTCGCAAAGGTTTGACCTACATCCCTATGATGCAGTCCTAGTAATGAGTAGGAGTAAGTTCGTAGAATGGTCTCAAGACGTTTGTCGTTCAAGCCGAGGTATCGTGGGTTGGTGAATAACAGGTTCCAACCACTAAAGGAGACTTGGAAATGTCTCCAGAGCTAAATTACTATAGTCCAATGACTTGACTAAAGCATGTTTCAGATAGACTCCAATGAAAGTATGATGAGGGTACTTGAATGAAGGATGACACAGAAGTTAGCCGGCTATCAATATCTTTGATATTCACGACGTAAAGATTCGGGAAAATGACCTTGTAAAGGTCTTACATCATATCCAGAGAAGATAGTTCTTGACAGCATAAGGACCTAACCTAAAGTACTTACAGTACAAGGTAATTTCATAGAAAATGCCACATCGGGAAAAGACAGAAAACGATTACTTTATAACAAGGGAAGTAAAGTAAAGAATCCACTACTGGCGATGGTCATCCCTCAGGTGAACTCTCAGTTCAGCCAGTTGACGTTCTACATCAAGTAGGTGTCTTTCGTACACCCTCTGGCATACTTGGAGCTCTATGACTTCGGCTTGTGATTCATCCAGTGCTTGCAACAGGGTTTCATGGTTTCTCTCTGATCTCTCGCAAGCATTTTCTAGACGAATGGTGCGGAGGGTATGCATTCTCGCATCGGCGACAACTTTGGTAATCTGATGTAGGGCTGTCCTGCCTATCTCATTTCGGGCCACTCTGCGGACCAAGAATGGCGAGGTTCTGTCTGCTGATCCCCGATTGCTCAGGTCATAAAAGCTTCGGTCACCATCAAATGGAATGGGCAGATCTTGTTCTTGGCTCCATGTTTCCAAACATTCCACCCACTCAGGCGTCGGGCCATGAAAAGCTAGACGAGGGTTAGGAATTGGAACGGGAGCTGCCTGGGGTAGGTTCTCAACTTCTGGTTCGGAATTAGAATCCTCCGAAAGGTTTTCATCATGGTGATCATTCAAAGGGCTAGAATGATCATTCTCTGGTTCTTCACCAAACCAACCAACTATGACCTCATTCGGAAGGTACTGGTTGCCGTGGGGATGGAGTCCAGCCATGTTATCTACGCGAGAAATGGGGTGAGAAAATAATTATTAGACGAACTATCTAGATAATTATTTAGAAAATCTTCATCAGTTACATCGCTATTTGTGAAGTGCATACCAGTTATATGTAATCGAAACAGGATAGGCCTTCGAATAAGTGACCTTAACTCCATATTCACATAGAATAGGGGTGAAGTAAAATTTTCACAGATTCTCAGTCTATAACACCCTAATTACATATAGCCTTAGTGTATCCACTTAGCAACTATCAACTTAGTAATGAAGATCCCCTTTTAGTTCTCAAGTATAACGTACTTATAGTAACACCAAATACTCCTATAGTATTTTAAGTTTAATGTTATGTTCTATTGTTCTCATTGTGGTAGGGTTGGTAAGATTTTAGCATTGTTGCAACCACACAATTAAACTTAGGCACATGCTAGTCAACCCTCGGATAATATAGGTGATCAGGCTATATCTTCCCAGTTTTGACCATATGTCTCTAAGCCCACTTGTGTTGTCCAACAATCGTAATTCTTTTGTACTGTCCTAGTGACACTGATTTTAGTACGAATGCAGGCACGTATACTTAATTAAATATTTTAATATTTAAAGTATAAACTCTTGGTCAGAGTATTTTTAATCCCTTATGTGTTTATAGTTGATATATCTTTTAGGGGTTGATATACTTAATTCACTATAAACAATGCTCTGATACCAATCTGTCACACCCCAAAACCAAGAACGGCGGAAACGTTATGGGGCGGAGGACGTCATGTACAGTATCACAACAATGTAAAGTAGTAAACAAGCAACAACAGCATCCATTGCATTAATAATATAATTATTATACAAGTGTGTTCTGTCAAATTTTGATAAACGCTAAAGCATAAATCAAAATGAAAGATGAGTCTTGAACAAGCTCCATCTTCCCTAATCCTTGCATCGGTACCTGTCTAAGATGACCTGAGGATACAAGTAATTTTGAAAGCAAGTATCAGCTTTGAAGCTGGTGAGATCACAAGTATTTTAGTGTCTTAATTTGTATGTAAGAATTTGTAAGTTTATGAACTGTAAGTATGGAAAATGTATATGAATTGTAAGTATTGAAAATGTATATGAACTGTAAATGTAAAAATGTTTGTAAAACAACTGTAAACGTTTGAAAAACCCTAGAAATCCCTATGATTCCTACTATTATATAAAGTGTGTCTTCTACCAAGACCTAACTGTTCTTAATGTAGTCTTCTACCAAGACTTAACTGTTCTAAATGTTCGTTTCTTGTAAAAGTGTGTAATTTTCCCAAGTGTAACTATCATTTACAAAATATAGTTTTTACATTTAATGTTTAAGTGAAATGATCACTAAAATATGAAAAGGGGAAATTAATGTAGTACTGTTGTGTTGTATTATAGGAACTACTGTTGTACTAACTACCTTAAACCGGATTTATATTAAGGTATCATGTGATAAATTGCACCATACTATTGACTAGTAACAACGACATACAAATGGTCGTAACAACGGAATGACGTTTGGCACCCGCAGACCTGCAGGTCCGGCTGTAGCTAACAACAAGGTCTAGGATAGTCAATCTAGTATAGATCTATACGCAAACTCACGCTCTCCCTCCAAGAGAATTTTGGCTACAACTCGGGCCGTGACATTTAAGGCATGCTCCAATACAGTGGATCACAATTTTGTTAACGTATTAATGTAACTGTAATGTACGGAAATGTTCTATGTGCGCTAGCTATAATGTGTGTTCTCTCTCTATCTAGAAAGTATAGTAATGTAGTGTAATTTTCTAGAAAGTGTTGACTCATGAATGAACTGACTCATTGTATGATATTGCGTTCTACTAATAGTTCTAGTATCTCCCTAAACTACCCATATGGTAGTTTACTAGTAATCTAACTGGTAAGTGTGAACATGGATGTATACCCTTGCTACCCAAGGGCATTGGATGAACTGGAAGGACCTTTAATGACTATATATGTACACATGATATATAACTAATATTTAAACGACCTTCGGACGAGTACCCGATATCCTATCAGACCACATCCAAATCGAGGAAAAGGAAACAAGGTGGATAGCCTTCCTAAGTCTTTTAAACATTACTTATATAACTATGCATATAGAGGCATGCAATTTATAATATAAAAGCATAAAATAAGTTTTGTAAAAACCTTTCAACATAATTATTATTTAAGAAAAGATCAACTTGATGTCAATCGATAAAACAGTTTGAAGTAAAACGATTGGGTAATAGCTTGGAGTAAAACAGATCAGAGTAAAATGGTTTGAAAAGGATCATACAGTGTGTAATGAACAGTTTAGTAAGGATTTTTAAACATATAAATCATTATTAAAATCATTTGAAGAACTTGTTTGGTAAAACGGTCAATGTGTAGTAAATCATTTGAATGCTGCATATTAATCACATGTGATTGATATAATACCTAGCATAATTCTACTTATTAAATGCAAGTGATTGATATAATAACTAGCATGATTCTACTTGTATCCCCCCCCCCCCATAAAACATTTAAAAGCAGTTTAAAACATTAATTAAGGGGTATGAACTCACCTGCAGTAAGTGATTGGAATTGAACGGACTATTATCGTAAGGAAGGATCGGACAAGTGCTTCGTGTCAAGTGAAGACTTTAGACACACACAATGATCCTAATTACATATGAAGACATATGTATATAAATAATTAGTGATTAAAACACTAATTATACAAGTATAAGCATTTTAATGCGAGGAAAACACTTTTGGTCAAGTGCTAGGAGGCAAATGGGTTGCAACAAAGGAGTGCAATGCCTCTAATGGGAGTTTATGGTCAAATGACCATATGTTTTTGAGTTTACGGCCCAAGGGAGTAAACTCCTGGCCATAAACTCTCAACAAAGTCCCTAAATGAAGCCTAACAATTATACAACTCATGTGGTGAATTGCTTCAAGGCTTAAACAAGTGTTTGGGCTTCCTATTAACTCCTTTGAGGAGTTCATGGCCCTGGGACCATATCCCATGGATATTACGGCCATAATCTCACTTGGGGGAAGGTTTATGGTGATTTCAAGTCTCTAACACTTCAACGTTATGATCTATGTTGGGTTCTAGGCATAAGGAAGGAGTTAGGGTGTCATTTGACCCCTTTATAGGGGTTTACGGCCCAAGAACTTGTCTTGCTCGTAAACTCCTTAATACTTGTGATTCCTTATGTTTTTTAGGCTTTAAACACTTTAGGGTATATGTCTAAATTCAAGCCTAAGCTTTAGGAAGTGTTTGTGGCATCAAAACACCCCTAACTTGTGTTTTCGGCCCAAGTACCATAACTTGTTGTCGCGCGTCGTGAACGGAATAGGAGAACCACCGAAGACCATTGGAACCATGCCCGCCAACATCATCTTAGGCCGTCGGGACCATTGCGGTGGCAATGACGCTGTGAACGGGTCCGCTCGATTGCGCCGCTGCCACCCTCCGTGTTATTCTCTCTCTCTCTCTCTCTCTCTCTCTCTCTCTCTCTCTCTCTCTCTCTCTCTCTCTCTTCTCTGTTCCTTTGTGGTTGTGGGTGTCGATTTGAAGCAACCATCTATGATGGGGAAGGTTTTGCCACCAAGGGTCGTCGTTGCTGCTATCGTTGCATGCCACCATCGCCGTTTGTGTCACCAGATGTGGACGTTGGGCTCGTCTTCTGTCAAGAAGAGCACGTGTGTGCGTTTGGGTGGCCGGTGTGGGTGGTTGTGAGTTTGGAAACCAAAAGAGACCACTGCCACCACCTTATGGTGGTGGCTACCATCGTGAATCAACTGCTATCACTGTCAAATGCCACTAGGAGGGTGGCTGAATCCAAGTGCAAGGAAGTAATGTATGGGTTTTTGTTTATATTGTAGTGTGTGTTGTGTGTGTAGTTTATTTGGCTGCAAAACCAAGAACCGCCACCGCCTCCACCGTGAGGTGGTGGCTGCCACCATGTGTGTGTTTCTGTAGTTAGTGTGTGTATATTCTTAGTTAAGGAATTGTAACATGTAATCGGAATAATAATGGAAAAACTTGAACCACCACCGTGAGGTGGTGGCTGCCGCTACCGGTCGCCGTGTCGCGTGGCGGTGTGCTTTGCATTGTGGTATTGATTCGTTGGGATGCTTGAAACCTGAATGGGCTTAATGAAACTTTAGTGGGCTTAATGGGGCCCAATAAAGCCCTAATTGACCTAAAATCTCAACCAATTGATTAATGGGCCAAGATTGGGTAGGAAACCTTAATTAGGGTTTGGAAAACCCTAATGGCATAAAACCCTAATTTTGAGAATTTATCGGGACACACACGAGACTATTTAATAACTTGAAATATTAAATAATAATCATTGGCAAACTAACTTACAAATAATGGACTTAATGGATTAAGTCCTTAATGGGTTAAGTCCTTATGGGGTTAAGTAAGAAACACTTAACCCTAATCATCATTTCATGTGAAAGCCCTAATCTCACCCGAGCCTTGAATTGGGCCTTTCTATTGGATTTTGGTGATTGGCTATTAATGGGTTTCCTAAGAATAAGTAAATGGACTAAAAAATTGTATGGGTTTTAGGATAAGGCTCATGAGGACTTAGGCCCAATTTGGAAAATTGGGCCATAGATGGGCCATAATTGGACCTTTATGATTATGTGATATTGGGCCATAGGAATTGGACTGGAATAATTGGATGGGCCTTAAGGAAAGACCATTTAAAGGTCTGGGCCTAATTTGGAAAATTAGGCCATATATTGGGCTTTGGCCCTTACTTGACTTTTTGGGTCTTTGGAGTGTGAGATGGACCTTGGACTTGGAACCAATTATTAATTGGGTATTGTTTGATGTTGACAGTTCGGAAAGGTGTCAACCAGCAGCTGGAGTTTTATCTGTGGGACTTCAGCAGTGCTAGGTGAGTTATCCTCACTATATCAACAGGGTCTACGGCACCAAGGCCGACCTTTTATGGTTTACATCCTGGTTTAGGATGGTTGTTATGTTATTGATATGCTAGATACATCCTGGTTTAGGGTGGTTGCTATGTTATTGATATGCTAGATACATCCTTGTTTAGGATGGTTGCTATGTTATTGATATGCTAGATTCATCCTGGTTTAGGATGGTTGCTATGTTATTGATATGCTAGATTCATCCCGGTTTAGGATGGTTTCTATGTTATTGATATGCTAGATTTCATCCTGGTTTAGGATGGTTGCTATGTTATATTTCGTTTAGATCGGTATCCTAACTATAGGATGTTGTTATGCTATTTGATTTGTTAGATCGGTTTGATTATTATGAATGCTAGCGTATGATATTTATGTGCACATGTTTGTTTGATTGGGGGTTGGGTTGAGGCGTTCCTATTGTGTGTTGTAGGCTAACATACCCAGGGTTGTCCAGATAGACTACAGACCCAGGAGGGTATGTCAATCAGACCGAAGGCCCAGCGAGCGGTCTGGACAGGCTGTAGGCCCTGCGAAGCGGTCCAGACACGCCGAAGGCTCGGGAGCGGTCCAGATAGGTTGTAGGCCTTGGTGAGGGCGGTCCAGTCAGGCTGAAGGCTCACTATGCATGTTGTTATGTTAGATCATATGACGAGCGGTCCAGATAGGCTGAAGGCCCCGAAGAGGGCGGGCCAGATGTTCCGTAGGCTCGGACAGCGGTCCAGATAGAATGAGAACCGAGATTCGGTCCAGTCAGATTGATGGCTCATTATGCATGTTGTTTGCTTATATGTTATATGATATTATTATGATTGTATGGTGTTGGTATTTTGGGGGTAACTCACTAAGCCTTCAAGCTTACATTTATCGATTATTATTTCAGGTATTCTGATGACCATGGGAAGACGAAGGCGTGATCGTACACCTCCTTACATTTTCATGATTGAATCTGGGGATACTTTGATGTTTAAATTATTTTGAAAGTAAACTGTAATAACTTAATGGTTTTAAATGTTTTAAAAAGTTTTAAATTTGCTTGAATTTTTGGGTGTTACAGCCAGCAGTTGGTGCGGATCAGAACCCCAAGTGGGGGAGAGCGGTTGATTCAGGGCGAGAGGCCACAGCGAGGATCAACCTTATGCTCAGCGAAGAGGGCTAGGCGCTGCCTCAATCTATGTTGCACAGGATATGTTGCCTATGTTATGAATATCCGGGATGTGAGCAAGGCGACAGTGGGTGATGTGCCAATAGTACGAGAGTTCGCAGATGTATTCCCGAATGAGTTGTCTGGGATACCTCCGGAGAGACAGGTAGAGTTTAGTATCGACCTACTCCCTGGTGCGGCTCTGATAGCCAAGGCACCGTATCAGTTGGTTCCGCCTAAGATGCAGGAGTTGTCTATAGAGCCGTAGGAGCTGTTAGACAAGGGATTCATTAGACCGAGCAGTTCACCCTGGGGAGCCCCGATTTTATTTGTGAAGAAGAAGGACGGGTCGTATTGGATGTGTATAGATTATCGGGAGCTGAATAAGGTAACGGTGAAACTCAATCGGGTGCGACCTAAAGCTTCGTTTAAGGCCGGTATCGGGTAGAATTCCACCGTGTCCAAGTTTTAGGAGCTATATAAACGTGTTTAACCTATCATTTGAAGCTTTTTCCTTCTCTCTCTACTCTCTCTCTAACCTCTCTCCTAAATCCAAAGATTAAGGGTCCAAAACTCAATTTTAAGGCCTCAAATCCTTAAGGTACCTTCCTAGCCTTAATCTATAGCATATTTGGCTTCCAAATTTGACATTTAATCATGAAATTGGACATCATATGTGAGTTTACGGCCCAGGAGGCTGCCTAGGCCGTAAACACCATTTTGAAGGGTTTTTAGCCCTTAAACTCCTTCCTAAGCTCATTTGGACTTTAGATATGGCTAAGGGACTTCAAGATATGGACTTAGAACATTTAAAACTTTGATTTTGAGTCATTTGAATGAGTTTACGGCCAAGGCATAAGCTTGGGCCGTAAACTCATATAAATGGGGTTTTCCATGCCCTTAAACCCTTCCAAATCACTAGTATGGCTTAGATATGAATTATAGAACCTTGGTTTTAGCATTTGGACACTTGAAACATGATTTTTGAGGGACTTATGTGAGTTTACGGCCAAGGCATGTGCTTGGGCCATAAACTCCTCAAAACTTGGCATAAATTCAATTCTAAGGTGTTAGAAAGCCATCCAATACCACCAAAAGCCTTGGAATAAATCAAAGGACCAACCAAAAATAGTTTGAGGGCCTTAAACACATTAATTGAGGGATTTCTATGAGTTTACGGCCAATACTTGTTCATAGGCCGTAAACTCCTTGATTTTTGGTGTTAGAATGCAAACTAAACACCCCTAAGGCCCTTAGATGAATTTTAGAAGTCCTTCCATGCAAGTTTTAGACTTGCATGGAAAAATAGGAGTTTACGGCCATGGAGCCATGCTAGGCCGTAAACTCCCATAAGTGGGTCTATTTTATGTTTTAAAATCCTTTCAAGTCCTTAAACCAAGTCTAGAAATTATTCCCTAAGTGTATGAAGTCATTTAGCACCTTAAACCACACCCACCATGAGTTTACGGCCGTAAACTCATGGGGAATGGGTGTTTTAGACCAAAACTCTTCTATTAGTTTACTCATGGGGAGTAAACTCAAGTCCCAAGTCCCTAGTGTCATTTCACGTCCTTAAACGCCACCCGGGTCCCTCCAAACACTTGTATCGGAGTGTTTTCGCGACTTGAAGCAAGTGTCCCTATCATATGAATAAACTAAGTCCTAATTAGATACAAATGTGTATCTTTACATTATAATTAGGAACCTCGTGTATTTACCAGCCCCGGATCAACTCTTAGCATCCAAATCGTCACATTTCTCGTCCGGTGAGTTCATACCCCTACGCCTTTTTCACTGTTTTTAACTGTTTTCAGGGGGGAATACAAGCAAACCATAACTGTTTTCAAACCATAACATTTATGTGTTTCAAATAATATCTGGCAAACTTATAAACTTTTTTACTCCTTATGTATTATGTTGAGCATAAGGAATGATTTATCGATTACAACTAAATGGATTTTAGTTAAGAAAATAATCAAACTAATCAAATTATTATGGGAATAATTTGGGGTTCTATGTTTCTCTTTATATCATGTACCGATATCTGTATTAAGTTATTAGATAAACTAAGTCTGATTCAGTTTATCTCCGTATCATTGAATGTTTTGCCAAATAATTTCATAGTATGTAACCATTTTCACTGTATCATGTCTTGAAATCTTTGTATGTTCGATATCGTATGAGAATTCTGTGAATAGTTTAATACTAGCTTGTGAGATAGTCACTACCCTTTATGGATGATCAAGTAAATCCTCTCCGGAAGTGTAACCAGAGTCTCCTGCAGGGAGAGCGAGGAATTTGTGAATAGATCTATTCGGGACTGACAATCCCACACCTTAACTGCTAGCTACAGTTAGGCGGGCACGCCTGGGGTGACAAATTCTGTCTATCATTCGACGTCTGACTAACGTCAAGGAGGTCTCGTTGTCATATCAGCATGGTTACCCGACTCACAATACGTGTTAATATAAACTTATTCACAGCTAGGATTTGTTTAGAATCTATATCTTGTTCGGGATGATAATCCCATGGTTTTGTATCTATATCTCGTTCGGGATGGTAATCCCATGGTTTTATGTCTATATCTTATTCGGGATGATAATCCCATGATCTTGTGTCTATATCTCGTTCGGGATGGTAATCCCATGGTTTTGAAGCTAAATCTTATACGGGATGATAATCCCATGATTTTATCAATCTATCATATATCTAGTTTCGGGATAGTGATCCTATGGTTTATTAAGCTATCTTATATCTATTTTAGGGATAGTGATCCCATGGTCTTTATCGAATTATCTATAAACTGGTTCGGGATGTTAGTCCCAAGGTTTTCAAAATACTTTCTATATACAGTTCGTCTAAATTATAGTTTTGTATATTAAACTATACTATGTGTTATTTAATCAATCTTACATTTAGGAAAATATGGGATTTTCCTGGAGTTAACTTATAACTTGTAACAGAACTGTAACGAAAGATAACTTAACTACTTTACATAAGAAAATATGGGATTTTCTTGGATATCAAACCTTTTCAGAAAACTAAAGGAAACCGAAACATTTTCACAAAACAAAACCGCTTATGAACTCACCAACTTTATGCTGATTTTCAAACTGCTTGTATTCTCAGGTCCAAGTTAGACAGGTACCCGGCGATATCTTTTGGTGAAGACGGAGTGCTCTGAAGACTCGTCTCTTTTGTTCATATGATATATGTATAACTTTTGTACAATTTACTTTTGAACCAAATGTAAACTTTCATATATATGTAATGTAATGGTTGTTTACTGTGATTACTATGTACATTGGATTTGATACTCAACGTGGAGTCAACACCGGAAACGTTTCCGCCTTTGGTTTTCGGGGTGTGACAGATTGGTATCAGAGCCCTTGTCTATAGTGAACAGAGTATACCAAACCTTACATGGTATAAAACTATAAACATTAAGGGGCCTAAGTGCTCTGAACTAAAAGTATCCTACAAAATATAAGTATTTTCAAAAGTATTTACGTATGCTGAGCCGTCGAAATCCGTAACTATAAGTAGAAAAAAACTTAAGTAAATGGGTGTTGTACGCTGCGGTTAAACCTGGGCAGTTATGTAGTCGTGTCTAGGGTCAATATAGCCTGGCCAACTATATTCATTCGAGACACGGCCAACATGTGCTTGGGAGTGACTGTGGCATGCGGCATACCTAAAACTTACCTAATACCCCCAAACAACAAATCGTCGCTGCAGCGAACCATGAAATACTATGGGAGTATTTCTCGAGCCGATCTTTTGTAGAAATTCCTATATACGCGTTATTCCTCGATTATTCCTCTAGCGATAAAATGTTCTATCTTGATAACTCCTTTCTGCTTTATCGCTTAGTATGATGCTATATTTGCCTTGATGAGATATCTCCTGTCCCATATCTCTTGATTCAATTCAGAGGACTTATGATCCTCTCTTTCCTGATCTTTTTAGATCAAGATGCCTCCAAGAAAGAGACTCAGCTCAAGGAACAACGACAATCCTCCTCCGCCACCACCTCCTATTCAGATTGATTTGGAAACACTTCAGGCAACCATTTCCGCTACCATATCAACTCTCTTACCTCAACTGAACTCTAGGGGTTCGGGAGGTGAAACCCAAAACCCAGATGATAGCCAGGGACACCAAAAAGGGGGTTCCTATAAAGACTTCATGAACGCAAAACCGACATTCTTCGATGGCACAGGGGGTGTCATTGCCTTAACCCGATGGTTCGAGAGAATCGAATCAATCTTTGAAATATGTGGTTGTTCGGAGTCTGATAGAGTCAAGTTTGCCGCCTGTACCTTCCTAGACAAAGCCCTGACTTGGTGGAATGGCCGAGTCAAATCTTTAACTTTACCTGTAGCCAATGCTATGGGTTAGGAAGCTATGAAGGAGCTTCTTCTCGCAGAGTATCGCCCTCGGGGCGAACTTCAGAAACTAGAACACGAACTTTGGAACCTTAAGATGAAGGGTTCCGACATAGCTGCTTATACCTCAAGATTCGATGATTTGGCATTACTTTGTCCGGGAATGGTTACCCCGGAAAGTAAAAAGATAGAGAGGTTCATCTGGGGGTTGACCCAGCCAACAAAAGGGAATGTCTTGGCTGCGAAGCCAGACACTTATGACAGTGCCAAATGTCTTGCAAAAATCCTGATAGATCACGAAGACAACTCTGATGAGGAAGCTACTACCCCCGAGCCAGTCACTAGTGGAGGCGGAAGTAAAAAGAAATCATGGAACAAACGGAAGGCCCAGAGTACGCAAGGGTCTTCTAAGAAACAGCAAATGGTAGCAGTCCATGCTGCTACTGCCCCTGTTGCTGTTTCAGCTGTCGGTTCCACAGCCCAAACTCCCGCCAGTGGATACACTGGTACCCTTCCTTGGTGTAGTAAGTGTAACTACCACCACCGCATTCCTGGTCCATGTCGCGAAAGGATTTGCGACAATTATGGCAATAAGGGCCATTTTGTGCGAACCTGCAGAAAACCAGCCAAGCCAACGAACCAATCATCCGGAACGGGAATCAGTCCGACCTGCTACAATTGTGGTGAAGCTGGGCACTTCAAAAGAAATTGTCCCAAGACAGCTATAACCACAAATCCCTCTGCTGCCACAGGTATATTTCTCTTTGATAATTCTTATACCTGCAACTCTTTTCGATTTTGGTACAAAAGGGAAACCTGTTATCTATCTATTCGAACAATTTCTAAACTCAATCCTTCGCATGTAATCGAAATGTATACCGTCGAGACGACTAACTAGTGAGATAGAGAACACTAACTTCGTACCTATAGATTGAATCCTCAGTCCGGAGGACTATTCTGTTCCATTCGATTTATAAAGGGGGAAACTTTCCATGAAAATACTTTGATGCCATGTTTAACCAGAATTGACCGAGTCTCATTCATGTTGTTATCTTTACTTTCGAAAGGGTCGCTCGTCTAGATTTCTTTCTCGACCCGGTTATCGTAATCTTCGGCATCAAACTTCCGTATCATTCTATGCCTTAGAACTCAAAAGTTTTCCCAATGAGAATTACCACGCATCCCTCGTTTCTGTGATTATTGAGAAACGGGAAGTTAGCAGCCTTTCCCTCTAAATGTCTACCCCTAAGGATTCCCGGGAGTTTCTTTCGAGCGTCCAGTTTAGTCTCACATCAGACCTTTCGAGATCTTCGTAGAGATCGATTCTGCAATCATCATGTTTCGGATGCCCTTAGAGCTTGGTAATATCTATCTAGACCATCACGTCTCGAATCCTTAGAACCGTCTGCCCAACGAAACCCTAGTGATTCTTTGAGGAAACCGAAGTCGTCCAGGGTTGGAACTTCCATGAGAAAACAGATTGATATCGTAGATTAAGAGAGAGTCAAAGTACAAAACCAAGGCATGTCCCGATAATGAGAATTCGTTAGAACGCCCAGTTGAGACCTGATTCCACTTGAGAAAGTGAAGATCCGAAGCAACAAATCCATTCGTATCTCATTCCCATCCATGATCAGTATCTTATTCTTTGAATTTCGGGACGAAATTCCCTCTAACGGGGGGATAATGTAACAACCCGAAGTTGTTCATCGCCGAAAACCCATTCTAACCGTATAACTCGTCGGAGATCGAAATGTCCCGATATTGTTTTTGGGCTTAGTTAACTAAAATTATATGTTTATTATCATTCAATGAGGGTCCAAATCATTTAGGAACTCATGAATTTAGCCCAAAACATTTATTTCATAAGTTTTAGAAATATCCTCGTCGGATGACGGAAACTCAATCGGGTGCGACCTAAAGCTTCGTTTAAGGCCGGTATCGGGTAGAATTCCACCGTGTCCAAGTTTTAGGAGCTATATAAACGTGTTTAACCTATCATTTGAAGCTTTTTCCTTCTCTCTCTACTCTCTCTCTAACCTCTCTCCTAAATCCAAAGATTAAGGGTCCAAAACTCAATTTTAAGGCCTCAAATCCTTAAGGTACCTTCCTAGCCTTAATCTATAGCATATTTGGCTTCCAAATTTGACATTTAATCTTGAAATTGGACATCATATGTGAGTTTACAGCCCAAGAGGCTGCCTAGGCCGTAAACACCATTTTGAAGGGTTTTTAGCCCTTAAACTCCTTCCTAAGCTCATTTGGACTTTAGATATGGCTAAGGGACTTCAAGATATGGACTTAGAACATTTAAAACTTTGATTTTGAGTCATTTGAAGGAGTTTACGGCCAAGGCATAACCTTGGGCCGTAAACTCATGTAAATGGGGTTTTTCATGCCCTTAAACCCTTCCAAATCACTAGTATGGCTTAGATATGAATTATAGAACCTTGGTTTTAGCATTTGGACACTTGAAACATGATTTTTGAGGGACTTATGTGAGTTTACGGCCAAGGCATGTGCTTGGGCTGTAAACTCCTCAAAACTTGGCATAAATTCAATTCTAAGGTGTTAGAAAGCCATCCAACACCACCAAAAGCCTTGGAATAAATCAAAGGACCAACCAAAAATAGTTTGAGGGCCTTAAACACATTAATTGAGGGATTTCTATGATTTTACGGCCAAGACTTGTTCATAGGCCGTAAACTCCTTGATTTTTGGTGTTAGAATGCAAACTAAACACCCCTAAGGCCCTTAGATGAATTTTAGAAGTCCTTCCATGCAAGTTTTAGACCTTGAAACATCTTGTAGCACCCTATAGATGAGTTTATGGCCATGAGGGGGTATCATGGGCCGTAAACTCCATAAACTCCTCAAATGTCCCTTGCAAACTCATAATAGGCCTTGAAATAATTCTATTAATCACATGTGATTTGTTCTAGCTCCATTTAACATCATTTTCTTGGAAAAATAGGAGTTTACGGCCATGGAGCCATGCTAGGCCGTAAACTCCCATAAGTGGGTCTATTTTATGTTTTAAAATCCTTTCAAGTCCTTAAACCAAGTCTAGAAATTATTCCCTAAGTGTATGAAGTCATTTAGCACCTTAAACCACACCCACCATGAGTTTACGGCCATAAACTCATGGGGAATGGGTGTTTTAGACCAAAACTCTTCTATTAGTTTACTCATGGGGAGTAAACTCAAGTCCCAAGTCCCTAGTGTCATTTCACGTCCTTAAACGCCACCCGGGTCCCTCCAAACACTTGTATCGGAGTGTTTTCGCGACTTGAAGCAAGTGTCCCTATCATATGAATAAACTAAGTCCTAATTAGATACAAATGTGTATCTTTACATTATAATTAGGAACCTCGTGTATTTACCAGCCCCGGATCAACTCTTAGCATCCAAATCGTCACATTTCTCGTCCGGTGAGTTCATACCCCTACGCCTTTTTCACTGTTTTTAACTATTTTCAGGGGGGAATACAAGCAAACCATAACTGTTTTCAAACCATAACATTTATGTGTTTCAAATAATATCTGGCAAACTTATAAACTTTTTTACTCCTTATGTATTATGTTGAGCATAAGGAATGATTTATCGATTACAACTAAATGGATTTTAGTTAAGAAAATAATCAAACTAATCAAATTATTATGGGAATAATTTGGGGTTCTATGTTTCTCTTTATATCATGTACCGATATCTGTATTAAGTTATTAGATAAACTAAGTCTGATTCAGTTTATCTCCGTATCATTGAATGTTTTGCCAAATAATTTCATAGTATGTAACCATTTTCACTGTATCATGTCTTGAAATCTTTGTATGTTCGATATCGTATGAGAATTCTGTGAATAGTTTAATACTAGCTTGTGAGATAGTCACTACCCTTTATGGATGATCAAGTAAATCCTCTCCGGAAGTGTAACCAGAGTCTCCTGCAGGGAGAGCGAGGAATTTGTGAATAGATCTATTCGGGACTGACAATCCCACACCTTAACTGCTAGCTACAGTTAGGCGGGCACGCCTGGGGTGACAAATTCTGTCTATCATTCGACGTCTGACTAACGTCAAGGAGGTCTCGTTGTCATATCAGCATGGTTACCCGACTCACAATACGTGTTAATATAAACTTATTCACAGCTAGGATTTGTTTAGAATCTATATCTTGTTCGGGATGATAATCCCATGGTTTTGTATCTATATCTCGTTCGGGATGGTAATCCCATGGTTTTATGTCTATATCTTATTCGGGATGATAATCCCATGATCTTGTGTCTATATCTCGTTCGGGATGGTAATCCCATGGTTTTGAAGCTAAATCTTATACGGGATGATAATCCCATGATTTTATCAATCTATCATATATCTAGTTTCGGGATAGTGATCCTATGGTTTATTAAGCTATCTTATATCTATTTTAGGGATAGTGATCCCATGGTCTTTATCGAATTATCTATAAACTGGTTCGGGATGTTAGTCCCAAGGTTTTCAAAATACTTTCTATATACAGTTCGTCTAAATTATAGTTTTGTATATTAAACTATACTATGTGTTATTTAATCAATCTTACATTTAGGAAAATATGGGATTTTCCTGGAGTTAACTTATAACTTGTAACAGAACTGTAACGAAAGATAACTTAACTACTTTACATAAGAAAATATGGGATTTTCTTGGATATCAAACCTTTTCAGAAAACTAAAGGAAACCGAAACATTTTCACAAAACAAAACCGCTTATGAACTCACCAGCTTTATGCTGATTTTCAAACTGCTTGTATTCTCAGGTCCAAGTTAGACAGGTACCTGGCGATATCTTTTGGTGAAGACGGAGTGCTCTAAAGACTCGTCTCTTTTGTTCATATGATATATGTATAACTTTTGTACAATTTACTTTTGAACCAAATGTAAACTTTCATATATATGTAATGTAATGGTTGTTTACTGTGATTACTATGTACATTGGATTTGATACTCAATGTGGAGTCAACCCCGGAAACGTTTCCGCCTTTGGTTTTCGGGGTGTGACAGGATGACAGTTGTGACTCTGCTGTTGGAGCGGATTCGGGAGGCCCAGCAGGAGGCCATGAAGGAGGAACACCGAAAGAGCGAGCGTATTGTGGGTCAGGTTTCCTCCTTCGACTGTGACAGTCGTGGATTGTTGACTCTTCACCGTAGGGTGTGGTTCCCATATCATGGAGGCGTGCACCAGGTATTGATGGAGGAGGCGCACAAATACAGGTTTTCTATCTATCCTGGGGCAACGAAGATGTACAGCGATCTTCGTCTTAACTATTGGTGGCCCTGTATGAAGAAGGATGTAGCTTGGTTTGTGGAGAGATGTATAACCTGTAGGAAGGTCAAGGTTGAGCATCAGAGGCCTCACAGCAAGGTACAACCGTTGGATATTCCGCTGTGGAAATGGGAGGATATTACTATGGACTTCATCACAAAGCTTCCCAGGATCGTGCGGGGAGCGGATTCGATTTGGGTCATCATTGATCGATTGACCAAGAGCACCCATTTTATCCCGATTCAGGAGAGCATTTCGGCCGAAAAGTTGGCCGACATCTATATCAGGGAGGTAGTGGCGCGGCATGGGGTTCCAGTTTCAGTGATTTCCGACTAGGATGTACGGTTTACTTCTAGGTTCTGGAAGAAGTTTCATGAAGAGCTGGGTACTTGCCTTCACTTTAGCACCGCCTTTCACCCGCAGATGGATGGTAAGAGCAAGTGGACCATCCAGACTCTGGAGGATATGTTGCGGGTGTGTGTTTTAGACTTCGGAGGTAGTTGGGATACTTACCTTCCTCTGGTGGAGTTCTCCTATAATAACAACTATCATGCGAGTATCGACCGTCCTCCTTTCGAGATGTTGTTGGGAGGAAGTGTAGGACCCCGATATGTTGTGTGAGGTGAGTCAGAGGGTCATGGGGAGTACCGAAGTGATACTCAAGACTACAGAGAGGATCCAGTAGGTTCGGAGCAGACTTCATACTGCTTAGAGTCGCCAGAAAAGTTATGCCGACAAGCGTCGATCGGACATGGAGTTCCGAGTCGGGGATATGGTTCTCCTGAAAGTGTCGCCTTGGAAGGGAGTCATTCGATTCAGGAAGCGGGGAAAGCTAGGCCCCATGTATATTGGACGCGTCAGGGTTGTAGCCTGGGTGGGCAAGGTAGCATATAGGCTGGATCTGCCAGCCAAACTTAGTCAGCTTCATAGCACTTTTCATGTCTCCCAGTTGCGGAAGTGTCTAGTGAACGATTCGACAGTGATACCATTAGAGGATATTCAGGTGGATAACAGCCTGAATTACATCGAGTGGCCAGTGGCAATCCTTCACAGGAAGTGGAAGGATCTGAGGAACAAGAGAGTGGAGCTGGTAAAGGTGCAGTGGCAGCACTACAAGGGCTCAGAATGGACATGGGAACCAGAGGACGAGATGACGGAGCATTACCCCAAGCTTTTTCAAGACCCGACAGCAGACTTCGAGGAAGAAGTCTAAAATAAGTGGGGGAGATTTGTAACACCTGATTTCTGGTATGCATTTAATTAAAGAAGCTTTATTTTTTTATGGGACTCGACGAGTTGGAGACCCAACTCGTCGAGTAGGATCATGACCCGCAGGGAGTTTAAGTGGCCTACTCGACGAGTCGAAAGACCGACTCGTCGAGTAGGTGTTGTTGAGTGAAACCCTAAATTAAGGGTTTGCACCCTATTTAAACATCTTATATCACCCCAACTCAGCCCCCATCATCCAGAGCCAACCCTAAATCGAAACCCTAGCCATTTATTGTGTGTTCTTGAGCCTTATGGTGTTATTTTGTGTGGTTGAAGCTTGGAGAGAAGAAAGAGGCTTGTGAGAACAAGGGGAAACAAGAAGATCTAGAGTTTTGAGCACATTTCCAGCTTTTTTGAGGTATAAAGCTGAAACCTTCGCTATTACTTGCTTAGATCTTTATTTTGGACCATTTTCTACATTTTTCTAAGCCTTAGTGAGGTGGTATTCGGGTTTGAGTGTGGAAGTGAGTTTTGTACTTCATATCTGGGGCCATTAGGAGTCTTTATTGCATAAAGATGCCAGCCTTGTTGCCATAAACACCCCATGCATCTTGTAGACCTTCTTTTATGGCTTTTTATGCCAAAGGCCCCATGCATGTACACCAAGCTTGAAGTTTTACTTGTAAAATGGATACTAGGAGGCTAGATCTATGGTTTTGATGTGTTAAGACCCATTCAAATCGACTGTATAGTAATGGTCAAGGATGGACTCGGCGAGTCATTCTTGGGACTCGGCGAGTCAGGGTGTAATGACCACCAAATCCTTTATGTTGTTGGGCCAGATGTTAGGATAGAAGGTCCCTCAGTTGTTTGGGATCATTAGGGACCTGGGAATCATAGGACTCGACGACTTGTTCTTGGGACTCGGCGAGTCCAAGGAAATCTCCTAAACCATGAAGTTGGACTCGACGGGTTGTTCATACAACTCGACGAGTCATAGACCAGACACATTCATATGTTGAAGATGAACTCGGCGAGTTCAAGGAAGAACTCGGCGAGTCGGTTGAAGATTGACTGAAGTGTTGTTGAAGGTGAACTCATCAAGCTCTTGCTAGCCTAGATGAGTGGGGACGGGTTTGTAGTATTCTCTAGACGAGGTGACTCGATGAGTTGGCGGACCAAGTCGGCGAGTCTGGTTAACCAAAGAGTTGACTTGACCAGAGTTTGACCTGGATTCGAGTTGACCCTTGTAGGGGTTGTGAGTACTAGTTGATAACTTAGAGGGGTTGTCATGTAGGGATTAAGGAGTCGAGGAGAGTCGACTTTCACACCGAGGATAGTGCAGACACTACACGGCTTGGAGGTGAGTTTCCTTCTAGTAGGGGTGGGTCTAAGGCCACAATGCCAACCCACCAGTAAGGGCGTTGAGTAGATGGTTGTCTTTGTGATAATCATCTAGGATTGATGTGCGATATGATTACTTTGCTTGATATGATCGTTGTATTTGATATGCTTGTCGTGCTTGATATGTATTAGTAGTAGTATGGGTGGAATAGTGCCCGGTTACCGGTTGAAAGATACTGAAGGGGAGGGTAGCTCCTGGTTACCGGTTGAAAGATACCGAAGGGGAGGGTAGTTCCCAGTTACCGGTTGAAAGATACCAAAGGGGAGGGTAGCTCCCATTTACTGGTTGAAAGATACCGAAGGGGAGCATAGCTCCCAGTTACCGGTTGGAAGATACCGAAGATTCTACATTATTTGGTATGGGTATGCTGGGGGAACACACTACTTTGTGCATACAGTTTCGTTTTGGTTTCAGGTACCTCTTCATCTAAGAGGAAGGAGTCAGCGACGTAGCAGAGCATCACACACACATATGGTTTCCGCATGGAGATTTCTGGAATTGTACTCTGATATTTATTAATTTTGAAGATATGGTTTTCGGACACGTTGTTATGGTTTTTATAAATTGATATGACATTGGAAATGTTTGGTAAACTATGTTATGAATCTCGTAATTAAAAATGGAAATTTTGGCCTCGAAATTTGGGATGTTACACTCGTCCTGAACGCGTTAGCCACAACCGCTAACTAACTCCTATTGACAATGGTGTCTATCCCCCCATGGAACAAAGGAGCTCCACAAGCACGGAATTCACGAAAAGAAATGATAGACATAATGTAACGGCCCGGATTCCCAGGTATTATTTATTCTTATAAATTTGGTGATTTGTGAGGAGACTCGGTGAGTTGGAGCTCAAACTCGCCGAGTATGATCGTGGTTTGGGCACGGGTTCGCGTCCGGACTCGGCGAGTCCAAAAGGTGGACTCGGCGAGTCCACGCTGTTTAATGAAACCCTAATTTCCAGGGTATGAGACCTGTTTAAAGGGGCTTATGGCCGTCATTTGCGGCCACCAACCCCAGAGAGAACCCTAAAGAGTCTTTAAGCGTTTTGTGAGAGAGAAGAGGAAGATCCTTGACTATTTGTGGGTGTTTTTGCATATAGAAGAGGATCAAGGCAAGAGGAGACCAAAGAGGGTGCTAATCCAGTGATTCTTGAGCTCAGAGACTTTATTTGAGGTAACCATTCGTTCCTTTCTCAGTCCTTGGTGTAAATCTTAGAGTTAGGGTTTCTTTGTGGAATGATCCATGAAGTAATTGGCCTCTTCTCGTGTTGGTGCTTTAGATCTGGACCCAAAGAGGTCCATAGACTCTTTTCCCTCAAGCTTTATGAGTGTTAATGGAGGCCATGAGCTTAGAATAGCATTCTAGAGACCATATCATCAAATAAGGCCTTTGAACCTTTGCATGAGCACCAAGATTGTAACTTTACGTGATGGGTGTGCTTGGAAGGACTGGATCTATGAGTTATTGGAACGGATCTGACCTCAGGAGTGAGTTTGAGTTTATGCATGGCATAGACTCGCCAAGTCCGAAGAACAGACTCGGCGAGTAGCATGAAGATTGTCCATAACCACTCAACGAGTGGTCTTGCCGAGTTAAGGGGTTGACTCAGTGAGTCAGGGAGAGTCAGAGAGGGTTGACGGGTAGACTGAGTCAAGCTGGAACTCGCCGAGTTGTTCTTGAGACTCGGCGAGTTGAGTCGTGGTGGCCCCGCGATTCATGCCAGGTGGAACTCATCGAGTTAGGGAAGTACTTGACGTGTTAAGAGAGGATCTTAGGGAGTCAGTGAACACGTATAGACTCGCCGAGTCGCTCTAGTGCACTCGCCGAGTCCGGTCAAAGTTAACCGTTGACCGTTGACCAGAGTTGACCAGTGTTGACTTGATAGGGGTAGTCAACCTTAGTTGTGAAAGTGTTAATTAGAGATATATTGTTTTATAGGGGGATTATAGCTCGGGGGATCGAGCGCGAGTGATTTCCGGGATTTGCGAGTTATCGAGATACGCGAGGTGAGTCTTCTCATTATACTTTACCTTGAGTAGGTAATCAGAGTTATGTGACAGAGTATTTGTATGCTATATATATGTTATGTGTTGTACTGCATTATTTCTATGTGATTTATATTGTGCATGTTTATAGAGTTGGAACCGGAAGGTTCACAGAGATTAGAACCAGAGGGTTCACAGAGTAGGGTCTACGGACCCACAGAGTTATAGCCTCGAGTGGATAATATGTGTTATGTGTGGTATTTTGGGGAACTCACTAAGCTTTGTGCTTACAGTGTTGGTGTTATTTGTTTCAGGTACTAGTGATGACCGTGGGAAGGCGCCGGCTTGATCAGTACACACAGACGGGATTTTTATTTTATGTGATCTTGGGATTCTTTATATGTCATGGAATGGAGTTTCAAACATTGATGTTTTTCTAAAAATTAAATGAATATGTTTTTATATTATGTGAAAAATTATTTTGAAATTTACGGTGTTACACATAACCTCAGCACGGAATGCTCCCAAATGTTCATCCAAGATCTCCAAAATCCCTTCACTGACCGAACCAAAGATCATAGGAATCTTCTTTAAAACACTGCAGGTAATCTCCGACGAGATGAATTCCTACATCTGCTTGCTAATCGGCTCAGTACCCTTACTTGAGTCGAAACCAGAACATAAACCTCCTTCCTAAAAGCTCATTGTTGAAATGAAATACAATCATGCAGAAGATCAAAACATACTCAAGAATCCTCTTCGCCAAGCTTCTTAGATTCTCCAAGACCTTCCTCGATTCAAATATGGATCATGTGCTTTCAGTAGTACAGGCCCAATACTACCTTCCACACCTATCCATACTTTCCTCAAGGATCATCCTGAATCCTCTAAGTCGCCTCCTCCACTGATGTACTAATTATTCGCTAAACAGCAACACAAAACCCACCAAAGCACCTCCTAGGCTCCCCCTAGGTTCTTGACCTCACCCTGCCATCAGCTGCTGAAGAACTTCTCATAATGCCAGTCATCCACCTCATGAATATCGACATGTTCACTTAGTAGCTGACTTCTATCATCCAAGAGTTCCCCAAAGCACAAAGCAAGTAGAATTCGTGCAGTAACACTCCATTCTATAGAACTATCATAGATCATTCACCTCACACACTACCACTGATACAAAAAATTCCCCCTTTACTGTCGGCTACCTTATGCATGCAAATTATACACAGAACATGATCAAATAGACTGTCGAATAATAGAGTCTACCCCAGAACCACAACCAGACAAGGAACAGGAAATAAAGCCAAATCAATTATTTTAGGGCTACAAGATCCTAACCGTATACAATTTTTAAAACATACACTTAGCAATTATTGATACCAATAGATATTCCAATTACAGCATACCATTCAACACTCCTAAGACTACTAAGCATCACACATATCAATCCAATCTATCATTAACTCATCAGCTCTAGCATATAAGTCTACCACCTGATACAATATACATACAAATGCCTCTCTCCTAGAATTCTATCATATAACAACTGAGCAGATCCTTGGCCCTAACTAGCATACGATTCACCGATTCATAAATCAAATCATAACGGATAACATGTATTGGTATTTCAGGAAAACTTACTTGAGCTCGACTGATTGCATGCACCACACCCTTCTCTTATTTCAGAAAATTATTTTCTTAAAAATACTTTTCTTTTGAAAACATTACCAAATCCTCAGTTTGAGTTCAGCCGCACTCGAAAGTATGTATGAATCCCTCAAACCAAGGCTCCGATATCAACTTGTAACGACACAAAATCATAGCACAAAAATTTTTGTTTTTAAATAGATAAATTACCAATACATATTGTCTACACAAAACCAGACTAACCAATATTTAACTAAACATCAATTAACCAGAGTAATTCAGAATATGTGAAATCATGTGGTATGTGCTCTGCAATCATCCCGAGCTCTTCCATTTGAAAACTGGAGTACAAGAAACATAAACTGAAAACCGTAATCACAAAGCTTAGTGAGTTTTCCCAAAATACCATACCACATACAATCATGGACTATCACACACATACATATAATTGTCATGGGCTCCCCCATGGTTTTCATCTATGATGTCGTGGGCTCCCCCCCCCCTCCCCATGGTCTTTACCTGGAATGCCATGGGCTTTCCCCTTATAGTCTGACATCCAATTTCCATGGGCTCCCCCTGAGGTCTTCCATGAAAGTATCATAGAGACAATTAACATACCACATAACACATAGTGGGTCGGCATTGGTGCCTTCAACCTAGGGATATAGTGAGAAGACTCACCTTTCACTGTAGAAACTCACTGAAAGAATCCTTAGCTTCTGCCCTGATGGCTTTCTGAACTATCAATACCAACAATACACCCAATTTTCATTTGGGCTCCAATCCATAACCATAACTCTATACCTAGGGTAAAAGGACCATTTCACCCCTAACTTAGCCTTGTCCAAATCCATGACCAAAACTACAATCTAAAAGGCCCAAAGGCCCACTAATCAACCAATGGAAAATTGGGCCCATACTCCTTACATGGTCCTGGCTTGAGGCCCAACCATTCTTTCTAGTCCAAACACTTTGCATCCAGATGGCCCACTAATAATTCAAGCCCAAAATACCAGAAATTGCTATATCCATCAAAGCCCACTAATGGTCAAATTTTCCAAATTGGATCCAACCCCATATGGGCCTTATACTAAGCCCATAATTCCCATAATTATAAGTCAGAGTCAACGGTCAAAGATGACCCGACTCACTGAGTTGCCCTTCAACTTGTCGAGTTTCTCCATTAATTGCATAGATCGGGAAAACTCGCACCAACTTGCCGAGGTCTCCTAATGAACTCACCGAGTTTGCCAGGAATCAAACAACTTAATGCATTAAGTCGTTTCCATCGACTCTATAAGCTTCCATTCTCAAATCTCCTCCCAAAGGATGACTAGAAGGGTAAAGTTTCCAACTTTACCCATAAAAACCACTACAATTGACCCAAACCCAAATCCTTGACTTAATAGAGTGATTCTTAACCCATTAAGCCCTTAAACTCTCAAAACATAATCCCAAAACATAGATCTGGCTTCCCAAGGCAGGATTATCATGAAATTTTCCAAGGCTGGATTATCACGTAAAGTTTCTCAAGGTTGGATTATCACGTAAAGTTTCCCTTAACCAACTCGACGAGTTGGTCCTTAAAAATGTGTGCCGAAAAAGCTTCCAACACGTCGAGTTTATGCCATAAAATCGATGAGTTGTCCCCTTAAAAGGGAATTTATTTCCATAATTGACCTTCTAGATTCCGGATGTGACAGATTCCCATTTGGAAATGGGAAGACATCACTATGGATTTTATCATGAAGCTTCCCTGGACCGCACACGGAGTAGATTCTATTTAGGTCATAGTGGATCGACTTACCAAGAGTGTGCATTTCATTCTGATTTAGGAGAGTATCTCTGCATAGAAGTTAGCCAATATTTATGTTCGGGAGGTGGTGTTACGTCATAGGGTGCTAGTATCAGTGGTTTTCGACGAGGATGTTCGCTTTACTTCTATATTTTGGAAGTAGTTTCATGACAAGATGGGTACTTGTCTCCGTTTCAATATGCCATTTCATCTGCAGACTGATGCTAGAGTGAGCAGAGTCTTTAGACTCTTAAAGACATGCTGTGAGCGTGCGTGTTGGATTTCGGTGGGAGTTAGGATATGTATCTTCCGTAGGCAAAATTTTTGTATAACAACAGTTATCACACCGTCATCGATCAACCTTCTTTTGAGATGCTCTACGGGAGGAAGTGCATGAACCTAATTTTTTGGGGCGAGGTCGGTCAGCGAGTCATGGGGAGTACCGAGGTGGTGCTCAAGACCACTGAGTTGATTCAGCAGGTTCAGAGCAGGCTTGAAACAACTCAAAGTCAGCAGAAGAGCTATGTCAACAGGCGCCGATCAGACTTGGTGTTCCAGGTGGGAGATATGGTTCTCCTAAAGGTGTCACCTTGGAAAGGTGTCATCCGGTTCAGGAAGCGGGGCAAGCGGGGCACCAGGTATATTGGTCCCTTCAGGGTTTTGGCTCGGGTGGACCGGGTAGCATATCGTCTTGATCTTCCAGCTGAGCTCATTCAGATTCATATCACTTTTCATGTCTCTCAGCTGTGGAAGTGTTTAGGGGATGACTCCGTAGTTGTACCTTTGGAGGATAGTCAGGTGGATGACAGCCTAAATTACATTGAGAGATCGGTGCCAATTTTAGATCAGAAAACAAAGACCTTGAGGAACAAGGTTGTGGAGCTGGTAAAGGTGCAGTGGTTGCACCGCAAGGGATCTAAGTGGATGTGGGAGCCTAAGGATGAGATGAGGGAGCATTATCCCGAGTTATTCAAGATAGCAGACTTCAAGTACGAAGTCTGATCCAAGTGGGGGAGAATTGTAATGCCCGATGGTTCCAAGGTATTATTTATTTATTTCTTCATTTATCTAAGTGTTTAATTATGTAAGTTGTGTCGCCTTAGTGGGATTAGGCCTTATTTGAGTGGGCTTGTTGAGGTCGTACGCTGGGTGTAAGCCTGCTGTATGTTGGGTGTAATGGTCCATTAAGGATCGTAGAGGCATTTCACATATGCTTAGCGTACGAAGAGGTATGCATGGTGTACGTGGTCAAGACCAAAAACCCTAATTTTTAGGGTTCCAGCCCTATAAAATATCATTAACTCCCATGGGTTATCCCCTTATCAGCCTCTCTTGTCTAGAAACCATAAAATAAACCCCATTTATCATCTTGGTGTGTTCTTGACCTTGTGGAGTGCATTCTTGGTAGTTTGGTGCCTTGGAAAGTAGAAGAAGAATTTGGTGAAGGAGAGTTGTTCGAGTTGAGCTTATAAGATCCCGATTATCTTCATCATTTGGCACTCATTTGTGGTATAAAGCTCAGAAATTGCCTTGTTAATGCTTAGGTCTTCTTTGTTTGAGTTTTTGGATCTTTTTGGTCTAATAGATAAGATCTTGTGAGTTATTGTCATTTCTGTATATTAGAGTTGCTACTCTTGGTGTTCATTTGGTCCTTGGGTCATAAAGTTGCAATCTTTGAGGCTTTAATTCATCCATGCTGAGTGTGGGTTCATTTTATGGAAGTAGTGTTTGATATTTCGAGATTTGATTCATTTAGGGCATGCAAAGCCTCCAAGTTTACGACTTTATGGTTTAAGACACTTCATATGACTCAAATCTGTGATTGGAACCCTAGGTCTTAAGGATTTAACTGCCTTTTGGGTTTATGGCTTAATGGGTGCGTACGCTGAGCGTACAAGCCAGTACGCACAACATACATGCCATGCAGCATGTACGCATAGCATACGGTTGAGTACGCCCAACGTACTCAATGGATTTAGGCTTTGCGTCTTTTGGGCCTCAAATGGGCTACTTTCTTGGACTTTGTGTATTGGGCCTTAGTGGGCCATCTAGAATCGAATTTTTGGGCTAGGGAAGCTTTATTGGGCCTTAGGCTAAGGCCCATGTGAAATGATTGCGCCTAATTGGAAATTAGGCCATATGCTGGGCCTTGATGGATTGTTTAACTTTTGAGCAATTGGATTGTGATTTAGGGTTTCATTCTTGGACCAAGTTATGCTAGGGAGGTAAAATAGTCTTTTTACCCCACGCAAGGATTTTTGGTTAATGATGTAGATCCCAAATGTTAATTAGTTGTTTTTAACAACCAATAGCTCGGGGAGCTATAGGACTAGCAGCCAGGGATCATTCGTTTCATTCAGCTTTTCGAGGTGAGTTTTCCTCACCGATTTTAGCAGGTCTAAGGCACCAGGGTCGACCCTTGATGATTATGTTGTTATGCTTATTGTCTGTATGATACATGTATGTATTTGTACATGTTTGCTCATTTGGGCGGGGCCCGTATTGCAAGCGTGGGTGGGCATGTATCTCTTTTGGTGGGGCCCATAATGTGAGTATGGGTGGGGTCCGTATCTCTTTGGGCGGGGCATGTTATGTGATATGTTTGGTATGTGGTATCTTGGGGAACTCACTAAGCTTTGTGCTTACGGATTTTAGTTTGTGTTTCAAGTACTTCCCGTTCCAAGAGGAATGGCTCGAGTTGACTGCACCGCACACACCATGGGGATTCTGCATTTGATATTTACTGTGATTTTGATAACACATGGTACATTGATTTTGCTGAGTTGTATGGATGATATTAAAAAAATACTATTTGATCTATTATAAAAAAAAAAAAAAAAGTAAAAACACAATTTTTTGGACCATATTTTTAGATGTTACAATTAAGGTTGAGTTTGATCCATATAGAAGCTTATTTAGTGCTTAATAAATCCTCCTTTAATTATTTATATTTAGAGTTTGAATAAGTTATAAAATCACCAGTTTAGATTTATAATTTTACAATTTCAAAATTTTTTGTTAGTAACATTTTAAAAAATACCGATTTTTATTTTAAAGTTATAACTTGTTATATCTTATGTTCTCATTTTGTAAATTGAAAACCAAACTCCATGTGATGTTTATTTTTTCCAAAAAAATAGTTTGGCTTTGTGAAAAGCTAAATTATCAAGTATACAAATATTTACTTGAAAAATAAACAACACAAACATCCATTTAACATAAACAAGTCTTTATCTAGTTAACATTTTTGCGAGCCAACAGAAAAGTGTTAAGTCATTCATATGGGACAAAAGGACCAAATATTACTACGTGTTATTTATGTGATCTTCAAGCTCCCACTTGCAATGTCAACCAACTTTTTTTGCAATTTTATAAAGATATTATAAAAGTTATAAAATTTTATAAAATATTCAAAAAAACAGTGGGTCTCCATGGTTCTTCAAGAGAGGTACTCCATCTTCAGTTTGTTATATATTTTATAAAATAAATCTAATCTAAAACTAATCTATTACAAAAAAAATAACAAGAATAAAAACTAGCTACTTTCGTTACATACTTTATGAATAAAAGAAAAATACAAACCATTTTTAACCAAATCACACAAACAACAACACAAATGGTCAAAGGCTTCTTTATGCCCTCTAAAATACATATAAACATAAAACAACCTTTATTTTTAAAAGGCAGCTTTATGTGACAAAAAATGCATGTAAATTTTTGTCACATAAAATAAAAATTAAGAAGTTGTCAAAGAAAATATATATGAACTTATTTTTATATAAAAACAAGTTATCCATATTCTTCAAAAACCAATATTTCCAAAAATCATAAAATCTAACCAATCTTGCAAGGTGACTCTCATACCAATTGTTGGGTTTTATTTCAAAAATAGTTTCATAAACTAGAAAATTGGTAAACAAAAGACTTGATTTTTTGAAAATAACATAAGCTAATTTACAGCCGCCAAGGATCATCTTGCAAGTTGTAGAAAGATTAAACAAGCACCAAAGAAGAAGGTGAAAAAATAACAACACTGGTAGTTCTTTGTGTCTTTTAGGAGGCTTGGAAGTCGATGGAGGATGTAGAACTTTTGAGACACCAACAAGAACCCAACTTGATATAGATGTTAATCCATAAACTCTTAACTCTTAAGCTTGAAGTTCATAACCAATATGAATTTCAGGAGATCATAAGAAAGACTAGTTAATCTTCAAAAGATGAACCAAAAGCATGAGAGAACACCACATGCATGCATTTTACGGTTTTGCAAGGCCAGGAGAAAAAGAAGATGAAAGTCTTTCATAAAGCACATCAATTACACATAAGTCATTAACTAGTTAAGAACTTATGTCCTTGAAGCTAGTTTGTCTCTCATGTCTTTATGGCAAGTGATGCGTTTGATTAAACTAATTAAAAGCGCATGCTATCCTTTTTCTTTTCTTTTTTTGAAATTAAGAGTTAAAAAGAAGACAAAAATTACTTTCTAATAAAAATTATTATTTCCTCAAAACAAATAATTTCCAATTAATTATAAGAGTTTATTGAATATTTATTAAAACCAATTTCTAATAAATAATAAATTGTATCAAGTTGTTAGTGTGACCCATTAGTGTCATATATTAATTAATAATAACACTTCAATATGATTATTAATCATACAAGATCTTTCATATCCATGTACGTTAGGTTATAGGAGCTAGTAGAGTAGAGTCGATAGTATAGTTCCTCGGTGCTCAATGTTAGTGTACTCGAAGTTAGTAGTATATAAAGTATTGCCTCTATGTGCTTGTATTATTAGAGCCTATAAGTATAGTCTCTATATGTCTAATATGGTTCTCTATGTCGGGCGAGGCCTGTCATTAGGCGAGGCTCATTAGGTATATTGGGTGGGGCCCATTATTTAGTTAGGGTGGAGCCCGTTTATATACTCGTTGAACAAGGCTCATTTATATGTTTATTGGGTAGGGCCCAGTATATGTATTATGGTATATAGTATTTTGGAGGACTCACTAAACTTCATGCTTACTGAATTTTTTTTTTATAAATGTTTTTAGGTGGTCATTGATTCATGAGAAAGACAAGATTTGACTGTACACACGTGTATTCACATCATGATTTTCGAATAATTTAATTATACTCTGATATAGTTCAATAAATAAAAATGAAAATTTTGGGTTGAAAATTTGGACATTACACTATAAATAAACAAAAATATGAAAAAGTACAATGTCATAAGAGAAAGTTATAAACAAAAGTAAGATGCTATAAATTATAAAAGTATAGAAAATATGATGCTTTAAATAACAAAAATATATTATGATTCTAATAAGTTATTTAAAATGAATTTAATTATATAATAGGAAAAAAAATAAATACGAAAAATACAAGACGCTAAATCTACTAAGTTATAATTTAATAACTTAATTATTTAAAGTAGAATACTATAATAAAAAATAGGTTTTTTAGTCTAAGTCACTTCCTTTTAAGTCATCAAGAGCTTAAAAATACATGTCTGAAATTGATTTATGTGGTAACTCAAATTTAAGATATAGAAATATATGTAATTAGATTATATCATTATAATAAAATGATTAATTCAAGGAATAATGAGGTAATTAGTGGAGAATTATGGAGATTAATGGCAAAAAAAACCGTCATTCTTCAATATGGTTGTAAATTCGAGCAAACGAGAGGACTCCTTCAGTTTTTGAGTTAGGCACTATATAAAGCTTGAGAAATCAAGTGAAAACCCCACTGGAATTGCAAGAAACAACTGTGATTCGAGGGAGAATTTGGAGATTGAAGGTTGTGAAGATATTCGTGATTTCTTTCGAAATTAAGGTAAGTTCTTCTAATTTTAGTTTAAAATTAGTTGAAATATCGCTTTAGATTATATATGGTGTGGTCTAGATCGATCGTATGTCCTTAGTTTGGCTATGAAGATGCTGAATTTGATGGTTATTGAAAGAGTAAAATTTGGAATAAAATGATATAAATAATCTTTGATTATATGATTTTATTTTAGATTAAAATGGATTTATCTTAGTTAGCAGCGGAGATAACTGTTTATGGGTTTCACTCAATAATTTGACGATTATTGGGACAAAATCAAAGCTGTAAAAAAAAGATAAGAATGGCAGAAATAGAAAAAAAAAACGGGTTAAGAAGGAGGAGAATTCGGGTAAATTTCTATGGGTGGGCTTTCAAAACGTATCATTTGATTTGTAAATAGATATATCACAGTAAATTTTCCTAGTGGCCCAGTTGTCAAAGGCACCCTCTATTGTTCCATCCATAAACAGTTACAGAAAAGACCCTTATGGTTTAAATCACTTGTCACATTTTTGAACTAATATTAGGGGTGTTCAAAAATATCTATATCCGAAATTCCGAAATTCCGAATCCGAATTATCCGAAAAATCGGATATCCGAAATTTCGGATATCCGAAATTTCGGATATCCAATTTTTCGGAATCGGAATTGGATAATGCTTTTCAGATTTTTCGGATAATTCGGATATCCGATATCCGAAAATTTTGGTTTTATTTTATACATTATTTGTTATTTTAGTCGCATATGTCTTATGATATGAATTTTAGTAACTAAAACATATTGATAACACCATTAATTAAATACCTATATTACTTCATATGCCTTTCTAATTTAAAAATATGTATTTTTAACTTAAAAACTTCATATGTTTTTCAAAATTTTAACAAAATTTCAATTTTTCGGATATCCGATTTGGTATCCGATTCCGTATCCGAAATTTCGGATATCCGAAATTTCGGATATCCGAAATTCGGATATCCGAAATTTTGGATACGGAATCGGATACCAAAAATCAACTATCCGAATTTTCGGATATCCGGTTATGAACACCCCTAACTAATATATGTTTAATCGTTACAGTTTTGACATCTTGCCAATTACTTTTATTGTTATAAAGAGTTGCATTCTAGCCCTTGAAGTTTATGTAATTAAATATTCTACCCAAATTTATTTAATAAATAATTAGTTTATTATTTCCTTTAAAAAATTTACGTTTTAATATATATAAAAATTTTAGCATGATAACTAATATATTAGCTGGCCAAACAAGGCGTACGAATAGTCGAACCCCATACCATGAAATCATAAGATGTTTTTAGGATTATGTCCTCAGAAAATATATTGGTTAAATGTAGGGTGCATGTAGCATGACAAACTTTGGTTAAGACTTAACGCCAACAATGTGAGTTTCGTGTGAATTTTGTGGTTGCTTGCATGAAAAGTTGATTCTAAATTATTTGTAATTATATGTTACTGTTGTTATTGCTATGAATATTTGTGTGAAATTTTGTGATTTATTTCATATAAAATGGTAAAAATGGTGGGTGACATATAGGGAACAAGTGTGTTTACACGGTCTTATTATTAGATGTCGTACATGGTGTTAGTACGCGGCGGAGAGTTTACGCTCTGTTTATCTAGCCGTAAGCATATTTGTTGTGCCCGGCGGAGGGACTTGTTCCCTGGAAATGACAGTAGTTCTCTAACGTGTCATCAAAGGTGGAAAGAAAAGAAAAGAATTATATTTGATAAATTGTTGCATTTGTTTTTATTTTATTGACGTCAATATGCATGAAAACCACGAACTCACTAGGCCCTAGGCTTACCAATTAGAATCTTTAAATGCACGCAACCCAGGAAATAACGTAGCAAGTGGTAGCGGGAATGGAAAGGATAAAGTTCAGACTTGAAGAAGGCGACAAGTTTTGAGGAAGACGTAGCGTACCAAGTGTTTAATTAAATTTATATTTGCTTCCGCTATTATTATTAATAATTACGTTAGTATTTAAATCTTGAATTTTGGAAGTTTTTTGGGACTATGTTAAGTTATTTTGGTATTTGAAATTTGGGGCGTTACAATTTAAATATTAATTTTGATTGGTTCTCATTTTGAGACTGCTTTTTGAATAATGTATCTCATTTAGGATATAAATATGTACTAGATGATTGATTATTTAAGAAAGATTCGGTTGTTATTTTCTCTTTGCTCTTCGGATATATATTTCTATATATTCTTATGAACTAATAGGAAATGCTACCGAATTTTTTCTTAAACGGTCATTCACGTAATACACATTCATATATAAGGCAACATATTCAAAAAATAGGTTTAGAAGTGTATCATTGTGAATGCTCTATATGTTGTCTGATTTTTTGTTATTGTTTCGATACTGCTTTTGAATCTTTGAGTTTTTACTCTACATTTATGATTATTCCTTCCGATTTAGCGGTTAGTCTATCATTATAAATATTTCATCCAATTGTTACTTCATGTAGGGTAAACACTAAAACATAATTTATGTTTCAGTTGCAACATCTATATTGATAAAATATCGACTATGATTGAAAACCATAACTCTAACGCATTCCAACTAGTAGTCGAATCTTTCTCGAGAGGACTAGAGTACATATCAATGATAAAGTTCAATCACATGCATGTGTAAGAAATGTGATGCTTAAAAAAAATGGCAGCCACGATTATACTAAATGTAACAACTGTCTTCCCAACTCGTTGATGTTTGATTTCACAAAAAAAAAAATAAATAAATAAATAAAAAATGATTCGGACAGGTTTGATATGATTTTTTGCCTCGTGAATAGCCGGATAGGAAGCTGCCAGCTATGTATCTTGGCAGCCCATTTTCAGCCCAAAACAGAAGTACACAGGACAAGGAAATATGAATAAGTGGCAGCCATACGATTATACTAAATGTAAGCTCACTTGAAGTATTTGGCAGCCCAGTCTTTGAAGTACCCATTGGTTTTGATATTTTTGTTTTGCTCTGTGGAACTGGTAAGTGATAAGAAACGCGTCATATATATATAAAACAAACAGTAGGCATAACAACCCATCTTGACAACCACTAAAATTTTGGTCATAATCGGATTTTTTTTCTATGAGTTTCTATCTTTTCTTTTATTAATATTATTTGCATACATTTTAGGTTAACTCTCATCTATTTTTGTTGTCTTTTTCTTCTCAACCCCACATATCTTTAATTGCAAGTATTAATATGTTAAATTTGCAAATCTTTTTGAAACAAGAGAATCGGTGTTTATAGGGATTTTCAGTTGTCACATCGTTTTATATATATATATATATATATATATATATATATATATATATATATCTATATATATATATATATATATATCTATATATATATATATATATATATATATTGAGCTTTAAAAAATCATTCAACGGTCGACTGATGTTAAGAGATTAATCGGTCTCTGTGGGAATTAATCGTGGACTATAGATTATTAATAAAATATTAAAATTAATCAAAGATTAATATATGTTAAAAAAATAAGTACTTCAATATTAGAAAAGAAGAGAATTTGTAATTTGAAATTTTAAAAATACAAAAATATGAACATTTTGGTATAATATTTGAAATTTAAAAATTTTTGGAGTAGAAAAAAAAAAGTTTAATTTTTTTAACTTTTTTTTGGCTTTTTTTTTTTTTTTTTACTTTTGTTGACTTTTTTTTTACTGATTAATCCCGCCAAGACCGATTAATCCCTAATTTCCGTCAAACACACTAATCCTAGTCGGTTGGAGAACGTTAAACGATTAATCTCTATTTCTACAACCACGCCGTGTAGCATCGTGAATTTTAAAATGCTTCTACGATTATCGGGAAGAATTACATGTCCACGACATGGTGAGTAATATCACGTCGTGATATCAAGGATTTTATCTATTAACAAAAAATTCATTTTTTTTTTAAATTTCACCACTCTATCAATTCCAAACCCCACACTTGATTTTAACTGTCTACTAAAAATTAAGATGACTATGATGATTATTTATCCTAAAACTCAACTAGAAATGCAAAAAAAAAATGTAAATTTCAAAATCAAAAAGAAAAACGCAAACCGAGTTCGGGTTGCCTCCCGAGAAGCACTTCTTTTTATAGGAGATGAGCCGGACTCCGTGTCGCTTCACGTTGAATCGTTTGGAGTTTCAATCACCAACTGCACCTTCTGTTCCCTTCATCTTCTCTTGTATGTTTGCACTCTCCTTAAGTAGGCCTTCTTTGAATTTTCCTTTTTCAATTCGGAATCACCTTCTTCGAGCTTTCGTTTAATTCCTTTATTTACAACCGGTTTATGTCCTTCTCTTTCTTCACTTTGTAGTTCCATAGCATCAACATTCTCCTTGTCAAAAGTTGGTTGTATCAAAACTTGGGTGACTTCTTCTCCCTCACCACTCAACACCAAACTTTCTTTACTCTCTTCACTAACTAACGAACTTGGAGTTTTGTAAGCAAAGACTTAAAGAAAACATTAGAATCGATGCTCTAGGCTTTGTACACTTGACTTTGTTAATTGCGTGAATTTCTTCTTCCATTAACTTCTCCAACTCTTAAAGCTCATTTTCTTCGTCTATATTAAATACTTCATTTTGAGCATAATCATTCTTGAATCCGTCTTCCATTTCAAACGTCATTTCATCATCTCCTACTCGTAATGTGAGTTTTGATTCGCATATATCCCCCAAGGCTCGAGTGGTATTGAGAAAATGGCGCCCAAGGATAATTGGTACATTTTTATCTTCTTTCATGTCAAGTACTACAAAATCAATTGGAAAAATAAATTTTCCAAATTTTACCTGATGCGATATCGGCACTGACCACCTGCTTTGAGCGAGTGCTTCTACGCTGGAGACAGATCTGCAAGGTCACAACAAACAAGGCTGTTAGAGCCACCCCGAGGACTATGCCCCGGGAGCGGACTCCAATGGTCAAGTTAGATCATCTGGTAGATCTGAGATGGTTCTCTTTTGCTAGAGAGAACCATCTTGGTTCTGGTGTTGGGGGTAGTGTATGGTAGCTGGCGGTGGAGGGTGGCGGCTGACCAAAAGGAAGATCCCCCTCCATGTGGCAGGCAATGACGGTGAGCGGAAAGGGCAACCATGGAACGTTTTGAAACCGTGTGTATTTATTTATTGCATAAATTACTGAAATCGTCCCTATGGTTTGATCAAAATTACACATTTGGTCCTTAATTTTTTTTTCTTTTTTTGCGTCCGGATCGTACTTGTGGTTTGATTTTGTTGTGTTTTTCGTCCTATGATTTGGTCAAAATTGCACGTTTGTTCAATAACTTTATGTATGTAAAGGATGAAAAATACAACAAAATCAAACCATAAAGACGATCCGAATGCAAAAACAAAAAAACTTAAAGGGATCAAAGATGTAATTTTGACCAAAGAATAAGATTGATGTTAATAATTTACTCTTCTTTATTTTCTTAATTTTTTTTTTTGTGGTTCTCTTTTTTATTTTTCCACAACCTCTATATATATTGGTTTTGCTTCTTTACAAATTTAAGGGGAAAATTAATCCTATAGACAAAATTTATATCTTTTGATAGCTATCCACCATTATATGCGATGTTTAGTTTCATGAAAATGTTTCGGTCAAATCTCGGTTCCAATTTCAAAACCAGTTCCGAGCTTAGATTTAAAAAACGGTTACCCTTTATGATTGATTGCTCAACCCTGGTTTAATTAGAGAAATTAAATATCCTTCTACAATTTGTTTCTACCTTTCCTCCTATCATATCAAATGTTGACAAGTGAATTAAACGATTATTAATTTAACTAAATATGATACATGTCAACATTTTTTTTAAACGGCAAACTAACTAACCTAATACTAAATAACCACCTATGTTTCCACCGAAACTTGAAACCATGACTTCTCCTATGTGAGGATCACTCCTCACCGCTAGGTCATTGGCCCTTTGGTGATACATGTCAAGATTTGATATACTAGGAAGATAAATATGAACAAAATGTAAGAGGATATTTAATTTCTCGTTTAATATACATATAACCTACTATTTATTATTACAATTTATATATAGATATGTATATCCGACAACATTATTTAAACAAGTATTTATCGAATCATATATAATCTCTGTACGCCCACGTCTATCTAGTTGCAGTTAAGCAATTCCTCTATCATCTGCATTGCCACCCTATTTTCTTCGTCTATGTTTCCATCACCCCCTCCACCGGGACCACCGTCTTCCACCACTGTTGGAGACAAAGATTCGCATGATGTAGTTTGTGATGTCGTTTCTTCTTCATCCTCCCTCTCTTTTCTCTTGCCACCGAGCTCAACCTTCATCACCCAGCCAGAGCTGGACCCTTTACCTGCGCGTTTCTGCCACACTCCGATGTGAGAGTTGTCACTGTCGAGACGTAGACAGGTGAGTGATGGTGCTGGGTCTTTGCAGCATTTACGTAGCTTAGCGGCAAGGGTGTCTGCTGGAATTTCCAACGGTGAGTTGTGGGTCCCTTCCGGTGGGGTTTTGGTAGTCACCGGAAAATTTGTTTTTGCCTTCTGACCGTTCATCAAGATAGCCGCTTGATCGTAGGCTCTTGCGGCTGCCTCAGCCGTATCAAATGTACCAAGCCAGATCCTTCGCTTCCTACATTGTACAACATGCGGTATAAATCTTTTTTGTAACATGTGCACATGCAGTAATAATAACTATAAACAATTTAAAATTAGAAAAATCACACATTGTACAATGTTCATCAAAGGCGTACATCATTATTCAAGACTTTGTTACACGTTCATTTGTGTTTTATGGACACACTTTTATGTCTCTTAATTTATCAAACTCCCTCGTCTTGTAAAGTGAAAACCATTTTAGATTTTGTTATTTTGATTTAATATTAGATAAAATTATTTAACAAATAAATATAAATAAAATCTTTTTTTGTAGTTGGTTGTTGAAACTTACAGGAGTGGGTGGCGGATCTCCGAAACCCATGATCCCCATTGCCTTTGCCGGACACCTCTGAACTTCTTGGATTGTACCTTCATTTCTTCTATCTCTTTAACAATTATATTATTTTCCGCCAAATATATTAAAAGGTACCCTTAACTAACTAGGAGAAAGCAAGGGAACAAACAGGAACACAATACAAAAGTTTAAGAATTACAAGGAAGTGAAGGAAGAGCAAGAAAAAGAGAAAGAGAAAGGGAAAGAGAGAATGCCGCAACAATCAATTGTGATCCAACATACTCCCAACATATGAGAGAGAGAGAGAGAGAGAGAGAGAGAGAGAGAGAGAGTTATTGCATATATATAGAGGTGAAATGTGGATTCAATGGTCCTGTTAAAGGAGATATACACCAAGTACGTATTTATATATACACTACACAGACTTGGCACAGAAGCATATCAATGTCAATAGTTATCGTACAAATATTCAGTGTATTAAACACGATGACTAAAGTCATATGCAGTCATCATTTTAATTCGTTTTTTTTTTTCTTTATGGATTTTCATATATGTTTATGGGAAATTATAAATTTAGCGGTTGGTATGACGTTAAAGATTGATTCGAGAATGTCAATCTCTAAACAATAAAAAATAAATAAATTAATATTTACATATAATAATAATAATAATAATAATAATAATAAATTAAGCTCTAAAAAAATTTGACCATATGTGATTTACTACATCTATCTTAATAAATAAAAATCTTTTTGACATATGTTATATTTTTATTCATTTTTCTACATGTAATTTTATGTTTATTTTAAATTATTTTTTATTTTACATATTATTTTACGGTTTTTCTATTTTATTAAATTACACATATTATTTAAATCTAATAATAAATATATAAATTTCATTAATGGTCTTTCATTTTAATTTCAAAATTACTAAATTAAAGTTTTAATTAATTTCTTTTATTTATTTATTTAAATTATTTGTTTAAATTGAAAAAAGAAAAAAAACACTTTAATTTTTATAATTTAATATGTTTCTTACTTTTTTTATAAATTCAAACTTCATAAATATTTTAAATTTTATATTTAAAATTTTCTTGTAAATAAACTAATATAACACGTAGATTTCACAGTTAGTTTTAATAATAAATTCTGAAATGGTATTACCTCAGTTTTCTAAAATTTCCAGCAAAGAAAAAGAAAATGTTTGACAATCATAGTATTCTTAAATTTTAGCATTTAATGCAAGCGACAAACTAGAAGTGGCATAACTTATTGGTTGTGAACAAAGGAAAAATAAGTGACATGAAGAATAAGTCCAACACCATTTACTCAAGTTAGTTTTCAAGTCCAAGTGAACACCTGTTCTTCGGTGACAGCTTTTATTGCTTCGATACACTTGGCTCTTCCTCCTTTTTTATAACGCATAAAAATAAATAAAGTGATATATATATATATATATATATATATATATATATATATATATATATATATATATATATATAAAAAATGATATATATATATATATATATATATATATATATATATATATATATATATATAGAGAGAGAGAGAGAGAGAGAGAGAGAGAGAAAGATAGTTAGGTTCAAATGTTTTCAGTATCTATTGTGTGCATGTATGATTGATTCTGGACCAATCATTTTAGTTATTTTAAGAAAGTAATTAATGCATATTAAATGTTGAAAATGTAATTAATATTCATTATATCTTCAACATGTAATATGCATTATATATATATATATATATATATATATATATATATATATATATATATATATATATACTTGGTGTGAGACCCGTATATTATACAGGTTAATTTAAAAAATAATTAAACATTAAAATGTAAGCAATAAATATTTTTTAATGTAAAACTTTAAAATAAGAAAGTAAGAAATGTATTCATTGCAATTTAATTTCATATATATTATATTTAATACTTTATATATATATATATATATATATATATATATATATATATATATATATATATATATAGAGAGAGAGAGAGAGAGAGAGAGAAAGAGAGTTAGGTTCAAATGTTTTCAGTATCTATTGTGTGCATGTATGATTGATTCTGGACCAATCATTTTAGTTATTTTAAGAAAGTAATTAATGCATATTAAATGTTGAAGATGTAATTAATATTCATTATATCTTCAACATGTAATATGCATTAATTACTTTCTTAAAATAACTAAAATGATTGGTCCTGAATCAATCATAGATGCACATAATAGATAGTGAAAACAAAATAACCTAACCATATATATATATATATATATATATATATATATATATATATATAACTTTAATTTTAAAACTTGAAACAAATCAGAAATTGACAAGTGAATAATATTTATTTCAAAAATACCACAAAATGACAAGTGTCAAAACTCATGAGTGACTGACAAGTGGAAAAAAAATATTCATTTATTAGAGAGGATATATATATATATATATATATATATATATATATATATATATATATATATATATATATATATATATATATATATTAAGAAACATATAAACCAATCGTGATCATTGAAATTTAAAACGATTAACGGTCAACGAAATAGATGTATACTTATACATTGGATGTACATACAATGAATTATATCATAAAACTCTCATATTTACCAAAAAAATTCACATCTTTTTTTTCGTTGATTTTTTTTAAGCTACTTCTTTTATTGGAAAAGAAAACCGAATATATATTTGTTCATAATTTTTCGTCCTCTTTCCATAGAGATCCATGTTGATATATAAAAAATAATTTTTAAAAAAACACCTTGTTTTGTTATTTAAGATTATTTTTATCTAAAAAAAATAATTATACCTAAAATTCCAATTTTTTTCCTCTATTAATTAACTGTAACGTCCAATTTTCACAACTAAAAATCTTAATTTTATTTAAACAGAGCTTCCCATTTATAAATCAATTTTGAAGAAAACTGTTTATTCCAAATATTAGGTGTAAGACTCATGTATTACATGAGTTCATTTTAGAGAAACAAAATATGAAATTCTAAACATTTGAGAAGTTTGAATTTTTAAGAAAAAATAGAAAAATATTGAATTATTAAAATTAATTTTTTTCTTTTTCTTTTAAATTAAACAAATAATTTAGATAAATAAACAAAGGAAACTAATGAAACTTTAATTTAGAAAATTTGAAATTAGAAGGAAGTCAATCAATGAAATTGATATGCATTTATTATTACATTTATCGCAATTATTACATTTAAATATTATGTGGAATTTAATAAAATGAAAAAAAAAAACCAAAAATGCCATGTGGAAAAAAATTTAACTGAAAATAACCATAAAATGACATGTGGTCAAATCAATGAAAATGTGACATTTGGCAAAAAGTTATTTATTTATTAGGGAGGATATTTATTGAAAATCTGTAACATCCCAAAAACACAGTTTGAAATTTTCGTTTAATTTAATAATAAAAACCATAGTCAATAAACCTCATATAAAAATCATAAGCAATGTATCTCAAAATATTATAACAACTCTCAAGTATATCAGAGCCTAGGCTGAACAAATGGTGCGTGCACTGCAATCTTCCCAAGCTCCTCTTTTGAAAACTGAGTACCTGAAACCAAAACGGAAACTGTAAGCACGAAGCTTAGTGAGCTCTCCCAAACTACCACATACCATACTATAACATATAAACACATATTGGGCCTTGCCCACTGCATCAGACCGAAGTCTGGAAACTGCATCGGACCAAAGTCCAGAACTGACTAGGACGACCCCGTCCCCTGCATTGGACCGAAGTCCGGAACTAACTGCATCAGACAGAAGTCCGGAACTGACTGGGACCCCGTCCCCTGCATCGGACCAAAGCCCGAAACTAACTGCATCGGACCGAAGTCCAGAACTGACTGGGATCCCGTCCCCTGCATCGGACCAAAGTCCGGAAACTGACTTAACATAACATATCGTAAACATATCAACTAGCATGAATATGTATACTACATACTGCATCGGAACAGAGTCCGGAACACATAACACAAAACACGCTTGAATCACAAAGACATCAAGCACTCTAACTACTGCATCAGACCGAGGTCCGGAACTAATTGAACATAACATATCATAATCACAGCATATAATATAAACACATATACTGCATACTGCATCAGACCATAGTCCGAAACACATAACTCATACCATGTCTGTATCACAAAGGCACCAAGCATACTAAACTACTACATCGGACTGTAGTCCAGAACTACTGCTAACTAAAAGGACCGACATTATGGTCGTAGACCCGTTCCTACTGGAAGGAAACTCACCTCACACTGCTGAAGTCCCGTAGACACAATCCCACACTGCTGAAATCCCGCAGACTCAACCCCAGCTGTTGGATGACAGATTCCCGAACTCTAAACACCAAAATAACACCCAATTAATAATTGGGTTCCAACTCATAACGATAAGTCCATACTTGGGTAAAAGACTACTTTACCCCTATCTTAGCTTGACTCCAGCCCAAGGCCCAAACCAAAGGCCCAAAAGTCTAATAATGGACCAAGGCCTAACTATGGCCCAATTTTCCAAATTGGGCCCAAGCCCCTTACATGGGTCTTACCCTAGGCCCATTAAATTATTCTAGTCCAATTGCCTGACTTTGGATGACCCATTAACAATCCAATCAAGGCCCAATTGAAAGGCCCAATAATATACCCAAGTGGAATTAGGGTTTCACATAAAATGATGATTAGGGTTAAGTTTCCTACTTAACCCATTAAGGACTTAATCCATTAAGTCCCACATGGCCATAGGTTAATTTGCAATGATTATTAATTAATATCTCATGTTATTACATATTTCCCGTGTGTCCCGATTAATTCCCCAAATTAGGGTTCTATTAGCATTAGGGTTTTTCCAACCCACATTAGCCCATTAAGCCCGTTAGCTAGGTCCTTCGGCCAATTAGGGTTCATTGGGCCCATTATGATTCTATTAGGCCCTTTAGGGTTTCACTAAGCCCATTAGTCACATGCTTGGGTTTTTAGGTCCATTAGGCTTTATTGGGCCCATTAGGGCTTACAAGGCCCATTAGGGTTTTAGTCCCTTGTCCAAACATCCCAACATGTCACCATATAAACAAGGTACACCGCCACCCGACATGGTGGCTGGTGGCGGCAGGAGGCGGCAGCCACCACCCTAAGGTGGTGGTTTTCAATTTCTTTCCATTATTCCTTTTTTTTTTACAATTTACAATGCTTAATGCAAAAATAAATATACGTACACTAACTAATACACACATACACAGCCACATCATGGTGGCCGGCGGTGGCGCTTGGTGGCAGCCACCACCTCACAGTGGTGGCGGTGGCTGTTCTTGGGAATCCCGGCTAGACAAAACACACACACATCACACACTAGTTAAGGAAAAACAGCCCCACACATGTTTCTCATTAATTTGTACTAAGGACCTAGCCACCCACCTGGTGGCTCACGGCGGTCCGGCAGAAACAACAACATGGCGTCCAACAACATCAACAACGGCACGGCGGCGGCGGACTCCAGCTAGCTGCCATCGGAGAATAAACGGGAGGAGGTGCATGATGACGGAGGAATGGCGACGCACACACACACCCGAAAACCATGTTGTCGAATGTAAACCCACTATTTAGCACTAAGGAATAAACTCCTATCTTGGTGACAGGTGAAGCTTTCCTGTTTTCCATGATCAAGTTTATCTTTCCCTGCTCCACATTCTCACTTCTTCTTAGTCCCTGCAAATCACAACATATGTGAATACCACAACCTGTATCAAGGACCCAAGACTTAGAATGAGGTGATTTATTAGACAATATAGTGTATATACCTGCATGGATGGGTTTTACTTTCCCATCCTTCAAATCTTGCTGGTACTTTGGGCAGTTTCGCTTCCAGTGCGACTTTTCATGGCAATAGAAGCATTCAGCCTCATTAGGGTTAGTAGAAGGAGTGACAAAACCTTTCTTGGTTTTGCTTGAAGAGGAGCCTTCAAGGGTCTTACCCTTGGTACCCTTAGAAGGGTTCTTTTTCTTCTTCCCTTTGCCATGCCCGATTGCCAAGACATTAGCCGCAGTTGGAGTAGGAGTAGGAGTATTAACAGCCGACTTACCCTTTATACCACTTTCGACGGTCTTCAAGAGTCCTTGAAGTTTGCTGAGGGTGACTTCTTCCTTGTTCATGTGATATGTCATGCAGAATTGATCATAACAAGATGGTAAGGAGTGCAAAATGATGTCTATTGCTAACTCCTTGGGGAAGTTCACATTCAGCTTCAGTAGACGGTCCACATACCTTTGTATTTTCTGCATATGGCCTATGATGGGTTCACCATCCTTCATTCGGGTTGTTATCATGGAAGAGATTATTTCATATCGCTCTTGACGAGCACTTTGATGGTAGCGGTCCATCAGTTCCTGGTGGATCTCAAAAGGATAATAGTCCTCATAGGACTTTTGGAGCTCGTCTGTCATGGTGGCCATCATGATGCATGCCACTTTCGTAACATCTCTTTCATGTACCTCATATTCAGCAAGCTCTTCAGGAGTAGCAGTTGGCTCGGGAACCTTCAGCTCCTTGTCGAGAACATATTCTTTGTTCTCATACCGAGTGACCATCCTGATGTTTCTGATCCAACCTGTAAAGTTGGACCCATCAAAGATGACTCTCCCACAAAGATTCATGAGAGAAAAGGAGCTAGTAGGGTTTGAGCCAAAAGCATTGTTATTGGAAGACATCTGAAAAGAAGAGGGAATAGATTAGATTAGATTTAGAGATAGTCCATAATAAAACACCCAAATGTAATATTAAGGCTATACCCAACACAATATTTTATAACTTAAAAGAGGGATGCCGTAATCTAAGCTATAAGATATTTGAAGGTAGGTGAATGACGATTTACCAATTTTCACCATAAAAACGAAATATTTAATTAGGTTTTAGTTGGTTTAGAAACTCCTAGATTCTTTGAGATTCATTGAAATTTCTTCAATGGCATGTTTCAATCTTGAGTGTGCCCTTCAAGTTTTATGACTGGGATGCCGAGGATCACAAAACAAGGTGTGAAGTAACCATGCAAATTACTTGGTACCCTTAATGTATTACCCCTCAATCGATGTGCCGGTTAACCACACACGCTCCATCGATACTATGATAAACATTAAGTCACCTTTTACCTACCTTGTTAAGTTCAAGTTAGTGTGTCGGTTAACCACACACGCTCCACTAACGACTTAAACAAAGTGTAAAGTGTAATTTCATGGATTAGCACCTTATTCACATTTTCCTAAAATAACTAAGATTGGGAATTCAATAAAGTTTAGTTACTTTAGTATTATCATTATACTTTTAATGAGAATTTATAAGTCCTTGTCCTACCCGTTCGGCTAACGACCCTCCACCGATCAAGGAAGCGGTGGGTGAGAGTGGACACCCATTAAGTTGCCATTTTATAGGCAACAACCTTATACCCTCTTATAGACCGGCTTCGTGAATGAGGCATACTAGCGGTAAGACGACTTGATCTTATACATATATATATATTATTAAATTATAATATTATAAAGTATAAGGGTTGAATTTTAACATTTAAAATTCTAAGGGTTGGAACTAAAGTTTTAATCATGACTTTACTTGTTCCAAAACATGAGGGAAAGTTTTGTAAACTTTCAAAACTTCTCATTTCTTATAACTTATGAATTTAATTGAGTATTAAAATGAAGACTTTTCATTTTTCTAACTCTTGTGTTCTTTTAATGGATTTTTTTTAAAGTGTGACCTTTGGTTTTCCATAACTTGAGGACAAGTTATGAACTCCATTAAAACACATAATGACCATGAATTAAACTACCAAGTAGGTTACAAAAAATTCCTTTGATCATCTAATCTTCATAAGTTCAAGAACATGAATATGAACATTTCAAGAATCATAAATTACTCATAAAACTTGTAATTTTTTATAATAGCCATTGTAAATGGATTAGCATAAACATTACACCATCTAAAACAAGTTTTATAATACCAAAACAGTTTAGGGTAATGTTACTAGTCCATTTCCAGCAGCTAAACTCGAAAAATTGTACACTGCAGCCTCTACTCATCGAGTGCATGAACATACTTGATGAGTAGCATGCATTTCTTCATGGACTCGTCAAGTCCCCCCATGGACTCAGCGATTTCATACGGCAGTGAACAAAAAAATTCGATTTTTAAGCTATTTGCATCAAGTATCAAGTAAACAAGCCTAGGCTCTGATACCACTGATGGGTTTTGAGCATTCTAACACTCCTATGGTGTACATGCAACCCTAGAAACCTTGGATCTATGTTTGACTAAGATACATGCAAATAATTATTTTTCCAAGGTTCTTATCCTATCTAGCATGGCATGGGGAACTTGAATCAAATAAGCTAGTAGAATTACTTACCTTTTAGTTGTAGTTGATTGCTTGGAGTTGTAGAGCCTAGCACCAATAGTGTAGATGCCTCAAATGGAAATCACAAATCACCACAAACTTGGAACTTTGAGAGAATAGTAATCACCTTTCTTGAAATCGGCCCTCTTGCTTTACTCACCACAACTAGTGTCATTTCAAGAACCAAAGCCTCCTTTATATAATGTGGTGGATTAGGGTTACATCCATGTAAACCCTAATACCCATGCCTTTTCATTTCCATGAGATCCATGGGTTAAAGCTCCATGAAGTATCCATGGACTTTCCATGCAAGGCTAGCCCATTCCAAATAAGCATTAGCCCACATTATATAAATACAAGAGCCCATATTTAATTTGTAATACTTTTGATCTCTAAATTAATTCTAGATTAATTATAGATCAATATTAATTAAATAATATGATTTCATATTAATATATTAGAACTTATAATATATTAATAAATCTTAACTTATACTATCCTCAAAAGATTATCCATAAATTGTTCGGGTGAAGTGCAACCCAAATGGACCATGCCGGGTCGGGTCAAGTACATACCAAATATAGTTATGGACTTAGAAACTATATCCAACAAGATAATGAGCACATATCCTCTCTTTTTGAAGAACCGGTACCATACTTCTCTCTAATGGTCGCATCAAAAAGCGAGTCTCAAGTTCCTCTTGATGAATCATCCACCTCCCCTGTGGTTGCTCCACTTGCTTTTCTGTAAAAAAAAAAAAAAATCAAGCTCTACGAGACTCGATCGATACTCTCTTAACCACTTGTATTCCATTTTTTCTTTGATCTGCTAATGTGCCCTGTTGAACTGTTTCAGAAGTCAAACCATTCTTTTTTGCTTACTTATTCATATGTTCTCTTCTTCATGATATTTTTGATGTGAATAATGTGCATTCATGTTTTAATAAGAAATCAACCTTGTATTCTTTTATGGACTTCCTATAATAGTGATGGAACTTTAAGGGTATTTTAGTTTCCAATTAGAAATGCCTTAGACTTCGTTGTTGGCATGTTACATATCTTTGTTATCACGATGTATATACATTTATCAAGAAAGAAGCATTGTTTAATTTGAATTGAGAACATCTAGAACAAAGTTCTAGTGTACTGAACAAGTATTTGTGGTTGGAAATTAAGTTAGAAAATCGTGTAACACATGACCTGAATAGAAAACTAAACAACACCTTACCATTTCAGAATCGAACACTGAACGATGATTGACTAAATTGTTGGGTGGACTAGTAGACATTTTTTGATAAACATATAGATAAATTTTTTTTTGAGTTGGTTGGTGTGAATTATGATATGCCTAAACATCTTAATCTAGTAGGTGCATAATGTGATTCATGAGAGATTTAATATCAGCTAGGGAAGATTATTAAAAAATGTAGTTAGTTGGGATTATTAAAATAAATTAAAAAATTATTGACCTTTTCGCGAATAGTAAATGCCCATTTTGCTGTGAAATGGGCAATATATTACCATTTCACAAACAAAATACCATAAGATCATAATGGTAATTTGGCATGTCCAACACTAATTTCGCAAGGGAGACTTATTATTTTTCATAATTCTTGAAAAGTCTTTAGGAGTGTTAGAATAATTTGTTTTTTTTTCATGTAGCCATTTTGATTTCAAATTTGGTATATGAACCAAACAACTAGAAATGCATGAACGTAAACTAGTAGAAAGTATTATACATGAGTGACTTTATCAGATACAAAACTAGGACAGAAATAGATCCAAATAATGAAATGGAAGTACTCAATTTGTTTTCATATATATATATATATATATATATATATATATATATATATATATATATATATATATATATATTAGTTTCAACTTTTAACTACCTCTCCCCTAACATCCTTCCTTATAAAAACTAGAAGCTTATTGCTTGTTCTGCATGTTAATCTTGGTTAAATCATAGCTCATCATGTGTAGAGGTAGATTCCATATTTGTCTCTTCTTTTTTTGGACTCACTGCTACTACTCTCATCATTACCTTTTGTTTCCTCATTCTCCTCAACTGGATTTGGAGTCTCAGTTTCATTCTTCATGCTCACCTTCTCAACTTTCAGTTTTGGCTTTCGGATTTTATTTGTGCTCACAACCTGGTAAAAGAAAATCTTAAATATGAGTAAGCAAAACATCTTAATTCTTAGTGGAATGAAGGAAGGAAATAAGCAAAAAAAACCATATCATGTTGATATCAAATAGCTTCCTCATAACTTCTTGAAACGTATAAACAGGAGTGGCAAATGCAGATATTCTGTACAAATACAATGGATTTCATTTTCTATCTGGAGTGTCTGGAGTGTATACGGGAGTGTATTGAAATGTAGAACTTTAGTTGTCAAAAACTTCTTTGAACCTTGGTCATCAAGATCATATCTTTTCAAATCTTCTTAGAATTCTCTTGCATTCATTTGATTAATATAAATATTATATAACTCATCAGCTAGAGAGATAAGAACAATCATGTACTATGTGTTAGTCCCAGTCCAGTGCATGCCAAACATAGTACAACTGTTCTCTCCTACATAATAAACACTACAAGCATGTCAAATACAGAAACAAATAGATGTAGTCTTTCTTTATTTAATGTGAGCCTTTAAATGGGATCACAACATTATTCAAGGCTCAAATTTTCATATACTTCCATGTATGATTTTGATGAAGCATGTTGATGTTAGTAGTGATGCTAAACCATATTTCTTTAAGTTTTAACTGTTGACTTCAACATCAATTATTTCATAAATTATGAAGCTTTCTAATATGTAACAGTCCTATAGAACCATGGGTATAATGAGCTTGACAGAATGCGACATAGAATCCCAAGCCCCATGGATTCTTCAGATAATACGTCACATATTCCAGGTGGTTAGAATGGATTTCCATAAGAGGTAATTAATAATTTTACTTATTCAACTCTAAAACTTCTTATTTCTCTAATAAATATTTGAACTTATATATCTTGTGTTACGTCAGAGGTTAAGTGGAATAACAATGGATTGGCAAGGAACTCCAGTAAGCCCTAGTTCGTACACAGTGAAGCAAATCTTACGGTTGGAAATTCTTGTTGATACCTTCCCAAATGTAAGCTTTTAGGATTAAATAAAGGTTGATTTTTTAGATCTATATATATATATATATATATATATATATATATATATATATATATATATATATATATATATATATATATATATATGGGCACTTGAATGACATGCTTTTCTTTGGATTTTAGTTTAACTTTGTTGGCATACTTTTGGGACCTAAAGGAAATTCAGTAAAGCATGTAGAGGCTACAACAGTGTGTCGTGTGTGTATATAAGAGGAAAAGGGTCAATCAAAGATCATGATAAGGTTCTTTCATATGATTTTTATACCTTCTTCATATTTGTTCATAATCTAAAGGACGAGAAACAGAATGGAACACATGGTTATGAGCATTTAAATGAACCACTTCACATTTTGATTGAGGCTGATTTACCACCATGTGTTGTTGATTTAAGGCTGAGGCAAGCTCATGAATTTATCCAGGAGTTGCTAAAAGCCATCGTATCTTTCTTATTAATAATAAATTCTCTCTTCCTTTTTCATTATTTCAAGTCAAACTTGTTTTTCTACAGTTTTGACACACTTTCTTTCTACTTTTGATGTATTTATTGATGTTCATGTCATTTTTGAAACTGAAAGTAGTTTTTTGAGCTGAAGATTTAACACATGGATCATTTTGTCTACTTTGAATTTTAAAGTTAAATGGGCTATGTTTCAACTTCAAAATGAATATTTTATCATGTTACCTTTTCTTCTATTTCTACAAGTCTTGATTAAAATCATCTATATATACACTCCTAAAAATTTAAAGATGTTAGTAAAATATTGAATTTGAAAAATAGTTCACTTAATCTAAAAGGTCAAACGTTTTCGTGTTTGTAGGATGAATCACCAGACTATATCAAAAGTCAATTAAGAGAGCATGGAATTTGAATTTCAAAGAAGATAGTACTAGACCAAGTGGAAGTATGTCACCATTCAGTACAAGTGGCATGGTAGGAAGAGACAAGAGTCACAAATATTAAAAGTTAGCATGAAGTTTGGAGAAGAAATTCAAGTTATAAAGTTTCAAATTCCTTTTGCTAATTTTGTTAGGTATTTTTTACATTTACTTTGTTCCATATTTAGACTTAATTGACATTTATTTAACATTGTATCTAAAGAATTAAATACCAGTAATGAAATCAATGTAATTTTTGTTATTTTCCACTCACGTATAATGTAATTAGTAGCTTTTTTATTTTATATTATACTAAAGAATATGTTGCTATAAAATCGTATGCATTAAAAAAATCGGATGAATACTTACTAGCACAAAATATGTGCCACAAAATACTTTTCTTGTATTGTGGCAAACAAAAAAGTGCCACTGAAAGTAGCATCAATTCTAGAATAATATGGGTATTTAACAACACAAAATATTTTCCACAAAATACTTTTTGTTTGTTATGGAAATAAAAAAGTGTCACAAAAAACCTAAAAAGCTGTAATGGCAAAACTGAAAAGTGTCACTGAAGACTTTTAGTGGGAACGTTTCTAGTGACATTTTTTATTTGTGTCGCTGATTCTTTAAAAGACCTTTAGTGGCACTTATGTTGGTATTTAGTGGCACTTTTTGTGTGCCACTAAATGACATTTTTGTTTGTAGTGTTGCATCATGTCGAGGATTATGGTATTCTCTTGAATGTTTAGAAAATTCATCAATTAGCTCCTTGATTGCGACTGGTGCTTTCTTTGTTAGTGGCCCTTGAGAATTAAGGAGTTGCTTAGTTGTGATGTTCACCCCATCATAGAAAATCGAGACTTCTTGTTGGATGTTGAGATCGTTTTGAGGGAAGTTTCTCAACAAACCCTTATATCGCTCCCACGCCTCCTACAATGACTCACCCACTTGTTGCTCGAAATTTGAAATGGCATTCTTCAACTTGGAAACTTTAGATGGTGGGAAAAACTGTTCTATGAACTCTTCGCGTATTTGTGCCCACGTTGTTATTGTTCCTGGTGAGAGTGCCTTCAACCAATATTTTGTTGTACCCTTAAGAGTAACATGGATCATTCTTAGCAAAACTGTCTTGAGTGGGACGTTTGGGATGTTGAAGTAGTTAGCAATGTCATTGACTTCATCAAGGTGCTTGTAGGTATCTCATGGTCTTTCCAATAAAAGGGTATGTATTTCAGTTGAGCAAGGATGTGGCCTTTCAGTTCAATGGTGGCGGTGTTGGGGATTGCAGGTTGCATAAGTCCGGGTCCGGTGTCTTCACGCACCCGCCTCTTGTAGGCTTCCATCGTCATGTATGCAATTTCCGCCATTTTGACTTTTGATTTGCTTTCGGATTCACTTACTTTGTCATATTCTTGTTTGCTTTCGAGCTCATACCCTAACTCCTTTTTGTTAGGAGTCTTCTCAAAATATTTGAATTTACTTTCAAAAGTTCTTTTGCTGGATTCTACGAGTTTGGTTGTCTTCTTCTTATGGAATTCTAACTCAGGATTGTTAAACGGTGGTAAGATTGGTGTGTTTGACCCTCGGGTCATAAATTACTGAAACAAAAACAAATAAAATGCGTAAAAGAACAAAAAAGAAAATTAAAATCTAACTGTTATGACACCACGACATGGTGTTAATGACCACAACGTGGTGAGTCAAACAAAAGAAACTAAAATGAAAATTTAAAAGAAAATAGACAAAAAAACAATCCTAATAATATAGCAGATTCTAATTAACTAAAAATGGATCATTCCCCGGAAATAGCGCCAAAAACTTGATGCGTCAATAATTATGCACCAGTTAATCCTACTAATGTAACGAATTAATACCTAAGGCAATGCACCTTGATGAGAATAGTATAGCACAATAGACAGGTATCGAACACATGGAACAGGATGATTAGCTAATTCTTATCTACTAACTAACTAAATTACTATTTAATTTAGAAAAGGGTTTTCTCTAGTTTTGCAAGACTAGAAATGTAATTCACTAAACTAACTAACTATCAACTATTAAGGAAAATATTAAAACTAAAATCAAGAAACACAAAAGAAGATTTAAACCAAGGTAATTGAGAGACTTTCGTTTAACTTCGATTTACTTTCTATTATGGTTTATTTATGGAAGTGCAATGGATTAATGTTTCATTGGTTACCAATTCCTAAGATGACCAAGTTAATATTCACTAACTTAATCCTTTAGCAAATAAGCTCATTCATACGGTTATCAGGTGGATAAACTAACAAGTTTACTAGTGTTCAGTTCGATTTAAATAAGACTTATAATAGATTGATCAAATTCGTTTACTTATTCAATTCAATATATGATTTGTCTTCATATATTAACTCTTACGATTATTTACCCATTTTTCTATTTAAACCTAGGTTTTGGTCAAAACACTAGTCCTATAATTTTTTCAATTCACAAATATCATAAGATTCAAGTTCAATTAAGAAAGATGGTCATGCAATCTATATCAAAATCAACAATAAACAGAAAAATTAGTTCTCATAAGTATAGAAGGTTCTTTAATAAGCTAAAGTAACAAATAACCAATAAAACTTAATCCTAACCATAAATGAAGCCATAAAAAGTCAAGCAAACCTACACTAAACGAAAGTCATAACGTTTTAGCCCATGATTCAGCAATCAAAATCAGAAAAACAAAATTCATTGTAATAAACATGATTAAACTATGCTCTTGATTCCCAAGCTATGCTCGACTTCTTCACTTCCAAGCTTCAAAACAGATACTGGGACTTCAAACATTTACAGTATCTTCCAAAAAAAGTTACAAATTCGGTGGAGAATGGCTTCTATTAATAATTTCCCAAAAACAGACCACCACAGCGTGGTAAGTCCTCCATGTTGGGGCCTTCGTGGTTATCTCGTATCCAACAAGTCTTCTAGATCCATCAGGACGGTCCAAAACACACCATCATGGATATGTCACCACAACGTGGAGAGTATATTTTTCTTCATTTTCAGACTTGATTCAAATTCCTAGCTTCTGGCTTCCAACTTCCTTTTCGCTCCGATCATGTGTTTTACCCTTACAACACAATATATAACAGATTATGTACCTTTTGTTCTATAAAGGACGTAAAAGTAACTAGAAATATTAAGATATGATGTAAAATTATATGTATAGATATGCACATATCTGTTATGCCTCATGCCTTCCGGGGGATCGATTCCGTGTTGGTTTGTCATTGAGGTTTTGTGAGCTTTACATGAGGAGTTACCTGACATTATTGGTCGTGTCACCGACAGATGGGTGGCCAGGTTCAAGGATCGGATCCCGACCGTTCTGGCGGTTGATGGGGGTGGTAGAAGTGACTCGGGAGCAGGAGATTAGTTTGGAGAGACAACTGGGGAAGAGGAAGTGGACTCATGATCTGAATTTCCTAGCATCATATGAGCAGTTTGCTGTTGTCATATCTGGTGATGGGGATTTGAGGGGCCATGACATTTATGTTATAGGTGGAGGAACCATTGGGCATGTGCACGGTAAGTCTGAATGCATCAAGTATGGATGGAGGGGTCATCATCATCAAGAATGCACCCTAGAGGTATAATTGTGTCCTCGTTGTCACCAGCTTGGCCATATGAGGGTGAATTGCCCACGCTTAGTGGTTGGGCCAGCCCGGGTTCCATCGCAGGTGCTTCGGCATGAAGGGGAGGTCAGGATTTCATTAGATGCTATTACAGATATATTATCTTTTGATTTCCTCTTGATTATTATCAGTATTTATATTGCTTTGGAATCTTGTTTGGGTATGGGTAAGAATTATATCTAGTTTAGTTCTCTGTTATTGCTTGTGTTATATCATCAAGAATTGTTATATGCCATTTTGCATGCCAAGAGTCATTAGTGGGTCATATCTTGCTGAGTGGAATTCAGCTTGTTCGGTGTTGTTTTGGTTCTTTGATGGGGTCAATTCATGGGTATTGTTTGGAAGGTCTATGGTCATACCAACTAGTTACTTCTTCAATGAAGTCGAAGTTCGGATGTGAAAGCATTTGTTCAGGTAGAATCAACAGTCATCTATGGTAAGAACTTTGGGTCCAATCACTACAGTTGCTGGGGAAGGAGCGGCAGCAGGGAGATGAAGGTGGTAACCGCATGAGTTTGTTTGGCCATTGGAGGTACCAAGGGAATTTTATTATCACAAGGGTTGCAGATGGTTAGAGTTTAGAGATCCTTCTGAGGATGAGAAGTTGGAGTGAAGATTCTCCAGTTCATAGCAAGGGTTATGGACTTTGTCACCAACATAAAGGACTTCATGATTTGGTGTTCTATCATGGGAATTGATTGGGGTTATCGGGATTGCTGAGATCTAGGTGGTATTCATATGGATTTCAAGAGTTGTGCAACCCTCGAGATTGGCTAGTAATGGAACGCTAGTATTGGTAAGCGTAGGTCGTCGGCAGTTCGAATTATATGGAGGTAAGATGGGTTGGGAATCTATCAAATTTTATGGGTTGGGAAAGCTTCGACGAATACAATTACGGGAGAATCGTTTAGAATTTCGAGAGCTGGATCAGGTGTGAAACTAGGTTAAGTTTCACATCCCAGTCGAGAGGCGAGACAGCTCAAGTGACCGTCTGGATTGAAGGTGTGTCAGTTGGGAGTTCAGGAAACTTCCAATAGATGATTGGTATCTTCTTTGTGAGGTATAGTACGCATGTGGATGGATCCAGGTTGAAGGTTGTGTTAGAGCCTTGCTGCCTGTTCTTATTTAATGAAGTCTTTGGGGTACGTGTCACACCCCCGAACCAGACGGCGGAAACGTCCGGGGGCTGTTGTGACTCAATTGAATACCATAACATTGAATATATATGAAACGTAACAACATTCGTCACCATGCATTAATATAGTACAACCAGTAGAGTTTACATGAAATACATTGTTTAAACATTACATTCCCAAAAATAAATTGTTCGATTCGTACATAAATAAACTGCAAGCCATCACCGAATATGATTTCCTTTGATTCACTGGTTCCTTGAGAATACAAGTATTTTGAAAAACGTCAACATATGAAATGTTGGTGAGTTCATAAGTAGTGTTTGAAATCCAATGTTTTGTATTGTTTGAAAACCACCAGAAAATCCGATATTTTCTGAAAATAGTATAGTCAAAAGGTGTGAAGATCCATAGGTATGCTTGTTTGTTTCTATACTTGTAAAAATTGTTCATTAAAATTGTATGCATTTCGAATCCGTATGTATTGAAAACCCTAGGAAAACCCGATGTTTTCCTGATTTCTTGAATTCCATGAAGTTACATTGAAACCATTGCATAGCGTGTAGTGTCAGTCCCAGGCGATGTTGGATTATTTTTGAGCATGATTAATTGCTACAAACACGCATTACACAAACGACCAGTTTATAGCTATACTAACGATCTCGTAGGCGTCGTCCGTACTAATCACGTTATCCAACCGCCCTGACTATGTGTAGTCCCACATCCGAAGAGAAAGAGGGCACGAAGACCTCGATGACTCCATTAACCGGTTGGGGATAAAAAAATGTACGAGGGGTCCCAGACCCGCCTCGCATGAAATGTAGACTTTACTAGCAATACCAAAGGACCCTTGGGGACCAGTAGTATACAAGCCATTGAAAGTCCTTTTACGTTGTGTTAGATCGGTAAAACCCAACACTTCGTAAGATAGAGGTCTTCGGGCCTTAAGATCAGGTCATTGGGCTAGCTAGGCCCAACAAACAAGATTTTACACTTTTGGGGCCCAAAGATGGTGCGTAGACGTCTGTGCACACTCGCATGTATATTGAATTCCCAAACGTTACTTGTATGAATCATAGTGTCGTAGTGTCGTAGTGTCGTAGTGTCGTCATGTTAGTAGTTTCAGATTTTATTTGTTCGAGACCGAACCAATTCGTTTAACGACTTTTGGTATTGTAGTGTATTGTATTTCATCGATAGTCGTGGTGCCATTATTTGATCAAATTGCATGTATTGAATTCGCCTTGAAAGTTTTCTGTTTTCAGCCCCTCATTGTTTGTAAAAATTTACTTTTTCAACCCTTTAATTAAATACTTTCCGGTTTGGTCCTTAAATCAATTTTCTTGACATTTTAACACCAAAAATTATTGAAATGGATATTTTTCAGCATATTTTTCAATGAAAACAGTTTAAGTCCCTGAAATTTCAGTTTTCTTGGTTATAACCCTTCTTTTTCGCAACTTTGACAATTTTGGCCCAAATTGTAAAATTTTTGCAACTTTGGTCCTTTTTAAATTTAAAAAGCATTTTAAACCTTTGAAAAGGACTTGGAACACTTATAGTCCACTGTTCTACAGAAAAAATACAGTTTTGGCCCTCCAAAACAGAAAATCTCGCATAATGGGCCTCATTGGGCCGAAAATGTCATTTTTAGCCCATTAAGCTTGAAATTTATGTTTTTAATCCTCTAAATGAGTATATTTCCAGAAATTGTTTTATTGAAACTGTTTTGACACACCTCATCCATCAGAATTCGTGATATGTCAATTTGGGCCCTTAATTTTGTATTTTTCACATTTTAGGTCCAAAAATTTGTGTTTTTAGCCCAAAGAAATTGTTACTAAACCATTTAGCCATTTTTCTAGAAATACTTTGTATGTAGAAATATATTTGATGCTAAAATCATTTAACATAAGGTATATCTCGGTTTTGAGGGGTTTTATGGCTAGATCCAACATTATAACACACAAAAGCACACATATAAGCATGGAAATCATACAAGGCATACAAAACACATATAGATCTACACTTTCACTTGTATTCCCCCCCCCCCCCCCAAAACTCATAAAAACAGAAAATAGGGGGTATGAAGCTCACCTTGTTTGAAGCTTTCGGTTTTTGAAGAAAAGATGGAAGAAAATGAAGTGATTTTTCGGCCTTAGCACCTTTCCTTGGTAGATCTCGAGTTTGGTGACTTCTAAGGTGCATGATCACAAGTTGGAATAGATTTAGAAGAGGTTTTTGATGGAATGAAGTAGCTAGATCATGGATTAGTCATCAACTTACCTTAGATGATGATTTTTGGTGATGGATTCTCCTTGTGAAGCTTCTTGATTCACGAAAATTTTGAAGAAGGAGGGAGGATTGTTCTTCAAGACTTAGAGAGTTTGGAAGAGATTTTTGTGGTGTGTGTGTGTTTGCATATGGCCGAGAGTGAGAGAGAGGAGAGAAGAGAAGTGATTTTGAAGTGATGTTTGCATGGAAGAATGAGATATAATGCATGGATATCCAATGAATAAAAATGAGGTGGCATGGTAAAGTCAACTCTCCTCTTGGGCTTGATTTGGGCCGAAAACATGGAGGAAAAAAAAGAAATTTGGGCCTTTTGCTCCTAAGCCCAATATTTGAGTTAGCCTTGGGTATGTTTTAAGTCTAAAAGAATGTGGTAGGATTTTTATATTTTTATTGGACTAGTTTAGGTTATTCATGTATCAAGGCTTTTAATTCATTTCATTCTAGGCCCAACATGACCCAAAATGTTGAAATAAATTAGTGTGGGTCGAATTAGAGCCCAATTAGGGTTCTAAGCCCATGATAGTCTAATTGGAAGCTTATTGGTCCATTTGGATCCAATAAGGGAGTCCTAGTCCAAAATGGTCTTAAACAAGGACTTCTAGGGTCTCCAATTGTTTGATGACTATTTGTAGTACTTGTATGATGTATTTGATTGAAGTTTTTGAAGTCATAATCATAGGTGTTACACATGTTCTTAAGTTTTTGATTCACATTAGTTTGAGTGTATAGATTATATGACACAAAATTTCCAGTTGTGACATCATCCCCCCCGTTAGAGGGAATTTCGTCCCGAAATTCTGTTTGAAAGCTAGATTTGAGAATGCTAGAATAGGTGAGGGTACTTTTGCTTCATTTGATCTTCGCGTTCCCACGTGAATTCTGGCCCACGCTTTGCGTTCCACCGTACCTTCACGATCGGGATGCGACTTTGCTTAGTACGCTTCACCTCCCTGTCCATGATTTCGATTGGTTCTTCGACGAACAGGAGATTCTCATTGATTTCGATTTCGTCAAGAGGAATGACAAGGGTTTCATATGATAGGCACTTCTTCAGATTAGAGACATGAAACACGGGGTGTACACCGTTTAGCTCCGCGGGTAGTTGTAGTCTGTATGCTACTAGGCCTATTCGGGCGACGATTTCGAAAGGTCCAATGTATCGCGGGTTCAGCTTTCCCCGTCTTCCGAAACGTATAACCCCTTTCCAGGGTGAGACTTTCAACAGTACTCGATCACCGACCTGGAATTCTAAGGGCTTTCGTCGTTTATCGGCGTAGCTCTTTTGTCGGTCGCGCGATGCTTGTAATCGAGCTCTGATCTGAACGATCTTTTCTGTGGTTTCGCGAATGATCTCCGGTCCCGTTAGTGCCCTGTCCGACGTATGCGTTCTTGCTAGCTGGGTGTCACCTACTTCAGCCCAACATAACGGTGATCTACATTTACGCCCGTACAGTGCTTCGAAAGGAGCCACCTTGATGCTCGAATGGTAACTATTGTTATATGAGAATTCGATCAACGGTAGGTGGGTATCCCAAGACTTTCCAAAGTCTATCACACATGAACGAAGCATGTCTTCAAGCGTTTGAATGGTTCGTTCACTTTGACCGTCCGTTTGTGGGTGATATGCGGTGCTCATATCGAGATGAGTTCCCATTGCCTTGTGGAGTGATTGCCAAAAGCGCGATGTGAACCTACTGTCCCTATCCGAGATGATAGATTTTGGCACTCCATGGAGTCTTACGATTTCCCGTAGGTATAAACGCGTCAGTCTCTCCATCTTGTAGGATTCTTTGATTGGCAGGAAATGGGCAGATTTCGTTAGTCGGTCGATTATTACCCATATGGTGTCCATTCCGTCCGACGTCTTGGGCAGCTTGGTCACGAAATCCATAGAAATCCCCTCCCATTTCCACTTAGGGATTGCCGGTTGCTGTAACAATCCGGAAGGTTTCTGGTACTCCACCTTTACTTTGGCGCACGTAAGGCACTTACTAACATAGGTCGCGATTTCCGCCTTCATGTTAGGCCACCAATAGTGTTGTTTAATGTCCAAATACATCTTGTTCGAACCGGGATGAATGGAGTATCGTGTCTTGTGGGCTTCCTTCATAACGGTCTCCCTAAATCCTCCGATTTTTGGGACCCAAATACGGTTCGTGAAGTAGTATACCCCATTCTCTCTTGTTTCTAGGTTCTTTTCCATCCCGCACAATGCCTCGCTAGTTCTATTTTCCGCTTTCATAGCCTCTGACTGGATTGATGCAATTTGAGTGGCCAGATGAGATTGAATGGTTATCGAGTGTGTTTTCGTACGGCGATTAGAGTACTCCTTCCGACTTAATGTATCTGCTACCACGTTGGCCTTGCCTGGGTGGTACTTGATCTCACATTCGTAGTCGTTTAGCAATTCCACCCATCTTCGTTGTCTCATGTTCAGCTCCTTCTGATTCAAGATGTGCTGGAGTTTCTTGTGGTCCGTGAAGATGGTGCACTTTGTACCATACAGGTAGTGCCTCCAAATTTTCAGAGCGAAGACCACGGCTCCCAGTTCTAGGTCATGGGTCGTGTAATTTACTTCGTGCGTCCTTAGTTGGCGGGACGCATATGCTATCACTCTTCCACGTTGCATGAGAATGCAACCTAAGCCCTGATTCGACGCGTCACAGTAGACCACAAAATCTCCCGTTCCTTCAGGTAGAGATAGTACAGGAGTGCTACAGAGAGCTTGCTTCAAGGTTCGAAACGCAATCTCTTGTCGGTCTGTCCACTTGAATGGCACGCCCTTTTGCGTAAGCAAGGTAAGCGGCTTGGCGATCTTAGAGAAGTTTTGGATGAATCTCCTATAGTAGCCTGCTAGGCCTAAGAACTGACGAATTTCTGTGGGCGTAGCCGGAGTTGCCCATCCCTCCACACCTTTGACCTTAGAGGGATCCACATGAATTCCGTCTTGGCTAACTACATGGCCTAGAAAATTCACGCTCCGGAGCCAGAACTCACACTTGGAGAGTTTGGCGTAAAGCTTTTCCGATCGTAGAGTCTCTAGGACTTGTCGGAGATGTTGGCCATGCTCCTCTTTGCTTCGAGAATAGACGAGGATGTCATCGATAAACACAATGACGAAGTTGTCAAGGAACGGTCGACAAATTCGATTCATTAGGTCCATGAATGCGGCAGGTGCATTTGTTAGACTGAAGGGCATTACGACAAATTCATAATGTCCGTAGCGGGTTCGGAAAGCGGTTTTAGGAATATCCTCTTCTCGGACTTTGAGTTGGTGGTATCCGGACCGTAGATCTATTTTAGAAAAATAACTAGCTCCTTGGAGCTGGTTGAATAGATCATCGATTCGTGGGAGTGGGTAGCGGTTTTTAACAGTGAGTTTATTTAACTCTCTGTAATCGATGCACATTCTGAAAGATCCATCCTTCTTTTTGACAAAGAGCACCGGAGCTCCCCATGGCGAGTAGCTAGGTCGGATAAATCCCTTGTCCAGAAGCTCACTGAGTTGGCTGGACAATTCCTGCATTTCAGCAGGAGCCAACCGATATGGTGATTTAGCGAGAGGAGTTGCTCCTGGAACGAGGTCGATTCGGAACTCAACCTGTCTCTCTGGGGGTACTCCTGGAAGATCTTCAGGAAACACGTCCGGAAATTCACACGCTACCGGAATATCTTGAATGTTAGTTTCGTCTTTCGTTTTGTCCACTATGTGAGCCAAGAACGCCAAATTGTTCTTTCGCAGATGTTTTTGTGCTTTGATGCACGAGATAAGACGAAGATTCGTGCTAGGTTTGTCCCCGTAAATTACTAGGGTTTCATAATTTGGGAGACGAAGGCGAACGGCCTTCTCGTGGCACATAATCTCAGCATGGTGGGGGCTTAACCAATCCATGCCGATAATCACATCGAAACTCCTAATTGATACTGGCATTAGGTCTATTCGAAAAACGTGTTGGTTGAGGGTTAGGGTACATCCGATGTAGATTTCCCCAGTGAATTCGGTTTTCCCATTGGCCATTTCCACCGTATAGGTTTCATTTAGCTTCTGGGGTTGTTGTTTTAATAAATGTTTAAACTTCTCGCTTACGAAACTTCGCTCCGCTCCGGTATCGAATAAGATGCATGCATAAGTGTGGTTTAGGAGAAACGTACCGGTCACAACTGCGGGGTCCTGAACTGCATCACTCTAACCCATAGTCAACATTCTTCCTGCTCCTCTGTTTCCTGAGTTGTTGTTAGGGCAATCTCGGCGGAAATGTCCCGTCCTTCCACACCCGAAACAGGTGTGGCTAGGCCCTGCATTGTTGCCGCCGACATTGGTGTTGTTGTTATTGCGGTGGTTGTTGTTGTTGTTGTGGTTGTTTCCTTGACTTTGGTTCTGAGGAGGGTAAGCCCTGCAGAACCTTGCAGTGTGTCCCCTTCGGTTGCAACTGGTGCAATGGAATTCCCTGCATTCGCCAAGATGGTGGAAACCACACTTATTGCATTTGGGAAGATTACCGGAATAGGGTCTTGAAGCATTTGAAGCAGCTGAGGCTGGAGCATGTGGTGTGGCTGGAACCGGTGCGGTGACAGCGTTAACTGCCACTGTCTGCTGCTTTTTAGAGGCCTCGGGGCCCTGACGCCCCTTTCTCTTGTTGTTCTTCCCTTTCTTGCCATCACCCTCCTTTTTCTTCTCAGCCTCCACTGGCTTCTCGCCCTTTTTGTTGTTATGATCATACAACCTCTTCGCCAATCTCTTCGCACTGTCAAACGTTGCAGGGTTCGCAGCTATCACATTCCCTTGAATGGGAGGTGTCAGTCCCCAGATGAATCGTTCAATCTTCTTTGCTTCTGATGTGATCATACCTGGGCACAACAGAGATAGTTCGCTAAATCTCGATATGTAGGCATCGATGTTCGCATTCTGCACAGTGAGGTTCCATAGTTCCTGCTCCATCTTTTGTATTTCGCCTCGGGGGCAGTACTCAACCATTAACATTTCTTTCATTTCTGCCCAGGGGATAGAGTTGGCGACAGGGAGCATCATAGCTTCCACGTGTCCGTTCCACCAAGTGAGTGCTTGGTCCACAAAAGTACAGGCCGCGAACTTCACCTTCATCTGCTCGGGGCAATCGCATATCTCGAATACCGACTCTACCTTCTCGATCCATCGCTTCAGAGTGATCACCCCTCCAGTGCCGTTGAAAGTCTGTGATTTAGCGTTTGTGAAGTCCTTGTAGGTGCCGTTTTAGTGGGTCCTTGATTCGTCCCGTTGTTCGAACTTCCGGATCCTTGCCCGTTGCCTCCTCCGTTGTTCCCTCGGTGAAGTTGTGCCATAGCTGCTGTGACCACAGCAGACACGGCTACCTGGAAGGCAGTGGTGTCAACTTCGGGCGGGGTTGGTTCGGGATTTCCGCGAGTAGCTCGGCGAGGCATCTTTCTGTCATGAAACGGAAAGATGTTGAGTGTACGTGGTTTCTGTGAGGTTGTGATCCTACTAACTAGGTGTATGGTACGAACCTAAACATTACTACCATCGGGCATACAGTCATAACGTCTCAACACATAACAACTGGTAATATCATAGCAAAACACACAAAAGTTCATTAATATTATCCGCATGTAATACAAGAAAATTTGCTCGTAAGAGCATACATAAGTGACACTAATCCGACAGCATAACGACTCCATGAGTAGTGTAGTCACTTAAACATAGAGCCGAAGTACATAACATAGTTCCTAATGACCTACTATGATAAGTCTATCCCTAACCGCGATGAGCTGCGTGTGGAGGTGGTGCCGAAGTCATATGCCGAAATGTTGCGCCAGTAACTGCGCCATCTCTGCCATGTCTCCAATAACCTCATCCCTCTCATGCTCTGCTCGCACTGCCCGAGCTTCCATAGCATACAGCTGTTGTCGCAGTGCGGCGACCTCAGCTTCGAGGGAACGGTTCTCTCTTGGGGGGGTTCACTGGTGGAGCGGGGTGATCTGGTTGTGCCTCGTTCTCGCATGGCGGGACGGGGTCCTGGTCGCGACCTGACCTTCCTCGTCGTCATCGTCGATCTCTCCAAATTCGTATTCAGTGTCTACGTATTCGTCGGGTCCGACGTCGTGTGCTTCCCCTGGATTCTCTCCCGGTTCATCCTCAAGCATCCCGTGAGCTACTAGGACCTGATGAAACTGGATACCCTGCTGCTCTTCCTCAGGCTCCTCCTCCTCTAGCCATCCGTTGTTTCCCTGATTAGGGAAATAGGGGTCTCCAGGGTGATGAAAACTAGCCATGCTGTCTGCGCGAGTACGTAAATATGCTAACATTATTCCTAGGGTACTATGACTATTAGACAGGCTAAGCGAACGTTCTCTTTTTGGTGATAAGGGTATAGTTTTAGGTTCCCTAGCTATCCCGATCTCATCAAGACGTGTGTTAGTTTTACTTTGGAGGGAATGTAGTTGATCAGGCTACATTCACTCCTTGGTATCACTAAGAACAGTCCCGAATTGACCGAGATACCAACATTATTGTGTTTGATTTGGCGTTAGGTCCTTATTCCTAATGCAAGCAAGTGTGTTTTATTTACTTGTTTTGTTCAGAGTTATGTTAGTCCCTCTTTTGGTTTATAGTTGCATATCAATGTGTGGCTCGACATGCTAGTTCACTATAAACAAAGCTCTGATACCAACCTGTCACACCCCCGAACCAGACGGCGGAAACGTACGGGGGCTGTTGTGACTCAATTGAATACCATAACATTGAATATGTATGAAACGTAACAACATTCGTCACCATGCATTAATATAGTACAACCAGTAGAGTTTACATGAAATACATTGTTTAAACATTACATTCCCAAAAATAAATTGTTCGATTCGTACATAAATAAACTGCAAGCCATCACTGAATATGATTTCCTTTGATTCACTGGTTCCCTGAGAATACAAGTATTTTGAAAAACGTCAACATATGAAATGTTGGTGAGTTCATAAGTAGTGTTTGAAATCCAATGTTTTGTATTGTTTGAAAACCACCAGAAAATCCGATATTTTCTGAAAATAGTATAGTCAAAAGGTGTGAAGATCCATAGGTATGCTTGTTTGTTTCTATACTTGTAAAAATTGTTCATTAAAATTGTATGCATTTCGAATCCGTATGTATTGAAAACCCTAGGAAAACCCGATGTTTTCCTGATTTCTTGAATTCCATGAAGTTACATTGAAACCATTGCATAGCGTGTAGTGTCAGTCCCAGGCGACGTTGGATTATTTTTGAGCATGATTAATTGCTACAAACACGCATTACACAAACGACCAGTTTATAGCTATACTAACGATCCCGTAGGCGTCGTCCGTACTAATCACGTTATCCAACCGCCCTGACTATGTGTAGTCCCACATCCGAAGAGAAAGAGGGCACGAAGACCTCGATGACTCCATTAACCGGTTGGGGATAAAAAAATGTACGAGGGGTCCCAGACCCGCCTCGCATGAAATGTAGACTTTACTAGCAATACCAAAGGACCCTTGGGGACCAGTAGTATACAAGCCATTGAAAGTCCTTTTACGTTGTGTTAGATCGGTAAAACCCAACACTTCGTAAGATAGAGGTCTTCGGGCCTCAAGATCAGGTCATTGGGCTAGCTATGCCTAACAAACAAGATTTTACACTTTTGGGGCCCAAAGATGGTGCGTAGACGTCTGTGCACACTCGCATGTATATTGAATTCCCAAACGTTACTTGTATGAATCGTAGTGTCGTAGTGTCGTAGTGTCGTCGTGTTAGTAGTTTCGGATTTTATTTGTTCGAGACCGAACCAATTCGTTTAACAACGACTTTTGGTATTGTAGTGTATTGTATTTCGTCGATAGTCGTGGTGCCATTATTTGATCAAATTGCATGTATTGAATTAGCCTTGAAAGTTTTCTGTTTTCAGCCCCTCATTGTTTGTATAAATTTACTTTTTCAACCCTTTAATTAAATACTTTCCGGTTTGGTCCTTAAATCAATTTTCTTGACATTTTAACACCAAAAATTATTGAAATGGATATTTTTCAGCATATTTTTCAATGAAAACAGTTTAAGTCCCTGAAATTTCAGTTTTCTTGGTTATAACCCTTCTTTTTCGCAACTTTGACAATTTTGGCCCAAATTGTAAAATTTTTGCAACTTTGGTCCTTTTTAAATTTAAAAAGCATTTTAAACCTTTGAAAAGGACTTGGAACACTTATAGTCCACTGTTTTACAGAAAAATACAGTTTTGGCCCTGCAAAACAGAAAATCTCGCATAATGGGCCTCATTGGGCCGAAAATGTCATTTTTAGCCCATTAAGCTTGAAATTTATGTTTTTAATCCTCTAAATGAGTATATTTCCAGAAATTGTTTTATTGAAACTTTTTTGACACACCTCATCCATCAGAATTCATGATATGTCAATTTGGGCCCTTAATTTTGTATTTTTCACATTTTAGGTCCAAAAATTTGTGTTTTTAGCCCAAAGAAATTGTTACTAAACCATTTAGCCATTTTTCTAGAAATACTTTGTATGTAGAAATATATTTGATGCTAAAATCATTTAACATAAGGTATATCTCGGTTTTGAGGGGTTTTATGGCTAGATCCAACATTATAACACACAAAAGCACACATATAAGCATGGAAATCATACAAGGCATACAAAACACATATAGATCTACACTTTCACTTGTATTCCCCCCCACAAAACTCATAAAAACAGAAAATAGGGGGTATGAAGCTCACCTTGTTTGAAGCTTTCGGTTTTTGAAGAAAAGATGGAAGAAAATGAAGTGATTTTTCGGCCTTAGCACCTTTCCTTGGTAGATCTCGAGTTTGGTGACTTCTAAGGTGCATGATCACAAGTTAGAATAGATTTAGAAGAGGTTTTTGATGGAATGAAGTAGCTAGATCATGGATTAGTCATCAACTTACCTTAGATGATGATTTTTGGTGATGGATTCTCCTTGTGAAGCTTCTTGATTCACGAAAATTTTGAAGAAGGAGGGAGGATTGTTCTTCAAGACTTAGAGAGTTTGGAAGAGATTTTTGTGGTGTGTGTGTGTTTGCATATGGCCGAGAGTGAGAGAGAGGAGAGAAGAGAAGTGATTTTGAAGTGATGTTTGCATGGAAGAATGAGATATAATGCATGGATATCCAATGAATAAAAATGAGGTGGCATGGTAAAGTCAACTCTCCTCTTGGGCTTGATTTGGGCCGAAAACATGGAGGAAAAAAAAGAAATTTGGGCCTTTTGCTCCTAAGCCCAATATTTGAGTTAGCCATGGGTATGTTTTAAGTCTAAAAGAATGTGGTAGGATTTTTATATTTTTATTGGACTAGTTTAGGTTATTCATGTATCAAGGCTTTTAATTCATTTCATTCTAGGCCCAACATGACCCAAAATGTTGAAATAAATTAGTGTGGGTCCAATTAGAGCCCAATTAGGGTTCTAAGCCCATGATAGTCTAATTGGAAGCTTATTGGTCCATTTGGATCCAATAAGGGAGTCCTAGTCCAAAATGGTCTTAAACAAGGACTTCTAGGGTCTCCAATTGTTTGATGACTATTTGTAGTACTTGTATGATGTATTTGATTGAAGTTTTTGAAGTCATAATCATAGGTGTTACACATGTTCTTAAGTTTTTGATTCACATTAGTTTGAGTGTATAGATTATATGACACAAAATTTCCAGTTGTGACATCATCCCCCCCGTTAGAGGGAATTTCGTCCCGAAATTCTGTTTGAAAGCTAGATTTGAGAATGCTAGAATAGGTGAGGGTACTTTTGCTTCATTTGATCTTCGCGTTCCCACGTGAATTCTGGCCCACGCTTTGCGTTCCACCGTACCTTCACGATCGGGATGCGACTTTGCTTAGTACGCTTCACCTCCCTGTCCATGATTTCGATTGGTTCTTCGAAGAACAGGAGATTCTCATTGATTTCGATTTCGTCAAGAGGAATGACAAGGGTTTCATCTGATAGGCACTTCTTCAGATTAGAGACATGAAACACGGGGTGTACACCGTTTAGCTCCGCGGGTAGTTGTAGTCTGTATGCTACTAGGCCTATTCGGGCGACGATTTCGAAAGGTCCAATGTATCGCGGGTTCAGCTTTCCCCGTCTTCCGAAACGTATAACCCCTTTCCAGGGTGAGACTTTCAACAGCACTCGATCACCGACCTGGAATTCTAGCGAGGGCGTAGTCGGAGTTGCCCATCCCTCCACACCTTTGACCTTAGAGGGATCCATATGAATTCCGTCTTGGCTAACTACGTGGCCTAGAAAATTCACGATCCGGAGCCAGAACTCACACTTAGAGAGTTTGGCGTAAAGCTTTTCCGATCGTAGAGTCTCTAGGACTTGTCGGAGATGTTGGCCATGCTCCTCTTTGCTTCGAGAATAGACGAGGATGTCATCGATAAACACAATGACGAAGTTGTCAAGGAACGGTCGACAAATTCGATTCATTAGGTCCATGAATGCGGCAGGTGCATTTGTTAGACTGAAGGGCATTACGACAAATTCATAATGTCCGTAGCGGGTTCGGAAAGCGGTTTTAGGAATATCCTCTTCTCGGACTTTGAGTTGGTGGTATCCGGACCGTAGATCTATTTTAGAAAAATAACTAGCTCCTTGGAGCTGGTCGAATAGATCATCGATTCGTGGGAGTGGGTAG